>NC_071387.1:203734441-204358939 GCF_022682495.2 Desmodus rotundus
GAGCCATTCATTTAAAAAATGTACATCTTAAAAATGACTTGCAACTTCTGATCAAGATGGAGGCATAGGTAAACACACCTTGCCTCTACGCACAACTATAGCAAAAAATACAGCTACACTACAAAACAATTATCACCCAGAACTGTCAGAACATCTGGTTGTGGATTTAAAGAAGCCTTGGTTGTGGACAACCAAGGATTTAAAGAAACCACACTCATCAGTAGCAGGGGTAGAGACCTGGAGAGGTGCAGAGAGGTGTGGAGACAGGAAGGGTGGTCCCACATCCATGTGTGGTGGATAAAAAAATGGGAGGAATACCTCAGGAGTGAGGGATCCCAGCCCGAGTCCAGACCACCCAACCCAGAGTCCCAGTGTCAGGAAGATAAGTCCCCATAACTTCTGGCTATCAAAACCAGTGGGGGTTTAGGGTGGGGCAGAAGAAACTGTGTCCTCTTAAATGGCTCACAATGGACTTAGGACTCACGCAGACCCACCCCTCTGGGATTCAGGACAAGGGCAACAGCTGGAAGGGAACCAGTGGTATATGGAGAGAAAATGAAGCGCGAGTAGGGAGACAGTTTCCTCCCCGACAAAACTCCAGAGGCCAGGCAGTGCATTGTCCCCTCTGCAGGCCCTCCCCCACACAGAGCAACAGAGGGGTAACACGGGGTTGCCCTCACCTAGTGATGACCCAAGGCTCCACCCCACACAACTTACCAGGTGTGTTAAGACAGGGAGTGAAAGAAGCTCTACCTAAGACACAGAAACAAACACAGGGAGGCTGCCAAAATGAGGAGACAAAGAAATGTGGACCAAATGAAGAAGAGAACAAAACTCCAGAAAAAGATCTAAATGAAATGGAGATAAGCAACCTATCAAATGCACAGTTCAAATACTGGTTATCAGGATGCTGCAGAAACTCATTGGATACTTCAATGCCATAAAAAAGACCCAGGCAGAAATGAAGGTTGCATTAAGTGAAATAAAGAAAAATCTACAGGGAATCAACAGTGAAGAGTATGAAGTGGAGAATCAAATGAACAATTTGGAACACAGGAAGGAAAAAGGATTCAATCAGAACAGTGGGAAGAAAAAATAATTCATAAAAACAAGGACAGGATTAGAAACCTCTGGAACATCTTTAAATGTACCAACACCTGAATCATAGGGGTGCCAGAAGGAGAACAGGAAGAGCAAGAAATTGAAAGCTTATTTGAAAAAAATAATGAAAAACTTCCCTAATTTGGTGAAGGAAATAGACATACAAGTCCAGGAAGTACAGAGAGTCCCAAACAAGTTGGACCCAAAGAGGACCACACCAAGATACATCATAATTAAAATGCCAAAGGTTAAACATAAAGAGAGAATTTTAAAAGCAGCAAGAGAAAAGCAGACAATTACCTACAAAGGAGTTCCCATAAGACTGTCAGCTGACCTCTCAAAAGTACTTTGCAGGCTAGAAGGGACTGGCAAGAAGTATTCAAAGTGATAAAAGCCAGGACCTGCAAACTAGGTTACTCTATCCAGCAAAGCTTTTCTTTAGAATGGAAGGGCAGATAAAGTGTTTCCCAGATAAGGTAAAGCTAAAGGAGTTCACCATCACCAAGCCATTATTATATAAAATGCTAAAGGAAATATTATACAAGAAAAAGATGATCAAAATGATGAACATTAAAATGGCAATAAGTTTACAACTATCAATAATTGACTCCAAATACTAAACTAAGCAAACAAGCACAAGAGAAACAGAATCATAGTATGGAGATCATTTGGAGGGTTATCAGTTGGGAGGGGGAAGGGGGAAAATAGAGGGAATGGTACAGGGATTAAGAAGCACAAATTGGTAAGTACAAAATAGGGGATGTCAAGAACAGTATAGGCAATGGAGAAGCCAAAGAACTAATATGCATGACACATGGACATGAACTAAGGGGTAGGGATACTAGGTTGCGGGGGGGGGGCAAAGGAGAAAAAAT
This sequence comes from Desmodus rotundus, assembly GCF_022682495.2. NCBI lineage: Eukaryota > Metazoa > Chordata > Mammalia > Chiroptera > Phyllostomidae > Desmodus > Desmodus rotundus. The sequence goes on from NC_071387.1 coordinate 203,736,418, forward strand.
TGGTACAACTGTAATAGCATAATCAATAAAACATTTTTGAAAAAGTGATTTGCTTGTGGTAAAGACTATCTACCATTGTTTTAAAAAAAACACATCATTCTCACATTTATCAGTACTTCCTACATCCAACAAATACTGAAGGTGGCAACTACTGTGGTTATAATTACTTTAAAGTCAAAGTCAAAACAAGCATAAATTAGAATTAAGAGAAGCTGCAGAAAATGTCCAGAATGTACACATTTGTGTGCATTTCCAGCTGAACTTTCAAAGACTCTGCATATAACCAAATGAAAACCTTGAATCCAAACGAACATCAAAAATATTCAAGTTTTGTGACAAAGTTACTCTAATGAAACCCAAAAAATAGAAGATTGAATAGTAACAGCAGTATATTTTTAGGAGGGAAAGAAATCACCAACTTCCTTTTATCATAAAAACGTCAACAAGTCAACATTTTAATAACATTGGCCATCAAGTTATTCACCAGTCAAGCATTCATTTCCAAGTTGTGTCTTTAAATTTGGACACAAATTTATTTTGATTATTAATCAAATACCATTGTAGTCAGAATTCTAGTCTTAATAAGTTTAAACCATAACTTATCAAAGCATAGTCCAAACACTATATAATAATTCTACTCATTAGTTTTTATATGCCTCATGTGAAAAACTTATTTTACAAATAGCAGCTCTGTCCAGTTTCTCCAGAGTAAATGCCTGTAGACCTTAAAACTTTAAGTGGCAATCAAAAAGGCAGACTCAAACAACCCCTGCTAAGCCTCACCGGGCTTTGATAAACACAGAGCCGTCGGGTGGTGTAGCACCACCTTCCGGCTCGGTTACAGTCTCTACAGTCCCAGAGGCTGACACAATAACCATTGTCTTATTTGCTGACACGGGCTTTTGTTTTTCAGCAATAGCTGCACAAACAGCAACAATCTCATCACTTTCAAAGTCATAGTCAGGAATTGACTTTGGTGACACATGTGTTGCTTCCGCTGGTGCTGCACTTTTTTTAATCCTCTGGGCTACCTTCTGCTGCTCGTGGAGCGTTCTTGCCCAAGAAAGGTCTTCTTTCCATATTTCAGGGTTCATTGGATAGATATGAAGGGCTACTTGAAAGCTTCGAATTGCCTAGAGAAAGAAAAGGTCAGGTGTTTTTTTTTTCTTTGCTTTGTTTTAAAAAATGAATGTATTTAACATAATCCACAACATCCACACACATATATATGTACATGTATGTACAGATAATCTATACATATTTTTTTTAACATAATAGACTATAAGGATGGAACTTAGGGCTATGTCCTAACCACTAATGATGATTATGATGAAAAAAACAAGGGTTATAAAGTGTGAAAGAAAGTGACCGACAAATTGCTGATGAGGACTAAAAGTCCACTGAAATAGAGACATTATGGTTCAGAGCAAGGCAAATGCGTTGCTCAGCTTCCGCAGGTCGGCGAATACACAAATCTAGGGACGCTCCTGGGCTAAACCATGGCTGTCGGGAAGGTACAAGGAGTGCACAACTTTGAAGCCAAGTGTCACAGGAGACACAGGCAGACACTGCATAGTGACACAAGGGTCAATTTCCCAGAATTCCATAATGATTATAAATACACACGCACCCAGCACCGGAACACCTACGTATACGAAGTGAACACTGACAGAACTGCAGGACAGAAGATCAGTACGGGAACAGAGACCCGAACAACACTGCAGAGCACAGGGACCGGTAACAGCCGTCTGCACAACACGCCACCCAACAGCAGCAGAATACACATCCTTCTCAAGTACACAGGGAACATTTTCCATTGTCGATCCCATGTTATATCACAAAACAAGTCTTTGGGACAACCGTAATAGCATAAATAATGAAATATTTTTTAAATAAATAAATAAATAAGAAAATTCACACTGCAAAAGAAAGAAAACCCCAAATTTAAAAAGACATACTAACCATCTAACCATCTTTTCTGACTCTAATGGAATAAAACTACAAATCATAGCAAAAGGGTAACTGAAAAATTCACAATATGTAGAAATCAACATACTCGAACAATCAGTAAGTTCAAAAAGAAATCAAAAGGGAAATTAGAAAGTATCTTGACACAAATGAGAATGAAAATACACAAAGTATGAGATGCAGCAAAAGCAGAACTAAGAGGGGAGTTTCTATAAATGCCTATGTTAAAAAGAAAAATCTCAAGTAAGGAAGCCTACCTCTACAATTCAAAAAATTAGAAAGTGAAGACCAAATAAAGCCTATAATCATTTCAACATACACAACCAATTCTGCATAAAATTCTAAGTAATTACTCATAGAGATATACCCAACTCTTGACTTTTAATTTATTACCTGTTCTATTTAACTACATATTTTGTTATGTTTTTATATACAGGGTAGGGCAAAAGTAGGCTTACAGTTGTGAGTACACAAAATACAGTTTATTCTTATATTATTATTTATTATTATATTATTTCTTGTACAAACAACTGCAAACCTACTTTTGCCCACCCCTGTAGTAAGAATTATTATACATTAGAAATTTTAGCTTGTTTTCAATATATTTTTCATAGTACAATAGAAGTTCAGTTCTCGAACTTAATTTGTTCCAGAAGAGTGTTCAAGAAGTGATTTGTTCAAAGACCCCATCATACCTTAGGGATGCATGACTGATTGATCACATAGGTATCAGCATGAGAGGGTGGTACAGTCAAAAACCAAAGTTCTGTTCAACCATCAGAAACACTTTTTCCGTGTATAATCTGGTCAAGAACCAAACTGTTCAAGATGGGAGAGGTTCAAAAACTGAGGTTTGACTGTACCACTTCATTATGACATTGAGTAAAGTAATTTTTAACTATTCCAGTCTTTCAAAATAACATTAAGTTTAGCCTTAGCCAGGTAGCTCAGTTGGTTAGAGCATCATCCCAATACACTAAGGTTGTGGGTTTGATTCTTGTCAGGGCACATACAAGAATTAACTAATGAATGCACAAATAAGGGGAACAATGAATCAATGTTTCTCCCTCTCTCTCCCACTCTCTCTCTCTCTCTAAAAGCAATCAAACTTTTTAAAAAACAGATTTTTACATAAAAATTACAAATTCAGATGTTTTTCAAGTAGAACCCTAAAAAACATTGAATAAGGACAAAATAACACATTTAATTCCTCCAAGAATTGCACAATATAAGTGCAATGGATATAACTATATCAATAGGAAAAAAGAATTGAACAAGTACTCTGATTTTCAAACCTTAGAATTTTGACCCATTATCTCACGTACAGTATATTTTCTTTCTTTATAGGACAATATTTTGCTAAACATTCTGTCCTAGAGATTTTTTTCCATTACCATAGGCATTTATAAGCAAAAGCATAATGATTTGTAAGTTTTGAATAAAGAAAAATGGGAAAAGCATTATGTAAATTTTTATTTGGTTTCCTGTTAACCTTAGAAAACAAAAGTTCCTTGAACTTTTTTAAGTCTTCAGGAGAGAAAAGATGACTATGTTCAATGGCAAAGAAAGCAAATGGCCTTTGGCTCAACTGGTTTCCGTTACTGTGAATATCATTTCACATTATTATTTTTAAGTTACTTTATTCCAATCAATTCTCTTCTCATCAAAATTCCCTATGCATGATTTCTGAGTATTTGACACACATTTATTTCATAAACAAAAATAATATATTTACGAGTGTACCAGAAAAACCTGAGTTACCCACAACTTACTGGAGCCAGTGCAGCAAAGTTAAATTCAGGGTTTCCCAATAATTTTAGCCTTTAAAGAAACTTGGATTTTGTTTTGTTTTTAACCACAAAGGCCTATAAAAGCATGAAAACTATTTATTTACTTAACGACAAAAAGGCAGTCTGGCACTGCTACATCAGATTCGCACGTACTTTTGGGAAATCAGCTGTCAGGGACGCACAAGCCCCGCCGGAGCGAGACAGGGCAGTTCTCACAGCCAGCGCTCAGCTACCTGGCCTTTGCGACCTACAAGGCATAGTCCAGACAAGCTGACAAATCCATTAGGTGCCAGTTTATAGTAGACGTTACACAATGAGTATTTCTTTTTTATAAGCTTCTACACTTCCCCATTTTTCTCTTCCTGAAGCCTAGCAACTTTTCAGGCCAGATGTTTATCACTGTCACACTCCCACACTCCACTTCCTTCCCTCCCCAACATTCTCTTTTAGTGCTTTCATCCCCATGGTGATTAATGCACAGTGAAGCGCTCACACCACTGTATAATGTGGTAAATTTAATGATGAAAACCATTACCCCCAAAGTTACTTATTTAGATTTAAATGAGGTTTACCAAATGCCAATATTTTATGTTAAATTTTTTATTAATATCCATGATTCCAAATACCTGAAAAATATTCTGACCCTGATGTAATTGGTAGATATGATGGAAAAAATAGTAATAACTTTGATCTGTATTTGTGGTTTAATACCTTTAAGAGGTAATTTGCTATTTATTTTTTGCACAGATTTGATAAATGTTTAACTTTTGGTTACAGCTGATCAAAACTTGTCAAAATAAAATGCTAGTATTATAGTCACCTGCCTTCCTTACCAAGACTATCTCTCCTAATCCCAGCTGCGCACGCCCCAAAGTCTGCCAAGACTCCCAGGAACGCGGGTTTCTCTGCACAGCCATTTCCGCTGCGTGAACTGCAGGGAACATTTCATGAAGCGACATGAGGACCTACGGCCAAAAACAGAAACAGAACTGTAAGCAATGCCCACAAACCAGCAAACTCCCAATAGATAACCACACATAAATAACCCTTTTCATTTTGAAAAGTATATTTTTAGTCTGGTAAACATAGCATCTCAGTGGTTTTGACCCCCACCACTGCGGTTCAGGATCAGGAATTACATTGTTCTTCCTACTCCTAAAACATCAACACTATAAAAATATGAACCATTCCCTTTCCAAGTACTGAACCCTACTGTCCCCTGGCCAAAACCATGTGCCACACCCGGCCACAGCAGCTCAGGGCTGTCTGACCTCTCAGTTCCACTTCTGTTTATTCCACTTGTAACAGGGATTTAGGGTGCCCCAGGTCTTGCTGTTAAACTAGGTAAATTTAAATTTGTTCAACCACACTTCCTGTCTCTAGGGCACATCTTCCTGCTATAAAAATCACTCAAACACTTCACAGGCCCTCACACAACTGGTTCTTCACACCACACACGCCAGAAAAATAAGGCAGTTCCTGAACCCTCCGTCCTCGACCTTCGGCAAGGGGCCAGATTTCATCTATAATTTTGGGACCGTATGTATTTCACACTTCATTTTTTTAGGAGATCAGCAGTAACTTCTTAAAAGATGTCCACCTGCTCACACCTTATCACAGGTTGAATCAGTCACCTTCATTGGGAAGGTAAACACATTTCTAAACTTGATATATAAGGAAAAGCCATAAGTGATATCATAACATTTTTTCCCAAAAAAACTGTATTTAATAAAGAAAATGGAAGGAAATGCTCTTTCGGTCCACCATTGCTCACCAAACATCATGCAACTGCATAACAAAAGTGAAATTCCTCATAATCCTTACCTGTGACTTCATCTCATAGAGCGTAGCATCGTTTGGGGTTAACTGTAGTGCTTCATCCCACTTCTGAATTGCCTCTTGATATCTGCAGTTGTTAAAGTTACTTTTATTTCGTATTTTTAATAAGTTCTTGAGACTGTATCACCAAACTTAAAAACCAGATACTAAGGAATAATTGTTTATCAAGAAATATCTCTATTAACTGATAACAATGATGTTAAAAAAAAAAAAAAGAGGGAAAATTTAAGAGATAAAGAGAAAGGACAGCAAAAGGAAAAAAAAGCAAAATATAAATAAGAGATTCTGAAAATCTTTCTCTAAGATTTTATTTCCTGGGCTTATAAATCACCACAAGAATTTCTCTTTTTTCCATCAACCCCAAGGTGTGCATGTGCTGTCATTCATTTTAAAGGTATTGAGTTGGCCAAAAAGTATATTTAGTTTTTTTCCATGTGATGGCTCTACTAGTGCTTAGCTGTCTTTTAACTTCATTTGAAACAGTTTTGTTGGATTGTATTGTGACAGCTGTCCTATCAGTGTGGATTTAAAAAAAAAAATTTTCAGAATTGGTGAATTTTTGTGCAGCCATTTTAATATTGAAGATGGAAGGAAATATACAACATTTTTGGAGTGTTATGCTTTATTATTTCAAGAAAAGTAAAAATGCAACTGAAATGCAGAAAAATATTTGTGCAGTATGTGGAGAAGCTGCTGTGACTGATCGAACAGGTCAAAAGTGGTTTGCGAAGGTTCTTGGCACTACTGACATTTTAGTCAATAATTCTTTGCTGTGGGGCTGTTTTATGCATTGGAAGATGTTTAGCAGCACCCCTGGCCTCTACCCACTAGAAGTCTATAGCAGGAGATAGCTGACATACTCAAAATATCCAAATCAATAAAGTTACTGGTGAAAATGAAAAATGTGTCTTTTATTTTATAGAAAAAAACTAAACAGACTTTTTGGCCAACCCAATGTTATAAAGAACTTTTCTGAGGAATTTACAATCCAGTTGCAACCCTGGGCTCTAGAAGGCAGCAGTCTAGCTGACAGAGATGACAATTGAAGGAGCAGCCAGGTAATTTTGTAGAAATGCTTCAGTTTTAAGTTTCCTTGTCTGTAACAAGCTCCATGAACACAGAGACCATGTCCTGCTCATCACTACTAATGCGCGGTAAGTCTGTACGTTATGGGCCAAAGTGATGGTGAAGAGCATGCAGGTCCCACTACCACCTTCTCACTGATGTTCTCTGGGTCATGTCTCTCTTTTGAGCTCCACAGCCATAGTCACCAACACCTCCACCTAGATGTCCCCAAACATCTCAAACTCAATATGCCCACAACTGATTCTGGCACACTCCATGCCAACTCTGCAGAAGCACAGAAGCACTCTTCCTTTTTTAAAAATAAGTTTAAGGAAGGACTAAGTCCTACATGTTGTCCAACGCAGTCATCTTCACAGCATCCTTCACAAAGGATGACTCGTGGATACCTGAATATTTCGATGAAGAGAGTTCTAATTACCAGAACAGTTTTCATCGTGCTGCGCTGTCTTGTACCGTTCCCCCAGCGCTACTAGTGCTGCTCTCTAGAACTAAACAGAAAATACGTAATCCACCAGTTCTCCTTCCTGGCTACGTACAGAGTGATCTAGAGAGATTATGGGGGAAACGCACATGTGCCAGTCCCTGCCACAGATCAGTGAAAAGAGATATTCTCAGGGCGGGACCGAGTCACCTGCATTTTTTTAGAAGTTCCCCAGGTAGTGCCAATAAAAGTCTGGGGTGTGAACCACTTTTAATATCTCTCATGGTATATTAATCCCTATCATATGCGATCTTCTCTTGAATCACTTCTTGTTACCGACTCTCCAGACCCCTCATGTCCTCTGTATGTGTTCTTATGTATCATTCGCCACCTTATAAGAAGACTCAAAGCAAACACAAGAAACATGTGAGCTGATCTGCACTAGTTTTTAAGCAGAGGCAGAGAACTAAGAAATAAAGGCAGAATTTGGTAGAAAACACAAAGTTGAAGAACATATGAGGGGGTACTCCCCAAAAAACAGAATTTATTTATAAAAAACTGTATTCTTACACGTTGAAACTTCAGTCACCTTCAGAGTACTCTCCATTTGACTCAGTACATGTGAGACTTTTTTTCCACTGCTCAAAGCAGTTTTTGAACTCTTGAATTTTGATGCCTTTTAGTGCTCCTGCCGTTTTTTGTTTCACCTTTTCCCTATCAGCAAAATGTTTCCCTTTAAGGACTTTCTTCATCCAGAGAAACAAAAAAAAGTCACTTGGGGTGAGATGGGGTGAATAGGGAGGGTGGGGCACAGGGGTCAGGCTGTTTTTTGTCAAAAACTGCTGAGCACTCAGTGGTGCGGGCAGGTGCGCTCGTAACTCACCCATCATGAGATGGGCAAACACGTTGAAAGAGTCTTCAAAAATATTCACTGAAGCTGAACACAGCCCCTCACAACAACGCCAGCTGGTACACTGATGCAGATGGGATCCTAGAACACTCCCTAGTGGGGTTAGCCTATACTACAAGGGGCCCACCCTCCAGAAGAATTCTGGTTTTGGGGGGTTCTGCCTCATAAAAATGCACATTCTCTTTCTTCACCTTGCTAGAGAGTTCATTTACTAGTAAATAATACAAATAGGCAATACCATCTACAGCGTCTTCTGCCATCTCGGCACATGCCAAATGGGCTACAGCCAGCTTGGAACAAGTACGCCAAAGAGTCAAGTCCATGCTGGCAGCGGCAAGGGCCGACAGGGAGGGAGTGTGCTTTCCAAAGCCTCCCCTAACTGCCACTGCAGGCTGCAGCAGCGGCTGTTGCTATCTTGTAGTAGCAGGCTGTGTGTAGCAAGGATAGGCTGAAGATTCACCCCACAAAGGCTGCCGTCTCTGTTCCCAGGCAAACCACAACCGAATGTGCAGAGAGGGTGATAAGAGCTGCTGCCTGGACCACTGCTGATACCTTCTTCCCTAACAGGGCCCCTGCTGAGTCCTGAAGAGGTAGCTGTTGGAACACCGTGTTTAACTCTGGGTGAAAGACTACTGCCTCCAAGTTTAGGAATGGCCAGTGATTTGAACAGTGGGACCATTTATCCCCCTCTCTTTCATCACGCGCTAGCATCTGCCTCTGCCTGTATCAGAAATACTCTTTTGTTACAAATCAGATCTCCAAGAGCTTTACTAACTAAAAAATTATTTCTCTAGCACATATTTTGCCAAACTCAAGGACCTGTCAGAGCCAGGGTTCCGAAGCAGGAGGAAGAGGGGAGACACACAGGGGCATCGGGGGCACCTGTCAGTGCTCTTCCTCCACCCACTCAGACTCCTGCACCGCCAGACTTTCCCGTAAGGGGCACTGGGTCAGGCCACGCCCATTGGCAGCCACACAGGCTGGGGGAGGGGGGGTGGCACACGTGCTCCGCACACACTCTGTGCTCGGCAGGTGGTAAACAGGGGCTGGCTAAACCACCGCATCCCACGTTGGCTCTTTGTTACCCTCAATGGGAATCTGAGGTTCGCGATTATTTTTAGATAATTTCCACATTAATATTAGCTTACACCCTGCCTAAAGCAACTCAAAATATGCCATTTAAGGTGATTTTTCAGGTGCCATTATAAGTCTTTGTTTATGAATTTCAATACCGACTAGCTCTGGCTGGTGTGGTTCAGTGGACTGAGTGCCAGCCTGCAAACTGAAAGGTCACCAGTTCGATTCCCAGTCAGGGCACATGCCTGGGTTGCAGGCCAGGTACCCCTGTTGGGAGTGTGCGAGAGGCAACCAATCAATGTGTCTCGCACATCAATGTTTCTCTCCCTCTCTTTCTCTCTCCCTTTCTCTCTCTCTAAAAATAAATAAATCTTTAAAAAAATATAAAGTACCACCAACCACACAGAATTAACTAGGTGCTTCTGTACCATTAGCCCTATCAGACCATACTGCTTAGAATCTCACGCTAGCTGCTCAAGGGTCCCATCCTTCCCGCCCCTCTTTTCCCAGCCTTCCCGCTGGAGCAGCACCCTTTTAGCAAAACGCACCTTCAATTTAAAAAGAATGGTAGAGAAAAGATGCAAGCACTTCACTTGGTACCTCTTAGCAAAGGAGATGATAAAAAGGAACATACAAAGAACGAATAAGAAGTCTGGACTTGACCCTGAGCCAGGGCTTGAAGCTCAGTTGGTTAGAGCGTCAGCCCCAACACCAACGTTGCTGGTTCAATTCCAAGTCAGGGCACATACGTGGAACAACAATTGATGTTTCTCTTTTTCTCTGTCTCTGTCTCTCTCCCCTCCATCCCCGCATCCCCCCTTCTTCTCTCTCTAAAAACCAATGAACATATCCTCAGGTGAGGATTTTTTTTTAAGTTTAAAAACAAATATTAAGAAAATATTAAACTGCTGAGTTTTATTCACTATCATTTATTAAAAGTATCTGGACATAGAATTAGGTTCAGACATAAAATCTACTTTCAGTAATAATTTAAAGTATTTACTTACACAAAAGAACAAACAGTTCTTTAAAGGTTTCTCATTTATTATTGACAAGAACAAACCATTCAGGTTGGCTCAATTCACTCTGGAAACAGTAGGAAGTAACTCTGAAATTACATGAAGGTATATACATATACTGAATAAAGGTCATTTTCCAAAGCAAATTAAAACGATGATGCCAACTTCTACCTACTGCAGCACCTTTCTCAGTTTTTACTGTACTAAAAGCAACTACCCTATTCTACTTCTTGCTACACTAGACAATGAACTGTGAAATAAGTAAAAAGCCACAATTTTAATCTCCCAATTTCTACTTCAGATACTGGGATCATTTAAAATATTTTACCATCTATATCATTCATTCATTTAGCACACACCTAAATGTGTGCTAAGTAAAGTTACAAAGTAAAATTCACCAGAAATTAACTTCAGGTATCATGGAACAATTTGGACCAAATAAATATACACAATAGCAAATGGGCAAGACTATAATAAGCTGCCTTAATTTAATATTAAATCTATGATGAAATGACAAAATATGAAAAAAGCAAAAAAAATTAACAGGACTCCCTCCCTGTACCTAGATGAATCCGACCAGCTGTCATCTTGCTTCCTGAAAGAAGAGTTCTGTGGCCCCTCATCTAAATCATTCTGAAGACTGGTTCATGGCACCCAGTTCTTTTTCTTTACAGAACAATTTGAAAGCTCGCATTTATTTCTGTTTGTTTAAACCAAAAGCTCTACGTAGGCAACGTGACAGGTATTTTGCTCTCCCAGGTATGTGCAGCTGTAGCACCCAACACGACAGCATCTAACACATACGAATAATATCTGAAAAAAATACAGTACACAGTCTTTGTGGATGAATTAGGACGATGTGGAACAGGCCCTGACAAGAAAATAGCTGCCAGCACCTAAAGCAAAGTGTTAATTCCACAATGAGAAATGTAGCCTAATGTATCTCAACATATTTGGAGAAGTTAGCAATAAAAACGAAGTACACTTTTATCCTAAGAAAGATACATTACCTGAGAAAAGAGAACCCAACTGATCACTGAACACTTCCTAGGCCATGAAATAAATGCACAAATTCTACATCAAGGATTGGCAAATTAAATCCAACAACTTACTAAAGTACAAAATCCCAAAGACACGTGCACCCCTATATTCACCGCAGCATTATGCACGGTGGCCAAGTCCCGGAAACGATGCAGTGTCCTTCAACAGATGACAGGATAAAGACAACGTGGTGCACACACAATGGGACACTACGCAGACCTGAGAAAAGACGAAATACTGCCACTTGCAACAACATGGATGGACCTTGAGAACCTCACCCTAGGCAAAATAAGTCAGACAGAAAAAGCTAAGAACCATATGATTTCACTCATGTGGGATATAAAACAAAGTAACAAATGAATAAATAAGAGAGACAAACAAAAACTCATAGACACAGACAACACTATGGTGGTTACCAGAGGGAAACAGGCGTGAGGGGTAGGGAAGGGGGTCAAACATATGGTGACAAACATGGTGGAAGGAGATCTGACTTTGGGTGATGGGCACACAATGCAAGACGGCATGTCATAGAATTGTACGCCTGAGATGTTCCAACCACAGATGGGCCCCCTGCAACCGCAGGAGTGACCTAAACCATACACATAGAGCAGAACCGCCCTGCTGAGCCCAGCCACCCCACAGAGTCGTGAGAAATAATAAATACATATACTTGAAGTCTATATAATTTTATTAACCAATGTCATTCCAATAAATTTAATAAGAATTATTTTTTAATGTGATAAAAAAAATAAAGTATAAAATCCAAAGGACCACGTAGAGTACACCTCAGAAAAAATTGTGAAAGGTTTCATATCTAATAGATAATGGGGAAATAAAAGTACATGACACTCAACAATACTTAATATAATTTAACAGCCATTTCTAAATATTTACAGCTATTCTATATAATGTTCTTAATAAAATTATATAAAGATAGTCAGACAGATAGATATAGCTATCTCAAAGAAATGTAATTTTTCATGCTATTATCCACTAAGCTTTAATATTACCTCTAAAAGCAGGAGGTGATTTCAAGCCTATCTCTAATAATATTTCCAAATGTTTTTATGGACACAACATGAAAAGCTTTTGAAAATACACTGTGTTCTGCCTTCTTTCTCTGGAAAATTATCTTGTTCCTTAAGAATAATCTTTTTACTCATCATCTTCAAACAAAGGCGGCAGCAGTGAATTCTGCGCCTGAAGCGCAGCAGGTGCATCTCTCCCAGTGCTGGCCTGCCTGTCTACTCTAGGTCCCACCGCTCCCCCCCAACACCTCTGCTCCCCTCGGCTGCACCCGTGCCCGTCCGTGCTGCACCACACACCAGGCCTGCGTTCTCGCGAGTCCCTAGTGCCCGTACGCTTGCACAACTAGCATTCTGTTCCTCCTCCCCTGCAGCTCCTCAAAGGCTCTCTCTCAACTCTAGCACCACTTAAAACCCCCTGTTCTTCATGAAGACCAGAAAGCCCACTCTGACCACGTAGTAACACTTACAGTTCTAAAGTATGTGTTTTTAAAAGCATTCCAGTGTAATTATTTAATGTACAACTATTTTCATGAAGAGTTAACTCATTACTTATAAAAGTCCTATATGATTGGCACTGTTTATTCTCATTTTACTGATGAGGAAACCAAGGTTGAAAGCAGCTACAGGGCTATGCTAAGGCACATAGTATTAATCCTGCAAAAACCAAGATTTGAAGGCAGCTCTTTAACTAAAAGACCAAAGCTTTCTCCAGCTTCCCTAACACCATCTCCCGTTTAATACTTCTCTAGTTCTCCATGTAGTTTTATTTTCTCTTTACTAATGAGTTCCGAGATCAAAGATTTAGTTGTATACTCTACACCCTCCAGAACACGGCTAGCCTGTGACATTAGATGGTGCTGATTTGTCTCACCTTCCCTTCTCCAAGAGAAGTCTCCGGAAGCATCAGACAGAAGCATGGGAGACATGAAGAAAGGGGACAGGAGCTGGCTAATCATATATTTTATAAAAAGTAAAACAAACAAACAAACAAAAAGTCTATCCTAACACAAAAGTAGCAAACACTTTTTACCCTTACTTTTTCCATCTCACCATTCCAGGTATAGAAATTACAAGAAATCCCAAAACCAGGGGATTGGGAATACGGGTAGAAAGAACCAAGAGATCATCAAGCAGAGGGACCTAAGAAGCTGGGGTGTCTAAGGTTCATGACCCTGAGTGCCTTTTGAGGAAGTAGGTCTTAGGTCTCCAGACCAAAAGCTCCATTCAGTGGATAGTCCAGGCTCTGTGGGCCACACAGTCTCTGTCTGCCCCAACTACAGTCTCAATCTCCCCGTGGTGCACACTCATCCACAGACGCCACGGAAACAAAAGTGCACAGCAGTGCCCAAAGAGAACTTTACAAAAGCAGGCTGTGGTGTGCCAACCCCACTCTACTTAGCCCAACTACTGTTAACGTTTGTCACGTTTGTCAAATGTCCTTTTTACTTTCAGTCCTCTTTTCTGCCTAACTCAGCCAGAAGCAGTTACAAGGCCAGGGAGGGCATTTAAGACACATAGGGAGGCGGAGGTGTTTCAGCAGTCACTGTGACTTGGAGGCCCTAGGGGCAGGGGACCAGGGACTTCCTGCAAGGGAAAGGGCGGTCCTGCACCAAGCATTCACCTCACTACTGCCGGCCTGCTGAGTTCCCTCTCCTCCCTCATTTCTCCCTTTGCTTTGTTTCTCTGGGCCTAGAGCTGCAGGTGACACCACCCAGGACCTCCACTTCTGGATCACTGGAAACTTGGCACCTGATAAATCGACTCTCATAATTATGCTCTCAGAGAACATAATGTAGATACGCTCCACAGCATATCTCTTAGTTCCACATCAGTGTGGAACACGCGGGCAGACGGAGCCCTCCTGCAGCTGCAGGACGGGAGCATTAACAGATTAAAGACCTGGTCTGAAGTCACTGTGGTTAATAAGTGACCAAAGACTGACTCAGCCAGTTTAAAGACAGCCTTAACTGTATCCAGCTGAACCAGCACCAGGACGGAAGCAAAAAGAATGCTCCAGGGGCTACACAGTGCAGGTGAGATAACAGCCTCCCCTGAGGGAGGAACAGCTGGTGAGCAAGCCCTACAAGCACACTCATTTATCAGGAAGAAATGTCCAAGTGTTTAGCTACTTTGCTCCCAATTAGATTTCTAATTTACTAGAACTCCAAGTTTAATGAGCTCCATAGTTATCAGCATACTCATTTAATAAATATTTATTGAGCACCTACTCGGGGCTTCGGAGGATTCTAAGAACTGAGGATGCAGCATTCAACAAGATATAAATGGACCTGGGGGGGGGTGGGAATAGGCAGAAGAGGGTAAAGAGGGATAGATGGTAATGGAAGGAGACTTGACTTGGGGTGGTGGGCACACAGGGCAACATACAGATGACATGTTGTGGAACTGCACACTTAAAACCCCTATCAATGTTACCCCAATAAATTCAATAAAATTTTTTTAGAAGATATAAATAGCCCTGGCTGGTGTGGCTCTGTGGACTGAGCAACAGCCTGCGATATAAAAGGTCACCAGTTTGATTCCCAGTCAAGGCACAAGCCTGGGTTGCAGGTCAGGTCCCCAGTAGGGGGCATATGAGAGGCAGCCGATCAATTTATCTCTTGCATATCAACGTTTCTCTCCATCTCCTTCCCTTCCTCTCTCTCTAAAAGTAAAGGAATAAAATCTTTTTAAAAATAAAAAATAAATAAAATAAAAAGACATAAACAGACCCAGCTCTTCTAGATCTTACATTCTAGAACATCTGTGATGGAAAGAAGGCAGAAAAAGACAATAAACATAGGTTAAAATATGGTAAGTGCCATGATAAAAAAACGGAGTGATGTGGCAGGGAGTGACCGGGTGGCTATGCAGAATGCATGTCAGGAAAGGTCTCTAGGAAAGCATGTGAGTGAGATCTGAATGCTAAAAAGTCCTCAGCCAACTACAGATCGGGAGGAAGTTCACTCCGGACAAAGGGCAGAAGGATCCAAGGCAGACTAAACACCCCATCCTGAGGAAAGGAAAGAAAACCGCCAGTATGGCTATAACAGAAGGCAGAAAGGGAGGGAGAGGGAGGCAGGCCACAGCCACAATCACTTAGGGACCAGCAGGCCTTGGCTATGAGGATGGATTTAACAGGATGTGTGATAGGAAACCCATGTAGTTTTTATGTAACACAGAGACACCAACTGATTTACATTTTGAAAAGATCAGCGAGGCCCAGGCGAGGAGAGTGGACCACAGAGGTGTGTAAATGAGCACAAGAGACCAGTTAGCAGGCTACACAAGTGACCTAGGGAAGCGATGGCAGATTAGACCAAGAGACAGTGAAACAGAGGGGAGGATAAAGGAGATTTAGACTGTATTTATTTATTTTAAGATTTTTATTCATTTATAGAGAGGGGAAGGGAGGGATAAAGAGAGGGAGAGAAATATCAATGTGTGGTTGCCTCTCGAATGCCCCCTACTGAGGACCGGGCCTGCAACCCAGGCACATGCCCTGACTAGGAATCGAACTAGCAACCCTTTGGTTCACAGGCCGGCACTCAATCCACTGAGCCACACCAGCCAGGGCTAGACTATGTTTAAAAAATAAAGTTAACTCAACTTGGATTGGATAAAGGAGTAAAAAAACATTTAAAAAGAAAAGGAATCCAGGTTGTTGTCTGAATTACCTGGGAAACAGTCTGAGGCATAAGCTAAGTCTCTGTGGGGAGCAGGGAAGCACCGGTGAGTGGCAAAAAAGAGAAGAGAGGCAGGAAGGAGGGAGAATAAACACCAGGTGTATGTCAAACTGGAAACAGTTTCAAAACCCAACACCCATGATTGCCAATCTTGCAGAACTTCGGAGAGACTGCATGAGACCTGTGTCTTGGAAACAGTCCAGTGGCGGGAAGGAAAAAGAATATTTATCTGCAGGCTCCTGCCCACGAGTCAAAACCTTCCCCCGCAAGGCATTAACCCACTCGCACTCCTGGGTGTGTGATCCAGGGCACCCACAGGTCCCCACCGCCAGCATCGAGGTGGGTTGGTCTTTCACTGTCAGCACCACACGTGGGGCTCACTGGTCTCTGAGGACAGCAGCTGCTGCTGGGACTTTATGGTCTCAAAGGCGGCAGCTGGAGGTGGCTGGGGAAGACCAGCTCTGGCCGGCACATAAACCAGCAGAGGTGACTCCTGGCGTTTGGGCTTCAGTAACTAGGGAAAGGGTGAGGACTTTTTCTGACAGAGGGAAGACTGGAAAGGACCAGATGTTTGGGAGAAAAATCAAGAGTTTTGTTCAATATATGTTAAGTCTGAGATACTAATTAGACATCCAAGTGGGTATAAAGCATTGGAGACTGTTTAGTCTGGGATTCAGGTGGGAAGACAGCAGAGCATACATGTGCCTAACAGTCACCGGTCTCGAGAGGGTGCTGAAAGCAGGAGACTATGAGCTGAAGGAGGAAAAGACTGCGTGTGGAAAGGACAAGAAGCAAGGACTTTCGAAGCAAAGGAGACTGAGGAGCAACACAAAGGAAAAGCAGGCCGGCGGAGCGGTGTGTTGCAGAAGGAAGGGAGTGGTTGGCTGTGCTCAACTGTGAGAGGTTGGAAGTGAGGACAGAGCCGTAGGACTGAACGTGACAAGGTGGAGGTCACATAATCTCTGTAAGAGTAGGTCAGTGGGTTCGTGGGGACAGAAGCCTGATTGGAACGGACTGAGAAGATGACTCATCAAAACATGGCGTTTGTGCGGAAGGGGAGCAGAGAAATGGGAGGGCACAAGTCGAGGGGAGCTTTTACATGGGTGCTCTCAGGGGATGCTTGCACACCGGTGAGAAGGAACCAAATGAGGGAGCAACAGACATCAAAATGAAGATCACTGTCATTAAACATATCCATTATCCATACTGCCACTCAAGAGAATGTGTGTCACACAGCCAATCACCCTCCAGTTCACTTCTAGACAAAAGACAAGTTCATGGTAAATTTTAATTATATTCCTGCTTCATACACATACACACTAATTCCTGTCGAAAAAATGGACCACTTAGCTACACAATCAAATACCGCCATCTAGTGGTTGAAACCTTAGAAGCCAACAGATCGAAGTTGGGACCCACTGTAACAACTATTGAGAAAGTACATCCTAGTTAGTAATAATTCTAGAAAAAGATGTTTGAACAAAATACCTTACACACAACTTTCATACTATGTGAAATGTACCAATCACACATAAAATCCTAAAATATAATATCTAAAATATATGTACTGAGTGCTTACTAGGTGCTAGATGGCATGCTAAGCTTTTACATGGACTTGCTCTTTAATCCCCCAAACGCATACAAATCTCACTATTTTACATCTGAGAAAACTGAAAGCTGACACGTAAAAAGTTAATAATCTGACCAAGTTTATACAGATAGAAATGCTAAAGCTAGGATCTGAAAGGAGGTAAAATGACTTCCAAACCTACACTCAAATAGTAGACTCACTACACCATCACTATGTAGCACCCGAATTAGTAAGAGATTGAGTATAAGAGTTATAAGCCAGTTTTGGGTTACAAAGAATCATGAACACTACGAGGCAGAACTTTGGAGTTTCAAAAGCATTCCACCGCAAGCTGAATGTCCTCAGTATGGTTACAAGTTAGGTACTAATGAAGCAAACCAGCAGCAGGAGGCTGACGCGAGAGAACTGGGCCTCCTCCGGAGGAAGGATGCCGCGGACACACGGGTTCATTCTTTGTTTAACACGTTCAGACAGCTCTCCATGTGCTGGATACAACCAAGTGAGAAAACACTGATGGTGGAAAAAAAAAAGAAAACCACAAGGGGCAAGAGAAGGTATCCCAGGACATAGAAGTGGCTCCCTCCTCTTCATCAACTTCCTCCCTGCCTCCTGCTCTAAGCAATTTCTCCACAGGTATCTCCACCTCTCTATCGCTCTGAGTACTACTCGGAACAACTATTACTCATTCCAAGTGCAAAGCTGTTCCATACTTTGTCGCACTTGATCCTTTCCATCATTTTACAAACACAGACACAAAAACAGCCCCCAAAGCATTACGTGACGGTTATCATCCTCTGAAAGCTAAACTGAGGAGGCAACATTTGAACTCCAGACCTGTGAATACACGCAACTGTGAAGTCCCCGCCCACCTTCCGGACTGAGACTGGGACTCCTGCCACTGCTCCCGGAGCAGAGGATGCACAGAAGAAAGCTGACTCTGTGGCAACATGATCAAGATACCAAATCTGCAACATCCAGACTGAGAGTTTTATTCAAATCTAAATGGTTCCTTCTATCAATTAACTTATGAATAACAGCAAATATAGAACAAAAATACATCCTGAACATTTATAGAAAGATATGAAATAAATAGAAAATTAACACTTCAAGTTTGGTTTTTTAAATCAAATTTTGGTATAATTTATATAACAAAACATGCACCTATTTTAAACCTACTCTTTGCTGGGTTTTGGCAAATGTACACACCCATGTAAATTCTACAACCATCACAAAAACGATCATTTGTATCGACCCACAAAGTTCCTGTGTCCTTTCTCAGTCACACCCCCCTCCAGTTCCTGGCCCACACAACCACTGATGTTTGGTCACTACAGGTTACATTGTCTTTGAAGAGACTTGCACAGATGAAATCAGACTACAAGCACTCTTTCTGATTTCTTTCTGTGAGCATAATGATTCTTGGATGCATCAATTAGTCCTTCTCATTGCTCAGTAGGTACCACTGGATGGATACACGACAATTTAATTACCCACTCACCTGCTGATGGACTTTTTGGTTCGCTCCAGTTAATGGCCACTATGAAGAAAGTGCTAGGAACATTGTTAGACCAGTCTTTGCATGAACATAACCTTTCATTTCTCCTGAGTAAATATCTTGGCATAGAACTGCTGAACTGTATAAGAAAGTATATGTTTAACTTTGTAAGAAGTAGCCAGACTGTTTTCCAAAGTAGTAAAAACTATTTCACATTTTCATCAGCAATGTATGAAATTCAGTTGCTCCACATCCTCACTTGACATGTCAGTTTTTTCAATTTCTGCATTCTGGTGCTTATGTAGCAGTATATTGTGGATTTAATTTAAAATTCCCTGATGACTATCATGCTCAACAGCTTTGCATGTGCTTATTGGCCATTCACCTATCTTATTTGTAAAGCTTCCATTCATGGATTTTAATGGGATAGTTGTGAGAGTTCTTTATATACTCTAGGAATAAGTCCTATGCCAGATACGTATTTTAAATCTTTTCTTCCAGTCTGCCTGACATTTCATTTTCATAACTATGCCTTTGGTAGCCAGAAGTTTTAATTTTTGATCAACTGACCAAACATATGAGTCATTTCAGTACCTTATATTCTTTTCATTGTTCTACAAGGTCTGTCCACAGGAAGTCCAGCCACTGTTAATGTAACAAGAACAGTTTACATGACACTGATGTAACCTGGCAGCCAAAGAAGGTGGACTAGAGCGCACCCGCGAGAACACTGACAACTTCACTGTACTAGTCGGTGGGGGCAGTAGACGCCACTGAGTGAGCGTGAGTACTGTGTGGCTGTCACATTCAAATGACTGAAACAGTAGAACAACAAATCTGCATCAAATTTTGCATTTAGCTTGAACATTCCTCCACAGAAACTACTCAGATGATCCAGAAGGCTTCTGGGGATGGTGCCATGAGTGCAGTGCAAATAAAAGTGCGGCACAAACACTTCAAAGGAGGGTTGAGAATCTGTTGAAAGTGGCCCACATTCTGGAAGGCCTGTAACAAGCAGAACACCTGAGAATGTTAAAGGTGTACTGGCTGCAATCAACAAAGATCAGCGACTGACAGTGTGAGAACCAGCAGCTGATCTGGGGATTCTAAAAACTACTGTGTCTGAGATTTTGACACAGGATTTTGGCATGAAATGTGTCACAGCAAAATTCACCCCACTACTTCTGCTACCACAGCAGACAGAACATTGTGCTGCAGTTGCTAAGGATTTGATTCAAACAGCTACCAATGAACCAGATTTCCTCAAGAAGGTCATAACCGGAGATGAACGATGGGTCTATGCCCACGATCCAGAAATGAAGGCCCAGTCGCCCCAATGGAAGTCACCTGGTTCTCCTTGCCCAAAGAAGGCGCAACCAAGTTTCAGCAAGATCAAGACCATGTTCACTGTGTTTTTCGAATGGGAAGGTGCCGTCCATCACGAGTACACCCCTCCAGGCCAAACAATTAATTAGTAATGAGTACTGCCTCAATGTTCTTTGTCGGTTAGGAGATGCAGTACGATAAAAACAGCCGTAGCTGCTGGCAGCTACTGATCGCAGCTTCATCATGAAAACATGCCCACTCATGCATCATGTTTCGTGCAGAGATTTTTGGCAAAACATCAAATCACCCAGGTGACTCAGTCCCCCAATAGACCAGATTTGGTGCCCTGCAACTTCTGGCATTTCCCAAGAGATTTCAGAACATCAATGAGATTCAGGAATATATGGCGAGACAGCTAATGGAGATTCCAACAAAGGATTTTGCAGTGTTTTGAACAGCAGAAGAGACTCTGGGAGAACTGACTGAGGTCCCAAGGTGCCTACATTGAAGGGGACTGAGGCATCATTGTCCTATGTACAATGTTTCTTGTATCTTGTATCTTCTTCAATAAATTTCTGTTTTTCACAGTACATGGCTGGCTACTTCCTGGACAGGCCATGTATATATGTCTATCCTTACACTAATAAAGTGGTACTTACGCACTCATCATTAATTCATTCTAGAACTTGTGATGAGTGTCGAAACCAGCGAGTACCGAATAATGAAGCATTTTTTCTTGCGGAGCACAATCGTGGCTCATACGAGTTCTAGCAAGTACGAGAAGTAGCAAGCAAGCACCAAGTGCTGAAACATTTTTTTCTTGTCAAAATGTACAAGTACAGGGTTTCACGAGTTCTGATGCTGATGAGTACTGAGGTCTGACTGTACTATAGAGGTCCATCATTCAAGAATGTCCTAAGTGTTAGAATAAAGTAGTATAAGTTCCCTAAGTATGTTTTGTTCCATAAAACTTTTTGACTAGTCTGGATTCTTTGCATTTCCATATAAAATTTACCATAAGCTTGTCAGTCACTACAAAAATAAGCTTGCTGGAATTTTCACTGGAATTGCATTGAGTTTACAGAGCAATTTGGGGAGAACTAATGTCTTTATAAAACTTAGTCTGATCCATGAACATGGTGTGTATGTGTATATATGTGTGGGTATATACACATATACTTACACATACACAAAACACAATTTAGTTAGGTCTTCTTCTTAAATAATTCTCAGCAATGTTTTATAGTTTTCAGTGTACAGTTCTTAGACACACTTTGTTAAGTTTTTTCTAATTATTTTCTTCTGGAGTGGCCACTGTAAATGGTACTTTTTTAAAATTTCAATTGCCAACTACTTGGTTTTCTCACCACTATTGGCTTATGAGCCTTTTATTGACTATATGGAATTTTTTGGCTCTGTTCTGACATGCTATCAGTTTGAACCCTTTAAAATCTGTGTTTAAGCTCTGCTAGGACAGGCATAGAGAAGCCTTCTCTCCAGGACAGTGTGCTTCCCTACTAAGGCACAAAGACTCCATGCAGACTCCAGTTAATGTCCCTGGTGACCTCCAAACTCTTCACTCTGGGTGGTCCATGCTTAAACACCTATCTCTTTGGTCTACATGAACTCTAATACTAGTTCAGCTCAAAATGTTCCAGCCTTTTTACCTGGATTTGTGGAATTTTCCCCACAGTTGAATGGCCTGATGTTCAACAAATACACAAGGGAACCTCATTTGGATTTCTGAAGCTCTGTCTCTAAGTAGCTCCCTCTTCTCTGGTACACTACTCCACAATTTCTAGCTGTCTTACTCTCTCCCAAGCCCAATCACCATCTCCTCCGCTCAGCAAGACACTACTATGGTTGGTCTGGTTTCCCCGTCAAGTACGTATACCCTGGCAATTGCCTTCAGGTAGAAAGTAAGGGGGACATGGGGATTGTCTCATTTGTGTCCCAACCCCCTCTGTTGACTATTTGCCAATGTTTGAAAACAGCTGTTTCATAGCTTTTGTCCAATATTCCAGTTGTGTGGGGCTGTCCAGGTCAAGTTCTGGATACTGTCTCCTGGCTGCAAGTTGAAGCTCAAGCCTAATTTTTAAAGTATTTTTGTACCCATCATTGGGTTTCAGCCTCACAAGAACCCCATAAAGCAAAAAGTATAACCAGTGAGACAATATTTCACCAATAAAGGATACAGAATAATTGAGAATATTATAATAGAAGTATCAATAATTGCTAATATTTACTGAGTACTTACAATGTGGCAGGCACCATATTAAGTACTTCACATAAGTAAGTTCATTTAATCAGCACAATGGCATTATGAGGTAGGTATTTTCTGCAGAAGAGGACACTTAAACACAGGCAGGCTCAGTAGCTTGCCTAATATTACAGCGCTGGTAAACGTGGGCAGGGCTGAGAAAAGGAACAAGCCACCTGGCTCTAAGGCCCAAGCCCGTAAGCCACTACACTATAATAACTATGCTGCTACTTTCCACTGTATAAACACAAGCCTTCTGCACACAACAACTTGGAGGACCAGGGGGACAAGTGTGGGTTACGGGGAAAGGAACGAGACCTAGAAAAGAGCAATGATTCTCGAGTGCCACATCCTCATGCAGGGCAGCATGGGAAAATGCTGCTCTCAAAGGCCCTTTGTGGTTGGGATATAAAATAAAATACATTCTCAGAATCCTCCCAGAGATCCATGCAATAAATGACAGTTAATCCACAAAAACCTATTTAACCATAACACAGCCCAAAACAGCAGCTTTATAAAGTCAATAAATACGTGCTGAGAGCCTCGTAGGCGCCACCAGCTGTTCTGAGAGCTGAAGACATAGTCCACAAGTCAGACAAAATCCCTGCTGTCCTGAAACTTGTAGCTCCACAGAAGACAAAAAACACATAAATAAAAAAATGAAAAAGTGAGTAGCACAACTTCAAAGAGGAAGAAATGCTACAAGGAGATTTTAGAGGCTGCTGTAATGGACAAAGAGGGAGTACAAGTGCTATTTTAGACTGCGTAGTCACAGCGGGGCTCGCCAAAGACAGCACATGTGGGAAGAGACCTGAAGAACAAGCAGATGGACATCGAAAACAGGAGTTAGAAGCTCTTCATACAAGAATTATAAAATAAAGTTGTAAAATAGCTGCATTCAAAAACACTGGGAGGCCAGAGTGGCTAAAGTGTAGTAAAAATGAGGGTGGTTTAAGATAAAGGTGATTTGAAAGGCAAGAACTGAGTCTTAATTTTTAATTTAACTTCACTATTTATGCTTATTTTCTACTTACATTTTTTTCAGTCAAGTTTAATTGCTCGTAAATATTTCAAGCTATTGTCTCCACTTACTTCTGGCAGAGTCACCAAACTATTCAACTCCACCAGGCCCCTTTAATTCTGTCCAGTCATTCTCTAAAGCTGCGTACACACTACTCTAAAACCAGTGCTCATGAGCAAAAAAACCTTAAGGATCTCACAGTGTTCTCCATGCAAAATGAAGCACCCAGTCCAGCTGATTTTAATGAAATGACTCAATGTTCTGACATGGAAGCAAAGAAACAGGAGTTATTTTGTTTTTCTACAAGGCTCTTATCTGTCCTCTACCACAGGAAACTCAGAGGGGCTCCTGGGGCAATAACTGGATCGCTTTTCCCTTTCACACAGTAGTGTGGTCCAGAGAAAAAGGCAAAAACAACAAAGTTAATGAACTGTTAACAGGCATTTACAGGAACTTCTAAAGATGTTTTATGGACATTCTGAAAGTGATTTCATAAATGCGGAAAATTTACAGTTGGTTTTCTTCTGACTAAGACAGAATGCTCCATCTCATGAAGTTCTACCAGACAAAAATCTTTGTGCCTAAAATACCTGTTAGTTGTCCTTGATTGTTATTTATTTTCTACCCTTCTTTCCCAATTTGACATGCTGATATACTATAGCTTCAGTACTTTATGTTTTATATTAAAATATATTAGTAAAAGATTATACCAGAATAAAAACAATCAGACCTAGAAACTAAAATGTTGGTTCTTCAACTTTGACTCATTTATGACAAAAATGATTAAGAAATCTTTTAACCACCCTTACCAATTAGGAGGGAAAAAAAGAACAACATAGAAACGATGTAGTACTTGTTCAGCCCTACTGCTTTTAATGGCTCAAACTCTTCAAGACCCCATGGAAGATACTAGGCAAAGGGCACCGGCCGCGTTGCCGATCCCCAGGTGAGCTGAAGAGTACCTGTTCTCCCTGCAACCTATCCAGATGCTTCTCCTGCTGGGCATACGTACATCTTCTGAAAGTCCTGTATTTTAGGGCAAATAAATCAACAGTTCTCATGTCGTCAAGTACACTTAACGACAATTTTCCTAGTATAAAATGTTTCCTTCCCCCAAAATAAATGTTTCACGGTTTTTATAAACTGTGGCTCTCAGCAAACATTACACAGCAGACAGGCTGCCATAGGACAACGTCTTCCAAATGGATGCGCTAACGTCAGTTATCTCCCAGTCTGATGCAGGGTGAGGCATCAACCTTGCACCAGGCAGTCTGAGCTGAGATGTTTAATTAGAATCTAAGTCAAAACTCAACACTTAATTTTCAGTTTACAAGATACACAGGGGATAGAGAAACAAGTTAAGGAAATCAAATAGAAAACTGATCTAGACTCTTCAAAATGTCAGTGTCAGGGGGGATCAAAGTAGAGGACCCAAGCAGACCCTAAAGAGAGATAGTTACCAAATGCAAGGTGTGGACTTTGTTTGGATTCTGGTTTTTAAAAAACACCATTTAAAGATATTTAGATGAAAATGGGAAAAATCTAAATGTGAACTGGATATCAGATTACAGAATTGTTCATTTTCAGTTTGACACCTATTGTGTCTGGTAAGAGAACATTCTTATTCTTAGGAGAGGTGTGCTGAATTAGGGACCAGGTGTCACATCTCCAGTTCACTTTCAAATAAATCAGCGAAAACCATACACATACAATGATGTGTGTATATGTGTGTATATATGTGTGGGAGAGACAGATAAAGTAATTATTAAGATTTTTTAATCTAATGTAAAGTAAAGCATGGGAAATATAGTCAATAATATTGGAATAACTATGTGTGGTACCAGGTGGGCACTGGGAATATTGGGGGGATACTCTGTAAGTACATGACTGTCTAATCACCATGCTGTACACCTGAAACTGATACAAAAAATACTGAATGTAAAGTGTAATTGAAAAATAACATTTAAAAAATATTTGGGTCCAGATAGAGGGTATAGGGAGATTCAACCATTCTTTCAACTTGAATATAGATTTGAAATATGTTTAAATATAAAAGTCCTTCTCTACCTCTAGGTTGTAGAGATACCCTTCTATATTTTCTTTTATTAATGGTGTAGTTTTACCTTTCACATTGAGATTTTTGATTCCTCTAGAGTTCATTCTGTATGTGGCATGAGACATAGATCAGTTTATTTTCCTCTATACAAAGCTTTCTCTGAACAACCTACTAAAAATTTATCCTTTCCCCAGTGATTTGTGGAAGATGATTTTTGGTTCCACTGAAAGAGCTAAGCAGGGGAAGGGGGAAAAGAATAATAAAAGTAGGAAAAACAGCAGGGAAAGAGGAAAAAAGTATGCATATAAAGAAAGTATTAGAACTTAGCTGAGGAAAGGCTAAGAAAAAATGAAGCTACTATCAAATTCCATATTTACTTAAGTATATAAGAAGTCAATGAAAAAATAACTGAAAACCTATTTTAAAAAATATATACACAATCGAAACTATTCAAGAAACATCTAAATTATGTGGTACATATTGATACTATCACAAACAGAAAGTTTCCAGAAAATACACTGTCTCCTACCACCAATAAGTTGGATTATGTTATACTGAGCATTTACTCCACTTTAGACAAAACAAAAAGGGTGCAAAGCATTATAAGAGACATTATAAGCATCTTGAAGACTTTTTTCTAAACTTTGAGATTCTATGGGAACATTTAAAGGTGACTTTAAAAACTGTTTTGTAAATTCGGCACCTAGATCAGACGTTAAAAACACGAACTTACAGTACTCATAACTCTCTGTTCCATTACCCACAGCAAGTCGGGAAATGTAAATGTTCTCTATACGGAAAATCTAAATAAAACACACCTTTTGTTTTCAGCCAGGCTGGCTCCCTCATCCTTCAGCTGTTTACTTTTCTCCACACAGCCTTCCAGGAGCACTTCTTTCCTGCGTTTACTGGCATGAAGCCAGTTCCCTTCATCACTCTCCACAGCATCCTTTTCATCAGCAGCTTCAGCTTCAAACTGCTGGGAAGTGACCTTTGACACCTTCTCACCAATTTTCCTCTTCCATCCAAAGGAAGCCATTCTGAAAAATGACAAAGAAACAGCTTTAAATTTCAAACTTGGCTCTTTATAGAAGGATGCCAACTAGATGAAGAAAGAATAAGGATGAGACTATCACCGTTTTTTAACTCCTAATTAACCAGTGGCCCTACAAAATAGTCATCAAAGGCCGTTAACTAAACTCCCAGAAAGACAAGTGGACATTATGTATCTCCTGATGGAAGTGACACTCCACCCATGATGGACTCTGTCCAGAACTTAATTCTGAATCAGATCTAGCCTCTGATTTATAAAAAATATGGGATCCAGATGAGCATGCAAAATAATATGACACAGATGCAGACAGAAAAAAAAAAAAAACCCCAGAAAAGTAAATAAAGCTGGTTTCTTCAAAAAAGAAACTGTCAGGAAAAAAGAGAGAGAGAAGGAAGGAGAAAGATGGGAGGTAAGCCCTAGGTTAAGAGAGACTAAGAGGTACAGTAACTAAGTAGAATAAGTGGATCTTTTTTAGCTCTGGGTTCAAACAAGCCAATGGGGAGGAAACAAAGGGAATCAGAACACTGATTTGATATTTGATGATATTAAAGAATAACTGGTATTTAGGTGTGATAAATAATATTATGATTATTTTATTTAAAACACCCTTATCTTTTAGGAATACATACTAAAACATTTCACATGAAATTATATGATATTTAGGAATTGTTTCAATGTGACCAGTGGGGGTTGGGGAGCAGAGGAGAAATATAGATGAAAAGTTTGCTGTGAGTGCACGGCTGATGAAGTTAGGTGATCAGTACATAAGATTCCTTATACTTTTCTCTCTTTTCATGTATGTTTGACATTTTCCATAATAAAAAGTTTTTAAAAGATTCACATTTGGTAAATTCACAGTATTGGGTGAATCAAAAAGAGAACAAATGTTAAATTGTTTTGCAAATCTGTAATGATATACAAATGTAAGAGATAAAAAAGAATAAAAGAATACTGATGGAACAAAGAGAAAGGAAATCCTAAAAGAATTCAACAAACATTTAGTTAGAGAAGGGATTTACTGAGGAATCCAAGAACTCTTACTAATTACATGGATGGGCTTAAAAATACTGGGATACCGTGGAATTTTTATATAAATTTGTATACACCTGTGTGCATTCTTAAAGGGGTCTAGGACCCCAAGGAGCATAGAGTTCAGCTGATCAACTTGAGGGATAGGAAACCCAATCACCCAGAAGTCTTCATAAAACTATCAAAGAAAGGGCACTGTGGGAGTAGGGGAGAGAGAAAAATGAAATAGTGAATTAGTTCTAACAGATGTCAAGGTCTTCACTACCGATTCCCACCTGCCATGTAAGTAATCACTAGGAGGAGGGGGTAGAACAAGGGAGCAGGGCTGTTCACAGGTAAAGGCCTGAGATAATGGCAGAACTTGGAGGAGTAAGAAAATTGTGAGTTATATGCCTAAGTTCTTTTTTTTTTTAAGATTTTATTTATTTATGTCTAGAGAGTGAGAAATAGAGAGAGAGAGAAACATCAATATGTGGTTGCCTCCCACATACCCCAAAGTGGGGACCTGGCCCACAACTCGGGCATGTGCCCTAACTGGGAATCGAACCGTTTTCGTTCGCAGGCCGGCACTTAATCCCACTGAGCCACACCAGCCAGGGCATATGCCTAAATTCTTGATGAACATGAGTGAGTGCCAATAATTTACAGCAATCAAGAAACAAATATGCTGATAACGGTGACCCAGTTGCTTTACAAAGGAGCAGGGATTTTTGGAAAAACCCAAAGAAGTATACTAGGGAATTAGGACAATGTCAAACTCTCTCCCCAGACCCATTATAATACGAGAGATGAGATTCCTATGCTTGAAGAGGACTATAGGTAACTTAGGGGAAGAACCAAGAAATGGCTGAAAATGGAAGTGTGGTTACTGTGGAACAGAAGTCCAGAGGCACAGATTGAGGACAACGTGAGAGAATGGATCATTAGGAAAGTCTCACAACACACCAGGATAATTCAAGATCACATAGAAGTGTTGTGTTTGTGACTATCCTTAAAAGTGACAAGAATGAAGATGATTCAGTTTTCTGGTTTCAAGTTTCCAAATGGAACTTTGCAAGGCACCCTATCAATGGGTGGGAACCCTATTCATACAGATGGACACCTGGTGTGCTTACTGAAGGCTAATTACATCATAACTCATTGGTCAAGTCTGGAGATTATTAGCAGCAGGGATTAGGGTAGGAGGAAAAGGAAAAAAGGACAGAGAGACACTCATGTATTTTTTTTTAATTAATAGTTCACTTAGACCCCCACTACCACCCCCCATCCTCCAACCCAAACCATTGTTGTAAAAGCTGAAGACAGGTAGGTGCAGGTCAAGGCCCCAGATGGTGCTTCTCAACCTTGAATGAAAAAGCCACACTCCCCACTGCCTCAGGTGTTTCTGCCATTCTTCTCCAGAAATCCTAGAGATCAAAGGCTGTGGAGGTCAAGACACGATGAGGCTTTAGGAGCATAATAGACCTGATGTCCCCTATCAGTTGACAAGTTGAGCCTTGAAGAGAGGGACAAGAATACATTCCTCTTGGACAAGAGCTAATATTGAATGAAGACTACAGGCAAGTTCAGGGGAAGAGGAAAAAGAAAATGACAAACTTCATACCCCCAAGCTTCCCATTTTTCAGAGAAATAGGAGGCTAGTCACCTGTGCCAAGTAAAGGGAAAAGAATAGATCTGAGACACGACAACAGAAAAGATCTGAAGCGGCCACTGGGAGGGAGAGGAAAAGCAACTGTAAGGGATGCCAAACAGTATCGAGGGCGCACTGAGGTTAAAAAGCACAAATCTCTGACCAAAACCAATAGTACAGTTTTATATTTTCTTCAGAATTGTCTGGAGACCACAATTACCCTTTGCAATACAAAATAAGTGCTATAACAGAGTAAGCAAAAGATGCTAGAATGTCAGAGAACAAACGCTTCAGATGCAGTGGATTTTGAAGAATAAAAATTAGCCAGGCTTTTTTAAAAGAGGGGTGAGTCCTATAACATATACAACACACTTTCCGCCTTGGAAAATTTAACACTTCGAATTGATTCAATATCTTAACTAATACACGTTTATTGTTCTTCTAAGGCTATTTGAATATTAAATTAAAACTTCTTGTAAAGAAGGCTTTCTTGAATCTGTAGTTAGATGCACAAGGCATCAACACCCTAACCTTTACATTTTCCACCAGGATAGAAAAACCATATAAATGAGTCATAGTCAAGTGGGTTTCATGTTAAACTCACAAAACAACACAAAATCATTTTACGCAGTATTGTATTTAATTAATGCCATGAAAATTCTAAACAACGATGTTGCATTCTAAATTCTTTTGCAGATACAATGAACCCTACAGAAGGCACTGAATTACTGCTGCCGGCGTGACAGTTCGCCCAGCCCCCAGCCTGAAGCTAGTCCTCGCAATGTCGGAGGGTGCAGCACCGGAGGCGAGAAACCGCTGGGTGAACAAGGGCAGGAAATCAAAACAGAACCCTTCTGGGTACAGCATGTATTCGGAGGTGAGGAAGTCAAGAAACGATTTACCCGAAAATGTCACCGCAAGACCGAAACCAGTATTAGCGACTTTCCTTCATTTTTCACAACAATAAAAATGTGCCAAGTTCATCAAAGCAGCCCGGAATGTCCCCGCGAGCTTCCTA
Source organism: Desmodus rotundus (assembly GCF_022682495.2). Taxonomy (NCBI): domain Eukaryota; kingdom Metazoa; phylum Chordata; class Mammalia; order Chiroptera; family Phyllostomidae; genus Desmodus; species Desmodus rotundus. The sequence continues at coordinate 203,766,760 of NC_071387.1, forward strand.
GCCCCGCCCTCGGCCGCAGACTCGCGCACTCGGTGCCGCTCCTCCCACCGCCAAACCGCACTGACTGCTCAGAAGGCGCCGCCCGGAGCGCCGCTACGAGGGAGGGCCAGACCCCCAACCTGCTTGTCCCTAGACACCAACCTTAGGGTGCCGGCTTGCCACAGCCCGCTGAATCTCAACTGCAACTTCTGAAGCACCTTCTCCCCTAACCATACGTCCCACTCGCCCCCTTTTCCTGTTCTTTCTCGGGTTTCCAGCCCCAACCGGGTAGCCTCACTTACCTGATGACAACTCCAGTCCCGTGTTTACATTCCGTTTGCCCTTTGCACACCGGAAGCGGAAATCATCATGCCCGACCTCCGACCTGCCTACCTTTCATGCCTGGGCTTCCAAGATAGGAGGTTGGTAGACCCCCCCAGCGTCCCAACAGTCGAGAGAAACCCGCAGGGAAGAGGCGCTTCTCAAAGTCTTTTTCATCCTCCAATCTCTTCCCCTAGACCACAAATCCCAGAAGTCGCTGCGGCTACCACCGCCCCATTACCCTCTGGGGTTTGTAGTCCGGGCTACCCCGGCTGGGGTGCTCTCTACCGGTAGGCGGGAGTGTCGAGTGCGCAAGCGCTCGCGGTGGGAGAGCGCGGGAAACTAGCTGCGCTGGCTGAAGTGTGCTCCGAGAGCAGCCGGCGGAGCCAGACAGTTCGCCCAGCCAGTGGGCAGATAAAGCGGACGAAGCCCGGGGAAAACGATTTGGGGGACTTCACTGCGTAAAGATAGGACCCTGCTGTAAGAGTTCACACCTTGGCTAGTGAGGTCGGCCACACGCAGAAGCCAGAGGCAAACTCACTGAAAAGGGGCTCTGGGGAACGCATCCGTGAGCGCATGCGCTCAGCCGTGGGCTTCACGTAGGAAAACAGGAGTTGAACCTAGAAGGGAGAATTACCGTTTGAAAAAAAGCTGTGCTTCACGTCTTGAAAATAAAGAAGCGCGGGACAGTCACCCAGGGAAATGCTGAGGAGATCGAAAACTTAAGATGGTTGTCACTGCAGCTGCGGGGGGCAAAGAAGACCGTTTCAGTCAGCCAGGCTCCCTCTGCCCGGCGCTGCCACCTAGGTGGGCGGACCGGCCCACAGGGCCTCCACTCGGAGCTTCGCTGCGGCCCTGGGCCCCAGCGGCCAGACGCCCTTCGCACCCGCCGCCGCCGCTCGCCGTGACCTCCCGGGACGTCTCCAGACGTCGCCAGACGTCGCTCGAAGAAAAGTTCTGCCACCGCTGTCCCGTGGAGACCCACCGACGCGAACCGGTGATCCTCGGAGCCCAGAGACTGTATCAAAACCGTTTTCACACTGCTATGGAGACATCATGGGCCCTTTTCCCAGCGCCCACCTTTGTTCGCCCAGGGAGGGGCAAGGCGTGAGCGGAGAAGTGCGCGCGCCTCCGCGGCCAGAGAGGCGGCGGTCACAGCGCGCGGGCAGTCGCTTCTCCCCCACGCGGAGCTCGGAAAGCGGTCGGCCCTCCTAGACGGCCTTGGGGAAGCAGCGAGGATTATTAAAACGACCCTTGCGTGCAATTCTTTTGAATGGTCTGTCGGGCGGGGGGGCGGTTACTCACGGGGTACTTGCGCTGCACCCTGAGGTGTGGCGTCATCGTGCAGGCGCCTGTGGGATCGCCTTCCGGACCGAAGTGCCCACGGCTTCACTGGGGCACAACTTCTACCCACGACGGATGGGCCGGCTGCTTATCCAGGCTTGGGTAGTGGACGGGCCTTCTCTCGACATGGAACAAAGGGAGCCTGTTTCTTTCAAGAAAACAAGTGGTGGTGTTGCCAATCATAAAATTCAAAAATTGAAACAACAGTCGTGATTTTGGGAAAACATCTGCCATAACGATCTTGACAGCCTCGCAATTCCGTACTTTTCAGAGATCACCACGGGTGATAGGAGGTGTGACTTGTGTGTGTACCGTTGGATAAAAGGCATCAGCACTCGTCGGAGCTGCGTAAGTGAACCTGCAGACCAAAGGCCGTCAGGCCCGCTCCTGGCACCCACTCCCGCGGTTCCTTCCCACTCTGCACGCACCAGGGCTGCTCCTGCTGCTCACAGCACATCGCTTCTGTTATAAATTACACCAGACACTACGATGGGGGCAGTGTTTCTTAAGCTGGGCAGAGGTTTACATGCCACGTTCACCCCAAACCTAAAACCCTGAAAATTCGAGCCACACTTAGGCTTTGTGCACTTTCCTGCATATACCTCTATAAAAGTCTAAAATGCATCCATCTCCCCAACAAGAGACACTCAGGGCTGGTTGTATGCCGTGGGGTCACAGGGGTAGTGCTTGGTTCACAGTAGCCATAGGAGGGGATATAATTTGCAGAATCATCAAATGATGCATGAAGTTGCCCTGGCTGGTGCAGCTCAGTGGACTGAGCCCCCCAGCCTGCAAACCAAAAGGTTGCAAGTTCCATTCCCAGTAAGGGTGATGCCTGGGTTGCAGACCAATGTTTCTCTCCCTCCCTTCCCTTCTCTCTAAAAATAAAGTCTTTTTTAAAAAAAGTGACAGCATACACAGCCAACAAACAAAATAGCCAGCCAGAGTGAATCAATCAAAATTATAATTTTTTGTCAGATCAGCAAAATACATTTTTTGGTGTGCTGCAGAATTCTAGTAATTTATGTGTGCCATGAGATGAAAAAGGTTAAAAAGCATCCTGGCCAATGTGGCTCAGTTGGTTGGGCGATGTCCCACAAAGCGAAAGGTTACCACTGGATTCAACAGTCAGGGCACATGCCTGGTTTGTGGTGTTCAGTCCCAGGGGGGCACATAGGAGAGGCAGCAGATAGATGTTTGCCTGGCACATCCATGTACCTCTACCTCTCCCTTCCCCTCTCTCTGAAATCAGTAAGCATGTCCCTGGGTGAGGATTAAAAAAAAAAAAAAAAAAGAGGTTGGTTGAAAATCACCGATTTAGTACAAACCTTGCCTAACAAAACCACATGGAATACAAGACTTAATTTAATTCTAACTGAATTCTACCAGTAGTGGAATTCCAACTAAATGTAATGTTAGCAGTTAGAGAGAAATGGTAGATGCTTTGGCTTTTATCATATATTTTTTAACATTTTGTTCAGGTGGTTGATTTTTAGATGAAATCAAAACTGACTTGAGACAAAAATTACAATGTTTGAATGTTAAAGTTTGTTCAAGCACTATATTTTATATTTAGGCACATTTACTTTTATTTTTTTTAAGATTTTATTTATTTTTAGACAGAGGGGAAGGGAGAAAGAGGGAGAGGAACATCAGTGTGTGGTTGCCTCTCATGTGCCCTGACTGGGAATCGAACCAGTGACCCTTTGCTTCGCAGTCTGGTGCTCAATCCACTGAGCTACACCAGCCAGGGCTAGGCACGTTCTTTTAAAAGGAAGGTGCACAGATGGTCAGCTATAAAGTGCTGTATTCTTTTATTTAGTTTTCCCAGAGGTTAAAAAAGTTAAGTACATTGTAAGATGAAAAATGCCATGTTTTTCTTAATTATCCATTTTCTAAATCTAAGTATTTTAAAAATTATGTACTTAAATATACTCCATTCAAAACAAACGAACATGTCTCAGAATATTGCACCACCAACATTGATTTCTACTACCAATTTATAGTTAGGTTGTATGTGGAATTTCATTCATCTGGTCAGAACTCAAAATGAAAATGAGATTTCTATTGTAGATGTAGGCAATGGAAGGAGTTAGGTAAGACTTAAACAACACACTTTTTCTTTCATCCAAAAAAATACAGATAAAATAAAGATACAGAGCCCTGCATCTGTGAACGGCGCCACTACAGGGTGAAAAAGGGTGGGGCAAGGGTAGAAGAGGGCAGAACTTTTTGTATAAAGTCATTTAAAACTTTGAAAAACTATAAAAGCATCTCAAGAGAAAATATAATCAAAGTAAGAGCAATGGAGTTTATTTCAGTGAAATTATTTTAAATTAGATATGATATATTAAGCTCCCATGTCCCCCAACCTGGTAGAAAAATTCCTCTCAGAGAGAAATCATTTATTTTAATGGCAAAATTTTTACATTTCAGTAAAATCTGTTATATTTAAAACTATGTATATAGTACATTTCTGGCAAAAACCTTATACATCTTTCAGTTGTCAAAACAAAGTAAAAATATGGTTGCATAAAATCACAAAAAATATAAATTGCTGAAAAAATAAAAAAAGATTAAAAATCATTTGTATCGACTCCTTTACATCTTCAATTAGTAAGAATTTGCAAACCACAGTAAATTTGTGAAAATTCTGGTGCAACCTTTACACACTCAACCAAAAGTTGTCATTTCAAATATCCCAGCTTAAAAAAGAATTTACTGCAATAGTCCGTGCATTTATCATACTATTTGTACAAGTGCAATATTTAAATATCTTCACAATAAAACTCAGTAACTAAAAGGAATCACAATAACTTAAAAAGAAGCAAAGTTTACAAAATTAACAATTTTTGGAAGGTCCTATTGAATTGGTTCCTCCTTTTGCTCCCCACTCCACCCCCAACAGCTTATAAAGACATTACAACAATGTCTTAGTTCTATATACAAATTTGTAACTTTAAAAATACAGTCTTCTGTTCTTAACATCAGGAACAAATGTTGCATTTAGAGACCTACTTAAAATCAGTATCTTCAAAACAAAGGGGCCACATTCAAGTTAGAACACAGTTTTGAACTTATATTTAAGTGGAACTGCTACCATTTTATATAGCTTTCAGATTCCAAAGTGAGCAGAACAAGCCCTGGACAAAAAGAAGCCAAGGTTTTTCTTTCGAATTCAGTGCATGTTTCTAGGGGTGCTGGAGCCAAACCTACAACTACAGTAACTATGCAAGCTCTCATGACATCTGAGTATGTTACTGTCTAATTACACAGGTGCTCAATGTATTTGCAAAAAAAACCAACACAAAAACCCCATATTAACAAGTAGTCTTAAAAGGGGAAAAAAGGTAAGTCTGTTACAATGGAAAACTGATTAATAGGAAAAATATCAATTTCTTGAAGTTAAAATAGTATAAGGCAAATATGGGTAATACTTTTATTTTTTATTAGCATACATGATACTAATTTTATCTGAGGTGACTTTAAATCTTCATTTATACCTATTATGTAATGCTATTACTAAGAGCAACAAAAATCAGAAATCTGAGAAAGATAAAGCATCTTTAGGTAGTTTCCATAATGCTTTTTAAAAAGTAATTAAAATTTAAAACAAATATGACCATTTTGAACTGTCCAATTTGTTCCATATTTTATCGAAATGTCATGCCTGACTAAGGAGACATAACCAAATGCAATGTGTAAACTTGAATTGGATCTGGTTTGAAATAACCAGCTATAAAAGAAATTTGGAGAACAAGTGAGGAATCTAAATATGCATGATTAGATGACATTAGGGAATTATGTTCATAGTAGGATTGTTTTTTAAGGACAGTATCATTATTTTTAGAACATGCTTGACGTGTTGAGGGCCAATGAGTATGTCTGCAACATCCAAATGGTTCAGGGAAGAAGAGCATATCGTATATACACATACATATGTATAACTACATCTATATACACAACTAGATATAAAGCAGATGTGGCAACACGTTAACAAGCATTGAATCCAAGTGGTGGACACACATGTAAAAATGTTTATAATAAAATTTGGGAGAAAAAGTCATCTCTGAACATTTAAATAGTTTATAAGAGATGTTTTTTTCTGTGCACTGAATCAATTTAAAAGACACATAATCGAATAACAAGAAGTGTTTGCACACATTCAATACTGACTGACATGTGCAGAGGAATTTGTGAGATTGGCAAAAACCACATGATTTATTTACAGTTTATGCAACTCAGCTCTCGTGACAAAAAGAGCAATTTATGTACAGAATGTAACAGGACAAATTGTTAAAATTAGCGCCTAGAATATCTCAATATGTTAATTCTGTGTGTTTTTTTTTGTCTTAACGAAGCTAAAGAGAACACTTTCACATGTCTAAACAGCTTTGATGTGACTTACCATATACTGTAGCATATTGCGGAGGGATACGGAAGAGTCACCCATACTGTCCCTACTGCTGGAAGATACTTGCTGCTTACATTAAGGAGCCCAGAAAACAAAACTCACCTATAAAATTCTCTGAGGATTCTAGGCAAGTATTTATTGAATACATTTATGAAGCAAATATAAAACACAACATGTAATAATATATGAAGGCCTTTATGGTAAATTAATATTCTACAAAGCCCTGTGTACAACTAAATATAAAATAGCCAAAAATCAAGTGAGCCTGAGAGACCGGTAATTCATTGTGTATATTATATTATGCTATATGCTGACTGAACAAAGAACAAAATTATCTGAATTCATTTTTGCACATTAGGATTTTAACTATTAATCATGTTCCAATCCCTGTGCAAAAAATACATTCCAAAAGGCCAATCCTCAGTTGTTATGATGTATAACTTGATTATAAATGGAAGCATTTGGCTATGATTTATTATGCATGCTTATTGCTATCAAAGAAATAAGCAAAGTTTTAGGTTTACTGTGCAAGAATTTTAATTAGATTCGCGCACATCTCAAAAAATTCTATTGTGTGACTTCCAGGTCTTGGAGTTAAGTCAACAGGAGAAGAGTCAAGTGAGGTCACCGATGAGGTAAGAGAAGCTTCGGAGGATTTTCCTTGAGCCTCAGCATCTGAATCATTCCTTTGGCAAGATCGATAGTTGCTAACTGATCCCGATCTCTGTGGCGTAGCAGTCCCTGATTTGGCTTCAGTAATTTCGTCTGGGTAAAAAAAATAATTCAATTTATTATAATCCATAACACCCACTAAAAAAGATTTTTAATAGTATTTCATTTTCTTCTTTGAGTGCAGCCACTGACTAGCTAACAAGAGCATGTCTATTTTGAATACTTTCTCAAACAGAAGAAAAGCATCTGTGTGAAATTACTCACCTTTTTTACACACAACATGTGTGTTCCTGACGGCTAATCAAGACTGGGTACAGTACGTAGCTACTCGTCAATCTTGTAATCCAAGGTTAAGAGCCCAATAAACTAATAACGTGGGGCTTAATAAACATCATTCCCTAGCAATAAAAATTAGCCCCTCTAAAATGAAATCACGGAATAAATGCACTCTTTGAAGACATTTTGGAAATCATCTCATCCAACTCCTTGTTTTTTCAATATGAACAGAAACCCCCAAAAGTTAAGTGACTTCCCATAGGTAACAAATGAACAGAGAACCCAAGTCTCCTAACTCTCATCTCCGTGCTTTTCACTCCCCATTTTCTCTTCGTGTTTGATTAAAGATCTCATAAAAGAGCAACAATGCACCAAATCATGGCAATGAACAAAAACAGGAAAAAACTAAAGTTAGGAACACAATACAAAAACAATAAATGGCCATTGCATTGGTAAACCTAGGGGCTAAGGTTGAGAATCTAATCCAAATGCAATAAGAAAAGTAAAACCCATTCAGTATCTCAGACTGCATTAGTACACGTTAGCAGATAAATACTCTTTGGACATAAAGATAAGCAGACAAACAGGTTTGGCCAGCATATTACAGCTCATCTGTGTCTTTCTGATACTATGTAGATACTATCTTTGAGTTTATAAAGAAGATAAAAAATTCATTATAGGTGAATCTCACCTGATAATTCCATACAATCTTAGATGAACAAAAATGACAGCACATCTTAACTCAATTGATTTGGCCAATGAAGAAAGGCCATAAACATTTAAGCACACTTTTTGAAAGGTAAATAAAATTGGAATCATGTAACTATCACAAAAATTATAAAAGATGCTGTCTCTCATTACGTCTCTATTGTCAGGCTGGGAGGAAAAGACTAGTTCAGAGAATAAAAATAACCAGAAGCCCCTACAAACATGTCACTCTTAAGCGCCCTGCAAGAAACTTCACTCAGCAAATAATTCTTTGTCCTATGAGCTACTAATCAAATCTATTTATAGTGCCTTTTCACTCAACTCTAAAAGCTAATAACTATACTCTAATCCTTATATAAAGAAGATTAAAATTTTATTAAATATCAGAAAAGTCAACAATTATTTCTAGATAAAACATTTTATCTTATCAGAACGAACCACATTCAAAAAACAGAAATGTGGCAAAAACTATCACTTTTGGACCATACTGCATCTGGCTTTAAGGGCTCCACAAGATAATCTTAAAAAGTCAACATGCTCTAAGATTACAAGAATAACAAGATTCACAGATGTTGACATTACAAAGGCACAAAATTTCACATTTTACATTATTTTGCTATTTAGTTACTAGGAGCAATTCAAGAAGCTTCAAAAGAATCAAAGACTAAAAAGCCAAGTTAGGTTAACGAAGTCTAATATGCCCTCTATGGTGTTTTGTGATGTACATACCATCGATACTTCGGAAATCCAATAAATACGTTCGACTATCCACTTGGTATAACTGTAGGCTCATTTTGGAGTATGTACTTGTCACAGGATTCTTTCTTCGAACTCGCAAATAGTATGGGTTTACAACCTAGCGTATCGTGTGGACAAAGACAACATCAAAAGCAATTCTTGTATAAAACACTACAGGTTTGCAAATGTACCAATAATCAGAATGCTCTTTCCTTCCTACCTTCCATTCATAATCCAGTTGTTTAATTGCTCTACAGACTTCTGCCATGATATCATTTGGTCGACTCTGACTTCTAATTCCCAAATGCCATTTTGCTTTCCTTACACCTTGGTGTTTGGATTTCTGTGGATTTAATTCATCAAGGGTATGGCGTGCCCTTGGTGTTTCAGCAACCAAGAAGGGCACTCTTTCAGGATGGGGCCGAGTCAAATGGTGATCATCGAGAAAAGAATCAGGTGGGCTTGTCGCCAAGTAAAAATCCTTGGCCTCATTCATTATTCTCCTGTTATCGATGATGAGGTGGTAAGCAACTGCCAAAGGGTCCTGGTGATTCCTGTTATAAAGGCAGCTGAGGACCTCCTCTTCAGAGCACTCAAATTTTTCACACACTTCTTTTAAGGCTTCGTCATCGATCATGGTTGAACTATATGATGGATCCTCAGGAAAGAGATATTTTGGAAGATCCTGCTTAAACCATTCATGTTCCCTGAGAGAAAAAGGCAGGGCCAGGAGGAGGAGAGGAGTAGAGATGAGACTGAAAGTAACAGTTTGGAGAATTGAGGATATAAATTCATTTATATTTATATTCACACTATATTGTCATTTTTTTTTTAACTGAGACTTTCTGGCTCACATTTCATTGTATAAGAGGAAATGCTGCAGCCTCCCTCTGATTTTAAGAGGGAGAAAGCATTGTTGTAGTAACAGGAAAAGAAATGTAGACACTTTAGATTACATTTAAACTGTAAAAATATGTTAACAAGAAAAAGCATCTCTCACTTAGTTTTTCAAAATGTAAATTTTAGGACATGATTTGTCCCTTTCATCAGGTGGTAAAACCACGCCCTGTCCTTTGCGGCCTGTTTGGGCTAGTCTGCAGCACGCTGAGTGAAGGGAGAAGACGCAAGCTCTAGGTGCTCACGTAACCTTTCCTTCTCCATCTCCCAAATGTTTCCTTGTTTCCTATCCCAGATCTACACCTGATTTCCTCCTTCCTTGCCCCTCCATCTCAGAGAAATGTGCTGTCCAGCGACACTTCTCCAAAGAGAAATTCCCATGGGGGGGCGGGGAGGGAGGAAACAGAATGGTAGAAGAAACATTGTTTGCAGTGAATTTTAAAAGTCGTCATCAGAAATGGCTCACCCAGCCCTGACCTCTGTGGCTCAGCTGGTTGGGCATTTTCTTGCAAAGCCAAAGGTCACCAGTTCGATTCCCAGTCACAGCACATGCCTGGGTTGTGGATTTGGTCCCCATTTGGGGCGTATAGTAGAGGCAACCAATCGATGTTTCTCTCGCACATCGATGTTTCTTTTCCTCTTTCTCCCTCCCTTCCCCTCTTTCTAAAAATAAATAAAATGAAATATATTTTAAAAATTTGAGAAGTAAATTTTTCATCATCACTTTTGTCTTCTTTGAGCTACTAATTTGAACTATATGAAAATGGCCATGTTGACAGACTTTTTACCTACAAAACAGCAATTTCATGTGACTCAGTGTCTACTACTACAAAAAATACATGTCAATGATTATTAAAATGTCCTCATTCCTTGAGATGAACAAAAGGAAAAAATATAATTCATAAGATCAGAACTCAAATAGCTGCATGTAAATTTGCTACTAAAAAGTATTAGTCCTAGTGGGAATACATAGAAGTCAAATATGGAGTATACTCTAGAACAGCTTAGAGAACCACTATAAAAATATAACACCTTTCCAGTGCCTTTTTTATTAGTTATTTTTTTAATTTAAAAAGTAATATAATGTTAATTATTATAATTTCAAAACAAAGATACAGAAGTAAAAAGTGTAAGTCCTCCCTCCTACCAATCCTACTTCCCTAAGGTAGCCAGTATAGTGTGTATTTTTAAATAACAAAATAAATAAATGTGTCTATACACTATTTTTAACACAAAAATAGCACATGCTGTCCTGTAACTTTTTCTTTCACTTCACTTACATCACTGATACCATTGGATTTGATCATCCCCAAGTGGCTTGATTACCTGATATCTTTGACTGTGGCCCTCTTCATGGGGTCCACCTGCAGCATATGTTTCAAGAGGCTGATCACAGAAGGGTTTAAATACTGAGGGGTGTAAAAGATGCCATCACATATCTTCTTAAAAAGGGTTGGCACATGGTCGTCATCGAATGGAAGGGTTCCACATAATAAAGCATAGAGGATAACCCCACTGCTCCATATGTCTACCTCTGGGCCTGCATACAATCTGCAACAGGAAATACCCACAGGGTTAAATGGTCATCACTAACTTAAGAGTCAATCATTATGCAAAAATTTTAAGAATGGATACTGAATAAGTACAAGGGGGAACCTCCCCGCCAAAGGCTGGAATTATCTTCTGGAGGGTGGGTCCCTGGTAATAAAGGCTTCCCCACCTAGGTGAGTGTTCTAGGGAGACATCTGTATCAGTGTACCTGCTGGCACTGTTGTTAGAGGCTGTGTTGAGCTTCAGTGAATTTCTTTTGAAGACTCTTTCAACACATCTGCCCCTTTCATGACGGGTGATTTACGAGCGCACCTGCCCACACCGAGCTGTGTTCAGCAGTTTTTGACCAAAATCAGCCTGACCCCAATGCCCTGCCCTCCCTGTTCACCCAGTCTCGCCCTAAGCAACTTTTCTCCTTTCCTCCGATGAAACATTTTGCCAGCGTGGAAGAGGTGGAACAAAAAACGGCAGGAGCACTAAAAGGCATCAAAATTGACAAGTTCAAAAACTGCTTTGAGCAGTGGAAAACTGTCTCGGTAGGCATATTGCATCAAATAGGGAGTACTTTGAAGGTAACAGGTTTAAACATGTTAGAATAAATACACAATTTTTTATAAATAAATTCTGGGTTTTTTGGGGTCCCCCTTGTGATTATTAGTCAGAATATAGTTTGTATAATCACTGCTGAATACTACACATAAAGATTTTACACTAATTCTATCAGTATTTTCTTTGAAAACAGAAGTCAAGAATTTTTTTTAAGTTATAGACCATAGCTAAACTTCTGTCCTCACTACTTTACCACAGTCCTCATGGGATCCAACCAATAAGGCCAAACCTTGAAGAAATACGTCATCACTGAATTTAAAACCCTCATAGTTTGGTTACAGAGGAGGGAGTAAATGACCTTGGCCGAAGGCTGCCGAAGGAAGGCAAGCTAACTGGTTCACAGACGACTCCGTTTGCAATACTCTGTAACCAACTGACTAGACTAGTTGCAGACTAGTTAGATAACCCATTCAAAGTTGGGCTTCAGAGAAAGGATTTCTTTAAGTTGTCAAATAAATTGTTGTACTGATCAATAAGCACTGTTTTGAAAGTAAAAGTTTCCATTCATACAGACCTTACAGAAAGGCCTTATGCAAACCAAGAAAATCAGACTTCAGTCACAGCCCATTGCATATATGCATAACTACAATAACTTATTTCTATTTATTTAACCCTGCCCCCAGGATCCAGGGTCCTGAATTGTTTTCTCCCCTAAAGAACTCAGACAACACAAATGAAATATATGTTAAAAGAATTTTAAACATTAATATAAAATGATAAAACTTGATAAGTCTAAATTTAGGATACTTCTGCCTTATTCATAGCAATGACTTGACAGAAATATCATTTCTCTGAGCGGGTTAGGCAAGCAAGCTTATGGACATAGAAAGAAAGTACTGTAATATCTCTGCATTGTGAATTAATCAGGATGTGAAACATTCAAACAAAGAAACATGTTTCAAATCAAAGTTCTTAAAAGTTAATTGTAAAAACTAGTAAACAAAATCAACCTTCTGTTTTGAATTTCAGTGGTATAGTGAACAATTACTCTTAAAAAAAATTAAATTTCCCTGTTGTCTAAACTATTCAAAAAGCTGTACCTTACAAAGATTCTCATCTTCTCAAACATTAGGTTAGGAATTTGAGAGGTTAGATTTTTAAAAATAATTTTGCAGTCTCTAAAAGATTTTTTTAAATGAAAATTCAAAATGAATGAAGTCTGAAGATTTTATTAATACTTGAGTCCAATTCTCCAAGACCCTTATCATAAAACCTTAAGCTACTACAAAATACCATCTATTTGAAAAATTAAAGCTACACATTATACTTTTAATTCTTCATCTAAGTAAACAGTAAGCCACTTCTAACTATTAGATATTTCTGTATTATTCAAGTTTTTAATGTCATACCTATCTTTAAAACTCGCTGCTGTTAAAGCTTCAGTTTCTTCCACCAGGAAAGTAAGTACTCTCATCTAACTACTTTAATATAATATTGACTTTGCATACCAACATTTTCCTCCATAAACGGAGTCCTCAATTATAATGTTTTAGTCTTACAACAGAACATTTTCTGGATAAGAAAAGAACAAGCCTTAAGTCTCTCTCCTCTCATTAGAATTAAACACCACAGGCACTACAGAATAACAAATCTAGGCGAAAATGACCATTAGGAATGTATTGAGGGCAGGGGACATCAGATACTACCTTCCTGAAATTACTTCTGGTGCAGCATAGTTGGGGGAGCCACAACTTGTTCTTAAAAATTCACCATCTGACATCATGTTTGAAAGACCTGAAAATGCACAAAATCAACTACTCAAGATTTCCCAAGGACAAAAATAAAAGCAAAACTCCATTAAACAATACAAGTGAGTTTGCATTAAGGAAATAAATCATTTTATTCTTTGCTCCAACAAAATCCTATAGTCTTTACCGTCCCCAAATATTTTGCCATTATGCCCCAAAATTTGTAATGTATTCAACATTTAAAATTAGTGCACTTTGGGAGTTTAATGTGTATATATTAAGCTATTAGTTACTGTGCTTACTAGAATAAACTTCATGATTAAATTTTATTAATACAGAAATTACTAAGAAAAAATGTAGAACAGAGGAGTAGAAGAATTAAAAGTTTCCCTTAACCCCTGATCTGATTCTTTAATAAGATACAATAATTTCGGAAATTAAAGTTTCCTCATAGTTTTACTCCAAAAAGACACCTCTGCCTTCTCAAAAATGTCCTCTATAAAAATATTCATCACAGTTGTAGTACAAGAAAGTCAAATAGTGTAGTCAACTACCAAAGAATAAAACAAAACAAAAAAATAATAGCTTAGGGATGGTTAGCACTATTCAGTGAATCTCTATACACTGGAAAATATATATATTCAAAACTGAAGAAAATACAAGACTCTCCTCTGATTTGAACCGAAGCTAAGGAAAAGAAAGTTGCAAAGATTCATTCTGTGCTCAGATTTAAGAATGTTGATGGCAATTTATATAGGAAATAGAGGGAAAATAAATTCATTTTGATGATCCAAATAATGTTCCTCAAGCTGAAATTACGTTTTTCTCAAGTTGAAATTGGTTTTCTATCATTTAAAAATACATTTTTTTGCCCTGGCTGGTGTGGCTCAGTGGATTGAGTGCCAGCCTGAAAACCAAAACATCACCGGTTCGATTCCCAGTCAAGGTACATTCCTGGGTTGTAGGCCAGGTCTCCAATTGGGGGTGTGTGAGAGGCAACTGATTGATGTTTCTCTCGCATGTCCACATTTCTCTATCTCCCTCCTTTCCCCTCTCTCTAAAAAGTAAATAAATAAAATCAAAAATACCTTTTGTCCTAAATAATTTTATTCATATGGTTTACCTTCTGGCTTTCAACACTTGAATAACTCCATCCCAGGCTCTTTCCTCTCGCTCCGTAACTGATCAAAAGGACACACTAGTAATGGGTTGTTAACTCCTCCTTCACATGTGACAGGCTCTGTCAAATAATGTCTCTACTGCCACCAACTTAAATTGTTCACCTACTGTCACAAAACTCAATTTTAAAGACACAGAGCTAAGAAAAGAGAATTCCTTATTTTCTCCTTTCTATGCGCTCGTGAACAAAACGGTGAAGATACAGTACTCTGAGAAACTCAGTCCATTTCACAAAAGTAAACGTTATCTGAAGACTGCTTCTCACGTCCGTTAAACACAGTGAACAGAGGAAACTGTAAAACCCCCTTACCAAAGTCAGCTATCTTTGCATTCATGTGTGCGTCAAGCAGGACATTTTCCGGTTTCAGATCCCTGTGGACCACCATGTGCCTGTGGCAGTAATCCACGCCAGAGAGGATTTGTTGGAAAAGACGTCGACTTTCTTTTTCATCCAGCTAAGAAAAGTAGAGAGACATCTTAAAGGTATGTCTTTCAAAAGAAATTCTTCTACCTATAATTCTCCAAGCTGTGAAACTGTATGAATGCACGAACCCTTCCAAGTGAACCTCACTTGTAAGATACTTTTGAAATGCACAGGAGGTACATGCAGCCCAGAACAGAAGTGTTCAGAGGGTCCTGGAACCAAAATCAGCAACCCAGCCTGCTAACACCAGCGATCCCATGACAGCATCATCCCAGCCTGCGCTCCTTCTATCTCACGAGCCAGTTCAAATCGTGCCAAGTTCTGCTTAAAACTAGGCATGTTTTCTCCCATAAGTTCAAAACGTTTCATCGTCATTGTGCCACGTACTGTTTAATGATATATAGCAACAAATAAAACAAAGGACCTAATACAGTTGATAAAAATAGACAAATAAATGAGTGATAGTGCTCTGAAGAAAAATAAAGCAGGATAAGGACACAGAGCGTTAAGTTGTGGTGGGGATACTATTTTAAGCTACGTGAGGAATTAACATTAAGCACTGCTAATGAATTAGCAAGCAACCATCTTATTTTATGTTCTGAAATGAAAGACATTTTAATTTTAACAAAAGAAAAATCCCACTTTCATTTGTTTTATAAAATATAAAAGCATCTATCTTTAATCTGCTTACTGATAAAATTATGACACAAATACATTTTTTAGCTCAACATTTATTTTATTTTTAATTTTTTAAATTGTTTTTCAAGGACAGTTGTCTCCATTTTCCTGCAAATACATTTTAAAAAATACTCTTTTAAAATTTCTTTTTCGCGGCCTGGCCGGTGTGGCTCTGTTGGTTGGAGCATCGTCCACAGGCTCAATTCCCTGTCAGGGCACACACCCAGGATGCAGGCTCAGGCCCTGCCCCAAAGTGTATGAGAAGGCCACCCCAGACAATGTGTCTCTGTCACATCCATGTCTGTCTGTCTGTCTGTCTGTCTGTCTCTCTCTCTCTCCCCCACCCCCACAACCTCTCTCTAAAAGCAATCAAAAAATGTCCTCGGGCAAGGATAAAAAATAAAATAAAATAAAATTCTCTTTCCTTTTATCTGTACTTCTGTACTTTCTTATTTTATGTTTTTCTATAATCATTACTTAGACATGCTTGCCCCTAACAAGTCGTATTTAATAAAAAGCTATTAAACTCTTTAGGCAAAGGAGTCTAATATGCAGTTCTGTAACACGGTCACAAAGTAGCATTCTCAAACCAGACTTTTATACCTGAAGTGACATGGATAATCTGGGAGAAAAGATGAAATAATTTTTTAAGGCAAAATTAAAACTATCGAAGTACTATGAGATATCCTTCCTCTAAAAAAGTACTAATGCATAAGCAGCCTAACACCTTTATTTCTAGAAGAAATGTAGGTTCATTTTTTAATACTTTATATCAAATATATTAAATGAAAAAAGAATGCATTCTAAATGTGAAAGAGAAGAAAACTGACTAAACAAAATGTAAGTGGCAAAATAACTACACAGGCTACAAAAATGAAGATTATACTGTATTAATAATACACACAGCACAAAGGATGAAGGTGGAAACTACAACAGAAGATCAGAAAAGACAAAGCACATTTCCAGTTAAACATGGCAGGCTGAACCATCTGTCTCTGCTCCTTGAACTATTACTGAAGTGACATTATTAGATAAGGATGAAAAGAACCAGAGAAGAGACAGCAGTGTCAAGAGGAGCCAAACTGGAGAGCAGATGCACAGTGATAATCAACACTCACCAGCCCAAAGACCCCAGACCCTAAGCCCACAGGGATGGAAAGCAGTCATGAAGCCGTCTCTGCACAGAACCCTGGAAAGACGCAGAAGCTGGAAGTATTGGGAACTTTTGAAGGTAGAAATGAGAGGTGGGCTGACAAGTGGTTGAAGAAAGAAATTTTAAACTCTCCTCTACTAGGGAAGAAGACCCGTGATTTATTCTTCAGTAAGGCTGACCCAGCTCTGTCCTCAAGGACTCCAAGACAAGGATGAGGCACCAGAAGGAAAACAGGGATTAAGTGAAAGTCGACATACTAACTAGGAACACCTTGCAGCCTCCACCCCACTCAGCTTCCGAGTGCGGGCAGCTAAGCTGGGACTCTCAGGGAGATTGGAAGGTGTCTTCTGTAGCAACTATCTGATACAAGGAAAGATATTTATAATCACTGACATTTGGTGTGCCCTAACAAAATGGACAGGTCACTACCTAGTCAACCTCTGGGGAGGCCCGCCAATCAGTAAGTTCCACCCACATGAGCTTGGCATTTAGTACCTCACTCTCAAATGAAGGGACAACCAATGAGGAGGGCCAGTGCACAAAAGACGAAGACCAATAGAGTGAACACAACAACATAGGGGAGCAGGGAGCGCAGAGCGTACAGAAACAATGCAGGGGACACAAGAAAAAATTTAACTGTCATTTTCACACACATAAGATTACCACATCTGTGGGGGGAAAACAGGCTAGTTAAACAAAGATTTCAGGAAGCAAGATCTTTGAAATAGAAAAATGACAACTGAAATTTTAATAAGCAACAGATAAAAACTGAAGAAAATTCCCATAAAGCAAACTGACCAAAAAAAATGAAAAACAGAAAAGAAAACAAAGATACCAATACAACTGGGGCCTATTTCCATTTTTTCCAGGCAGAAAGGGACACAGGGGTGGGAGAGGGAGGCAGTATAGTGAATAGAGAAGTACAAATCTAGAATTTAAATGAACCATGTTAAGAAATGGCTAATCAAAATTAACTTAAATAATGAGTTGAGTTTGATAAATGAGTGAATGATATAAAGAACTTTAGATTGGGAAGGAAACCAAAAGGATTCGCAGTTCTAGACACAGCTCTCCCAGTAAGAGGCTTTTGCGTACCATACAACCTGGAAGTGAGAAAAAGTATGGGCAGGGGGGGTGTTCAGTTTTTGTATCTGTAACTTAAGACACTGCTCAAAATGTCTTCTAAAGCTCCTTCCAACTCTAAATTCTTTAAGTCTAATTCCCATGGAGCCTGTTCTTACTACTTGAGGTACATTGGATTTCTGAAACCAAGAAATGAATACAACTTAAATGTGACTAGGGTTAACCAACAAGGCCTAGCTCTTTAAGTATTTAAGAACATTTTACAAGAATTAAATATATACAATACTTTAAGACATATATTAAAAGCATTTGTAGGCTCCAAAGCATGAAGTCTGAGGGTCAGGAGTTCTGGGGTCTTGTTGCAATTCCGTCATTAATAAATCATGTGACCCTGAGCAAATACACAAACTGTAAGTCTCCCTTTCCACACCTGTGTAAGTTGACTAAGGAAATAATCTATAAGGTCCTTATTAGCTCTAATAATCTATGATTCTAGACAAATATGTGACTAAGGGAAAAGATTATTAAATAGACCTCTTAACAAAATTGCTTTCCAGTATCTTAAAGCTAGTAAGGGACAAGGGGAGTTACAAAACAGATACAGGATTAAATCAGAACTGCTTACCCTTCCATTTTTACAGATATAATCAAATAGCTCTCCTCCTGAGACATATTCCATCACCATGAAAATATCAGATGGTGTACTGATGACCTGGTACCTGGTGAGAGAAAACATTGCCTACTAATGTTAAAACATGCATGTTTATTCATTCAATAAATGTTTTCTAAGTACCTATACTATTCCAGGTACTGCACTAAGAGCTGGGAAAACTTCTCTGCCCTCCTGGAGTTCATGTTCTAGGAGCCAGGAAACAAACATTAAATGAACAGGCAATATGTCAGGTGGTGGGACATGCTAGGAAGAGAAAGAAAGCAAACTAAGCGTTATCTTTCACACGGAGTGTTCAAGGAAGGCCTCTTGGATAAAGCAATATTTGAACAGAGCCTCGTGGAAGTCAGGGAGTAAACCACGCCACTGTCTAGGAAGAAGGTGACCCAGGCAGAGGGAACAGCAAGCACAAAGGGCACCCCCCAGGTGGAAGCCTGCCTGCAATGTTTAAGCAATGGTAAGAAGGCTAGCGGGGTGAGCTGGGACCAAGACCCAGACGTGGAGTCTGTAACTGGAGACCCGAGGACAGAGAACCTCACGAGCCCTGAGGGAGCTTTGGCTCTTACTCTGAGGGAGATGAAGGTTTTTAACAAAGCAGGTGTGTGGTCTGACCTAGTCACACGTTAACTGTGGCAGCATCACGAAGAACTGACCACACACAGTAAAGGTGGATGCAGGAGCTGTGGCAGCAGTCCCTGCGCAACATGGAGGCAGCCCAGGCCAGGCTGACTGCAATGAAGGAACTGGAGGAAGAAATGGAATGGAGGGTGGGAAGTGAGAGCAACAGGGAAGTTAACTTTCTACCCCAAGGAACTGGATATTCACTGAGATGGTGAAAACTGTGGGAAGGGCAGGTTTGGGAGGGTAATAGAGAGCTCAGTTTCAGCTGCATGGAGTTTCTTGTGCTTAGTGGACATCCACGTGGAGGACTAAAGCAGGCGGTGGGCACGAGCCTGGAGTTAAGGGAAGAGGCTTCAAAGTGGGAGGGGGGTGTTCAGGGGTCATCAGCATACAGGCAGTATTTAAAACCAGGACACCTCAACAAATGAGAAGAGGTGAGAGTGAAACCAATTTGGAGTCAGCCTGTTCAGTACAAAAGTCACAGTAGTTTTAACTTACAGTCCACAGAATAAAGCTGAGCAGTACATAAATCATCTGAAAACCCTACAACTGGCAACTGTAAAACAACGGTAATGTTACTGCCCTTCTGAAATATTGGATTCCTGATCTTCTACATAGTTACTTGTTCTATCAGATGGAAGCAACATGAGAGAAAACCTTTTTGCTGCATTAGCTCCAGGGAGGCTAACTGGCGTGTGGAGGTTGTACTAGCAAATCACTGTCGGTTCTGCAGCACACAGGGCACCGCGCGTTATCCATCAGGAGGGCGCGGATCCAGCAGACAAGACGGAACAGGAAAGGTAACTGCTGACGAGTACAAGGGCAGAACAGGAACACAGCCTTAAGTGACACGGAGCAGGGTTAGATAGATACGTGAACAGGAAGAAACTTCAAAGTCCTCCAGAACAGACCAAGGAAATGACAGTCATCTTTCTCACTTCTCATATTAATTAGGAACAAAAGTGATGAAGAAAATGATAGGACTGTATTTAATATCATCAGAGCTTACAGTTTAATAATATGAGGATGCCTGAAAAGCTTGAGGTTCTGAATCTCCCTGCGGATCTTTCCTACCACATCAAGGCTTCGAATCTTCTGCCGATTGAGTATCTTCACAGCAACTTTGTGCCCAGTCAGTTCGTGCTTGCCGACTGTGGGGGAAGCATTTCAGTGAGTTAGTGCCAGGCCTGCCCAGGTACTTATGCAGCATATTCTCAGAGTAGTAATCTTAGCAGTCTCAGAAAACACTCGAGCAAACCCAACCCCCTTTCGCATCCACCTGAGTCACCCGTGCTTACACGGGTGACTAAGCGGAGAGCACAGAGGAAACCAGCAGCATTGGCTCCGTCCAGGAAGCGGGGAGGCTCAGGGGGAGACACAGAGAGACTTCCTTTTTGCACTTTTAAATTCTCTTCATTTATTCTTCATTTTTAAAACTAAAACATCACACATACAAATTGAACTTTTTTCTTTTGGTGAACAGTCCTACAGATTTTAACACATGTGGGTACTGGTGCCACCACCATCACAATCAGATACAGAACAGCTCCATCATCCCACAACCCTCCCTCGTGCTGCAGGCAAACCACCCCCACCCATAACCCCGTGACCTTTTAAAGTCTGGTTCATGAGCATGTGGTTTCCATTTTTTAACGTAAAAAAAAATTAAGTGATTACCTTTTAATTTTGAATGCAATGCCCTGATATTCATTGGGGATAGAATTTAGACATTTTTATAGAGGCAAAGTCTCCAAAAATTTCACCCTTTCTCCAGAAACAAGAAGATGGTACCCACTACAGGAGAAAAACAAACAGGATCCCCAATATGGTCATGGAGCAAAGTCCTAGGTTAACAGATATGTAGAAGGCCCAGAAGGCAACAGATCCAGACAGGAATGTTACAGGGAAGCCAGGATGGTTATTTCCATGGGGGGGGTGGGGAGGGGAAGAGAAGAGTCCTCCAGGTGGGAAAGTGTGGACTATTGTACCAACAGAATTTACAGAGACATTTGAAGACGTGGGGAATTTAAACTTAAGTTCAAAGGAAACTAAACAAATGAAAAAATGAGGTAAGAACTCAAGGAAAATTAAAAGTTCTGTAGAAAATATAGTCATGATATTGGCGTACCAAATAGTTTTTATACAGTCATAATTGTGAAAACACAAAACATGGATTTTTCAAAGAACGATATAAGGTTATTAGGAGAATGAAGGGGTAGAGGAAAACTATGAGAGAATATCCTCATCGATCATAATAGGAAGTCCACAAAAAAAGCCTGTCAATAAGAATTAAGGGATAGCTTATATACATGCATATATCAAGTAGAAATGCAGAGGGTTTTTTTTTTTAGTTTTTTTAAATTTATTTTTAGAGAGAAGGGAAGGGAGGGAGAGAGAGGAAGAGAAACATCAATGTGTGGTTGCCTCTTGTGGGCCCTCTACTGGCGACCTGGCCCGGAACCCAGGCATGTCCCCTGACTGGGAATAGAACCAGCAACCCTTTGGTTCACAGGCCAGCCCTCAATCCACTGAGCCACACCAGCCAGGGCAGAAATGTGGAGGTCTTAAAAAAAAAAAAAAGATAAATACAAGAAGAAACAGCTAAGAGCTAAAAGTGGAGATAGGGAATTCTGTTTTATAAATACACCTCTTAGCACTATTTGACCTTTGAAAATATACATGTATTACTTTACAAAAAAAATTAATTTTTAAGTATGTGATTTAGCGTTCTACCTTTACAGGAGAAAACAGTCTCTTCAAAATTAGAACGCAGTGTGTAAGACCATTATCAGAGAGCTCTCCCTGGCAATCTGGATCATTACCAGCTGAAAATTATGGTAAAGATATCAGGAAATCCCTCCTTCGGCATTTGCGTTTATTATGGGCTGACTTATGTCTCCCCCAAACTTTACATATTGAAACCCTAACCCCTCACACCTGAGAATGTGACAGTATTTGGAGACGGGGCCTTTACAGGGGTGACTAAGTTAAAATGAGACAATTCAGGTAGGTCAGAGCCCCACCTCACGGGTGTCCCTATAAAGGGAATCTGGACACACAGATGGGATGCTGTGCGCACAGAGGGGGAGGTGGGCCTCTGCAAGCCAAGCAGCAAGGCCTCAGGAGGAACCGGACCTGCTGCTGCCTTGATCTCAGGCTTTAGCCCCCAGACGGTAAGAAAATAAGTTTCTGTTGTTAACGCTATTCAGTCAGCAGCATTTTGTTTTGGCAGCCCTAGCACATTAATACAATATTTTTTACTATTTCTAAGTTCAAAACTCAATACTGATACTCTAAACTTCTTGTGTTTAAAACATTATCTAGCCTGGCTGGTGTGGCACAGTGGATTGAGCATGGGTCTGCAAACCAAAGCATCACTGGTTCGATTCCCAGTCGGGGCACATGCCTAGGATGCAGGCCATGTCCCCAGTAGGGGGTGCATGAGAGGCAACCACACATCCCCCTCTTCCACTCCCCCTCTTTCTCCCTCCCTTGCCCTCTCTCTAAATAAATAAAATCTTAAAAAAAAAAAAAACATTATCTTAAAGAATTTTTCTCAGGCCAATATTAATAGGATTTCCAGCTTCATCTGGAATTTGGGATGGGGCTGAGCCTCACCACCCTTGCAAACCCCCAAGAAGGAGAACTTTACAGATCAGGTCCAGAGGTTTTCAGCAAGTTCACATTTCTCCCCACCATGATCACCAAGCAATGAGTGATGGGCCCTCCTGCCCCCACCCTCAGACCCTGCAATCCAGAGGGCCAGAGCAAGGGATGGGGTAGCTCCTAATTATTTTGAATTTTTTAAGCACTTGCTACTTTGCTTAAATATTTTAATTAATAATGTTAAATCCAAGGCCGAATTACACAGATATTTCACAATGGGAAAGAAAAGTCTTTGTTAAGTAAGACTCAAAGTGTTTAAGTCATAGCCCTAACTCTCGATCCTTTTTTTTTTTTTTAAGATTTTATTTATTTATTTCCAGAGAGAAGGGATGGGAGAGAGAAACAACAATGTGTGGTTGCCTCTCGTGTGCCCCCTACTGGGAACCTGGCCCACAACCCAGGCATGTGCCCTGACTGGGAATCAAACCAACGACCCTTTCATTTGCAGGCCAGCACTCAATCCACTGAGCCAGTTCAGCTTCCATTTTGATCAGACCCTTTAACCTTCACGGTGCCTCTACAAAGCAAATCTCACAAGCAAATGAGCAAACGTCCAACTGCAGCCCAGCCTGCTGTAACCCAAAGGATTATCTCAGAATCAGAGGGTACAGTGTCATTTTTAAGCTACTATAACATAAAAGGAAACTCTAAATTTAACTACCCTTTATATAGTTCAACTAATCTCAAAACCATCCATGGCTAAGAAATTTTAGCAGCTTCCTGAAAGATGGCAGAGTAACGGAATGCACCGGATATATGACATGGTCTGTCTGGAAAAAGTCCAGCCATTGTTAATGTAACGAGAAGGGTTTGTGCAACATCGATGTAAGCTGGCAGCCAAGAAGAGTGGATTGGAATGCACATGTGTGAACAATGATGACTTCACTGCACTGGTCAGTAGGGGGCAGTAGGCACTGTTGGGTGAGCATGTGTACTGTGTGGCCATCCATTCAAAATGACTGAGTAGAACAAAGAATCTGCATCAAATTTTGCATTAAGCTTGAACATTCCTCTGCGGAAACTATTCAGATGATTCAGAAAGCCGCAGCCATGGGCAACTGGTGACTGGCAGCTTCATCACAACAATGAGCCTCCTCACACATCATGTCTCATGCAGGGTATTTTTGTGAAACATCAGATCATGCAGGTGACTCGGCCCCCTACAGCCCAGATTTGGCACCCTGTGACTTCTGGCTTTTCCCAAAACTAACATCACCTTTGAAATGGAAGAGATTTCAGACCATCGATGAGACTCAGGAAAATATCACAGGGCAGCTGATGGTGATTGGGAGAACTGTGTGAGTTCCCTAGGTGCTTATTTTGAAGGGGACTGAGGTGTCATTGTCTTATGTACAATGTTTCTTGTATCTTGTGTCTTCTTCAATAAATGTTTCTATTTTTTGTACTACATGGCTGGATACCTTCTGGACAGACCTTCTATCAAAACCTCATTAAAATATATGTGAAATTAGTGAGGAAGAAAACCCTACAGTCACAGTGAAAATGAACTATGGAAATCAAGCACATTCGTATTTCTGATAAGGCTTTCTTCAATCTCCAATATCAAACAGATGTGATTAAGAGCAATCAACTTGACTATGAAAATACAATTTAAGAAGTATTTTCTTTCGAGATCTAGTTTATTGTTATCTAAAGAAGTAGTAATCTCATCTGTCCCAACCACCCCCAAAATCTCCAAGCCCTGGCTTACTCGGTGCGAGCCTTTTCCCTTAACTGCACAGCTGAGACACTGGGAAATATGCACAGTATTGGTAACACTGGCAGACTGAAACTTGGAAATATTAAAGCAGAATCCATTTCGGCCTGAACTCCATCACAGATCAACCAGTCTCCTCTCATATCATACCCTGCTCAATTAATTTCAACCCTAAGTAGCGTTAAGAAACAATCGGGGTTTTGCAAAACTCCAGATGCGTATATTCCGTCATTAAATGAGGAACTGCAGGAGGGGATTCAAAGCATTCTCTCAAGTGCGTTCCCTTAGCATCATGTGCTAAGCACCTACTCTGTGCCAGTTCACGCTGCCAGGGAAAATGGTACTGACCAAAAGCAGCCTGGGTCCTGCAACCTTTCTGGCCTCCAAGGACGACCAAAATAATTTTAGGTTAGGAAAAAAATTATAGTACCAAAGAAGAAAAGGGGGGCAGAGAATACACACTAAGCTCACCCAAGAAATGAATGTTTTAGGAAAAATACTAACTACTTCAGGGTGACAGTTCAGAGAATGTAGAAGTTATGAAATTAGAGCAGAGCAAGATGAATTTTGCATCAGAAAAAAAATAATTTCAAAAGCATTTAAGTTGTAGCAAAAATGTGACAGAAAAATTTATGAAACACATACCAAAAAATGAGGAAGAAATTAGCAAGAAAAAGAGGGAAAGGAAAACAGAATCAAGTAAAATTTAACTCATGAGTAGAGAGTAGAGTATCATTCCACCTATGAATAATAAAAGTAACCCCCAAAGGATAAACAGAATGAAATCAAGGTATAGCTCAAAACGTTTTTACTAATACATGACCATTTCATCAAATTATAAATTAGCAGTATAAAGGCATAACTTCTTCACTTTTGAAACATTCAAAACAATCACCAAAGTCCAACTGTATAAACATTCAAACAAAACGGAGACAGTGGCCGGGAGGGGTCGGTGCCTGGCCAGCAACTGCAAAGAGTTCATTCAAATGCACATGTGCACACATGCAAGATAAGAACTAAGTGAACAGACAGGGTACATGACTAGTTTTTTTTTTTTAATGGAAAATTAACATACTAATTCCTTTTTCATGGCTAGGTAAGCTAAGAGAATATTTTAAGGGCATAAAGGAGTCACCAAAGTCCTAGAATAGGATTAAGGATGACATTCATTTTCTAAAAATCTGTAGTTCACCTCCTCAGAATTTAACTTAGAATTAAGTAGGTGAAAAAATGTGCATAAATATGTTTACTACAGTGTCTTATACGAGAACAAAGACTGCAAATAACTTAAATGACCAATTTCAAAACACAGCTTAAAATATAATAAACTCTCACAGGAAGACTACAGAAAGCATTTTTATAAATGTGAAAAGAGCAAACAAAATTTATCCATGCATTCTACATTTTCCAGCTACGCAGACAAGATTTACATGAAAATGATTATGTGAAAATAGTTATTCTGCAATGATTTTTTTTCAAATTGTACTTACTATATTGTAGTCTTTTCAGTTAAAAAAAATCCAAAAGAGACTTCCAGCCAAGATGCAGGCATGGGTAGACACACTGTGCCTCCTCGCACATCCAAAAGAAGGACAACAACAATTTAAAAACAAAAAACAACCAGAACTGACAGAAAATCAAACTGTATGGAAGTCCAACAACCAAGGAGATAAAGACGACACATTCATCCAGACCAGTAGGAGGGGCGGAGACGGCAGCCTGGAAGAGAGGACTTGCAGCAAGGCAGCGGCTGGCAGACCCAGAGAGGTGGCAGTTTGTGGAACGGGGTGGGCAAGGCTGCAGCTGGTGCAACCCAGGGCTCCAGCTCCGGGAAATGAAGCCTCAAACGTCTGATTGAAAACACCCGTGGGGGTTGAGGCGGCAGCGGGAGAAACTCCCAGCCTCACAGGAGAGTTTGTTGGGGAGACCCACAGGGGCCTAGGGCGTGCACAAGCCCACCCACTCGGGAACCAGCACCAGAGGGGCCCAGTTTGATTGTGGGTAGCGGAGGGAGTAACTGAAATCCGGCAGAGAGTGGAACAAGTGCCATTGCTCCCTCAAGGCCCTCCCCCACATACAGGGTCACAGCGCAGCCACCAGCGTAACCCCGCCACAGTGAAGACCTAAGGCTCTGCCCCTTTATGTAACAGGCGCGCCAAGACAAAAAAAAATGGCCCAAATGAAAGAACAGATCAAAGCTCCAGAAAAAATAAAACTAAGTGACGAAGAGATAGCCAACCTATCGGATGCACAGTTCAAAACACTGGTTATCAAGATGCTCACAAAATTGGTTGAATTTGGTCACAAATTAGATGAAAAAATGAAGACTATACTAAGAGAAACAAAGGAAAATGTACAGGGAACCAATAGTGATGGGAAGGAAACTGGAACTCAAATCAACGGTGTGGACCAGAAGGAAGAAAGAAACATCCAACCAGAACAGAATGAAGAAACAAGAATTCAAACCAATGAGGAGAGGCTTAGGAACCTCCAGGATATCTTTAAACGTTCCAACATCTGAATCATAGGGGTGCCAGAAGGAGAAGAGGAAGAACAAAAAACTGAAAACTTATTTGAACAAATAATGGAGAACTTCCCCGATCTGGCAAAGGAAATAGACTTCCAGGAAATCCAGGAAGCTCAGAGTCCCAAGGAAGTTGGACCCAAAGAGGAACACACCAAGGCACATCATAATTACATTACCCAAGATTAAAGATACGGAGAGAATCTTAGAAGCAGCAAGAGAAAAGGACACAGTTAGTTACCTACAAAGGAGTTCCCATAAGACTGTCAGCTGATTTTTCAAAAGAGACCTTACAGGTAAGAACAGGCTGGAAAGAAGTATTCCAAGTTATGAAAGGCAAAGACCTACATCCAAGATTGCTCTATCCGGCAAAGCTTTCATTTAGAATGGAAGGGGAGATAAAGTGCTTCTCAGATAAGGTCAAGTTAAAAGAGTTCATCATCACCAAGCCCTTATTATATGAAATGTTAAAGGGATTTATCTAAAACAAAGAATATAAAAAAACGTGAACAGTAAAAAGGACAGCAAACTCAGTTATTAAAAACCACACCTAAAACAAAAACAAAAGCAAACTAAGCAACTAGAACAGGAACAGAACCATAGAGACGGAGATCACATGGAGGGTTGTCAATAGAGGAGTGAGAGGGGGAAAAGGTATAGAGAATAAGTAGCATAAATGATAGGTGGAAAATAGACAGGGGGAGGGTAAGAATAGTATAGGAAATGTAGAAGCCAAAGAACTTATATGTATGACTCATAGACATGAACTATTGTGGGAGGGAGGGGGTGTGCAGGATGGAGTGGAGTCGGGGGGGGGGGAATGGGACAACTGTAATAGCATAATCAATAAAATATATTTTTTAAAAAATCCAAAGGGAAGTTTAAAAAAAAAAAAAAGCAATGACAGGTGTTAGCAGATTGACCTTTTCCAGGAGTAGGACTGCGCACCCAATGCACTGCCACACGAGAAGGCGATCTGTACGGGCACTGAACCTGTGGCCACGCGGATCTGCGCTTTGTTCCTGTAAGAGGGTATTTACTACATGCTGGACTTGGGTGAATTAAATCACTTCAACCCTCTATTCACTCATCTGTAAAAATAAGAGTATCACATATTCTATACAGGTAACTGTAAGGAATACATAAAGTAGTATGCATTTCCACAGTGCCTGACACATAGTAAGTGCTTGATTAAAAAAATGGTAGCTATTTCTTCTTAGGGTTATTTTCCATTTCTCCCAGACCTGTCCCTCCTCCCTACCTAATCAGCCCTTAATGTTCTGGGACAGCCAGTTTTATCTCAGCCCTTTGACTGGCCCCCTTATCCACTGAGATTCAGTAGCACGCCTTTCTCCAGGCACATAAGTGTTAAATAAATAATAGTTGTAACTTCTACACATCTAGCTCCCATCTCCCTAAGCTTCAAACCCACCAACCTGCTCCGTCCTTCCCCTCCCCATCAACACCAACCCTGAGATTTCTGGCTTCCCCTGTCCAACCCTTTTCCTGACTGTGGTTAATTTCCAACAGGTCACTGCTAGACATCTATTCATTTGGCACCAGGCCCCTGAGAGGGACGTCACCAGCACCACGAAACTACGGGAACGCCTGGGTCATAGAAGAGCACGGATGCAAAAAACAGGTGCACTTGACTTAAATTTAAATCAGATTTTTTAAATGATTAGTATTTTTTTAAAATATAAATCTAGTTAATATATAATATAATTTAGGTACATAGTTTACACTAGTTAATACTCACGACATTCCCACTTTGTACCCAGACATACTGACTCGAAGTCTCACCAGCCTTGGAAGAGCAGTATCATTAGCAACGCCTCACAGGTTATGAAGCACAGGAAGATGAACTAACTTGTCCAAGGTCACACAGAGAGCGGCTTGCAAAGCCAAAAGCTGAACCCAGGTCCATCTGAAAATACTGTGCTTTTTCCAAATGGTAAGTGAAATGTGATAATTTTTTTTAAAGAAAATCCTCAAAACAACATTATATAGTATAATAATACAAATATAAATACCCTTTTATCAAGCACAAGTAGTAGAAGTTAACATATCAGAAGAATCCTTAACGTATAGTCTTGTAGTTTTAAAAAGAATAATAGGCTAAAAATTCATTCATCTACTTAAGAAGTAGTTAGTAACTACCTACTACACTGCTGCTGTGACCTTTCTCCGGGTTGAGAAAACAGTCACTCAAACCCTGCTTTAACACAAGGTGCCAAGAAGGCATTCTACTTATGAAACCGACTTAAAAGTTACTAAAAATCTAAGGTATTACTAAAGGAGAAATGAAGGGCATAGACTCTAAGCATATAAAATACAAAATGGCAAGTGTAGTGGGTTATAGTTTCCCTCCTCCCCTAAGTCAAATCTAACCTGGAACCTCAGAGAGCAAAATCTGGAAATAAGAGTCTTTGCAGACATAATTAGTTAAGGATCTCAACTAGATTTGGGGTGAGCTTTATATCTAGTGACTGGGGTCCTTATAAGAAGAGGACAGAATGCAGAAAGAGATACCACAGACACACACAGACAGAAGGTGGCCACGTGAAGACCAAGGCAGAGACTGAAGTTTTGCTGCTGCAAGCCAAGGAATGCCAGCAGCCACCAGCAGCTGGAAGAGGCAAGGAACAGACTCCCCAGTGCTCTCAAAAGGGTTGTGTGACCCCGCTAACCCCGACCTGTGAGAGAATCGGTTTGTTGTGTTAAGCCACACGGTTTGTGGTTCTTTGTTACTATAGCCCTAGGATCCTGATACAATAAGTTTATCAGTTTCTAAGTGAGTTTCCTGAAATGATATTCACCATTAACACTAACAAGTTAACAGAATTACTGTCTTCGGAAAACAGGCTTTCTGAACTGCCCATGAACTTGCCCTGAACTGCTTTCTGAACTTCTACACATGCCCAAGTACTCTTAAATGAACACACTGCACAGAGCTAGGTGCTCAGGGGTATGAGCATCAGTTACTCCCCTGTGCCCTCACACAGTGACATCCGTAGGAGTCACCTGGTGGGATAGGACTTCTCACTCCCAGCACTTCTTGCTCTTAGGCTACGTGTTCCAGCTCCTGAAGTTTTCTGCTTCTTGAAGTTGTGTCTCATCCTTCACAGACTATCAATAGCCAACTCTTACAGCCCCTTCTCCAACGCTCTGATTTGGAGATTCTAATTTTCTATGGGCTAGAAAAATCATAAAACTAAAATTATTATAATAGATTTTATAAAGTATGCTCTACAAAACACTAGGACTGGAGACTCTCCACAGAAAAAAATTCACAATCAAGAAAATCTGGGAGAGGACTTACGTTTTCACTTTTCAAAATCACTACGGCCCCGGCCAGGCAGCTCGGTCCGTTAGAGCATCATACACACCGAGGCCGTGGGTTCCGCCTCTGGTATGATTTAAAAACAAAAACAAAACCTTGCCTTGACTGGTGTGGCTCAGTGGGCGGCGCATCACCCCACAAACTGAAAGGTTGCCGGTTCAATTCCCAATCAGGAAACATGCCCAGGTTGTGGGCCAGGCCCCCAGCTGGGGGTGTGTGAGAGGCAGCCGATGTTTGTCTCTTACATTGATGTTTCTCTCCCTGTCTTTCTCCCTCCCTCCATTCCTCTGTCTCTAAAAACAAATAAATACAATCTTAGAAGAAGCAGCTCACTATGCGTATTAACACAGTAAAGGCTCTAAAATGCCCTGTAGTAAAGAAACCTGTTAAAAGTTGTTGAGCCTGGTATTGCCCAGTCTTAACTAGAGAGGCTTTTCCTTCTGAGGTTTTTAAATAATGCCTCAACACTGATGCCTCTTCCAGAGTGGGCAGTGTCCGCTCTAACTACTCTTTTCCTCCCTCTTTCTTCCCAGCAAATCTTGGTAATTTAACACCATCATACGATAATCTGTGCTTTCATTACTTATGGGAACAGAAATATTTGCCTTGAACTCAATTACCAAAATACTTCAATGTTAGAATTTCAGGAGCACAATACTTGTGGAACTATAGTGTCTTACAGCTTAGGAAATACACATGATCACATTTAAGCCTCACAATAACCTTAGTTTTCTCAAGATGTGACTGAAGATTCCCACTGACTAAACTCAGTCTCAGCCAAATTAATTGCTCCCCCTAATCAGTCAGTGCCATAAATGGACTGTGCCAGGACATGCGTTACTGAGATGTCCCCCTTTCCAAGGCTCAAAGTCTTACTCTTCACACTTTCACTGCTTTACAGTAGTGCAAAGGGGCTGCTTTTGGACAAAATGGGAAATTTGCACACAACTCACAGCAAAGGTTACCAGAATTCATGTCACCCTCACAAGAAGAGCAGAATCGTCAACTAAACATTAGCTAACAACCGCTCTTGCTCTCCAATGGGAACTTTGTCTAACTGTGGGACATTGTAACAAATGCTCTTCTAATCAGATATGTAATCCTGAATGAATCAAGACCATACTTTGAAAGAGAGGATTTTAAATAGGAAAGAGATGCCACCCACAAAGACAGAAACATCTACTGAGGATGTTCTAATCACCTAACGATTTCATCCCCACTCTAAAATCAAAAGGATAAAAGTCTCACTTGTAAAAATATTAGTGAAGAAAACAATCCTGGAGAGGGGTAAGCTTTAAAAGCCATAGGTGGAAATTTAAGAAAGCTACCTTTTAATGAAACATTTCAGGCATCCCAAAAGGCACACCACATAACCCTGTCTCACCCACCAATGGCTCAAGCATAAGCAGTACAACTGAAGCCCAGTGTGACTCCTCCCAGATCTATCTCCTGCCTCTCTCCCCAGAGATAAGCACTCTCTTGAATGCGCTGTTTGCCTTTCCCACAAGTGTGAATCCATAAACAATATAGTAAGATTGCTTTCCCATGCTTAGCTTGCAAATTTAATTTTGTATATTCTTTCACTACACACTTCAAAAGTACAAAAGGATACACAGTGAAATGTCCCCCTGCAACCTAGTTCCCCTCCCCTGAATAACTAATGTAACACAGTTTCATTTGTATCTTTGAAGATACACTCTATACAGGAACAAGTATTTACACTTAGATATACTTAGATACATAGTTGCCCTGCTTTTATACATAAATGGAAGGTATACTATACATATTGTTCTATTACCCCCTTACTTTTCCTCTTAAAACATACAACTTGGAAAATGTTTCTAAAATTATATAGTCTCTTGCTTTTTTTTTTCATTTCTGCAAGGCATATCACTATGAATAAACCATAATTTAACCATAATCCTATTAGAAAGTTACTTCCAATCTTTTGCATTTACAAACAATATGGCAATGAATAACTCATTATTTCACACAAAGGAGTATACAGAATAAATTCCTTGAAGTTGAATTATTGGGTTAATTTTAATAAATACTGTCACACTCTACAGAGGTGGTACCAATTTGTATTCCAACCTGCAATGTATGTTTTTGCATGTTTTTTAAATTTACATAAATATTGAGTATACATACATACCCTTCTACTTCCGCTTTAGTGAGCTAATTTTATATACTTGCGATTCACCCATGCTGATATATATAGTTCACATATAGATTTTTTACTTAAATGTTTAAATATCTTCCACTGTGACTCATTTACAAAGAAAACACCTATTTAACTGACATTGCAGTTTTATGTAGAAATACTCACCAACTAAATAGATTCTATGTTAAAACAACTCAGGCGGCCTTCTCTTGGAGAACTAACCAAAACTGCCGTTTTGAATGACTGCAGCAGTCCCATGGTCTTTGTTCACGGGGCTTTTGTAACTGGTCCACCTGGAGGAACGGGGCGTGGACCAGCAACGGAGGGGAGACTACCACCTTGACAACAGGGGTGGGGGGCCTGGGAGTAACAAAAGATAATTCAAGCATAATTCCAAAATTAACCCTGGTTGTCTGTTTAAACTTTCCCCTCAAAATGTCAACGTTAAGTTACCAAAGGATTTTTTTAGCCTGTAACAGGAAACAAAATAATCATTATAAATTTACAGTTCCCTCATAGATTCCTTTTCTATGTTTATTTTACCAGTGTGTTTAACTAACTTTAAAAGCTCTTTCTACTCCAAATTATCTCCATTGAAATATATTATCCATAATATTATCTCCATTGTAATATATTATTCATATTATGTCCATTGAATCATATTATTTGTAAGAATTCTTGTCTAATTAAGGCTAATGTAAGTTGCCAATACCACCACTAGAGGAGCTATTGTTGCCCGTTCACTGAGCATCTATATCCCTCTTTCTCCTAATACCCATTTCTGTCTAGGTATCTACCCTGTCCCCCTACACTATCCAAGTACTTCAGAAGAAGATTCCCCTCCCCCACCCGCCACACACACACACACACACACACACACACACACACACACACACATCCAAGAGTGGCCATATCCCTCCAAGGGCAATTCCACTTCCCTTTCTAGTGCCTACCTAGGAACCAAAGCCTAAACCAGTTGGCACAGGGCATCCCTGGCCAGAGGGACTGGATGAGCCAATGAGATTCATGAGAGGAACACCAACATTTCCTCCGGAAAGAATTACAGGAAGAGATGGTCTTGGCTAGGTTGAGCTGAATTTTCTATTGGGGCAAAATGCACCCCAACTGTTTAACAACTTAAAGATGCACTGGTGAAGGGTTTGACCAACACCAGCTAATGTATCTGTGAATACACTGAACTGTGTCTATGAAACCCACGGTCCTTTGACTACGACTGGCCCTTCTGCCTCTGACGAAGTTGTGGACTTGGACAGCGAGGCACACCTGGGGGAGTGAAGGGGAAGGAGCAGCAGGTCACTACTGCCCATGTCCCAACCGCATCACGGACCAAGTCCGGGAAACAAAAAAATTCCCTCTTGCTTTCCTATCTGCCATGCCAAAAGCCACCTAACAAATAAAGAAAAAAGAAGAAAAGAGACCTGACTCTGCTCAGCGCTACACCAGGAGAATGAGCATCCCAACCCAAGCAGAGCTGTGGAAGCAGTGAAAGCACCGATATTGCCATCACTGTGTGGGGGGAATAAATGAGCTTTTCTTACCAATACGTGTGAACTGAAAGCAGTTTGTAATCGCTAACAAGCAAACAGACAGCATACCAAAATAAACAAATAACCTCGGGAACACCACCATCCCATGACCTAATACAGACCCACCCTAAGGGACGTTCCCACCCTGTTCTGCCATTTGCCTCCCGCTTTCTGACAGCGTTGGCCTGGCTGATTTTCGTAAGAAGCTTCAGACCGTAGCTTCCCTGTGGGCTACACAGCCATTCTCAGTTCTACGACTGAGTTTAAAAGGCAAGAGGAGGAAGGGTTCTCCTCTTCCACCCCCAGATAAAATCGGAAAGTGCGTGTTCGGCTAGCAGAGCAAGGCTCAGTGAGTGACTTCGCCGCGCAGACCTTCACCAGCTTTTCCTTCGTTCGAGTCAAACACGACTTGCAAGTCTCAGGCTACTGGTGGAACTCTTACCAGCTTCATACTTTTCCCCTCTGCCTCCCTAATAACAACGTCGAATGTTCGAAAGAAAAGAAGTATGCCGCACAAAGCTTTCGATTGAACTTCTTGAGCCAGAACTGGTGGACCGAAGAGCAAGCCTGCTATTTCGAGAATACTGTTTGAAACACAAGAGTAAGAGCATCCACACACTTTCCTAAGAGAAAAAACAAAGTGCAAAGGATGCGCACTGAACTGTGTCACAGCACAAGCACCCTGAGAAAACCGGCGGCAGGGGCCGCGCCGCAGGACCGACCGCCGCCACCCGGGGCCGCAGCCGCACGGGCGACGGAGCTTGCGGAGCGGAAACCAGGCACTGCAAACGCGGGACCGGCTCTTTACGCACCGGCTCCTCCGAAAAATAATTAGTCACCCTTTCCGACGGGATGGCCATTTTCCTTCTCAATTCTGTCACCACCCCTGGAGCTGCCTCTCGGGGGCACACGCTTCTCACTCGAGAATCCGCCGCAGCAGGGCCGCCGACAGCCCCCCGGAGAGGACGGAAGCACGGACGACGCCGAGCGACGCCGGCAGCGGGGCGCGGGCCCGGACCCAAGGAGCCCCGCCGCGCCGGGGCCGACCCCGCGCCGCTCCCCGCCCGCCAAGCGCGCCGCCTGGGAAAGTTCGCCCCGCCGCGTCCCCGCCCCCCGCGCGGGCGAGCCCCCGGCCGCGGCGCCGTCGCCATGGCGACCGGGCCCCACCCCACCCCCACCGGCCCCGGGGGGGTTGGCCCCGGCCGGCCGCGGCCTCGGGCTCCGCTCCCGCCGGACGCCGGAGCGGGGCTGTCGAGCCCTGGGACGCGGGGCGCGGGGGGCGTGGGGGACGAGGAGGTGCGCGCAGCGGAGGTCGCCGGGTCCGCGGCCGCGCCCCGCCCCGCCCGGGGGTCCTCACCTTTCACTTTGCCGAAGGTGCCGACCCCCAGCGTGTCCCCCAGGATGTAGTGGCCGATCTTCACCCGCCCGTCGTGTTTCTGCTTCTCGGCCGTCGCCATCTTCCTCCAGGAACTGAGCCTGCGCATGGCGCCGCGGGAGGGGGCGGAGGGGGCGGGCAGGGCCGCGCCGGGGGCGGGCGGGGGTGTGGGGACGCGGGAGGGGGGCCCCGCCGCCAGCCGCCGCCCTGCGCCGCCCGCCGAGGCCCCGCCGCCGCCGCCGCCGCCGCCGGCGCAGAGGCTCCCCCTGGCGG
This sequence comes from Desmodus rotundus, assembly GCF_022682495.2. Classification (NCBI taxonomy): domain Eukaryota; kingdom Metazoa; phylum Chordata; class Mammalia; order Chiroptera; family Phyllostomidae; genus Desmodus; species Desmodus rotundus. The sequence goes on from NC_071387.1 coordinate 203,802,374, forward strand.
GGCAGGAACCGTCTCCCGCGCTCGCCCGCATCTCCGCCGCGCGGCGCCCGCCCACCTGCCCGCCGGACGGCGGGCGGGAGGGGGGGCCGCCCCCCCGGGCTCTTTCCCCTCGGCCCGCCGGGGTCTCCCGTGCGGATTCCTGCCGGGTCGGGGGGCCGCTCCTCGGCGGCCGCTGCGCGCTCGGGCAGGGCAGCCTGCCCCGAATGTGCAGGGGACACCGCCCTGCCGCCGCCTCCCAGCCTCTGCGTTTCCCCTGCGCGGGTGGACTCCCGCAGCCACGGGCAGTTGTCAGTTATGTCTGTGACCAGACCCCACCCCCTCCCGCCGCTCCGCGCTTTTTTTCCCAATTTTTTTATTTTTTCACTTTGAGCCCGTAAGTTGCCCTTGGGCACCGCGACAGCTCGAGCGCTGTTGTGGGGCTTGCTGCCACCTGGGCGCCTTCCTGAAATTTCCTCCCCGAAGCAGGCTCTGTTGGAAGGACTAGGTTGGGGATACGTGTGAATATGTTTGTGTTCAAGGACTGGGGTATTACACATTCTGATGCATGGGAATTATATTTTAGATTACCATTAAAATGTAGACTTTCACTGAACTGAAAATAACACTTAAAATTGCACCCACCAGATCGGTCGACAGTTTTGAGATTTTGTTTTGCTTTTTTGTCAGTAAAAATGACTGGCATCTAAGCTATATTTTAATGAGAACACTTTCTCACCATCTCTAAATAAAAATGGCTTGCACTTTTCGATCTGAAACAGCTCTGGCATTAAGACTTAATTGCTTTCTGGTCCAGGAGGCTCGGATGCCACCGCACTAACTCCCCAGGGCTCTCGAGGCACGTGTAGGCAAGTCCTCTTCGGGAGTCCTTGTAGCAACTCAGGGGCTGGATTCTTAGCAAGTGTTTAACCACTTTCGGTTTTGCATTCACTGAAGGGATGTTCCTGTGAACTTGAGAATGTGCTTTTTCTAATTCAAGCATCTTTATTACATCTTTTTCCCAATATGGACATCTTTTGGTGCATTTTATTCTGGTAACAATACACAGTTGATGAGGGTGCTGTGGATCCCAACATATTTCTCGGGATCTGCAGGTAAAGGCTGAAAACAGAAGGCTTATCTGAATTCTTGGTAAATTTATGACGAATCTGTTGTATACAAACAATGGACCCCACACACTCTGCCACAGTTTGTAATCTGCCTGGGGGCCTCTGAACTATTGGGCCAAAATCCAGGCCAGGAACATGACGACTGTCAGCAGAGGCTGCGACAGGAAGCTGAACAAGAGGAGTGGAAAAATAGTTATTGTGCTTGGAGAGTAAGATTTGGGTTGTTATCTATACAGATGTCATCATGCCATATCACAGGGGAAGCAGAGAGTATACTTATTTTTAATAAATATACTTTCTTTGTAAACAAAAGAAATTTTTAAGTTTGTTACTCAACATGGGCAAAATCTAGTGTCCAAAAAAGACAAAAAAAAAAAAAACACCAAAACCTTATATGATCTCAATTTTGCAGCGTCATAGCATTTGGGCCAGTGTCGATGGGCAAAGAGTTGGACTCTTCATGAAAATAATATTAAAAAGTAAAAGGCTAAAAATGTTATTTTTTCCAATGAAGGTTACCAAACTGTCCTAATTTGTATAGGGTTTTTATTTATGAAATCAAAGCAACATGCATTAATTACTGCTTTGTTTCAAGCAAGGTACTGCAGAGGAAGCAAAAGCCTTTGAGCTTAGAATTACATTAAATAAGCAGAGCAAAGGTACAACTGTCCTTGGACAGAGCATCAGTTCCTGCTTTATTATGGACTGCTTGTATTTTGAAGGGCCAGAAAGTTAAGGACTCTTTGACTGCTGAGATATCTAGGAGGGGCAATGGTTACTGTTGTTATTTTTGCTTTCTGGTTTCTTCACCTTCACTGGTTTGCCTTGTGAGTTCCTGCAGCTCAGGCTTTGGGGATCTCTACCAAGCAGAAAGAGCTCTCTGCAGTCTCTTAAAGGAAAAAAAAAAAAACCACTTAAATTTCCTCCCACCCCATAAATAAATTACTTAAAATGTGTATCTGTTATTTCTTTTAACCTAGAAGAAAAAAAATCACAAGGTTCCTCAGCTCTGCATAGTTCCAGTAAAGCCACAGAGCATCTTACAGGGGAACAAACAGAAGCTGAATTTCGCAAATCCACTGCCAATCTCTTCCTGAAACTATGAAGAGCCGACTCAGAAAGTAACATAAACTTTTTTCTATAGCAGAAATATGTTTGCTTTTCTGCTTTGGGGTTATTTTAGATTATAATTCTATTTAATAAGTATTTATTAAATGCCACAATTCACTCAAAAGCATTGCTGGAGAAATAAAACCTAAAATCATAGATCAAAGAACTGACTAGCAACTTAGAACTCATCTTATCCAGTCTCCCATAGTCTAAGCAGCTTATACTGCTGTGTTTTTTCTTGTCCTGTTAAAAACTGAATGTTTCTAAGAAAGCAAGTAATAAAAGTAATAAGCCTTCTTTATTCCTTTGCTTTTCCTCTTTTCCTTCATTCCGTTTTCAAAATGTTTGTCACATTTTCTTCTACTCTCTCTTCCTTTTATTCTCCCATTGATACATTCCCCAGACCTTCAGCTCCAGCATCTGATAACTACCAGGCACTGTGGATAGATACAAAATGACAAGTCCCATTCCTGGCCCTGGAGGAGCTTCTAATCTAGGATTCTCTTGAGTTCTCTCCTCCCTCCTCCAGGAATAGGTACTATTCACATGTTCGACATCTTCTCGTGCAAATGCACAGATAAGGTAGACTGTGGCTTCCACCCAGTTTCTGGACCCATCCGTTGTAACTCTGACCCTAACAAAGCAAACTGGAATATCAGTGGGCAGGAATGGCATTATAGAAGTAGCCTTGAATCCACTGTAGTTCAAGGCGAGGGAAAAAGTACTCGTTTTCAGACTTCAGTACTTAAGCTTTTATTAATAGAAATAAGTCACAGTACATTTCAGTGCTGATGAAGACATATCAGTATGACCCAACACTGGGTGAGACGCTCAGCAGTACTAGTCAGCTGCTTCCTCTGTAGCCCTTCAGAGATTCTAAGGGAGCTGCCTCCTAGCCTTTTCCTCTCAAAGACGTCATGGTGTTAGTACACCCGCCAGGTGGACATTACACTTCCTCAATGTTTTCCTCTAAATAGTCATCAGAGGTAAAAATTCTGAGCACTCCACTGCTATTAATGCAGCCTACCATTCCCTTAGCTTAGTCATAGTTACGCTGTAACTAATATTCAGTATTTATTAAACAAACAAGTTGGTAGGTATTAGGCAGTTTGCTAGGACTCAGAAAACAAAGGAACAGTATCTGCCTTCAGCGGATCACAGCAATGTGATAGATGCTACAATAAAAACACACATCTGGCTGGCGCAGCTCAGTGGATTGAGTGCCTGCCTGCGAACCAACAGGGTTGCTGGTTGGTTTTCCAGTCAGGACACATGCCTGGCTTGAGGGCTAGGTCCCCAGTAGGGGGCGTGTGAGAGCCAACCACACATTGATGTTTCCCTTCCTCTCTCTTCCCTTCCCCTCTAAAATAAATAAAATCTTAAAAACACACACATATGTGGCCCTAACAGGATTGTGAGAGGAGGGTATAACCTTTACTCGTGCAGGCCCATTAGGGCTTGCACTTGAATGTATTTAGAGGAGCACTGAGAGATGGTGCTTCGTACTCAAAGCAAGGGGTGCCAGCCACAGGCATGAGGGGACTCGGCGGAGGCATCCCATGTAGGGGACGAGCATGTGCAGAAGCACGGAGGGAAGGAAGGCTGAGGCTCTCTAGATAAGGGCCAGTGGTTACAGGGGTGGAGGTGAGGGCACGTTGTAGACTGAATCTTTAACCCCTGAGGTTTAACGCGACCCCCAGGTCGATAGAGTAAGAATTGAGTTGAATTAGAAGACACCCTGCTGGCGTCTGAGAATTGGGTCAAATTTCAGTTCCAGACCCACCTGGATCGACCTTATAGTGTAATTAACCAAGCTGTGCGTAGCTGTGTTCTAAGGTACTGCACCCGGTCTTAAGTAGTGCTTTTAGCCTACAAGTTCTATGTTAAAGCAAGTATTTCCCATACTTCCCTGGCAGGGGAGACACCACAATCACGAAGGTGGTTTCCCAGGGCGAGGCTTATCCATTGCACTCCCGATGTGCTGTCCCCTACGACTTCCCTGAAGGTAGGAAACTTAACTGCGTAATTTGTGGTAGTGGGGGACTGCGATAGTGCTCTCCCCATATTTAAAAAAAAAAAAGCGCAAATATTTCCTACTTTCCTTTCTGGTTAGTTCCTGTGAGCCACAGAGGCACCTCCTCAAGGATACAAAACTAAGAATGCTCTTTCGGAGTTGACAAGTGCTTGCAGGCCATCAGGAGTATTCTGCCTGTTTGACAGTTATATTGTTGACCAATTGGCAAGCCTATTTGCAAACAATTCTTAATTATTTGGGAGTGCATTAATCATGGGAGCAGGCAAAGTACATGGTGTGGTGAAATTGAATTGAAATCAATTGAATTGATGACCTTGAGACTGAACTTGAGCTCATGTGGTAGGAATCCCAGGAACATGCTTTCTCTGCTCTCTTCACCTTTCACCCGAATCCCTACCAAGTAGCTGAGGAGCCTCAAGCAGGGATAATCCCCAAATGTTAACCCACCCATGCCTGGACAGTAAGAGTTGATTGTTTTTTTGTTTTGGGGTTATTTTTGGGGGGACAATAATGGCTTTAAGTGCCTGACAGATACTAAATCTAAAATTACGGCATTTTAGTACCATTACTTGAAGCATCCACATCCTTTTCACTCTAAGACTAACCTGTGTGGATGAAGTGTGTTGAGTGACTGAGCTGGGCATGGGTGGGGGTGGGGTGCATGTTGGAGGATTGTCAAAGGAGGGAGCGGGGTTAGAGGTGGTCTTTGGAGTGCTCAGCCTGAATTACCTACATTACAGCAGTTAAAGGCCCCAACAAGACTGTTTAACTGTGTAGGTTACTCAGTTCTTACTGACATAGCCACCTCCGAGGGTCCCATTCCAGGTCCTCTGGAAATAATACCATCTTCTTACAGCCATCCAAAGCTCATTAGCATCTTCGAGGGTCAAAAGGATCAGGGAGAGGCCAGAATGAGTGGTGCTCACTCTAGAGCTCACTTCCAGGGGCTTTCCCCCGCAGCCTCTTACAGTCCTGTGGTTTCTGTGAACCAAAGTAGAGTATGATTCCCTACTCTGGGGGCACAGAGCAGTCATGGGGCTTTCTGGTTAATGGTAACTGCAAATGAGACTCTGGGGTCACGTAACTGGGTACCCTGAGCCCAGAGCAGCCATTAGGTGAACTGCTAGTGATGGCATTGCAGAGAAGGCTGAAGCAGGCCCTGAGATGAGGCCAGTCCATCACCTCTGTAGCACAATAACCCGGCAGCCCCAAAGCAAATTTTATCGAGCTCCTGTAACCACAGTCCCTCAAGCTGCAGGGACTGTTTGGAAGAAATTAGAAAGCAGATACTGAAAGCTTTCTTTGAAATGCACAGAGAGAGCTGAGTTATTTGGATGGCTTCCTTGGGGTGAGGCTGAATATTTTTCTACGATTAACAGTAAGGAAAAAAATGAACTGTCTGTGAAGGCATTTTACCCTTGGCGAACTCATCATGACCAGCTCTGTTCCCCAAAGGGAAAATGAACTGTTTAGACATTAATGTCACTGGGAGGGGTCAACCTAGGGAATGGAGACTTGTCCTCCCACCGGGGCCTGGGGCTCAGGGAATTATGGGGAGAATGTCAGAACTGGGAGCTTAAATCTTATTTCATAGTCAAGGAAACTGAGACCAGAAAGACCTCCTGCCTCAACTTGAGGAAGCTAGACCAGTCTCCAATACCCTGTTTGATCAGTTGAAAGGAAAAGAAAAAAGGCCTGCCCTGGCCTGGTAGGTCAGTTGGTTATGCGTCATCCTGATCCGTCAAGGTGTGTTCGATCCCCAATCAGGGCACATACAAAAATCAACCAGTGAGAGCATAAATACGTGGAACAACAAACTGATGCTTTGTTTTCTCTATCTCCCTCCCTTCCACCCTCTAAAGTCAATTATGAATAAATAAAAATACAAAGACCTTTCCCTCAAAGGATTTATTAATTTTTATTAACACTCAGGAGTTCAAATCATTTTAGACATTTTGGAGAGGAAAGCTAATACCTTTTACACTTGCTAGATATTTATTTGCAGAGCTATATTAAGTGTAACACTCTATCAGAATACGGCTTTTCTTACCTCAGGGAACTACCAGCTTATACACATACACACAAAATGTATCTAAAAAACTGGTCACAGCTTTTACAATCCTCAGCCCAATCAAGGACATAGATGTCCAAGAAGGGAGAGATGGGCAAAGAAATTTCTTTGAAGAATGTTTTATTCAACCCAACCTTCTTGGAAAAGAGGATTAATACATTCTAGCACTAAACCTGGCGAGGGGAACATCAAAGGAACCCCTCGGAGCTTTGAAATGTGTTTTCTGCTGCTGCCATGAGATCTCTCTGCACTTAAGAATGTGTGCAGGCCGGGGTGGGCAGTCTCCTGTGGGCCCCTCGGAGAGACAGTGTGGGATCATTTTGGACCTCGTAACAGGACCCTCAGAGGTAGAGAAAACCTCAGAAGAGGATGGATACCCAGGGCTAGGAAGGAATCACACAAGACTATTTCAAACGGAGATGGAACTACAGGAGAAATAACCTCCAAAAAGGTCACAGGAGTGTCCAAGAGAGAAAGTCAGGCTAATCATCTGTGGGGTCCAGACACTGTGAACCGACCCAGCCAAGGAAGCAACCCCCACTCCCTCACCCCTGCTTCCTCCTTCCACTACCCCTGAGCCCCACTGAGAAGTGAACTCACAGCTCACGAGCCCCAGGGCAGCTACAGGAGGAGGAAGCTGGGATGAGAGGGATCACGGCCCCTCTCCACTGCTCAAAGAAGTCCCAAGCTGGGAGATGAGAGTTAAGGACAAATCACCCTTGAGTTTTGACTATTACATAGGACCATTTTATTTATTGAAATAAAACTGTCTTCACAACTAATCACAACTGGAAGATACTTCTTACTATGTGTGAGTGGCCTAAAACCACGTGGGCGAGACCAGTCTTCACCGTGGGGCACTGGAGTAAAGGTATGGGCACAAGAACAAAGTTAGGTTTTCCTCTCAACCAACCCATGGTTCCGTGAACCACTTCCATACATGAGACACTGGATTCCTTAACAAACCATCCCTCTACCTTACTATACAGAAAGCTTTTTATTAATAAAAAGGTTTTATTTACTTTGAGAGAGAGTAAAAGGGAGGGAGAAAGACAGAGAAACATCAATGTGTGAGAGATACATCAATCAATCGGTTGCCTTGCCCCCTTAACGGGGACCTGGCCCACAACCCAGGCACGTGCCCTAACTGGGAATCGAACCCTGTGACCTTTCTGTTCACAGGCTGGGCTCAACCCACTGAACCACACCAGCCAGTGCCAGAAAGCTTTTGCTTGATTCCATTCTTGGTTCCTGAGGTTACTGATAGCCTCTGCCCTGTGCTTCTTTTAGATTATGATTCAAACTATGTTGTTTTGAGAAATAAAAAAAACTAAATATAATCCCTATGTACTAATGTTGAAGCCTTCTCTAAAGCCAGTGCTTAAATAAAAACAATTCTACACTGTAATACCTTCCTTTTCCTGAACATACAATACCAGTGTTTCAGCTAAACACAGCCAAGGTTAAATTTTGCAACCAATTCGGAACTCAAAAAAGGCTGAGTAGTGTCTGCCTGAATGGCGGCCCTTGTTTCTGCAGGAGTGGCTCCTTATCATTTTACTTCCCTCCTTCCTTCCTTCCATTGATTTCAGAGAGAGGACTGGAGACAAGGACAGAAACATTGATTTGCTGTTCATCTTGCTTATGCATTCACTGGTTGCTCTGTGTTATGTGCCCTAATGAGAATCGAACTCACAACCTTGGCGAATCAGGTGGATGCTGTAAGGAGCCAAGCCACCTGGCCAGGCCCTCCTGTAGCTTTCTTAACCAACTGTCTGAAGAGGGATCCTCCACTCCCCACCACATCCATTGCCTTTATCTTTGCAGCACTTAATCAGTAACTGCAATCGCTCGCTTGTTAGCTGTCACCGATAGACATTTGCACAAGCACAGGTGCACACGACTGAAATGTGTCAGCTGTGCAGCAGTTAAGACTACACGCCTCCACTGAAAGAACAAAGGCTTTAAAGGTGCCAGTGACCTCATGCCCTACTGGGAGGATCACGCCAGGCTGGCCCCTTGCTGATGGGGGACCAGCTTCAGAAATCCCTTTCAAGGATAAAAAGACTTGTATCAGCTCATTGGGGAAGAGTGAGAGTTCCTCACCTCTTCTCAAACAAGCAGCCCCTTGAAGAGAAACACCTTCAGCTTCTGTGGAAACCACCAGTAACTACAATGCTCTTAACATGGAATAATGGATTCTGAAGTCTTTATTTTCCAAGTTGTCCCTCTGAACATGGAATAACAGATTCTAAAGTCTTTATTTTCCAAGTTGTCCATTCTCTGGAATACCCATTACTGATTTAATACAAAATTACAATCTTGTTTTCCATTTGGTTACTATGGTGTTATACTAGGTTACTATTTAACAAGTCAGTCTCGGCCTTTTATTATACAAATGATCCAGGTATATCAAGACCTGAATTACCTAAACCCCTGTCTAGATTAAAATTCCAAGAATAACTTAAGTCCTTAACCTTTATATTATAAGTGTTCTTAATAGGGTTGTACCAACATGTACAGTACACATGGGTGAGTCTTGTGTGTATATGTAGTATAGACATATCAAAGCTTATTTCCTTATTAAGATGTCTCCATTCTGTCAGATTCTCAACTCCAGAAGTTAGACTGTATTTTTACATTGTGTGTAGGTAGAATAACAAATTATTTTCATGTAATCATACAAAGAGGAAACAACATCCTAAAGGTTGCATTCATTGTAATCAAGTAATGAAGTCATCTCTTGCTGACTGACCCTCTTAGGCAAAATAAACTGTGCTGATTTAAACAGAAATCTCGGAGCAGGTCCTTGTCCGTCTTCTTTTCCATGTTTATCTCTGGGGCCTGAACTGCTGCGGACACATGCAGCTCACTGAACAGGTACTTGGCTCATGAGGACAGGCATGTGTCACCAACAGAAATGAAAGGCAACCATAGGATATGTAGGTGACCTTGCCAAAGCATCTTTTGTTTTTTAAAGTAACTCTCCATTCCTCATCGCCCCATCTCCCCTGCCCCTCTAGCAAGCAGGCTTTTTTTTGCCATACTCTACTGAAATGAGGTTTATGGAAGGAACAGTAACCTAAATTTTGCCAAATCCATGTCATTTTTTTTACTTTTAAATTTTAAAATCTCCTTTCTCCTCGGCCTCAGCCACACAGGACTGAGTGCCCCTCAACTACTCTTTCTACAGCCCATGAGTTTGACTGTCAACTGCAACCATGTGTTTTTGCTTCCACCGTCTCTCAGTTGGCCTGGCACATAGTAGGTGCGCCACAGGTATTATGTAGAACCAATGAGTGAACCACTCTCTCTCTCCTGTGGACAACTCCCTGAATTGTTGAGTCGAATTGTTTTCTTTCTGGAGTGTGTGTATTTTCAAATGGTTTCAACCATTATTGACTCAGAGACAGTTACTGAAGCCAATTAGGAAACAACCCTTTTCTCTCACCATCACCTCCCATCTCCTTTAAATTATCTTCACCATTCTGACCCTAAAGTCAATTCCCTTTCACAACTGTGCTCATTTCTGCCAAAGGCAGATCCCCAGCCCACTCTTCACTTCACTGCACGTTTACTCAATGCGTCAGAAACTCGTCCATCTGGTGTCCTACTGACATCTCAACAAAACCCAATATTAGCCGCACTCCCCTGCCCCCAACTCTCTATTCCCTCCGCGACTGCACCAACCACCTCCTTGCCTTAGTCAGAAACCTGCCACCCAAGCTTCGTGAAACATTTGAAGCCTGTTGCACTAAACACAATGCAGTATTTTCATACATGTGACCCCAGAGCCCTCAGCACAGCTTGATACAGGAGGAAAGTGGGGTCGGGAAACTCTTGATTCTGGTTTCAGATGTTTTCAGTAGGGACCTTCCCACTACAGCCAGCCCCACTGGCCCTGCCTCGGCCCACATCCTCGCGATTTCCACATGTGATGTTTAAGAACCTGCGGCCTAGTCTTCCAGCTTCAAGACATCACACCCACACCACCCCCCACATTAACCTTGCTAATGGCAACTAATCATGTGTCCTTGGTTCCTCCAATGAGGTCATTGCTTCATGACCTGATTACTATCACCCCCCTAGATTCTTCTCATGCCAACCCCTCCCACCTCCTGACCTGACAAACCCCAATACCTGTGACTGAAAGGCCATGTCACCAATACAACACGACATACCCAAGTGTTCCTGGGTCTATTTCAGGTATTCACTGGAGACACCCAGCTTGTCCCAAGTGCCCTCTGCCCACAAAACACAACGTGCTTAGCTGCTCAGTAAAGTAGCTGAGCTGCAGGCGTTGCCTGGGCCTACTGGTCACTGTCTCAGTGAACTAGAGTGGCACTGGTCCCAAGGCACCTTTTGTCGGATGAGGGATCCACTGCTTAACCCTCAACTCTGACCCTCAGGACATCCAATCCATAGAACACGTGAACTTTTGCTAAGTACCATTAAATGAGCAACTGAATGCACCTGTTTACACTTCATTTTGAATGTGCTAAGCCAGCCCCATCTCCTTCCCACTGCTTCTCCCTGGGTCTCCAACCCAACTGTGGTCACTGTACCTTCACTTGGTCTGTGAACCAGCCATGATTTATGGAGACAGTTACCACTGTGCCAAAGTAACGTCCCGCTGAAACCCACTTTGTGCCAAGGGCCACAGGCATGGCACACAAGAGTTCTCCTTATACCCAGTACACAGGCCTTTCTTAACACACCACTGCCCCTCACCTTACCTCTACTGCGCTAATTTCTTTTCCTGACCCGGGGTTCAGCAGTTCCACAGGTCTTCAGGTCAGTGCCCACTTGCCACAAAGCCTAGCACTCAGTCTGCACTGAGTACTACCCATCTCAATAGGCCCCTCCGCCATTCAGGACCCTGCCATCAGTGCTACAGGGATTTCCGAAAGATCTCAAGAGCGAGTCACATTTCAGCTCTATCAAGCCAAGATACTCTTTCGTATGCTAGGAAGCCCAGCGTAGATTTAGATGAACAGGGGCTTCTGTGCAAGTGAATATGCCCCAAGACCTGAGGACGAGTCAAGAGCTGAGGAAAAAGGAGGATGAGGGCAAGATTAACCTGAATCTTGGGAAAGCATTCCAGAGTGCAGGGAAGGTAAAATTGGAGAGGCGGCGAAGACCAGAACCCGTGTAAGGCCAGGTGAAGCTACAGAACGGCTCGGCCACTTTACTATTTTATGGTGACTGTTTCAACACTTGTGCCCTTACTCAGCAGTCCGACAGAGTTGGCCTTGTCTCATTTCAAAACTCTTTGGCAATAGGCCACCAAAACTGGGAAAGCATGGCAAAAAACCCTGGAGCACTTTAACACAGAAAAATCCTCCATCACCCAGTTGAGGTCTAAAAATATTCTACCAGGGACCAGTTGATACCTGGCTTTCCTTTACTTCTGACCCAGTCCATGGTGTTTGCATGTGGCCCTACAGACTTACACACCTAGCAGGTTGGTTTAGCTTCCCACTTAAACCTCACACACAACCTACATGACAGATGCCCAACAAGCATTTTGGATGCTGGGATAAGTAAAGACAGAATTCATCTGACCCCTACCCTTTATGTTCTCATACTGTATAGGACTGACAACCATTCCTCAAGCCATTACACTATAGCAGAAGAATGTTACTAAAAGGGTATGTTTTCATTTACTCTTAACATGTTAAATATCCACATAAGCCTCACACACCGTGCTACCTTACCTCTTACTATATATCCTTCACACCACCTAGTGTTGTTTGCTTGAAGGAATCCTGGAATTCTGCTTGTTTCTCACCCTCTTAGGCAGTATCCCAACCCAGTTCAGAAGTCAGTGCTGCAAAACCATCACTTGACAAGTAAACCCGGTATTAAGTTGTCCTATTCGCGAACCTCTAGTTCATTGAGGCTCCAAGTCTACTGAAAATACCTCAGCACACCAGAGACTTTTGGACACCAGAACATTTATTGTGGGGCTAATCAGTGAAATCCTTAAGATGAACTGGATGCTGCAACGGCTGCCCTCTTGGGTTTAGGTGTTGTTCCTTCACGGAATCCATGCCTGCACCATGTTAAAGACAAGAACCGTTACTTCAGCAACCTCAGAGACGTTTTACTTTTTGCTAAAACAGATTTTTAATGAGCTTATCTCAGTTAAATGCTGAAATCAATAATGAATTCATATGTTCAGACATTTATTTTTACAACATCATCGATAAGCTGCAATAGTTTATTTATACCCTTCTGCTTCAAGGCATCTATTTTAGGGATATAGTTAACTGCACTTGAAAAATAAACTCAACAATGTATTTGGTTTCACCGATCACTGGACCATTATCTCCACACCACCTGTTAAGAGGCCCAAGGTACTTGTGAAAACAAGTCCCTATGAAAGTGAGACAGGTACTAACCCCTTTCCTTTAAGCAAGGAAAGAAAATGCATGTGTTTAATTGCAGGTAGCTTCCAAACTGCTTAACAATGCTTTACATTCCACCTCACTTAACAGTCACACCTATTTGCAGGCAAGTGTACTGTGGTCATAACCCTTTGGAAGACTCGTGAATTGAGGACCAGAACGGCTCTGAACCTCTCCACTCCACTAGCGGACCGCTCAACACGAAGTCCGCCCCCTGCACGAGGGTTTGAAGTTGCAGCACAGCAACACGGGCACACCTCAGGGTGCCGTCTGTGTTCACAAAGCCCGTCTCCTAATCTTCGAAAATTACAGAACAGGGAATTGAGTGGGTAGCAGCCAGGATCCTGCTTAATGTCCTCCACTGCACGAAACAGCTGCTCACAACAAAGAATCGCCTGTGTTGAGACCTTAGATGGATTAATGCTTGAAAAGCAGATTCTAAGTCTAGGTTCAGGCTGAAGTCTCTGCTCTTCTACCAAAAGTAAAAGTTCTCTCTTATACAAATGCAGTAGCCAACTATGGCAGTTTGCTACAGTGGACTTGCCCAAAGCCACAAAACTGAAGGTCTGGCTCCAGACCTCATTCACACAATACTGTCTTTTAATAAATTCCAGACTTAACGGATCTGAAGGTTATGGTGGCAGAAAATACCTCCCGGCACCCCTTCCTCACCCATCAGGACAGTATCCTCACTTGACACCAGTACACGAACGAGATGACTCTTATCTAAGCTCGCAGAACCTACAATGACCGAAAGACAGGAGCGGTACCTGAATCTGCGGTACACGATTTTTAGGTGCCTCATGCGACCGGTCCCGGTAGTGTTTCGTCGTTTAGCCTTGGCACTCCAGTTATCTAAAACACAAAATTCGGGCGAATGATTTTCCCGGGACACCCTGCAGGCACCCTTGGTCCATACAGATAAGAGCCTCACTTGGGTTTTCAATCAGCTTCATGGGCCTCCAGGTGCACACCTTTATGGGAGGCACCAAAGAAGGTCCCAAACCAGCCCCGCCAGGAGTGACGCCAACAACACTATTCTTGAGCTCGAGAGGCGTCCCAACACCAGTCCGCCTGGAAAAAGGCGAACTCACACTTTCTCTTCCGCTTGGCGGGGTAGCCACACTTGCCGCAGGTGGACTTCTGCAGGTGGTAGGCCTTCGAGCCACAGCGGCGGCACAGCGTGTGTGTCTTGTTGCGGCGCTTGCCGAATGATGACGTCCCTTTCGTCTGTAAGTTAAGGGGACAAACAATTCTGAAACACAGCAATTAACATTCATTTCACGTAAAGAAACTACAGAAGAGGTAAGATTTACGACGGTCAGAAGGGCTGAAGTTCCTCTTGGGTTGGCCAAAAAGCTTGTGTGGTTTTCCCCATGCAATAAGACATTTTTCATTTTCTCCAATAACTTTATTGACTTGGATATTTTGAGTATGTCGGCTATCTCCTACTATTGGCTTCCAGTGGGTAGAGGCCAGGGGTGCTGCTAAACATCTTCCAGTGCCTAAGACAGCCCCACAGCAAAGAATTTGGCCAAAATGTCAATAGTACCAAGAAACTTCACAAACTACTTTTGATATGTTCGATCGTTTGCAGCACCTTCTCCATGCACTGCACAATTTTTTTTGCATTTCAGTTGAATTTTTACCTTTCTTGAAATAATAAGTCACAATACGCCAAAACTGTTGTCTATTTTCTTTCATCTTCAATATTAAAATGGCTGCACAAAAACTCAGTAATTTTGACAATTTTTAAATGCATGCTGAGATGACAGCTGACACAATACAATCTAACAAAACTGTTTCAAATAAAGTTAAAGACAACTAAGCACTACCAGAGAGCCACCACTATGGAAAAAAAAATACGAACTTTTTGGCCAACCCAGTAACTTTACTTACAGGTTCAATTAAAAATCACTACCTGCATTTCACATTCATCTAAAGCTTTCCGCAAGAGTTGCCATGTTTTGAAACCTGCTACATTTTAGGGGGAAAAAAGCAAAAGACAAAATAATGTGATTCTCCTACCTACCCTCACTCAAACACCTAAGGGCGTCTGCCAGACACCCCCGGCCAACAAAATTCCTTTCCTACAGAGCGAAACGCTCGGAAACCAGCTTCTTCCTTTAATTCTCATCCGAGGGCAGGGCAGTACGGACACCAAACCTCAGACCGCAGCAAGGGATCTAAAGCGGCCCCAGTTCCACGACTGCAGGCTCGGCACCCCAGGTAGACTTAGGAGCCACTCTTCTGCTCCGTAAGGGCCACGACACGTCCCTTCCCTGCCCACCCACTCC
The DNA here is from genome assembly GCF_022682495.2 of Desmodus rotundus. Classification (NCBI taxonomy): domain Eukaryota; kingdom Metazoa; phylum Chordata; class Mammalia; order Chiroptera; family Phyllostomidae; genus Desmodus; species Desmodus rotundus. The sequence continues at coordinate 203,817,403 of NC_071387.1, forward strand.
CATCATCCGCAACCTTGCCGGCACCCACACGGAGAGCAAGGAGAGCGGCGCTGGGGACGAGGATGGAGGGCGATTCGAACACCCCCTACAAACAACTCACCATCTCGCTTCTGCCGCCGAGACCAAAGAGACCGGAAGAGAAGACACTTCCGCTATATCGCGCTGAGACGCTTCCGCTCTGGGGAGTACTTCCGGCGGGGTGAGGTGCTGCGTTCTCAAGTGTCCGTCGCCGGGGTGTCTGGGGTCCGGGCGGGGCCAATAGGGTTTCAGCTCGCGACAGGCAGGCGGGGCCAAAAGTCAGCTCTGTGGGCTGCTGCAGCTTCTGCTGCTGGAGCCGCTCCTGGGCCTTCGCGCGTTTTCAGCCAGAGCTGTGGCCACGTCGTGGATTGCGGTCCCGAGCTGATGGGGAACCTGGAGTGTGAAGCTGTCCCTCCCGGGGGTAACCGCGCCGACTCAGCGTGACGGGACTGGGATCCCGCGCGGAGAAACCGGATTCTTCGCGGTCCTCTTCCCTCTCGCCAGAAGTTTCTCTGAGAGGTCGCTGCGAGTACCGAGGCTCAGAATCTGAAAACCAAGCAAATAATGTTAGTAATTTACAGGTAGAGTTTTGATTAGACACGTGGCTCTTGAGGGTAGTGTCCTGCATCGTAGCGCGGAGACGTCCGCTTCGGCAGTTTTGGGTAGGCTCTGGGAGCCTGCACTCAGAAACACTTGCGAGTTTCGCTGTGGGTGGTTCTCAGACCTCAATGTGAATCCAGTTGTAACCCTTTCCCCATCAAAGCCCCCTGCAAAACGATGAACTGTCCAAGCATTTAAAAATTGTAGGGAAAAATGATCCCCAATAACCCTATTATGTGCTTTCTAAAGCAAACCAAGAACTCTACCTGTCATTGTGAAATGTCTGCAAAGGTATTTGACTAAGCGCTCGCAGAACAAGGTGAACTCTAGGCATCAGGTTTAATTTTGTCAGGTGAACAAAGAGTAGGCGCTGCGAATAGGAACAAAGACAAACCTGTACTGAAAGTTGCATGCCTGGGGCTGGGACCACCCACCATGACCTGCCCAGTTAGGAATTTAAGATTAGATGACCCTGTGGGATCACCTTGGATAGAACCCCCCTTTTTTGTCCACACGTGAAATACTCCAGATCATTCATCCAGGATTCTGTTGATCATTATTTTAGGTTGTTTTCAGGTTCTTATGAACTGCATCACTGAATAAAGGCCAACTAACTTTTTGTTTAATCATAATAAAGTTTGCTAATAAAAGCAAAAAAAAGTAACATATTAAATGGTAATGTTTAAAGTAGAAAGTTTGACTCCCTCTGTAACCTATCCACAGAGATACCAGTGTTATAATTGGGATATCTCTTAGCTGTCTTATTTTAAATATAATGTATATTTATATGCACATGTTATATGTATACACTATATACATATTTTTAAAACAAAAATGGGATCTATAACTTGCTGTGTTCTATAAGAATACATCATGGATATCACTACTTGTCACTATGTAAAGATTTACTTCCTCCTTTTTAACCACTTTTTGGTGTTTCATTGTTGATGTGTTAACATTTATTCCACAAATCCCCAATTTATGGAAATTTTTATTACTTTCAATTTTCCATTACTATAAACAATCATTCAATACAGAGTCTTGTTCAAACATCTTTGGGCATCTGTTTGGTCATTTCCTTAAGAAAATTTCTCCTCAGGGGAATTGCTGGATTGAAAGGTATGAATATTTTTTTTCTATCAACATTTATTTATTGCTGCATATTGCCAGATTTCTCTCCAAAAAGAGTTAATCAATTCACATTTTTATGATCACAGAGCTTAGAGCAGGGAATACCTAGTCCAATCTGAAGTTCAAGAGAGACTTCTCGGAGTAGACCCTGGGGCCCAGCCATGGAGGCTGAGTCTAGTCCCAAAAGAGCAGATGAATAAGCCACAGGGAGCCAGGGTGTGGCAGGCTAGGGGCTGGGTCATCACACTGCCCTGGCTTGTTTGTATCAGCTGTCTCCAACACTAGGCAGCACTGACATATTTAATCTTTGCCGAATAGAATTATTCTTTCCCTTTTTAAACAGTCTTCTTTCTTGAGACTTTATTGCTTGTTCTAAGGATAAGGACACAGACATTTCAATTTCTATACAACTTTTAACCCACATACCTACATACCCCAAACCTAAAATATAGTTGTGATTCTTTTTTATAAACAGTTATTCCAGTGACTTTCCAGCTTAAAATGTGGAGGCAATTTTCCTTAATAGAATATCAGGCACCAACATTTGCCCTGGCTGGTGGGGATCAGTGGATTGAGTGGCGGCTTGCAAACTAAAAGTTTGCTGGTTTGATTCCCAGTCAGGGCACATGTCTGGGTTGTGGGCTGAAACCACAGTTAGGGGCATGTGAGAGACAACCAATCCATGTATCTCTCACACACTGATGTTTCTCTCCCTCTCTCCCTTCCTTCTCCTCTCCCTAAAAGTAAACAAATAAAATCTTTAAAAAAAATAAAAATAAAATGTCAGGTACCAATATCTTCAAATGTCATACTGTTACATCATAGTCCCACTAATTCACTATTTAATATCACATACATGACAATCTAATTTTCAATCTTTCACAGCACAACTTCAGGAGGAAATTTGGACTACCACACCAAAGACATTACAGACTGCGCAAAATTCGGACAGGGAGAACCAAGATCAAGGAGCGGGTTTCTTTAGGAAACAATTCTACCAAAAACATGGGAGTAGAAGTAATTTAAAATGTTCAAGACATGTCACATGCACGACTGCCTCCCAATTGCCATTTACTGTGCTTTGTATTATAGGACATAGCCCCGATGACGGCATGTTCAGCTGACACCCAGGACAGTCAAAGCTTCCCATATTCGATACCCCACTGTCTTCTGGTTGTACCCAAAAGTAAACAACCAGCAAATGATTTCACCTCTTTAAAAGAAGCACTTGCACTGTTTTAAAAAAAAATGGGATGAGGTGGAGTTCCTTCCTTAAAAATTTTTGAGCTACTAAAAAACTTACATTTACAAAGTAGCTGATAAAAATATTCCTTTGGATTGTAAAAAATGGGAGACGGGGACCACTGATAAGACATGGTGTACGATAGTAATTAGACCTGGCTTCTTTCCCTCCTACTTCCTCAGAAGCTGGTCTCTCCTTGGTTTAGCTTCTCCGTTTTCTGCGGGTTGGTCTTCAGTGTCTTGGTTAGCCACTTCTGCCTATTCCCCCTTTGCTTTCCTTTCCCCTTTGTTTGCACTTCCTGTCTGCAGGTTACCCTTTCCTGCCACCTTTTTTTGTTTGTTTCTTTGGCTCCGTTTCCTTTTTTGCAGGAGCTGACAAACTCACCAATCTTCTCTTGGGCTCCTCCTCTACCGCCCCGTAGGGGAAGCTGATCTTCCTCTTGAGCAGTGTGGCAGCAGCCAGCTACGCCAATCCACCTAACCTTGTTTCTATCCATTGGAAGAATTTTGTAATCCAGTTCCCGGGCTAGAGAAAACAACAATGGCTACCGGGAGTGCTCCCTCAGAGATCATAGAAAGAGAACGGAAAAAGTTACTGGAAGTCCTCCAACAAGATCTTGATTCTGTCTTAGATTCACTAACGTCTCGGAGGCTGATTTCTGAGGACGAGTATGAGACGCTGGAGGACATGACGGATCCCCTGAAGAAAAGTCGAAAGTTGTTAATTTTGGTACAGAAAAAGGGAGAAGTCAGTTGTCAGCATTTTCTCAAATGTTTATTTAGTACTTTTCCAGAGTCAGCGATAACATGGGGCTTAAGGCACGGTAAGTTGAATTTCTACGCTTTTTGAGGGGTGAAAGGGATGAGGCAGATTTCCTGAAAAAAGAAAATGATCACGTTTTATTTTCATTCGTCTTTTTCCCAGAGATAATTTTTCACTGAAATATGATAGAGGGGAAGTGGCCAGGATGTAAAAAGCAGGGAACAGTGTATCTTACTTAGGGGAATGATAATTTTTTTGTTTAAACCACAACCAACATTTGCAGTTGTTTCGGTGCTAGTGTAGACTGCTGATTATTATGACAGATGCCCTGAAATCCTCACAGCTGGGCAGACACTGCCGTACATGATGACACATCAGGGATTTCTTTATCAAGTAGGTGGATTCAGAAATATAAATAGTCCCCAAACCACAAGCCGCATCTTTCACTCAGAACAGACATTTGGGAAATACAGGGAAAACAATCCATATACAGGGTGGATCTCTCACTTCGTTTTTTTCTGTGGTAAGAATGCCAGCAGAACCCTAGTTTTCTGAAGCAATTCTAATGCTAATTTTTCAATGTTCAAAGATAACTAGTGGCAAAGGAGGGAGCAATTCTTCCAGAACGGATCATTTAGCAGTTCTGTGGATTGCCACCAGGGGCAAGTGTAGCTGCTTCTATGGGAATCTAAGGAATACGCTGGAGAAGACAGTGAGGTAGAGTGACAGATCAAAAGGTGGCTGTTAATGGTCCCTAATGTAGAATAAGACCCGTGTGTTTAGAGAAATAGGTGCTATTATTTCTAGGATTTACTATTTTAAATTAGAGCTATTTGCTTGCTCATTAGAAATTATTAGGATCAGACTTTATTAGCAATGGCCCTAGGAATTCTGAGCTGGTTTGGGGTCACAGTAAATCCACAAGTAAATGCTGTTCATAAGCTTTAATTTTTTAAAAGATTTTATTTATTTATTTTTAGAGAGAGTGGAAGGGAAGGAGGAAGAGAGGGAGAGAAACATCATTGTGTGGTTGCTTCTCATGCCCCCCCACACTGGGGACCTGGCCTGCAATCCAGGCATGTGCCCTGTCTGGGAATCCAACCAGTGACCCCTTGGTTCACAGGCCCGTGCTCAATCCACTGAGCTACACCAGTCAGGGCACATTTAATTTTTTTTTCACTCATTTGACATTTGTCTTTGCTGTGAAAGACTTGGAATTTTGAGCAAGGCAGGAGTGTGATCTATTTTTTTCCCCCAGTGGGAAAAGAATGTTCTGACAGTTGACTTACTGCCACTTATGTTGGAGGTGGTGGGTATTTCTACCTTCCAAGGAATTAAAGAAGAGAGATAATGCTCAGAAGCTCAAGTAAACATAAAATTTCTTTTTTGTTAATTTGGAAAACAAAATAAAAAACCCTAAAACTTTCTTGTTCTTTTTCAGAATTTTTAAAACATGAGAACAGAGAACCTCTTCAATCTATGGGTATGAGCAAGAATTCAGAAGAGCCATTTTCCCCGGGAGAGAAAGACCCTGAGAATTCTGAGCTCACAGTGCCCTTCACGGAGAAAGAACACCTGGATTTGGAAACCTCTGAGACGTTCGTGGACAAGAAAACCAGTTATGGGGAAATGGCTTGGCCCTCGAGGGCGAGGGCAAAGGACTGCCACACACCAGCAGTCCCATTGCCACACTCAGTAGAGGATGTTGAATATGAAGTTTCGGAAGCTGTTCATTATTTACAGGACGGACAGAGATACGATGAGATCGATGATTCTTTATACTTGGGAAAGGAGGACTGTCTAGAATCAGTTATGTACTCTGAAGATGCAGAAAGCGCTGTGGAAGAAGAGGACCCTAGTGACCCAGAGCACGTAGTCTATGACAGCGAAGAGGAGCCTGCATATTCAGAAACCACAGAGGTCTCCGGTGAAGAACAGAGTCATGGGGATTTAGAAACGGGCCTGTCATTGGAGGAGGAGGAGGAGAGGATGGAAGGTATGGGAATGATAGGTGACCAGTAGGCAACAACATATTCTTAGGCTGCCATGACATAATGGGGAGAGGGGAGCAGGAAGGGCACCAGATGTCAGCGTCTCAGAAGTTCCTTGTACCCCTGTAAGTAGACAGTCCTCAGAGGTGGGTGCTGCTGGGGAGGAGACCCAGAACGCTGCACAGGATAAGGAAAAGTAAATATTGATCGCAGCTGATAGGTTGCTGTAGTCACCCCCATTGCACATATAACAAGTCGCTAGCCACTTATTTTGGACATTACCTTCCAGTCCTTAAATTAAGTCTCTTTAGTCGTTTGAGTGCCTTTGTAACCAAGGGGATATGGTGATCATGGGCCTAAACTGTTGAAATGAAAGCAGGAGAGGAGTTTGTGGTGAATGGACAAAATTCCAAAATACTTTCACTTGGCTCGATCCAGTCTACCATATATTGCCATCTCGATGAAGAAAACTATATTAGACTTTTCAATTAGAGTATTTTTTCCTTTAAAAAAAAATGTATTTATTTATTTTTAGTGAATTTATTGGAGTGACATTAGTTAATAAAATTATGTAGGTTTCAGGGGTACAATCCTCTAATATGTCATCTATATATTGTATTGTGTGTTCACCACCCCAAATCAAAGTTTCCTTCCATCATCATTTATCCCCCCTTTACTCCTTCTATCTCCTCCACCCCCCGTTCCCTCTGGTAATCACCACACTGTTGTCTGTCTAGGAAGTTATTTTTTGTTTGTGTTTTTGCTTAATCCCTTCCCTTTTTTCACCCTGCTCCCTACCCCATCCAGTCTGACAGCTGTCAGTCTGTTGTCTGTATGAGTCTGTTTCTATTCTGTTTCTTAGTTTATTTTGTTGATTAGATTCCAAATACAAGTGAAATTATATGGTACTTGTCTTTCTCTGACTGGCTTATTTCACTTAGCATAATGCTCTCCAGATCCATCCATGTTGTCGCAAAAGGTAAGATTTCCTTCACCTCACGGCTGAGTCATCGGGTTCTGAGTGGAGAAGGAAAAGAGGACTACCGTCTGGCACAGTCCCAGCCCTGGGGGACTCAGAATCCAGTTCTGGGTGGGGAAGAGTTCCTTCCTCCTCAGCACACCTGTATTGGTTGGCTGGGCTGCCCTGCAGAAGCGCCACAAACTGGGCGCTTCAACAACAAACAACAGAAATATGCTGTCTCGGCAGCTTGGAGACTGGCAGCCTGGCATCGAGGTGTCCGCAGGACTAGGGCTCTCTAAAGGCTCTAAAAAGGAACTTGTTTCTAGTATTGGTGGTTTGCTGGAAATCTTTGGCAACTTTCAAACAGTCCAAGATTTCTTAGAGTTACTTTTGTTAGTTCTTGAAATCCATATTTTTCTCTCACTTGTATTGTTTCTTCTCTGCTTTTTTTTAAAATAGGGGATCCAAGAAGCTTATGCTAATTTGCTATCTATCCATCAGGAGCAAAGAATGCTCTCAGATCTCCTTTCTCTACTAAGCACTATCTCTGTATTCTCAAGAAGTAGCTAGAAGGTACATTAGAAAATGGGAGAGCAGGAGAAGTTAGGTACAACATGTAAATTCTCAGAAAACCTTATTGGCAATAAAATCTTCCCTTTCTCTGAACTTTGGCAAGACATACATTTGAAAAAAGAAATCAGGCCCTGACTGGTGTGATCAGTGGACTGAGCTCTGGCCTGTGAACCAAAAGGTCGTAGGTTTGATTCCTGGTCAGGGCACATTCCTGGGTTGTGGACCAGGTTCCTAGCTAGGGCTGTGGGAGAGGCAATCAATCAATGTTTCTCTCCCTCTTTTTCTCCCTTCCTTCCCTTCTCTCTAAAAAAATAAATAAAATCTCAAAAAAGAAATCGGTATCAACCTAGAGAATTCCTCATACATGTGTATAAAGAAGCATTAACAAGGTTTTTAATTGCTGCATGTAAACATTAGCCAAAAACACTGGAACACGTAGATTATCAATAGACAACAAATAAATAAATAATGGTCCATTGAAACCACGAAGGATGATGGATTAGCTGAAAATGAATTAAGTAGATCTGTCTATATACTGACTGGGAAGAATTTGTAAGGAAGTCATTAAGGGAAACGAGGATGAAGAATCATTTGTTTAGTATAATACCACTTACGTAAAAACAAACTAGCATCCGTTAAAACAAGCCAAGTGTTTCCATATGCCCACGCATGCTTATGGGCTTGCATAGAAAAGGGGTGGGGAGCAAACATACTGAGGTCTCTTAGAAGGAGAGGAGAATTGGCAGAGTGGTGAAAGAGAACTTCCACTTTATCTGTATTGCTTCATCTTTTTATAATGAAAATGTCAATCACTTACTTAATTTTAAAAGTCAGTGAAGGACTTCGAATCTGAAAGTGACACTCACGGAGTTATCTTCTTTCCTACAGAAAAAAAAAAGGTGTTTAAAAATGTCCTGTCGTGTTTGAACATGGATAGGAGCAGAAAGCTTTGGCCAGATGCTGTGAAACAATTCTCCTTAGATCGAGGATGTAAGTGGACACCCGAGACACCGGGAGACTTGGCCTGGAGCTTCCTGATGAAAGTGCAAGCCCTGGACTTGACGGCTCGAGAGCCAACCCTGAGACCCGAGGCTCTGCGCCAGGGGAGCGGAGGGGAGTCGCCAGCTGGGGCGGAGAAGGCGGAAAGCAGAGACGTGCGCGCCGTCCACCCCCTGGATGTGCTCTGCGCCTCGGTGCTGTGCTCAGTCAGCTCTTTGCAACGCCAAGTCCTGGCGAGCATGTATCGATGCCGGTTCGCTCTTCCTCTGCTGCTGCCGGATGCAGAGAACAACAGAAGCATTTTAATGCTAGGAGCCATGAGAGACGTTGTGAAGGAGCAGCCAGCACGGGCTTTAGCAGGGCCTGCAGGGGAAACAGAAAAGTTTCTGACACTCATGAAGATGCCCGTCATCTCTTTTGTGCGTCTTGGAGACTGTAGCATCTCCAAGTCCAGAATCCTCAACGCACTGCTCAGCCCTGCCCACCTGAAATCACACAAAGTCTTCCTCCACCGGGACCGGGCGCTGCCGGGGCCTCCCCGGCAGATCTCTGATGGCCTGGTGGAGATAGCGTGGTGTTTTCCTGATCGCGACAGTCTAAAGGAGAATGCCCACTTTTTCCAAGAGCCCGTTGCCGTGGCCAACCTTCGTGGAGATCTCCAAAGGTTTTGGATGCAATTTGGCTTCTTGATGGAAGTTTCCTCGGCTGTGTTTTTTTTCACTGACTGGCTAGGTGAAAAGGAATGGGACCTGCTCATGTTTTTAGGAGAAGCTGCCATTGAGAGATGCTATTTTGTCCTCAGTTCCCAGGCCAGGGAAAGTGAAGAGGCTCAGATTTTCCAGACGATTCTGAAGTTGAGGCCATCCCAGCTACTGTTTTGGGAGGAGAAAGAAGATGGGGAGACAGGGGGGAATATACAGAGCCTCCAAGCTGCCCTCCGAGAAGTGATGTCCTCTTCCCTCCAATGCGTGTCCGTGGAGGACATGGGCTCCCTGGCCAGGGAGCTGGGGATCCAGGTAGACCAAGACTTGGAGGACGTTGAAGGAATTCGAGTTCCTCCTAGTGAAAACTTGGCTGGAACCGTCGAAGATGAGGAACCAGGAAGACACAGGCAGCCAGAAAGCTCATCCGAAAGCACAGCTGAGCTGCCGGTGAAAGAGCTGGGAGCTGGAGGGGAGGTCAGCCCAGTTCCTCAGAATGACCACCTCAGCCCAGGAGTCAGGCCTCACTGGCAGAACCCCTGCTTTTTCCCGATCATCACTGGGGGCCACTTCAACCGTGTTCCTTTGAGAGCCCCCTGGGTTATGGGCCCCCACTTTGGGTCAGCGCAGAAGTCTAAGTGGCTCCGTCCTTCCCCCTTTCGGAATTCATGGGTCCACAGTCAAGGCAGAAGTTTTGGGGTCCAGCACTTCCAACCCCTGAGATTTTGTTCAGGTGAAAGGTTTGTGAAATTTTCGAGACCTCCTCTCAGACATCACGTGTATGGACTATTTGGGAGACCTCTAAGACCCGTTAGTCAGCGTGTACAGGCTTGGCCTCGAAGACCACAGACCACGGGAGCTTGTGAAAGGCCTGCCATAATGGCCTCCCAGATACGTTACCCCCATCCTCTGGGTTCACGACCAGCAGGACCATTTGGGAAACCGCAGCCTAGGCAAGCCCACCCCCGGGCAGCACAGCCAACTGAGGCCACTGGAAAACTTATGAGAACAACATCTGATACTGTGAATCCTCACCCTCAAGCCTGTCAACCAGCAGGAGTCATACCAAGACCCATAAGACCCGGCTTTCAGCAAGGATTCAAGCCAAAGACCCAAGGGGGGCCTTTAAATCCAGCTGTCCGAATGGGATCCCATCCCATGTCCAACAACAAATTTTTACCCCACTCTCCATTCATTCAGCCCAAGCCATCCCAGTACAAGCACCTCCAGCCCAAACCCTCCCAACCTACGTCCTCTCAACCCAAACCCACTCAAACAAAACCCACTCAGCCCCAGACCTCCCAAGCCAAATCCTCTCCATCCAAACCCACTCAGCCCCAGCCACGCCAGCCCCAGTCCTCCCAGTCTAGGCCTCAGCCCAGACCTACTCAATCCAAGTCATCGCAAACCAGTCACCCACAGGCTAAGACATCCTACTCAAGAGCGGGGCCCAAGAGGGGTGGGAAGCACTGAAGCGCTCACTCCAGAGACCTGTGAAACTACCCTTCTCCGGGCCATTCCGAGGAAGAGTGGCAGTGACTGTAAGAGACTGCTGTTGTTAGTGTGACAGAAGAACAGATGCGCACAGCCTACTTGGATATCACTAAACTGTCTGTAAGAATTGTGTCCCTAACAAAGAGGGAAAAATATGAAAAGAATGAGGAATAGAACCAAGCAGTAAATAATAAATTAATTGAATCCAACCTCAAGTATTAGGTAATATATAGCCTGCGTCCAGGGAATGGGAGCTGTGAGGCAGCCTCACTTGGGGTAAAATGGGGTAGGAGTCTTGAACTGCAGAGTGATCATTAATAGGACTCAGGTTGTCTCACCGTGGCCAATAAAATTGCCTTAGTTGTTGGCTGCTCCAGAGGGGTCCTGGTCAGACTTTTGCACTTAACATTGGCTGCTAAGCCGATAACCCTGCTTTGGGGATAATCAGTTTGCTCCTAATTACAGCCCCCATTTTCTTGGATAATAAAACTCTCTCATTTGATCCTTACATATAGAAATAATGAACTATCAACCAATAAAATTAATTATTTTTTATCAACTTTATGTGTATGTTTCATATTTTAAATATTTATAACAGGTAAGATAATTTGGCTTATTCTTAGAGGATCTGATGTATTATATTAGCCTCATGATTCCTGCTTAAAATATATAATTAAATTTTTAATGTTAGAGTTGCTATTTTTAATATGAAAAGATTAAGATCTGTTTATAGTTTGTTAAAAGCATTAAAATGTTTAAGATTCACCTAATATACCATTTTAATTTATTAGATTTATTTTTTTCCTAAACATTCTGCTAAGTTCTGCTAGTTCGAAGCATTAAGTGAAAGTACTATATTAATTTAAAATATTTATGTGAAGTTTTAATTAAGTTTGTAAATGATACCAAATATATTTTTAGAGATGTTACTTATTTACCTCTAGAGAGAGAGAATAAAGGAGTGAGAAAGAGGGAGAGAAACATTGATGTGAGAAACATCAATTGGTTGCCTCTCGGGCGCCCCCAACTGGGGACGTGGCCCACAACCCAGGCGCGTGCCCGGACTGGGAATTGAACCAGAAACGTTTTGCTTTGCAGGATGACACTCAACCACCTGAGCCACTCTGGTCACAGTATGATATCAAATATTAATAAAAGACCACTTTAAAAGTAAATGTTAAAATTTATTAAATCGAAATAAAATAAGATTAGAAATTGAAATAGGAGCCTAGGTTTTTGAATTTGTAACTTTTATAAAAGTAATATTAATTTTAAGTACTAAAATACCACCAAGTTTTCCTTTCTGAGTAAAAAAAAAAAAGCCTTCAAGGACTCACAAAAAAATCATATTGACAAGTTAATGGGAAACGATCTTTGAAAAGGAGTAGTTAGTCTCTGAGAACACTCTCATACTACAATAGGCGCCCTTCATTTGTTTGTGCGCGCATTGGACAATCAACACTGAGTGTTCAGAAGGTGTTCTGTCCCTCCAGAGGTAAGAGTAAAAAGGTAAAGAAAGAAAAAGAGGACTAAACATGTGAATCTTTATCTTTGGCAGGAGAAAAAGCACACTGACTAGTTCATAGGTATGAAATCTTTGGTGTAATAGTGGTGTCTCCTGAGTGAAATACTTTTGTTCTTTAAGTTTTTGAAATGAGCAATAATATGATTTTTTTTAATTTTAATTTTTACTCTAAAAAAGTTTTTAAAGAGAGGAGAAGGGAGGGCGAAAGAGAGGGAGAGAAACATTGATGTGAGAGAGAAACATCAACTGGTTGCCGCTCCTATGGACAGGACCAAACCCATAACCAAGGCAGGTGCTCTGACTGAGAACCAAACCAGCAACCTTTCACTTCGTGGGAAGATGCTAACCAAGTGCGCCACATCGGTCAGGGCTAGTGTGATGTTATTCTAAGTTTTCCTCTGAATCCTTCAAGATAAGAAGCTCCTGAAGGATAGACCTTGTCAGGTTATTGTCACCAACAGGTTTGGTATCTCACTGGGTCTTGACAATACATGTATGGTGCATTGAAATTGGACAACTTGAGAAGAGTTTAATAAAGGGACTGTTTATAAAAGACAGAACAAGACGTGAAAACAACACAGAAGATATCACGGTACACTGGATCCAGTAAAAGCGAGGCACATTACCATCCCATGGTCTGAAGGGAGGCAGCAGTGCTTTCTCCAATGAGAACTGTTGTGTGGAAAGGGTCTTGGGTCTGCTTGGTTGAGGGATTCAGCAGGCTGCAGTGACCCACAGGGAGGTATTCCAGGGAATAAATATCCACTCCTTACCTCCAAAATGCCAGTGTGTCCCTTTGGTGAAATTCAACCCAAAACCAGAGAACAAGAAGCCCATCTAGGCAGTTCACTCAGGGCAGTCTTTTAGGGTTCAGAACAGGTTGGCGAGTGGATCTAAAGTGGCAAACAGAAGACACCCAGCAGATTCTTCCCTTTCTCTTCCATTTTTCCATTTCTCTTTTCCCATTCTTCCTTTACCCACTTTTATTTATTGAGCATCTACTATGTGCAAGGCATTAGATTAGAAACTGAGAAGACATGGAAACAGAAGGAGAAATCCTATAGTTGTGCAATCCTATAAATCCGTTTCCTCTTTATTGTAAAACTATAAGCTCATTATACATAGTTTTGAAAATGCAGAAATACACAAAGAAGAAAGGAACATAAAAATAAAATAATCAGTAATCTCATAACTCAGGATAACTAGTGATGTATCCTCTAGCTCATTAACAATATCTTATGTACTTTTTGTATGTATGTATATTTACAGGCAGCACTGAACTGCATTTTTGAGTCTGTACTAGGGTCAAATGTGGTCAAGTCAAACCCAGTGTCAGGGGCAGGCAGCATAAACAGCATGAAATATTGGTTTTCAAGACGTCTTAAGAAGGTCTGAATTCAGGACATAAATATAATTTAAGGGTGTCATTGTATAATGCACAGGTTCACTTAATCAAACATGCAAAAATTTAGAATCGCTTGTTTATATTTGTTATTTACAAAATTGAGAATCTTTAATTTGGACTCGACTTCTTTTGCATCAACAGACTGAAGAATCTGCCCGATGATTTACCTCTTCAACACCTGAAAATTCTTTCTTTTTTTTTTTAAGATTTTATTTATTTATTTATTTTTAGAGAGAGGGGGAGGGAGGGAGAAAGAAGGAAGGAAAGATCAATGTGTGGTTGCCTCTCTTATGGCCCTCACTGGGGACCTGGCCTGCAACCCAGGCATGTGCCCCAACTGGGAACCAAACCAGTGACCCTTTAGTTCACAGCCCATGCTCAATCCACTGAGCCACACCAGCTAGGGCTGAAAATTCTTTCTTAAACACCTTAAACCAATTTACAGTTTGTACAAGAAAGCAAATAAAAATTACTTTTTTTTAACATTAAAAAAATGTCTTATTTGTCGACATGCTTGGAAGGAGTGTACTCCAATGTGGTACAAAGACTGGTGGTCATGGAGACAGAGCTGCCTCATAAATCATATTGGCTCACATTCCCTTGGTGCAAACTTGATCACATGACCATATGTAGTTACAAAGGAGTTTGGGAAATGTAGTCACTAGCTGAGTGGTCTCGCATCCAGAAAGAAGGGGGCAGGCAGCAGTTTGCCATAATGTCATAGCTTATCAACACCACCAGAGGCCCGGAAGAGGAAGATAAAGTCACCAAATGGCATCTAGACGTTCAGCCCTACCACGTTAATCATAAAATGTTGCTATTTATTATAGGATATAAACTATTTCAGTGATGAGGAGGGGTGATAGTTGCCTGACTCGAAGAGAGGCTTTTGCATAACGTTGCAATGAAGAAAGATTATGGAGTGTGTACTCTTCTAAACGAAGTAAGGTTGCTACTGCACTGTGGGTTCTGCCTGCCCCTGCCCCTCAATTACACAGGAGGGCTTGAAGTTTTCTTTTAGTCTGTAGTAGAAACATAACTGCACTGTTCACATTTTTTACACATTTTTGGCCAGTTTTCCTGTTAATGTTAATGCTTTCATGTTAATGTGGCATGGTTTTGTAATTTGTGTGTGCACAAAACCCACCTGAGTTGGTTGTGAAGCTGCGTACTGTTGGAATTTCCTGCAGAGACTCTGATGCAGGGGGTCCGAGGCAAGCCCAGGAATAGCCTCTGAGCAGGAACTCCCACCGAGACAGAAAACGCCGCGGCACATTCTGAAAAACTCCGGTACAGCCTGGTCTGCAAACCTGTTTTCCAGTGCGCCGAGAAAGATGTTTTCTTCTGGGCCAGAAATCCAGGCTGCGCTGACTTCCCTGCATTAATTCTCACTAAACCCATTCACCATCTCCGGCTGGAAAACTGGGGACTGAGAGCTGGTGCAAAGAGGTGATAATGTGGTAAACACTTTTATCCACTTAAGATTAGAGCTGTTCTGCCTACAGATTTTTGTATTAAGACTTTTGTCTGCAAGTTTTGTACCTGATTACATTGAAAAGATGTCCTTTCATTTTTCAAAAGGTGCTTCTTTTTCTTTGCTCCCCTGCAAAGACTTGATTGTTTCCTCAAGCCTCCTTCTTGAAAGGGTCAGTCCAGGTCCCCACCCCCCAGACTGCTAATGACCCAGTCAGGCCAGTTTCCACCCCACTGGACTGCCCACAACTCAGTTGTCCCGACTGGCTTGGCAGCCCGAGGCTCCATGGGAACTCTCTCCCACCACCCACGACAGACACCTGGCACCAGCCACAAAGGCCGGTGGTCAGACCGACCCTCTTGCACTTGGGAACAGCCCACCCTTTACCTGACCCATTGTCCCAGCTCACACTCTGGAACCCTGAGGCACCCTCCTGGAAGAACAAGAGACTAACCCCTCCCGTATGGGCTCACAAACCCCACACCTTTAATATTTAATATCTGTCACACTCCCCATAGTGGGGGTGGGGGGGAAGGGACGAAGTAAGGGAGGAGGAAATACTACAGATACAAAGTACATCAGTTTATACTAAACATCATCCGGTCATACCAGGAGGCTGAAATGTGGGGACAGAGTGGCCAGAGCAGCTGAGGAAGGGCAGCGTTCAGGGGCAGGCCGAGGATCTGCGAGGTGCAAGGAGGGAGGATGGAAGGAGTGGAAGAGCCCAGAGGGGTGCGGTGGGCAGGTGTGTTCCCAGAGGACAGCAGAGATTGTCCTTGATCAAATTGGAACCAATTCCCTGACTTGTGGACTAGACCTCCCTTTGATGTTTTTACGATAAAAAATGAGATGGAAATTTCAGAAACTTAAGAGATGGACCTGTCAAAGGATTATTCTGTTGCCTCTGTCCTCTGCCCAAACCGTATTTAAAGTTATCCAAATATTACTCAGATAGTTTCAGTCTTGGGCAGGCGTGGGCTGGCCCCTGGCTTGTCCCTTCCCCCCCCCCCCCCCCCCCCCCCCCCGGATCCTGCTGCGAGGATGCAGCTGGCTCCAGACACCGCACTCTGGGCGGGCTGCTCTTGCCCAGTGCCTGAGCATGCAGGGCACTGAAGCGGGGCCAGGCCTTCCCACAACGGGGCCTCCACCAAGCAGCCTGCGCTCGGGGCTCCTCGTGGGTCTCTGAGCGGCACTGCAGGCGGACCCTTCCTCCCCAGCGTGGTCCCTTCTCTTGTTCGCTTCCCAGGTGTCAGACTTGAGGCTCTGTGAGCTCTCCCCACCCACTCCCACTCCCTCCTCCCTTTATGCTTCACAGACTGTGCTCGCCCTTGAACTCTATCTCAGCATCTGCTTCCCGGAGGACCTGCGCTGGCACAAGTTTTTTTTGTGAGAAATGTTTCTTCTTTTTCCAATGTCTGCACAGTCTTGACTGCGACCTCCCCACCCTCCCTCCCCGCTCCACCCAGCGCTTTTGTGTGAAAGCAGACCCGGGGGTGTTTGTCTACAGCTCTGAGAGTCTACTTCAAGGAGGGTCTTGCCCCAAGGGCTGAAATTGGAAGGGGGGGGGGGTTGGGGGGCTGGAATTCTCTGCCTGGGGCGCTCCCACCTCATCCCGGCTTCTCCGTCCTGGAAGTGTGAGTAAAGACTCATTCCTTAGTGCCTCGCATCTTGTGATCTCGGATTACCTTAAGGAAAAGAGAAAATTAAAATAGGAACAATCTGTATATTTTCAGATTTTCCTACTTAAATTTTTTTCTCTAAAGTTTAGGAAAAACATCGTTATAATGCCATCTTCTGGATCTTTTGAATGCTAACAGTGAACGACAGATACTTAAATCCGGGTCTATTCATCTCTTTCTAATCTGGGGCTGACGTATTACATAAGCTTTGTATAATTAAAATTATTTATTTGGTGAGCTGGAACAGTTCTCCAACAACTTAATATATATCAAATACATTCAGAGGTCAGTTGTTTTTGTTTGTAGAAGATGGAGACAAATATACATGGTTAAAATTTACAAGTAATTTGGCAGCCACCTTTGGCCCTTAATTTCAAACTCTTCTAATGACAGTTTCTGAGATTAATGCTAATAATAGAGGCGTTGAGTAAAAAAGCATTTCCATTGCTGGTGGGAGAATAAATTAGTACAGTCCTTTGGGAAGGCAACTTGACTGCATGTGTAAAAATTAAAATAAAATAAAATACCTGTAACTTTTACTCTAGTGAATTTACTTTACACATTCACCCTACATCTGTTCCTGTTAATGTATGCAAAGATGTGTATGTGTAAAAAATGAACATTCTTACGTTGTTTATAAAGGATTGGACAAATCCAGAATGTGTAAGGAAGTGATGGAGCTATACCTACGCAATGTCGTTCTCTGAGGTTGATAAAAAATAATGGTGTAGTTCTAAATATGTGGGTAATAATAACTGAGATGTGTTTACTAGCATATGTTTATGTGGGAAAAACTACATTTGGATTTCTGCCACTAGTCAAGTGACACATTCAGATTTTTAAAATGGCACATGAGGCAGTAAAGTATACTTTAAGCTTCATAACCTATGATACAATAAATAAAATGAAATAATTTCAGTGTAAGTAATGTGTGGTTTCTACTCAAGAAAAATTTAAACTAACAGGAAGAAAAACTTAGTGCTCTGTGAAATCCACTTCATGAGGCACCATTTACAGGGCAAAGTAAATTTTACTTACACTGACTATTTAATAATTAGTTATAATCATTAGATCTTAGATCTTAGTTATTAGATATTAAATAGCTATAGTGATCATGCCTGATATTGGTCGAGCCTTTTCTATGACTAAGTGCTGTCCTAAATGCTTAGCATGTGAGAAGTCTGTGGATCCTCTCCATGACTCTGGAAAGACAGTCTGAAGACAATATTCCTGTTTACTGAGACTGAGAGCGAGGGAGCTGAGTGAGTGCTGAAGATGATACAGCCAGCAGTCAAGTCGGCAACTGCGTCCAAATATTCTGAACTCGTATGCAACACTCTTTCTATCACAGCCAAATGGGTCCAAGGGGGAACATTATTGGTGCAAATGCCTACATTCGAATGTTTAGTAATATACATGAAGTGCCAATCACATGGCTTGGCACATTGTAAGCACTCAAAAATGTTGACTATAATTCTTGTTATTAGTAGTACGCTGAGTGGAAAGAAGGCAGGTCTTTTTCCTAGCGACAAGCATCCTTCCCGCCCAGCACTCCCACCGAGACTTCCCAGCTGCTTCGCTATGTTCTGACACTAACCTGCGGCAGAAGCCCCACGAAGGTAGGAGTTGTGCCCGTTCTGCACACTACCATATTCCCGAGGCCGAGAGGAGCGCTCCTGTTAAGTGCTCAGCAAACATTTGGCAACTTGATTGAGAAACCATAAGATTCTCTTGTTCCTTTTTGGGTTTTTTTGACTGCGATATTGGTATCATTGACCTACTCTTGGCCTCCTGGTCTCTATAACTGCCATGCTTTGAGGTGGTGCTTCTCAAGTTTTAGTGGTTATGAAACCTCCTGGGATCTTGTGAAACATGTAGCTGCCAGCACACAGTAAACCCCCAGAAAGCTGTACTGTGAGTTTTCTTGCCCTCTTGCGTGGCCTTCCACCCTGAATTTGGTTCGCACATCAAGACTGGTGATGTCATACGCATAAGGAGAGTGTATAAAATGCATAATGAAGCTTTCTGGACTAGAACACCTCAAGAGCAGGCTTCCCAGCTGGTCCAAACATGGCTCGAGAGAGTAGGGAGAGAGCGCTGGTGTAGGGTTGTATTGTATTTCAAGGTGGGACTAGGATAAGGTCAATGCCAGGCAGTTGCACGCATCACTTTTGCAGATGTCCCTTCAGCAGCAGTTAGCAATATGGCCTCACCTAACTGGAAGGGGATTTGGAAAATGTGGGCTTTATTCCAAGTCGTCATGTGCCCAGTTCAACATCAGAGCTCCATGACTGCAGCACATGGGGCACTGAACATAGGGGCCAAAAGCAGCATCTGCTCCAGTTACTAAATAGGCATTAGATGGGATAACACCAATTATCTGAAGTCATCCTTGTATGGTTTACTGCTCCTACGATTTCTGGTTCAGTGTGCCAAAGGTGGCTGGAGCTGTAACTTATTTATGGGTTTTCCTATGTTCCACAGCATACTAGGTGGGCTGAAGGTGACACTTTAATGGACAAGAAAAGGACACTGATATTTATTTCTAGCAATTGCCAGGCACCCGACTGGGCACTTGCAAACTGGTTTTCTCATTTAGAAGAGGCAAGAGAGAGACAAGAAAGAGTCCTGCCATCCAGGGCCAACCATAATCGAAACGATAGGGAAGGTAGTTTTCCTTTCCTAATGCATGCTTTTCCTTTCAACGGGCCTTTTCCAATGTGTGACGCAGATCTCGGCCCGCAAGGTCTGCTATTGAGGTTTCAGCATTCTGATACACATACACACGGACTACAGAAGTCTTGTGAGGGAAAAGGGACGGTGCGGCCACTCTCTCAAGAGGAGAGTGCCTCTCATCACCTGGGCCACTCCCTCAAGGGGGAGCACCAAAAACCTTGTCTTGACCAGCCTTTATAGGTTTTTCAGGCCCTTAACATCAAAGAAGGTCCTCTTTTACTATACAAAGGTTTGTTTTGGGTGGTTATCTTTGCAGACACAGGAGAGGGTGTTGCTGAATACATCAAAGGAGAACATTTGCAATGTAAAAGGAGAAATGGTTGAAAGGGCTTTGTCCCATACCTGGAGGGTCTAGCCCAGATTCTGGGAAGATAAAGATACTCAGTAAACATTTGCTTCCTCAATTCAGGGTGAGGGAGTTTCAGCAAGAGCAAGTCTCATAGCAGTCTGGGTACAATGAAGGCCTGATTTCCCACTGGAGAACTGATCCATGGACGTGGGTCCTGCCCGCCAACCTCGCTCCCCACTGGCTTTTCTGAGTGGGGGCTGGGCCACATTTCCCACGCTTGAAACGGTTCCCCACAAATGTGTGCTTTATGTATTTATGGTTTTGTGACAGAATGTGGAACATAGAACATAAACAAAAATATTCATCTGTGCAAAGTGCTACATAGGGCTTAAGTACAAAGGAAAGCATAATTTGTTAAAATAAATACTTACACATCATTTGGGGTCTTTTAAAACCTTAATTCAACTGTATGGTCTGTAAGTCTGATTAGCTCAGCTGCCTCACTGCCGGACCCCAAATAACAGTTGTTCTTTCTCTGTCCAGCTGCACTAATAATCCATTTGTGAAGGCAACAAGGCTGGGAATCAGGTGAGATCACGGTTGATTCCTTTTCCTAGAGCTTTTCCCAGCACCCCAGAAATATGACCTGCTTTGGGTTAAAAGATAACAGAAATTTCTCACAGGTCAGAGGTTCCTGTGGTAAGTGCTCTTGAGTGTTCCACACAATCCCTTGCTTCCCATGTCTAGTTAGACAGCATCCAGATGACTTTCTCCAGGGTACCCCACAGGACAAGCACAGGGTTCCATCCAGCTACTGACAGTTTTGGATCATGCACCTGGAACAAGGCTTCGTCCATCCGATTTCTGCAAATCTTCCTCCAGCTTTTGAAGGTCCCAGTAAACACAATGTCAGCTCCTTTGTGCCCACACTGCAACATCAACCACTGGCTCACAGAAAATTCTGCTTACTTGGAATATTTTTCCAACATCAGCTGCCAAATGGATTCTGGGAAAACCTGATGAGTAGATGGAGAGTGAAGTGGCTACAGCTGCTCTGTGAGGGGTCACATTGCCAGCAAAACACCCCTGGCACATTTTGTGCTTGCTGATTCTTCCCGGGAACAGCTGCTTACAGCTAGATGGGCAAAGGGAGGGGTTTGAGCACCGAAATATCTGTTGACACTTGTTGTGATGCCCTTCTAGAAAGAAAACACCTGCTGCTTTTTGAGACAGAATATACAACCTACTAAGCCTGTACAAGGAATCAGCAGCAACCTGTTTGCTCTTATGTGGCATCAGCCACCGCAGCTTCAGCCACTTGTCCGGGCACAGCAGCTCTGGAGATGGCAGTGATGAGGCTGCCACGCAGAAGTCCCCCGTGAAGTCCATGACCTGGCGGCAGAGTGGGCTGGGGGAGGGGTGAGGCCCGAGAGGGAGATTTGACAGCCAAGAGGGTTGGCATCACTGGCTGGACCCTACCACAGACCGAAAGACTAATATGCGCTTAATTTCTTTCCTATATCTCTTCCTTAGTGTTCTTTTTTCTCTCCCTCCACAGTCAGCTCTCTTTTCAAGTAGGACTTTTTTTTTTTTCCTAGCCTGGAGGATTGTTTGCAGCCAAGAATAAATTGTTAACGCTACACTTCCAGGCCTCATGATAAATAAACACTTGGGTTAAGGGCGTATAGAAAATATGCCCTGAATAAGTACATGAAAATTGGCATGTGGAATTTTCTTGGCTGAAAGAGAATGGACAAAAGAGAGAGGGCAGAGGACAGAGCCTGGGCACGTGGGGTAGTTTCTGTGATGCATTGTGTCGGCCCTGGTTCCTGAGAAAGTACTTCACTGTTCTGAATCTAGACTAGAAGAGACAGGCTTACCAGCTTCTCCTTACCTGGGAGCGGAAATCACCGTTGGCATTCTTTCCATATATTATCTGAAGGCTGTTCTCAGATGGAATATAAAATGCCTTAGAAAACCCCTTTTGTTGTAGGCAGCACCATATATTTCATAGGCTTCTCGGAGGGACTTAGGGTGAACAGAGGCCAATTGTATCTTTTTTTTTTTTAAACCGGAAGGGACACATCACTCTAGAGAGTACTTGATGGTTATGGGAGTGAAAAAAAGTCCCCCTTGGCATCAAGTGTGGGGAATCTGTTGGATTAAAAACTATAATAAGCTTTCTTTATTGAAATAGGCCCAATCAATATATTTTATTGTACTTCACTGGAGCATTCATCAAAAAGGGATCAAACACTAGGCCAAAGCTTTTCCTGAGAGGGTTGGAAACTTCTGGCTGGAGTTGTACCTGGGAGCTGGAGTTGTATCTATGAATGTTGTTTGTTCTGCAAAATGCTCTGAGCGCCCAGTATCAGGCCAAATGCAGCGTGTCGCTGGGTCTTGGAAATGCACTTGTCTGAGGAAACATTTAAACATCTTGGCTGGAATAGTGATCACCCAGTGAGTCCATCCTGCAATGCTTAATTGTAAAGGGAGTGGAGAACATGCAGGCACTGAGTGCAGGGTTCTTTCTAAGCAGAGTTATTTTTAAGGCAGTGAAAGCTGGCTCCTCGGGTTTCAGCTGTGAGTAGACAGGACAGGAGCTGGGCAGTGAGTGGAGGAACTGGCCTCAGTTAGGAGTGTGTGGAGGTCGTCTGTGGTAACAAAGGGCGAGGCAGAGTGTCAGGGCACAGATCCTGGTGGTGGGTAGATGCACAATGAAAGGTGTGGAGGTCCTCTTATGATGGATTCCATTTTATCCATGAAGTAAGAGTCCTTGGTTGTAGAATGAATGTGAGACAGCAGACATTGGAGGAATGAAGGGAAAAGTAAATGTGAGATGGTTAATCACAAGTCTTTCCATGTAAGAATTCTTGGATTCTTTTACTGTGTTAAACTCATCAATTTTTTTCCATTGTACCCCTTACCTATCCCTAGATTTCAATGATTAATATTAAGTAGAAACTAGTGAGGAAAGATTCATGCCAAGATCAATGAGATAAAATGTCACAGGAGACAGTGGTGTGACACAAACAGCAGTTAAGCCCAGGATCATTTCCACTAAGCCCCATGGGGCTGAGAGGGAGCCCTGTTCCTGCCACTTAAAACCTTGGTAGCGTCAACTCACCCATCTTCGTGTCCATCCCCATGCGCCAGAAGATACTGGTCCAGTTCCAGGGGTGAGCGTTGGGAGAGAGGCTCCTTGCCTATCTGCAAGTTCTGCGTAAGAGCATTCTGAACCAAGTAGCTCTGATAGGTACCCTAGAGTGTAAAGTTATGCTCTTCTTTCTCTTCAGGGCTTCTAGTAGAGAGACGTGAGGTAGAATTTCTAGCTACTGGGTTAAGAGTATAAAGAGACAAGGTCCTGTAACCAGAGGGAAAGCAGAGTACATCGGTTCAGTGGCAGTGTATGGAAGCTCTCCTTTTTGGTTCAGTTTGTTCAGTGAAGTAGAGATCAAGGTTGTTAGTAGAGAGTGAGCTTGTGGGAAGAGGTTTAAAAGAGGAAGTGTGAAAGAGTCATAGTGAAAACGTGAATAGACTTGGGAAAAATAGTGTGATTACCACTTAAGGCCCACCTGAGGTTCATGGTCATGAATTTAAATTAAGACCAATCACAGGGGATACAATTGGATTTAACTAGGGTTGTGATTTTGACATATATATATATATATATATATATATATATATATATATATATATGCTAGGAATAAGTGTGGGTTACAATAGGGAGAATTGGAAAGAGTAGCTTCAATGAAAAGAATCCAAAAATTCTTACACTGAAAGACTTGTAGATAAGTGTTTCATCCTTCTCTGTTCTCATACATTCAATCTCTCTCTTGAGAGAGAGAATTGTGTGTGTTGTTCTTCTCAACACACACAATTTACATATATAAATTGTAAATAATATATAAGTAATAAAGAGAGAAAATAATAACATATATTTGTATTTTCTTATGTTTGCATGAAGGAAACACTGGAAATATATATCCCAAAACTAACACAAATGGTTACTTATACAAATGCCTACTAATAGAAGGGTAGGGTTTCAGAGATGGGGTCCTTCTAATCCTTCACAAATTCTTCCAAAAATAGGAGAGGAGGGAACAGGTTCCCAGACATTCTATGAGGCAAATATTACCTTGATCCTAAAACTAGAGAAAGATATTACAAGAAAAGAAAACTACAGACAAATATCCCTTACTAGTATAGACACAAAATTCCTCAAGGAAATACTAGCAAACCGAACCTAGCAGCATATAAAAAGGATTATATATCAATGACCAAATGGGGATTTATTCCAGGAGGTCAAGATTGATGCAACATATGAAATTGATTAATGTAATACACCATTTTAAAAGAATAAAGGGCAAAAAGCACATAATCATCTCAGTAGATTCAGAAAAAGCTTTTTGACAAACTCCAACACCCTTTCATGATAAAACACTTAACAAAATAGGAGTGGAAGGGGTCTTCCTCAACATAATAAAGAGCGTTTATGAAAAATGTACAACTTACATCACACTTAGTGGCAAAGGACTGAAAACTTTCCTCCCAGGATGAAGGACAAGACAAGGATGTCTGCCTGCCGCTTCTCTTCAGTATTGTACTGAAGGTTCTAACCAAGGCAATTAGACAAGGAAAAAAAAGGCATCTGGGTTGGAAAGGAAGAAGTAAAATTATTTCTATTTGCAGATGATATGGTGTTACATATAGACAATTATAAGGAATCTATGAAAAAACCTGAAAACTAAAGAAATAAACAAATTCATCAAGGTTATGAGATACAAGATTTAAATACAGAAATCTATTGTATTTCCATAAACTAATAATAAACAATCTGAAAAAAATTAAAAGTCCATTTACAATAGCATTAAAAAGAATAAAACACTTTAGAATAAACCTAACCAAGGAGGTTCCAGATCTAGACACTGAAAGCTTCAAAACATTCTGGGAAAAAACCCAAACAAACCCAAAACCTAAAGGCCTAAATAAATAGGAAGGCATTCTGTATTCATGAATTGGAAGCCTTGGTTAAGATGGTAATACTACGCAGTGTAATCTAAAGATTCAATACAATCCCTATCAAAATCTCACTGGCCTTTGCATGGGAAAGCTGAATCTAAATTCACATGGAATTACAAGTGATCCTAAATAACCAAAATAGTCTTGAAAAAGAGGAGCAAAATTGCGAGACATATTTCCTGATTTCACAACTTACTACAAAGCTATAGTAATCAAAATAGTGTGACACTGACCTAAAGATAGATCAGTGGTTTGGAATTGAGAGTCCAGAAATAAATGCAAGCATCTATAGTCAATAGATTTTCAACAATATTGCCAAGAGCATTCAATGGGTAAATAAGAATTCTTTAACAAATAGGACTGGGACAACTGGATATCCATATGCAAAAGGATGAAGTGGGACCCCTACCTCACACCACCATATACAAAATTAACTCCCAATTAATGAAGACCTAAAGAGAGCTATGAAACTCTTTGAAAAAATCATGGGGCTAAATCTTCACAATCTTGGATTTGGCAGTAGATTCTTAGATATGACACCAAAATCAAGGGAACAAAAACAAAAAATGGTAAATTAAACTTCACCAAAATTAAAAGCTTTTGTTCACGAAAGGACACTATAAAGAAAGTGAAAGGACAACCTACACAATGGGAGAAAATATTTATAAATTATATTACTGATAAAGGTCTAGTAGTATCCGAAGTATAAAAAGAACTCTTACAACTCAATAACAAAAAGAACCCCAATGAAGAAAATGTGTAAACCCAATGAAAGAAAATGTGTACAGGACATTTCTCTAAAGAAAAAAATACCAATTGCCAAAGGCACATGAAAACATACTCAACATTATTATTAGTGTGATGAAAGTTAAAACCACAATGAGATACCACTTTTCCCCCTCTCTAATAGCAATAATGAAAGAGATGGACAGCAAGAAGTACCAGAGAGTGTGTGGAGAAATTAGAGCTCTCATACATTGTTAGTGAGAATATAAAATGGCGCAGATGATTTTGAAAACAGTTTGGTGATTCCTCAAAATGTTCATTGAAGAGTTACCGTATGACCTCGTAACTCTGTTCTTAGGTATATGAACTGAATAGGTATATGTCTTCAAAAGCATTGAAGACATATGCGCATGTAAAACTTGTATATAGATGTTCAAAGCAGCATTATTTACAATAGCCAAAAAGTAAAACACTTAAATGTCCATCAGCTGATGAATGGATAAATAAAATGTGGTTTATCCATAGAGTATTATTCTGCCATGAAAAGGAATGAAGTGCTGACACCTGCTGCAACATAGATGAAACTTGAAAACATGATGCTAAGAGAAGTCAGACACAAAAGCCACATATTGTATCACTCTATATGAAATGTCCAGAACAGGCCAATCCATGGAGATCAAAAGTAGGTTAATGGTTGCCAGGAGCTAGGGCATATGGGGACTCACTGCTAAGGGGTATAGAATTTCTTTTGGGGATGATGAAAATACTCTGGAATTATTTATAGGGTGGTGATTTCACACTCACGTGAATATTTTTAAACCACTGAATTATACACTCCAAAAGGGTAAATTTTATGATGTGTGAATTATATCCCAATAAACAAATACACCAGACAGGGGCTAAGGGAGGGCCTGGCTATCCATTGACAGTAGACCAGAATGAACTGAGGTATAAATCAGAATTATATTCTACTGAACTTGACTGATGATGTGTGGGAAGCACAGGGATAAAAGAAAAATTCAAGAATGATTCAGAGGTCCCTGATCACCTCATACTCCATTGATTTGTTAAATATTTGCCCACCTCATTAGAATATATGTCCCTCGACAAAATACAGGGCTTATTGTGGGGAGAGGAGAGGTGGCAATTTTAGATATGCTTCAGATAAAACACCCAGTATGTCCATTTTCAAGAGTCTGTTTTATACAATCCAATTGCTCAATTTCCCCTGTAAACAGAAAGGTTACCTCCTGTGTTTGGACAGTTTTGAAAGATTACTTCCCCTTTTGAGGTTTCCTCATTTTAGTCGTTTTTAAAAATTATTTTAAAAAATATATTCTATTGATTATGCTATTACAGTTGTCCCAATATTTCCCCCTTTGCCCCCTTCTGCCTGGTACCCCTCCTTCCCTCCAACAATCTCCCCCTTACACATCCACGGGTCGTGCATATAACTTCTTTGGCTTCTAAATTTCCTATTCTATTCTTGACATCCACCCATGTATTTTGTACCTACCAATTATGCTTCTTAATCCCTGTGCCTTTTCCCCCAATCTCCCCCTTCACCCTCCCAGATGCTAACCCTGCAAATGATCTCCATATCTATGACTCTGTTCCTATTCTGCTTGTTTGCTTTGTTTTTTTAGATTCAGTTGTTGATAGTTTTGCATTTGGTTGCCCTTTTAATGTTCATAGGTTTGATCTTCTTCTTTTTCTTAAATAAGTCTCTTTAACATTTCATGTAATAATGGCTTGGTGATGATGAACTCCTTTAGCTTTACCTGGCCTCGGAAGCACTTTATTTGCCCTTCCATTCTAAATGATAACTTTGCTGGATAGAGTAATCTTGGTTGTAGGTCCTTGCTCCTCATTACTTTGAATATTTCTTGCCAGTCCCTTCTTGCCTGCAAAGTTTCTTTCGAGAAATCAGCTGGTAGTCTTATGGTAACTCCTTTGTAGGTAAATCTCTGCTTTTCTCTTGCTGCTTTTAAGATTCTTTATCTTTAATCTTTGGCATTTTAATTATGATGTGTCTTGGTGTGGGTCTCTTTGGGTCCAACTTGTTTGGGATCCTCTGTGCTTCCTGATCTTACATGTATATTTGCTTTGCCAAATTAGGGAAGTTTTCTTTCACTATTTTTTCAAATACATTTCCAGTTTCTTACTCTTCCCTGTCTCCTTCTGGCACCCCTATGATTCGGATGTTGGCATGTTTAAAGTTGTCCCACAGGTTCCTAAGCCTCTCCTCACTTTTTGAATTCTTTTTTCTTCCTGCTGTTTTGAATGAATGCTTTTTCCTTATTTGTGTTCCAAATCATTGATTTGGTTCTCAGCTTCATCCTCTCCACTGTTGGTTCCCTGTGGATTTTTCTTTATTTCACTTCATGTAACCCTCATTTCTTCCCTTATGTTTTTGCCATACTCAGTGAGTTCTTTGAGCATCCTGATGACCAGTGTTTTAAACTCTGCATCTGATAGGTTGGTTATCTCCGTTTTGTTTAGTTCGTTTTCTGGGGTTTTGTTCTGTTCTTTCATTTGGGCCATATTTCTTTGTCTCCTCATTTTGGCAGCCTCCCTGTGTTGGTTTCTGTGTATTAGGTAGAGCTCCTTTGACTCCCTGTAAAAGGCACCTGTAAATTGTGTGGGGTGGAGCCTTAGGGAATCATCAGGGTAGGACAACCCACTTCACTGCTTTGTGGTTTTGTGGAGGGCTCAGAGAGGGGACAACCCCACTACCTGGCTTCTGGAGGTTTGCCTGGCACTTGCCCCAATTCCACTCATTTCACCCATTTTCCATACACAACTGGTGCCTTTCCAGCTGCTGCCCTGGTGGTGAATCCCAGAGTGGGTGGGTTTGCATCCATTCTAAGTCCACGCAGACCCTTTAAATGAACTCTCCTGCAAATCTGGCAGCTTCTTCTGCTGTGCCAACTCCCACTAGTTTTTACAGCCAGAAGTTATGGGGATTTATATTCCCGGTGCTGTAATCCTGGGCTTTGTGGTCTGGCCTGGGGCTGGGATCCCTCATTCCCAAGGTGTCCCTCCAGATTTTTATCCACCACATGAGAATGTGGGACTGTCCATTCCATTGCCAGTGCCTCTCTGTGCCACACTGCATCTCTGTGACTCCACCCCTCCTACCTGTCTGGATGAATGTGGCTTCTCTAAATCCTTGGTTGTCGGGCTTCCACACAGCCCCATTTTCTGATGGTTCTCGTTGTTATTTGTTTTGAGAAATACTTGTAATTCTCTCTGTGGTTCTGTGAGGAGGTGAAGAGTGTCCACCTACGCCTCCACCGTGACTGGAGTCCCCATTTTAGTCCTGATGAGAGAAGCCACTAACCTCTATTGACTACATCCAGCGTTAAATGTTCTGCGGAGTTCTCGTCTTTTTCACAAACGGGGTGGGCGCCCTCCTCACTTCACCCTGAATTGGGGCCACATGTTTTGAAATATTTTTTGGCAATAAAAGCATTTATTAACATAATTGGTTTCACTTTTTGTCAATCAAAGTTGTCATAAACGCAACTGTACATTGGACGTTCTCATTGGTGTGGGCTGTGCCGTCATTAGCTCGGAGCTAGTTGATACAGTTTCAATGTGAAGACAAGGACCTTGATACTTTGACAAGCCTGTACCTTTTCATTTCAGATCAGGGAAATTTAGATCAGTGAAATAACCGCAGGTCCCCCAATGACTGTCTTCTCAGGCCCGTGAGAATCTAAATTCACATAGTTAGTACTTATTAACCGGGCTCATTCTGGACTCAGGGTTTGCAAGTTGGTTTTATTCTTCTCAGGAAGTCTGGCACCCAAACTGTATATCATTGAAGGGATATCTTTGGATAAACTATTTTCCTGACATTTTTCTTTGGCTCACATTCATTTACGCATATTTTTTGAAAAACTCATTTATTGTTCGTGGGTGTGGAGTCCCGTGTGTGTTCAAGATACTGCAGTGTGAATTTTATATACATTGATTTTCATCAATGCTTTAGAAAATGTTTCATTATTTTTATATATTTTTAAAAAGATATACAATTTATTTTCTCTTAATTTGATGGAACGCCTGTGTCCATCAAGTGCCTGTGTAACCACTAGATGGCACTCTTGAGTCATGAAAAGTAAATGGGCTCTATTTTTATTATTTTTTTTTACTTCAAACTTTTTCATTATTTATTTTTTAATTTTAATTTTAATTGAATTTTGGGGGTGACACGGATTAAGGAAATTATGTGGGTTTCAGGTGTACAATTCTATACCACATCATTTGTACACTGTATTGTGTGTTTGCCACCCCAAGCCAAGTCTCCTGTGTCAACTGTTTATCTCCCCTTTACCGTCTCCTACCTCATTATTTCTATTTTAAGTAAGAAAATTGAGGCTTAAAAGAATAACACAGATAGTAAATGGTAAAGCCAAGATTTGAGACAAGATTTGTCAGATGCTCTTTCTGGCAAGCCACACTTTCTCCCAGAAAGCAGGCCCACCCACTAACAGGAGCTTAAGAAGGAGCAAGAAGACAGTGAAACTAATCTCTGCACGAGTGTGGGTAACTTAACACGTCTTCGTGTACATTTAAACGCAGGCGATCAGCGCACTGCACTGAAATGCTCACTCTGAAAGAGCGTGCATTTAAAAACGCGGCCACGTGAAAAATCCGAGACCTGCACCAGCGGTCACCTAAGTGGACATCTTTGAGTCACTAGACCTGCCTTGCCGCCAGGCCGTCCTTTCATGAAGCCCTTCAGCAAGATCTGTTACTACAGCGCATATTCTCACAGTATAACCCGGTTCCGTCAAACGAACGGATGAACAAAGAAGCAAACAAAGGACAGAGAGTCTTTAGGATGCTTATTCTGGCACACCCTGAATGACACAACAATAGCAGCTAACAAAATAAAATTAAATAATTCAAAATTTTACTTTTGAATAGGTAATATGTCCATTAATGCATTAAAAATATAAACTACTATAAGGTAAAAAGTCTTCATCCCATCTCTTTTCCCATCCCTCCTGCGTCCATCTTTTCGCCCAGCCCCTTCTCGCATGTGTGCCCAGTCAGGTTACATGTTTGTTAGTTTCCTGGGTGTCCTTCCAGAATTTCCTCATGAAAATGTGAACACATACGAATTTATATTCTCCTTATCCTTCCTCCTTCTAACCCTGAAATAACGTACTGTTCTGTATCTTTCTTTTTTCTTCTTAACAATATATTTTGTAAATCTTTTCATATCAATGCATAGAGAACCTCCTCATTTTTATAAGTGTATAATATTCCATTTAATTGCATACTATCATTTACTTAACCCATCCATGGCTGGTGCACATTGGGTTCTTTCTAATCTTTTGTGCAATAGCTCACATTTACTGAACGAAGCTTACCATATTCCAGGCACAGTGCTAACTGCTTTTCTTGGATCCATTTACTGCAACAGTCCTATGAGTTCAACAACATTATTTCTGCTTTTTAGGGAAGGAAGCAAGAGCATCAGAGTAACTAAGCAACCTACCTAAGATGTGAACCCAGACTTTCTGTCTTTAGAGCACATTCTTCTACTGTTGAAACATAATTAGTACCCTTTATTGATTTTAGAAAATTTCCTTCTTTTAAGAAGTTTCTAGTTATGTGTTTGTAACTGAACATCACTTGTTTCCAAGATTTTTCCACAAACATTTGAAGGGTTTGTACAATTCGGGATTCTACTTCTTTCTACCACTCACTCTTTATTTTTTGTGGCTTGTGGAGTATTGTGATGATGAATCTGAAATCAAGCTACATCCATTAGGGGGAGTTTAAGGAGGAAATGCCTAAAATTATGGAGCAGATTGATATTATCTGAGACTGATTACTTTTTATTTCAGGACCACAATATGCTGAACTCTTGATCTGAAAAAGACAAACAAAAAAGCCCCAGACAACCCCAACTGTCTTTGCAGGCACCACAAGTTTAAAATGAAGAATGAATAAATGGCCTTGTCTGTTGCTATGCACCCTTCCTCTGTAGGGAACTAGGGAAATCTTTGCATTTCATGTCTTCCTTCTCAGAGCTGTTTGACTTCATTCAAATGTGAACCAGATGACATGTATCTTGGACTCGCAGGCTGCTGCTACTATGTGCATCTCAGATAATGGAAAATCCCAGATGGCAGTTAGAAACCCAAACAAATGGGGCCTTTTCCTACATTCAGCAAGTGCCCACACTACTGAAAATCTTAGGACAAACGGATCTTACTGCCTCCTGGTGGTAATTGGATCCTTGTTCAGGGGATGGAGGGAGGGAGGGAAGTCCTGTGTAGTGTTATCAGGGGCAATGACTTCTGTCTAAAAGAGGAGTGTGAAGCCCAGTAAATCTCTCTCACTCCATTTAAACCTTAAACAACTTTCATATGAAGGACTGGATGCCAACAGAGGCTACTAATCTAGTGACCTCACTTTAAACTAATGCACCAATTACAGTATTTAATGCAGTGTTACTGGCAGAGATGGGCAGAGTCTTATTAGGTATAATGATCAAACATTTAACAATCATTATTTTGCTGAAATACTGATTTGGAGCAGGCATTTCCTAAAAGTCACTTTTCACTATTCACAGTGACACTTTAATGGAAAAGGAGACACCACCTGGAGTATTTATCAGCTTAACAAGTACTTGACTGGCAGCCTCAGAAGTTTCAGTGTTTCTCACCGCTTCCAAGTGGTTTAACTCCAGAGCCTCATATTCTTCTTTTACTAGAGGGGCTGGGCACACCTGCCACTAGGGGGTGCTGTTGCTTCTTTGCTCCAACCCCTGGCAGTTTCAATTTTGACCTTACCAGTCTCAACAGGAGAGAAGAAGGATTTATCCTTCCCCAGTGAGTTCATTTCTCCTGTGCCTCCAGAGTCAGCGGAATCTGTTGGAACACTTCACAACAAAACCAACTGGCTAGTAAATGAAATAGGCTTGTTACAATGAATGTTTTCAAATATCTCCCCTAGGTGGGCGAGAACAGCTTCTTGATATCGTCAGTGGTCTAATAGTTTTTTTAGGGTCTGGGGATGTTAACAGATTTTGGGGTGCTACCAAGCAAAGTGAAGACTAACTGGGAAAAGGGGGTGTGTTGTAGCAGGAGTTGGGGAAAGTGCTGGGCTCTTGGGGACCCTTCCCCAGTCTGGCAGAAACCTGCTTTCCTCTCCACCCATTCAGTTTTGGCTCAGATGCCACTTGCCCAAGCACGTCACACGTACCAGTTTTGGGCAGTTGTTAGAAATGCAAGTCCTGTGGTCACATGAATCTGGGAAACTCTGGTGAGAGGAAAGTTAAAAAGAAGTATTACTTGGTGTTGAACTTTCAGGACATTTAATTGGGCATGCATTTAATTGGCAGAACTTTCAGAATGTCTACTTTGTAACACGCCGTGCACTGTGCTTGAGACTCGAAGGCTGGGCATTTGCCAGAAGGAGACATCATTCCAGTGCTCCGCAACGGAGGGGGGAGGGCATCGTGATCTTGCCCCCCAGGGGACTTCCGGCAATGTCTGGACACATTTGTGCTTGTTGCGACTGCAGAGGGTGTTACCGTCATCTCGTGGGAAGCTGCTGAGTGTCATCTGTGCACCAGGCAGCTCCCTCTCACCCCCATCACCAATAAGGAATGATAAGGACCAAAGGCCAGTAATTCAGCTGATGAGAAACTCTGCTCTGTAATACACACAACCTTTTATACTTAGTGAACTTCAAAATGAATGAATCTCAAGTGCCTTGCAGCACAGAGGAGAAAATACGTCAGGAAACTCTGCCCTCAGTTCAGGCTTTAAGTGCCTGGTGGTGTGGTCTTCATCAGCACTCCCTCTCTCTGACCTCCGTAGGGTGCACACACGCCTCTCCCTGAGATTCTCCCCAGTGAGCTTGATGTGCACTGTGCTCATTTCCTTGCCCTCTGTACCCTCTCCCTCTCTCCTTGCTGGCTTTTCTCCATCTTCTCGCTCCCCAAGTAGGAGCATTTCTTGTGGTTTTGTACTTCACAGTGATCAGTCTCCAGAGACTTGAGCTATGTTTCCTCATGCCTGTGGCTTTACCTCTGCCCCTTTCCACAACATTTCTTCCCGAAGATACCTACATTCCCAGTTACATGTTGGGTGTCTCCTCCCGCTTAGCACTTCTGTCTCTCCTACTCATAACACCCCACAGCAAGTGTCAGACTGTTTAGCCAAACCACGCAAAGAAAACTGTAGCTCAGCGTCATAGAAAACCTGGAAGATCTCCCCAAACACGCAGTGTTTTATGAAATCTGTGAAAGTGATGCTGGAGAGCTGCTAGAACAATGCAAAGCCATGAGAAATGAGGATCTGGCAGAGTGAGGCAAGGCGACAGCAGAGGAAGAGAAAACGGATGCGGATGCCGACCGTGAGAAGAATTTTCCGACAGAGTGGTCTGGATTGAAGGGGTTACGGGAAGTTGTTGGAAAAGTTAGTGGTGCCTTTTAACATATTTGCAAAAAAATGATGTTCTTTTTGATCATTCTATGAAAGTCAAGCATGAAGGATGGGTATGGGTATCATACTGTTTTAGACCACATATATTTTTTTGTTGGGGGAGGCTTCCACTCCAGAATGTTCTATTTACATTTTGAGTGACAGAACTGCATTTAGATCTTTTCTCCCACAAAGTGTTCAATCTCTAAGTCTGGCGTTTAACATCCTTTTAAAAATTCATGTAAACATTCACTTAGTTTAGTAGATTGAAACAGAACGAAGACTTATTCCTTGTCTCACACACAGTCTCCTTTGGTTGAGAATCACTTAAACGCTGAACTGAGAACATTTTCTGCCTTTCTTTATTTACAGATGTTTCCTCAAAACTACACATCCAAACAGCTCCAGCTGGCTGGAGCTAAGTCCTATGCAGGCTGATAAGATGCATCTGGCTTCAAGACCCAGACTAATCATAGGGGCAGGCTCCTCTCTCCTGGAGAGTCTGGTTGGGGTGGGACCTGAGTCTCAGAGCCCTCGCTCCATATAAGAGTACCAGGCGCAGCCCCAGCCCAGCAGGGAGGGAGAGCCAGGGAGGTCGCACTCTGCTGGGCTCCTCAGCCGCTGAGAACTCACCAGGCACTCACAGGAGAAGTTTTCATCCTCTCTCCTACCCTGAATGTTTTCCCCAACATGGAGGTGAGATAATTATTTCATTACTTTTATAAACAGCTATCGCAAGTAAGAGTAAGGCTTAATGGGAAGAACTCAAATAAGGAGAGGACATGGGACATAGGGAAGATGGAGGTGACTTTTAAAATCCTTAAATACATTTAACAGTTCAGACAAAGAGAAATTCCTTTTACTTGACCTGGGATTAAATGATTGGTTCTGAGGTCTGGGAATCAGAAACTGGGGACAATGTTGTTGAAAGACCCGAGGAAGCCATTAAGAAATATGATAGTACTACTGTTAGTTCTTAGGGAAAAATTCCCTCCAGTGTATTTTTGTGTGTTTGACTCGGAGCCAAGCATCGAGCCCCTGTGACCTGACTTATGTGAGAGCTTTATTACAAAGAGAGACTTCACAGACTTGGAACTTCAGAGGGTTAGGACTGTGACAGTGGAAGGTTCAGGTAGTTGGAATGAAACTAAAAGTTTACCAAATACATATGTTGGCCCAATGCAAAATGGCCACATGATAAAAAAATATTACTACTCAACAAATGAGAGGACCAAAAATAGAAATCACTCTTAAACTATATTTCTGGGATGTAAAAACAACTTGAAATTGCTACTATAATTTCATTATTGAAAACTTTTGTATTTAAACTTCAAAAGTTTTGCAATATAATGCTGAAACGGTAATTTCTCAGTCCTGTCAGCTGCGAGGTTTCTTTGTGGTCGCCATGCTGTCCATTTGTGATAGTGAATCTATGTTCAGTTTCCGATGGGGTTGGAGGAGGACTGGACAATGGGTCTGGGATAACTCAGACCTGGAATTAAGTGATTCAAAATTAAACACGATCACAAAGTTAATTTGCCTAATGTTATGATGCTAGAATACCAAGTAACCCTACAAAGTTAGACTTATGGTATAATCTAATTTTTATTAATGTGCCTTGTATTTTTATTTAAAATTTTAGGACATTTGTTAGCTCAGAAAAAAACATGATGCTTTTCTTAGGGTCATCTGGCTAATATATCTTCTTCAAATATTTGTATTAGCCATAAGCCAACTTCTTTATTTATTTTATAATGAGACATCTTAATAATTGTTTTGTTTTAAAAAATGTGTCCACAGTCATCGATTATTATGGTATTGTTCTGCCATGGTAGTAAAGTCATTATTTCCCTGCAAGTGATACACAAAGTTCTGTATTTGAAAGTATTTGTTCATATTTTTTACTACGAAACCTGAAAGGAATACTTTTGTGATACATTACAGAGAAGGGAAACTTGGGCTATGAAGCCACGACCAAAAATGATTCCGGGTCTGGCCTTTTAAGGGGAAGCGTGCTTTTGTCCTGTCCTCCCAGCCACGTGAATGAAATTCAGAGAGGTGGTCCCAGAGTCCCCTGGTTCTTTCTGTGTCCATTGGTTAGGAGATAACTTGAGTCTGAAGTGTTTCAGAAGGACTTCAGAGCAAAAGTGGCTTGCCTTTGACCAGGCTGTGGCCCAGCCTTTTACGGTCTCCTCTCCTGACAGAGATGAACCTGGGGTTTGTGAACCTCAGGCCTGATTTTCATGGGGCTGGCCTGTGGTCTGGCACCGTGATGTCTCCGGTCAGGGCCTCTCTGCTCTCTCTCTGCACCCAGGGCTGATCTGACGTTCTCAGCTGTCTTCGCTCATCAGACAGTGTCGATATGTGTGCCTTTAAAAAACATGTCTTTTTCTAGATTACAATACTGCCTTATTGGGAAAAATAAGTTAAAAGAGAAGATAACACATTATTTTCCCACGCAGTGGTAACCACTATTACATTTTAATCCATTTCTTTGCAGACTTTTCTATGAATATGTACAAAGTGTACTTTATTAAATTGCTATCAAACCAAATCTGGATCTTTTTACTCATTATATCATGAGTGTGTTCTCCTGTCACTGGAATCTGTAACGTCCTTCCAATGGCTGTGGAGTACTCAGTCATGTTATTGGACCGTTGTGCACTTATTGTTAGAAGAGTTGCAAACTGATGTCTATATCTAATAAAGATGTAAGTAAATTGATGTTAAAATCTAACTTCTTCATTTAAATGGTGCCCTATGTTCAAAATGTACTGACCAAGATATTAAATATTGGGAGATGCTAATGAATTAAGTTTGATTTTTTTCTACTTAAAACAATGGATATTGAAACCCAGTGTATGCTACAGAAATTATTTTATTTTTTACCCCAGAGATGCTCATGGTTCAACAGACAAACACAAATGACCAGACTTGAAGAAATTAGAAGGATGGAGATGATGGTCACAGCTGGAACAGGTTAGAAGAAGGAGGTAGCAGTACTGCTCAGTCAGTGATAAGAAAGAACAAAAGAGAGAATTCTGGGAAATGTAGTTCCAGCTTCACCATATCACACAGAATAAAGACACCACATGTTTTCAACTAAGCAATTTTTTAATAGAGTCAATGCAGCTGTGTGTCTATCTTTGTCATTAATGCATCTTCTAACGTGTCCCTTTGATAAGACACTCTTTCCAAAGGCAAGAAATGATAATTGCTTTATTTTCAGGTCTGCAGCTAGCAAATTCTTAAATTCTTTTGGTTGTTAGATTCGGCTTGTGTAACTCATGAGCAGAAACTGACTTTGTAATAAGCAGGTGTTCATGGGTTATAATAAGTAGTATGTATATGGGGAAGGTGGTGTCAAAGGCATTTTCGACGAAAAAAAGATATTCCCTAAAATATAGTTGAAGTCCTTTTAAAACATATGTAATAGAATCTGAAAAATTGATTTTTTTTCATGATTCCTGATTTGGCTGGAAGTCAAAGGCCAAGAACAATAAGTGCCTGGTAACCCCACATGTTACAGGGGAATATTAGACATTCAATGCAGAGTTACAGAAAGAGTAGCCCTGAATCTGTCTAGTGTCCTGGGGCCATCTCCATCCTCAAGATTATGCAAGATCGTGTCCCTCTGAGTATGAAGGATATAGAGAATGACACCTCCTCACGTCTGAGAAAACCTAAAGGCATAGGCTGGTTGACTGACCTGCCTTCAGCAGCATAAATCACCACAGCAGTATCAGTTGCATGGTGGCCATTGAGCACTTGAGAGAACAAGAGTGTGTTGCAGCATCCCACGGGCCACATGTGGACCTTCGTGTTGTCAGGGGCTCTGCCTGAGAGGCTGTCTGTCGGGTAAAGCGATGCCCACAGACAGCATCAGTACTGGAACGGCCCCAGGGAGCAGCACTGGCGAGCGTCAGGAGTGATAGCTGAGAAGATGAATCATTTGCACCAGAGAAAAGTGGTTGTAGATCCCCATCTCTGGTGGGGTGGGG
Organism: Desmodus rotundus; assembly: GCF_022682495.2. Taxonomy (NCBI): domain Eukaryota; kingdom Metazoa; phylum Chordata; class Mammalia; order Chiroptera; family Phyllostomidae; genus Desmodus; species Desmodus rotundus. Next base: position 203,855,186 of record NC_071387.1, read on the forward strand.
GAGGGGTGGCATCCAAAGAACCACACAAACACTATGAGAGGTGAACAACTGGCATTCGAACATCCAGCGCCCCTGATTTACCATCACCAGCCTCCCGCTGAATGCGTCAAGCAATGTCACCCCAATAAATCTAATGATTAAAAGAAGTCCTTTTGGGCTCTTTCCTCTGTCACTGCTGCAGCTCTGGCTTTGAAGAAGGTAGAGGCAGCTTGTGGGGGTGGGGCGGGGTAGAGAAGACAAGCAGAAGAACACTCCTCCCCGGTTATAAGCATCTAGGAACTGGGAGTAGGAGAGATATTTAAAATTGGATGATAAATTGAAATTTGACTATTCAATTGTTCTGGAATTTTTATTTTCTGAAAATCTGTTAGTCCCTGGAAGTGACTCATCAAACTATGAGATAGGCTTTCCCAGGGGCAGGAAAATTGAGAGCACAGAGACATATTGAAAAAAGAAAAAAAAACCATGCAATTTATAATTAGGAAAAAAACCCTTTAAGAGGTGCTACTTTATATTCTATGCTTCTCATGTTTGCTGAAAACTCAGGAAGTGTCCCAGCAACACCCCCCCCCCCCCCGCCCCTCCCGTCTCTGTCAATTTACTCATCTCCATATTGCTCACAGCCCCTCAGTTGTGCCGATCAGAATGAGGGGCAAAAAGACTTGTAGAAGTATGAAAGACAGAGGTAGGTGAGAAGGATTTTATAGCTGAAGGAAGTTACCTAATATGAGGACAGGTGGTCTCGGAGGGTGAATAGAAGGCCCTAAGAAAAACGTTGGGAAGCCACTCCCCAGCAGCATCGACAGAAAAGAGTTTAGGGGCAGAAGAGAAAGAATATTGGCCTGTTAACATGAGGGGATAAGGTGATTTTAATGACGGTTGTACTGGGTTATGAACTGAATACATTTGATATGCTTGGAGCATCTCCAGTAAAGATTTGAATTGTATTCCCTACACCTTCAGTTGTCAGATGAAGTAGGAAGACACTTAAAAGTAACAGTAAGGTGATAGAAATCACCTATAATTTCACAACTGGAAATAAACCATTATTCTGTGTTATATTTCTTTTTAGATTTCTTCTCAATACACATTTGATTTCTCAAACAAAATGTGCCGGTAGTGAGATTTACATACAATATTTAGCTGGTGTTATCAGGTAAAGATGATCAAAGGCCTCAGCGGCTTTTCAAAGGCTGATCAGGAGTACGATGAGCTTCGCCGCCCCTCGGACTGGGGCTGTGTCTCAACTTTTGCTTCTTCATTTATGAAGTTTATTTCCCCTTTAACTCCTCAGCCCTGGGCACTGCACTTTCTTCCACACTTTTCCTCTTCGGCTGTGCTCATGGGTGTTGAAGTCAGAGAGACGGACAGTGGAGAAAGGAATTCAGATCATGGGACCGTAATGAAATGCTTGCAACAGTTTCACTCTAGTGGAGGTTTTTAATTTGTTCATGACATCGCCCAGCTCCTAGCTGGCCTTACAGAAATGAGTTGTGGAGGTGAGCTGAACAGAATTATATTAAACGCTTATTTAAAATGGGAAGTTAAAAGACAAGTCGAGTCATCAAGCCTTCTCTGCGGCTCTCTTACTCCTTGTATTCCTAAACCACAAATCTTGATTTGCACAAATGAATTCGCTTTCAACTCATTAAAGTAATGCAAACTGAAATAACGCTTTTATTTTCCCCAGGCAGTAAGTTTATTCATCTTTGTGGGATTTATAGCAGAGTTCCCAGTTTTTTCAAGGTAAGAATTTTTTGGATTGTGTGTGGAAATCATTAAAAATATTTTTTGTTTGTTTTTAGGAAATTCTTTAGCATGACCTGATTCCTACATTGCAGCCCGAGCATGTTTATCTTTCCAACAAGCAAAAGCTTGTTTTATTCTCATTCTTACTGTGTTTCATTTGCTGTAAGGAAGAAAGCGGAAGATGAAAACCACCTTGAGGTTTTCTGCTTGTCCCAGTGCACGGTTTTACCTGCATTTCAGAGAATCGCAGCTGCGCTTCACAGCTCAGAGCAGATTTTGATCTTTACATGTAGTCTTTGCAAAACATTCTTTGGATTTTAAAGGTTGAGAGTTTTTTAAGAAACTAGTTTTATTGTTTCTTGAGACCTGGAATAAAGCAGCGTCATTTACCGATGGCCTTGCTTTGATTTCGCGGATGGCCTTGCTTTGATTTCACGGTCAGTTGGGTGGGACCAGACCGGACCAGCTCACTAGGTCAAACTGTCCGAATTGTGTCAGGCTCTGCACTAGTGACTGGGGATGCAAGGAGGGCTGAGCCTGCGCTGAGAGTCTGCGGCGTGACTCAGAGCTGGAAAGAGGTGGTTTCAGTACAAAGGTGCTGGGGGCTCCCTCTGCGCGAGGGGCCTGGACAAGGTGCAGTGGGAACACAGAGAAGTTCTGGCCAAGCCAGCATCCCTCACTAAACCTGGGTATTTGGGCTGCAGCCGTCCCTGGGACACAAAACAGAAAAACAGCGAGTTCAGATTATTTTAAGGGTCCACGATTCCAAGGCATTTGGATCATCGGTACCAGTCAAGACTACAGGTCAGCAAGGTTGGCTCCACAGAAGCACAAGGCACACGGACTGCAGAATGGGACCCCCTTACCTTTAAAGTTGTCTGACGGCCTCAGATAAGCACAGATCACCTTAACTTGAGATGTTTCCGAGGCTAGAAATGTGCTCGAATTCCAGAAGTCAGGAGTCTTCTTTCCTTAACCTGTTGTCAGTGTGCTTTTAGGTGAGGTTGCCTTAACTTCTCTGGCCTGAGCCGCAACACAGCCGGAGTTTAGTCTTGTGTGAGAGTCAAACTCCCCATTTTCCACTTGCATTTTTTTTGAGTGGAATTATTTAAGCTCAGATTTCTCCTATATGGATGTGAGCTTCAGAAATGACCTAAATGAACAGGGGAGCTTTTAAAGATAAATTCCTGTCCATTCAGCCTTGGCCAGTTTTCAGTATGTCATTTCTCACTTAGCCCTCCTGGTCTCCCAGTCCGGGGTTTCTGAGGAACTCTTCCATTCATCATCCAGAATCCTTTTAAAGGCTGTAGTACCTTCCTTCTGTATGCTCTCCCTTATACCTCCAAACTCTGGACACTCTTGTCTGTGTTGCCGTAAAACATCACACTGTCCACATTTGTTATGAGATCTTTCAAATTAGATGCACTGTATTGTGAATTATGGTTGTGTTATTGTATCATGACTATTTGTTTATGCATGTGTACCTTAGTCCCCGCCCCCCCAGTCAGTGCATAGTGACCTCTCTCTTCTAACATGTCTCCAACTCCAGCGTCTAAACAGTGCCTGCTACATTACAATGTTCAATAAACATTAATCTCCAGGAAAGGGGGTCCCTTTTACATTTTTTTAAAATATAGTTTTGGATACTTTTGGTTTCTCTTAGGAAAAGAATTGGAAGCCATTTTTAACTGTATTTGCCTGTTTTTGACTATTCTTGACTGACGTTTGTGTCCCCTGTCTCTTCCCTCTCCACCTGCGTGATGATGAACCACTGGCCAGTGCCTCCAGTGCAGTCAATTGCCAGTGGAACTCCTTTGGCCCTTGGTCAGAATGCAATGGTTGTACGAAGTCTCAGGTAGGACCACGCAGAAAATTTGTATTTATTACTTACGTGCTGAAATAGCTTAGGTATAGACAGACAGGCATTAACTTTTGAATGCTATTTATGCTCCTTGAAGTTATAATTAGTAATTTTAAAAGAAAAGAAATATAATTTGTATAATAATTAGGATTGCAATAAAGTAATTTTTGCATTCTAATTTGTCTCACAGGACTTTTATAAATCTTATATTTGAGCCTAGAAATATACATAGGGCAAAAATTAAAAGCAACTCACTAACTCTTGAGCTACTAGAGAAATAAGAATACATAAAATGAAATTAGTACATAATTCAAAATATGTTTCATGTTTACTGGCTTCGATTTTTTTCCTTTTTAAAAAAGTTTTCATCTGTAATGAAATGACTTTGGAAATAATGTATGTTTGTATGGCACCAATACTAGGGTGTTTGGAGTCACAGTCAGATACATAGAATTACATTAATAGTTAATATGAATGTCAACGTTTCAGCTGTAATTTTTAAACAATTGTACTGATTTTAGAGAGAGAGAGAAACATCAATTTCTTGTTCCACCTAGTTAAGCACTCATTGGTTGATTTTTCACATGAACCCTGACCTGGAATTGAACCTGCAAACTTGGTGTATGGGGATGAGCTCTCAGTAGTTGACCTACCCAGCCAGGGCTCAAACAGTAATGTCTGTTACATGGCAAACACCTTCAAGAAAGTGACCATCAGACAAAAAGAGACCCATAGTTTCAGACAAGGCAAATCCCAGGAGGGTATATGAGAACAGCCGCTGCTTCAGCCCAGGGTTTCTGGCATAACCAATGACAAGGCTGCCAAGACTGTTCAGTCCCTGCATCAGAACCAGCCACTCCTGCTGCTGTAGCACCTGCACCAGTAAATTTGGCAGCAGTATCAATGTCTCTGCTGATTGCACTGGTCCGAAACTCCCGCTGGGTTGGCTGCGACACACCATTCGGGGCCCCATTAAGTACCGAGAGCCCATTCCAGCCCTCGCCTCTGGCTAAGACAGCTAACACTGATGCAGAATTTGGTCTGGGCACAACTCCGGGTCCAGCTGGGATCAGAGCCGGACTGCGGGCGAGCTTGGCGCTGGCCATGGGACCTCCTCTCCTGCTTTCTCTCATCCTGGGAGGTAGCGGCCTCAGTTTTTCTTCTTATTTCAAATAAACACTAACAAGTAGCAAAATTACTGCCTTGTTTTGCCTGACAAATAGTGAATGACCATGAAAAGTCAACCATTTTGCAATGTTTTAAAGTTTAATTCTTAAGTAACACAAATAAAATACCAGACCTTATCTAGAGATTATAGAGTACTTCTAAAAATGCCTGCTTTTTCTCTTGTTATAAATTATTTATTGGAGAAAAACCAGAAAAGTATAAATAAAGAAAATACAATTTATAATTCCACCATTTAGAAGAGACCAATATACCAGCATTTCGATATTTATTTCCCATATTACTTTCTTTCTTAGTTTATGATTTTTAAAAATAGGATTATTTGATCATAGTTTTGTGCTCTACCATCTTAACCTAACATACTATTAGCAAGAATTTTAACAGCTGTATTACATTCCCTTATATAAATACACCAAACTTATTTATCTACTACCTATTGTTTGAGATTTAGATTATTTACATTTTTGGTTATTATAAAAAAAACTTTAATAAACATTTTTTAAAAGATTTTATTTATTTATTTTTAGAGAGAGGGTAAGAGAGAGAGAAAGAGAGGGAGAGAAACATCAATGTGTGGTTGTCCCTTGTGTACCTCCTGCTGGTGACCTGGCCCGCAACCCAGGCATGTGCCCTGACTGGGAAATGAACCAGAGACCCTTTGCTTCACAGTCTGGCACTCAATCCACTGAGCCACACCAACCAGAGCTAATAAACATTTTTATACATAGTCATATATTCTCTTTTCTGATAATTTATTAGAATAAATTCCAAAACTATAATGTTTGTTTTAAAGTTTCTGAGCATTTGAATGTTTAAATATTTTTTATAGAAATATATTGACATGTAACATTATAATAGTTTCAGGTGTACAACATTAGTTGATATTTGTAAAATATTGTAGAGGTGATTCTGTTTGGATAAAATGTGTGTTTAAATTTTATTTTTTAATTATGGGAACAGCAGAAACATATTGCAGAAGATAATTTTGAAGCATCATCATAATCGCCATTTCAATCAAGCATGTATTTAGTACCTTCATGAGTATTAGTCGCAAAATAAGTCACACAAATGCAGAATGTGGCTCCTGGGAAACATAAGAGCTGACAACTCTGATTACAGGCCGAAAAGTACATGAATGACAAGGCAAACATCAAATAAAACTAACCACAGACAACATTTGTATAATTGAAGAAAGAACACTGAATAGACGTAGATAGAAAATATTTCTCATGTTAGCAATTTTTTTCCCTTTGAGCGAAGGTCATCATGAAATGGATTCATCCCTAGTTTGTAAAATCAAAATTTTCATTGAGAAAGAGGCAAGTGAAAATGAAAAGGGGGTCATAAGGTCAGAATCTGACAGGTGAGAATGAGCCGCTGAGAACAGACAGTCATCAAAGTGGTGTTGGCAGACAGTGAGGAAAATACTACACGTACAAACAACACAGTCTGTGCTTCGGAACTTCAGAGAACTTCAAAGTAGTAAGCGAAACGTGAGAGGTGTCTTCATCCGTTAAATACAGAAACTGAAAACATATTGAGAGACTGGTACTGAGTTCCATTCCCTACTGAAAAATGCCAGAGCTGCGCCCAGGCCAATGGGAAACTGCTCGGAGTTCAAGTCATATGACTGTGACCCTTCATTCTCATTTGTGACCCAGTTTACGATGGATGAATAGATTCAGCCTATCTCACCTTCCCTGTTGGTCTTTGCTCATGGTTTAAATTCTCTGGAATCTCAGATGTAGTTCGTTTTTATTAATAGGGAAGAGCTGAGCATAAAAGATGTACCTTTGATTGCCTTTGCGGGGGGGAAAGGGTTTTGTAGATCTTTCTTTTGTTTAAACATTGAATACGTTTTAATTCTGATTAGTGCATCTTTGGACGACTTGTTTTTCATGTGGTTTGATGATGTCCTCAATTTCCCCTACGTTCCCCCACAGAGGTTTGCTTTTAACATATTTTTCCATTTCAGAAGTCAATGATTTTGATTATCTCATAAAATTTCTTTGTAGATATAGCTTCACCTTTAGACTACTTAGGCTTCTATTAACATATTTCTTTCTGGATTGTTTGGCCTTGCCTTGCCTTCCTGAAAAAGGGTTAACATTTACCTCAAATCAATTGCCACCACTTTTCTAAAGGTTTCCATGACTGCACTTCATCTCAACCCCCTTCCCAATGCCATTATCTGCTCCCCAGCCAAAGTCATTTGCTTTTCTAATGTCTTCTGTTACATAGCTTTGGCAAAAATTAATTGTTCTATGCTGCCGTCTGTTTGCACATATGTTTACCCAGCTAACACTTTCAGGTCACTTTCTTAAAGATTCACTAATATATCCTTTTAGTACTCACGCCTGACAGTAAATACATACGTAGTAAATAAATATATAATAAATATATGTAGTAAATATATATACAGTCTATATGTCACTGGATTCAAGGACAAATGGGTCTGTGGGTTCATTGCTTTGGAGATTCCACTTCTGCAGGACACCAGAACCGTTCCCCAAACACTGCCTCTCCAATTGTATGAATTCTTCTCAGATTTCATTTCTCAGATGAAGGAATCTGGTTTTTGTTTAGACGCGCAGGCGGACAGTTGCGGTTTATGGGCAGTTTGGCGGCCAGCCTTGCGCCGGCAGTGCTTTTCAGACACAAGCGTGTGAACCCACACAAGGATGTCCGGCAGAAGAGGGGTGTGGAGAGCTGTTCCGGTGTTTTTCAGGTATTGGTTTTCCATCGGTTTAGCATGCAAAGTGTAAACTCAAATGTTATTTGTTTAACTTGCTCAGTATGTATTTGTTGAATTTTACTGAATTTATATTGGCCTGTAAGTTAAGTTCCCCCAAGTACCAGTTGTCACTTTTATTGGTGTAATAATCACACACTCAACTATTATTCTTTCAAAATCAAGGGGAAGCATATGGTAATAAAAGTGGGGATACCCTTTGCCTGGACTACTGAGAGACCCAGACAGTACTTGACATTGCATTTTTGGTGAAGATCTGGTATGGGCACTGAGATTGGGCAAAAATGTTGTTACAACCAAAATTATTATGTTTATGAGAAAAGCAACTGTAATAGCTAATCAAGGAACAATACAGGTCACCCCAATGCATGGGTGATTGAAACATAGTTTTTCCATTTTTTGATTTATTGTCTATGATGCATTTGTGCAATCAGATTAATTCAACAACCTTTAGCAAACATTATTCTTGTTATATTCCAGATATACTGAGGAGGGTTGTGGATTTAGAAATGAAACACATAGCCTCTTCCCTAAAGAATAATTAAAGTTTTATGAACAGAATACTACATAAATAATCTCTGTGTTAGAAACGCACCTCAACAATACCTGTCAAACTCCTATTTTACTTTCAAAACCCAAATGGGATGACAGCTCCTTTGGGAAGCCTTCCCTAAACTTTAACTGACAAAGCTGATTAACAAACACTTCTCTGTGTTCCCTACATACCTTGTACCATCTGTGTTCTGGAGTATTTGTCGGCCTGGATGTCTCTTGGCAGATTGTGAACTCTTTGAAGAAAGAGAGGGTGGGGCAAAAGTAAGTTTACAGTTGTGAGTATGCAAAATACAGAGTTTATGCTTGTGCTATTATTTGTTTATTAATTATTGTATTTTCCATATGAACAACTGTAACGCTGTATTTTATGGGGTTTTTGCACCTGGAGTGCCTGGTGCATAATTGACCCTCCACAAATGTTTGCTGCATTGGATTGAGTGACAGCATAATGAGGTAGATGCTGTCCTATCAGGACAGTGCATGCAGGGCCCGCCTACTCTGAGGATGAGAGGCAGCACATGCGTCCCAACCTGTGGGATGGGGATGGTTTCTGAGAGGAGATCATGTGTGATTTGATTCTTGAAGACAAGTGGGTAACAGGTAGAGAAAACCCATCTAGGCTGAGAGAATGAATGTAAGTGCAGGTTCAACGGCAATGACAGAAGGCCTGGCCTTTATTCGTGCAAGTGATCCAATAAGACTACAGCTCAGGGAGTGAGCAGTCTGTCTGGAGACGTTGCTGGAGAGGCAGTTGGGGGCTGGGTAGTTCCTGCCCTCCAGCGCTTCCTTGGAGCCCTGCGCTTGTGTCTGCTGCGGCAATGATGCTGTTGAGTTGCAGTGATCTATGTCTTCATAGTCTTCCTGTTACTTTGTAAAGGGCACGAAAAGCCTGACAAATATCTCCATTTTATTCATATTTGTATCCCCACACCCAGAAGAGTGTCTTGCACAGAGTAGGTGCTAAAGAAACTTTGAGTTTTAACCTTTGGCTCAGTCCCCGTGCTCTCAAAGCTGGCACATCCACATCACCAAGAGGAGTAGGATTTGTCGGTGATTCCAGAAAAGAAACTGAAAGTTGAAGGACAGGAGGTCACGCTCCCTTCCCAGTGGTTGGCGCTGCATGATTTGGGAGGGTTCAGACAGACTGCCTGCTGCTCATGGGGGAAAGCCTGGAGGGGGAATTGAGGTTTTATTTTTGATTTTGTGTCCGACCAAGGTGAGAATCAATTTTGTGTGTTGCAAAATAAGGGTGAAAATAATCACCAGTTTTCCCCCTGGACATGCTGAAGATTTAGGTCAAATTCACGTTAGCAGGCCAGTATGGTGCTGGGGATTGGAGGCAAACCTGTCTGATCCCATGTGGTGGTTCCTTTCTTCCCTCTTTTATTTCTGTGTGGTGGCTTTCCTCGTGGGCAGGTCAGTGCATCAGCAAATCCTTGGTTTGCAATGGCGACTCTGACTGTGAAGAAGACGGTGCTGATGAAGACAGATGTGAGAACACAGACAGCAGACGTTCCTGTGACCTCAACAAGCCTCCTCCCAACATAGAACTTACTGGAAATGGGTAAGGTGCTGGGCGACCTCCTGTGCACATTGGTGGGTTATGTCTTCATTTGGTTTTGTGTTATTTATTTATTTTTTTGTAAATCTAATAGCAAATCATCTGATAGTTAAGTGTTTGGCTCAGAGCTCTTTGCCACATCCTGAAACACCCTTTTAGTTCCTATCTGTATACTTGTAAATATATATATATTATTTATATATATATAATGTATATATTTTATATATATGCGGTAAAATATCTACTGACCAATTGTCCCTGGACTGTCCTGATTTTAGCACCAAAAGTCCTGCACCCAGGGAAATATCACAGACCCTAGAAAAACCGGAATAGTCGGTCACACTATGGGAGGGGGGGGAGGGGGAGGGAAAAAGAGAGAGGCAGAGAGAGCGCGCTGATTCAGTGAAGAAGGGCCACTCAGGAGAATGAAGACAGTAGCATGAGAGCAGGGAAAGGAGAGATGAGTGTTGGGAATATTCAGGCTGAAAAGTAATTGCTCAAACTGGCTGAGAAATTTCATTTACAGGTAAAGTTGGGACTAAAAGAATTCTGAAGAATTTTTAAGGGTCAGAAACCCAAGTTAAGATTTCAAGTCTTTAAAATAATCAATTATTGAATGATAGATGTAATTTTTTCTATGATATTTTAAAATTAATTCCCAGAGAAATGATAAAATTACTCTAAAGGGTCTACCAGTCAACCTGCTAAGAGACCAGCAGTTGAAATTCACTGCAGAGAGCTCTCTCTCTCCGAGTAATCTTAATTGTATTGGTTTTATCTACAGATTCGGTTTAAAGCCAGCTGCTGCCATAGATACAAAAGGGCCGTGTGTTGCCCAAACATGTTCTTACACTGCAAAGATGTTGGCTTTTCCCAGATGTCAGTTTTAGCTCTCAGACCGAGTAAGGAGGCTGGATAATGAACGGTGTGCACTGGGATGCTGGTCCTGCCATTTGCTCTCTAATCCTTAACCGTGATGTATTTCTAGAGTTGTCTGATGATGCCTTTTGCAGCAAGTGCTATTTCTGATTTTAGCCATCTTTTCTTCCTTAAAAAACCCAAAACAACAGTTACAATGCCCTCACTGGCCAGTTCAGGAACAGAGTCATCAACACGAAGAGTTTCGGTGGCCAGTGCAGAAAGGTGTTTAGTGGGGATGGAAGAGATTACTACAGACTGAGTGCGAACGTCCTCTCCTATGCATTCCAGGTACTTTGTGACATTGGTTTTACTTGTTTCTAACCCAGGACTTGCTACTAGAGATCATTATTGTATGATGTTCATTTTTTTGGTATTTGTGGAGAATTTACCTGTGCCTACTATGGGGTCATTCTTATAAATGTTTTATATGGACTTAAAAAGAACACCTATTCTGTAACTCTGGAGTACAGGGTGATGGTGCTTTCAGCTTGTGCCATGTAAGCTGAAATGTCGTTTTGCCTCATTTTGATTTTGCTCCACGTGGGCCCAGGACCTCATGGTCTGACCATGCATGGGTGTCAAAACCCAGGGCCCTGGCCATGCCTGGTATGATCATTTCCTTAGAACTGCCACAGTGTCCCTTAAAAATGCTTTTATTTTTAACTTGTGAAATATTTCATATATATACAAACGAGTGTGAATGACATGTACATGCAGTTGAAAAAAACTAATAAAACAAATACCCATATATGCCCATCATCCAACTCAAGAACTAGAATATATGAGTGACTTAAAGGTTCTCATTTACCTCTCTCTTATCAATTCCCCACCCCCCATTCCCCAGGCATCCACTATCTTATATTTTATATGAATCATTTCCTTGTTGTTCTGTATATGTATATCCCCTATGTCTCTGTCTCTAAAAATTTGTAACTTAGTTTTGACTGTTTTGGCCATTTATATAAATAACTCATATAGTATATAGACTTCTATGGATTTATTTTCACTCAAAATTATGGTGTTGAATTTTATTCATGCTGATGTAGATGGCATTTAGAGAGCTGTTCCCTGTAGTTTCGTATGAAAATGCCTTGAGCATTCTTGTGCATGAGTGCCATGCAAATGAGGGAGGATTGCTCTAGGGCACTTTTGGAACTCAAGGTGCTGCCTGGTTTATGACGTACTTTACTAGGTAAAGTTTCCAACAGGGATGTACCAATTGATGGCCCACCAGCAGTGTGGAAGAGCGGTCCACACTTCATGCCCTGACTGATGTGGTCTGTATTCTCTGACTTTTGCCTTTTGCTGATGGCCTCAATGAGAATCTCCTCTGGCTCCAGGATTCTGCTTTTCATATGCCCTTTCTATCAGACACACCGAAACTCATCCTCTTCCTTGATTTCAGCACAAAATCTACTGATGCAAAAACAATTAGGGCTTTGGAGGACATTCTTGAAGATTTGAGAGTAATACAGAGGAGAAATTTTTCTGTTGCAGTAGTGCAAACACATTAAAAAAAAACAGTTGACATCCTTTGTCTTAAAACATTTGTCCTTCCACAAGCTCAACTAAATGAACTTCTGGTCTCATCCTGATTTAGCTCCTTCCTTCCTTCCTTCCTTCCTTCCTTCCTTCCTTCCTTCCTTCCTTCCTTCCAACTGTGGAGATTGCTTTTATTTTGTTCTGGAGGCACTGAGCAGGTTCACAGTTGCTCTTCTTCTTTGCCTCCTCCTTGCTGTCTTCTTCCAAATTCTCCTCTCTTAGTGCTTTCCTCCCTTCTTCCCAGAATGCCCAAAATTTACAATTCATTGCTTCTTATCTATTACTCTGAAATTATTAGGACTTGCAGACAGAAGGGCCTTTGTTTATCAAAATGAACACTTTCCAGAAAGCAGTTTGATTATGAATAGCAATCTCACCATCCTCCAACTCACAACAGAATAAATGACATTTAAGACTTATTGAATCATGAAAATGAAAAGTGAACCTGATGTGAAAAGTAGTTGTAGTTACCAACTTGAGTATCTCTTGTGGCACCTACACTATTTTTGTTGATTTGTATAGGCTTGATCCTCACAATATCTTTGGGATACAAGTGACATTTTACAATTTTATCCATGTAGAAATTGAGGCTCAGAGAGAGGACTTTAGCTGGCTTATTCCAAGTCACAAAAATTACTAAGTAGTAGAGCTAGGATCCAGCCTGTCAGACTTGACAGCCCTTTATTTTTCTACTATATTTTACTCTCCTGGTGCATTGTATTTAATTGCACTTCAGTTCTAAAATCTACATGGTGAATAATATGTATTCAAATTTAACCTGTGGCTGGAAGGGAGAATGTGAGTTAGGCATTTGTAGAAAAAACTTTCTCTTTCTATTCCTAGGTGGATGTGTTGATAATTCTTTCATAATTATAAGAGGGAGAAATGAAAATATGTATGCACTTGGGTGTAACTTAGGAACTTACAGAACAACGGCAATAGAAAGGAAGAGACTTTCTGACGTCGTTGGAAGGCAGGCGTGCTGGAGTCCACAGCTTCCGAAGACGAGGAATGATTTGGGAACAGCACATCCTGATGTTATTTTTCTCATCATGGCTTGGTGTTTGGATTGACATCTAAACCCCTTTCCAGTCACTGAATCTGTAGGTGTTTGTCACAGTGGAGGGAAATTATAGGCTGTTAGTCAGTGAAGAATGTAGACGTTTTAAGGATCCAGCCTGGGGGAAGCCAGAGGGAAGCAACAGTGGGGCGGTACGGTGCATCAGTCATTAAATTGCTAAGCCCAAGAGGGTTGTGGGCTGGTGGCTGTCCTCCAGAGTTCAGAGATTGACCTCGGACCACAGAGGGTCAGCTCTCTACGAGGCAGAAGGAAACTTTTGGTTTGTTGGAATGTAAATATTAGTAAGTAATCTTATAACAGAATCAGTAAACCTCTGTTAGAATCTCTGTTTTGGTTATCAGCACTAGAGTTTATTCAGGGCAAACCCAGAGTCAGCCACTTACTTCGCTGAGGCATAGTTTCTCTTTCCTCCTGTTTTTCATACCACCAGGAAGCTTTTGAAACATAAGCACATTCCTGCTCCATGCTCACTCTGGGAAGGTGTCAGTCTGCTTAGTTTATCCTGGGAGACAGCCGAAAGACTTGTGCTGATTCTCAGCATGAAATGAGTTGGGAATAAAAGATTAGGGTGGAGAAAATAAATAACTTCCTGGATCTTTCTGCATTTGGTCTTGAATGTGCTTCATTATATTTTTGAAAAGAAACCCTATCTGTATATCAAATGAATAACAAAAACATATTCTAAAAGCAGTTTTAACTACTGCTTAATTATTTTATCTTCTGCATCCTCTGTTCAAACTCAGTTGGGTTTAGATGTCTCAGATTTCTAAATCTAGCTTGTTAACCAGCAATAACTTAAATAATAATAAAAATATGTGCATTAAGAAGCATTTATATATGAAGCACTATTTTAAGTGCTTTACATTGATTTTTTTCTTTATGATAACTCAAAGTAGGTACTGTTATTTCTATTTTACAGATGAAGAAACTGAGGCAAAGCAGTCCTGAGAAACTTAGCCCTGATCATAGAGGTAGCAGATGACAAGCATGGGGCCTGAACTCTGGAAGTGCTTATGACTCCAGAGTCCCTGCAGTGCCCTCTACTTTGGTGGGGTTAGAGTATGTGTAAGTGTTGATAGGAGTGAGACAGCAGAGAAAGAGAAGTTGATGTTGTAGGAGGGGAAATACTCAATCAATTAAATATGTCCTTCAAAGAGGTGGGAGGAAATGAATACGGAGAAGAGACAGAGAAGTTAGCCTTAGATGGGAGGAGGGACACTTGCGGAGGAAAGGAAAAGAAGAAACATTAATAACTTTGTAGCTTGGTTAGCCAGAAGGTTAAGAGGACTCTCTCTGATCACAGGAGTGTTTGTAAAGAAAGAGTTTAAGTTCATCTTCTTAGAGGAAAGGAAGTGGTTGTAAGACTGGAGGGTTGAGGTAGTTGCAAAATTTCTGGAACAGTTACTGTAGGAAATGGGAGAGAGAGAGAAAATTGGATAGAGAAATAAAGGACTGCTAGAGTGTGTTGAGGGTTCCACTGAGGCTGGAAATCATGAATGGACTTATAGAGGCACCGATCTATATAGTTGTGTGATTTTTCTTTTTTAAAAAATTTTTTTATTGTTATTCAATTACAGTTGTATGCCTTTTCTCCCCATCCCTCCACCCCACCCCAGCCGAATCCCCCTCCCTCCCCCACCTCCACCCTCCCCCTTGATTTTGTCCATGTGTCCTTTATAGTAGTTCCTGTAATCCCCTCTCCTCACTGTCCCCTCCCCATTCCCCCCCTGGCTATTGTTAGATTGTTCTTAACTTCAATGTCTCTGGTTATATTTTGTTTGCTTTTTTCTTCTGTTGAGTATGTTCCAATTAAAGGTAAGATCATATGGTATTTGTCTCTCACCGTCTGGCTTATTTCACTTAACATAATGCTCTCCAGATCCATCCATGCTTTTGCAAAGGGTATAAGCTCCTTCTTTCTCAATAGTTGTGTGATTTTCCTATGGTGGGGCTAAGAGTTTGGCTGCAAGCATCGAACCAAGGTTGGGTGCTTGCCAGACTAATATCATGGCACACACATCTATGCAAGGCAGTTAAGTTCACTGGCAAGAGAATGGTTGAAGTCATAACTGCAACAGGAAAGATGTGAAAAAGTGAAGGTGTTGGTAAGGAGAAAAGAAAGGAAGAGAGATTGATGAGCTTGTCTCTACGAAGCTGAATGACAGAGAAATAATAGAATGAGCATCAAAAGAGTAAGTGGGGTCAGAGTGTAGGATGTCTGAATTTATGATTTCAGAGGGAACCCAGAATCTAAGTTGGAAGGAAGAAGGTATTAATTAAGGAAAATTTAAGATCATACTACCTTGAAAAAGAATGATTTTTGCAGTTATGTGTAGAGTACATGGGAGCGAAGGGACGCTGAACTAAACTGCTAAGAGGCTTACTTGCATAAATCATAACAGAATTGGAGCATTAAATCTACTACTGGATCACAGAGAACATTCCAAAACAAAACCCAAATAATTTGATTGCTTCATATAACCTATTTCTAACTCTGTTCTTCTCTGTTAGGTAAAAAAAAAAAAAAAATCAAGAACCAAATGCTTTGTACTTCTTTTTTTAGTGTAGCCTTGTTACTTTGTTCACTTCTGGGCTAAACCTTAGCATCAAAGGAAAAGGGAAGATGTCTGTACACAGATGTATTTTGTGATTCATTTGGAATTGCCATTATTGATACCATGTCTCCTGCTTAACAAAGAGTAGTTATAGAATGAACTCTATTCCTTATACTCCTGCAGGCCTGGTCTTAATGACAGCCACCGTGGTTTTGTGTCAGTGAAGAACTTAGTCTTTTGGAGATTGTATGAAGAAACTATCTATATTAAAGGATCTATGACAAAAGAGTCTTGATTATGTCCAAATCTTTATGCTCATAGCAAAACTTTGCATTTTCTTTATAGGTGAAAATAAATAATGATTTTAATCATGAATTTTACAACAGTAGCTGGTCTTATGTAAAACAAACATCAACAAGCTATTCATCATCTGCAAGCAAAAAATCCTTTTTTGGATTTTCATCATCAAGTTCTTCTTCATCTCATTCTAGTAAAAATTACAATGATAACCAGAAGGAAAAGGTTAGTATGGAATATTAGTTAATGTTTCCATATGTTACTGGTTTAAAGATTTATAACATTAACAAGTGTGCTCACCAAAAGCATCAGCTTTCATTTTTTAAATGGGATAATAGTATCTTCTTCAGAGACAACACTATATATTTCTTTAAAAGGTATAGTCTTGTCTTATTAATTCTCTTTGAATATTTATTTATACTTTTATTTTTTCATTAAAGTGTTTGTACTTATTTCAAAGCCTAAAAAAGAACTTACTTTCAAATCTTCTAGTTAAAACTTTCCTAAGTGTCTCATCCATGATTACTGATGCTATTTTAAGTGTTATAATTTAAAAAATCCAATTAATATGTGCTTCCTAAATGCTAATACTAGAACAACTATAAAGTACTTTATTACTTTTGAGATGCCAAAATTTCATATAAGGAAGTTAAAAGACTTAAGGTAACTTTATTGTTTTGAAATCTCAAAACTTTCATCTTGGGCAACACAAACAGTTGACAGGAATTGTACTAATTGATATACACTTCTTGCTGAAAAACTTTTCAGGCTGATGATCATTCACAATTTGCATATTCTATCTCATTCCTAAAGTCATTAACTTGATTAATAAATCACACAAGGGAGATATAAAAGTATTTTGTTTGTTTTATGACTAAGGAGCTGTAGAAATATGAGCTATAGAAACATGTATCATATTCATATTGTTCACGTAAGTGAGGATGTGGTATAAGGTAGATCTTGCATGAACATTATGAAAAATGCTTAGGAAATAATTAAAAGATCTCATTATAAAGTGGCTTAATTTGTCAATACTTCAGTATGGGAACTAATTATATAGTCACCCTACCTATAAGTCATCACTGAGATGTGGATCCTGGGGACACATTATTACATATACCTATTTGTGAACTTATTTTGCAGTTAATAAGCTGGTGTCTCTCTGTGGTTGAGGAGGGCATACCAACTTGGTTGTAGTGTTTTAAAGGCCGTGTATAGAAGAAATTACCATGGCATCCCTCAGAAGTTATTCCTACTTGGGATTCTAAAAATTCCTTAGATTGCTCCAAGTGAGTGGGCCCAGAATACACCTTCTCATGCATCAAAAGTAAAATTCATATAGTCTGGGATGAAGATGGCTGTCGATGAAGACATTGGACAGGGCATTATCTCCACTACCTTTTCACTTCATCTGAAAACTCTCTTTACTCTTCCCATAGAGTTATCAATTGCTGGTTATTCAGAACACTGTGGAAGTGGCTCAATTCATCAACAACAATCCAGAATTTTTACTACTCGCAGAGCCATTCTGGAGGGAGCTCTCCCAGCTCCCCTCTCTGTATGACTACAGCGCCTACCGAAAACTAATCGACAACTACGGGACACACTTTCTGCAGTCTGGATCCTTAGGAGGAGAGTACAAAGTGCTATTTTATGTGGACACGGAGAAGATGAAACAAAATGGTAGAATATTTTTAAAAAGTGCTATAAAAAATCATTGCAGGGATAGTAATAGGGAAATTACATCTAGTTAATTTAAACTTTAGAGCTTTAAAATAAGACAAATAGAAATTAACTTGCAGAGGAATCCCAAACTGTAAGAATCCATTGTACTCCAACTCTGAATCATATGGGCTTGAAGAAAAGCCTGCCTATCCTTCTGGACAGTGCCCTGAAGTGTGAGTTAATCCGTTATCAGTCTTGGCTGTCTCCAGAGGGTGTCCACTGGGTCTTTAGAATACTTTATAAGCTTTCCCATTTCTCACATTACATAATATTCCTCAGGGAAAACTAATGAGGAATTGACTGTTATTGCAGAAATCAAGAGGGTTTTAAAGAACTATTTGATTCACCTCTGTTCTTTACCACTCACATTCCTTTAAAAACTCTGCTCTGGATATCACACGTTTGCTTGCTACCTAACACTTGTAACTGCATCTTAAATTCATTGGCTGCCTCCCTTCCAACAGGTGAGCTCCGTATCTTAGTGATGGCCCTCACTGTCACCCAGTGAGGTGGCCACTAGACTTCCTGTCCCACAGACTGTCATACGGAGACTCAGTGCTACGAAGAGACACATCACAGGGCATATAGATCGTGAGAAGACCTAACCAGCTGCAAAGCCAGCTTAGCTTTTGCCTTCTGCTGTGTGGGTGATAGAAATGCCTGTTGTATAGTGGACTCAGAGTGTGCCGCCCAGTTCACGCTTTGTGGACTTCACACTGAAATCCGCACCAGCCGCCCTAGTGTGGGAAGGGAGGGAACCATGACTTACTATCCATTTTTTCTTTCCAAAGACCTTTTGGCCCTCATTTACTAACGTTCCCAGTCAAACCTGCTCCTGCCCAACTTTGTCCTTAAGCTGACACCATGCTTCCTTCTCCATCCCAAACCTTCGCTTCAAGGTGTTCCTCATCAGTCGAGATGCCCTTACGACCTTGGAGGAGAGTAAGCCTTCTTTTTTAAAAAACATGTTTAAATATTTCATTAAAGCAGCAGTTTAAAAGTGTTAAGTAGCACACTTTATTTACTTTTCTATAACAAGAAATAATTAGTGAATAGCTGCTATTAAAATATGATGGTAAAATTAGAGCAGTAGGTTTAAAAAATTGATGCTCCAGGATCCAGGTCATATGTGTACTTGATATAACTGTCGCTAGGAGATTATATGGGGATGTTCCAAATTGTCTAATCATATCTTTACCAGAGAGAATGCAGGGCAGTTTCCCAGATTAAGGTAGTTGCTCCCATTATGGGTTTTAGCGTGGTGAAAGGCTTCTTACTTGAGATTCAGAGGAGGTCTTGTAGCTTTGTCCTGTGGGGGAACTACAATATTTTTCTGTTTCCATTGGCAACAGAATTTTTTTTTCCATTGGGCTTAATGCTTAGCAATAACATTGAAGTAGTATTTGAACTTTTCTAACTTCACAGGTTGGATTAAATTGCATAAGCATAGGTTTTTGTAGAAATGACAGGCATGATATTTCTCTGGAAAATTAATCAAGAAAGTGGCTTGATCTGAACTCAGTTTCACTGCCCTTCTTCTTCTTCTTCTTTTAAATTTAGGACTTAAAAGAAATGGAGAGAATTTTTTTAAAGCTTTAATTTCATAAAAGTATTTTTTGAGTAAAATTTTACTCTTGAGCAGTTTCTGTTCTTCCTAAATGTTTTAATTGAAATATAATCAAATCTCCTGGGACATAATACAGGGTGGGGCAAAAGTAGGTTTACAGTTGTGAATACAGGAAACAGTTTATTCTTGTAGTATTATTTGTTAATTATTGTATCATTGTCCATATGAGCAATTGTAAACATACTTTTGTCCCACCCTGTATATGCCCCAGATTGTTCTTTAAGAAATATTGAGGTTATTATCCTTAATAAAATTATATAAGAAAAGTATATTCCCACACTGTATTATTTTCTATCCTCATTTAAAAAATAAATAGATGCATTTGATAATGAGTGGTAATTTTCACATACTAAGGTTATGAGTCAGGGGCAGGAAATGTTAGAAACCAGAGATGTTTAAGATAGAGAGATGGAGGCTGTTGAACTAGAGTTTGGGAATTAATGGCTGTAGAACCAGAACCCAGCTTTGGGGTCTCCAGTAGATGGGCTGGAGCCCACCACACATCTACTTTTACTTACTTGCATCATGCCTGAGAGGCTGACTGTGAATTAGTGAAAGCTATCACTCCTTGGGGTATTTAATTTCTGCTCTCTCTGCTGTTTAATATAGAAATCACCCCCAGCTCCTTCTCTCTCTGGTCAAAATCAGAAGGGACCTCTATTTGCTCACCCATTTGAAAGTATGTTTTAGTATCTGCTACTTTGTTTAATAACAAAAATCAAATATTCCATTTTCTGACCCTTGACTCTTCTAGAGCACTTATCATACACCTATCATATTGCACCTATCATATCAGTCTTGATCAGATGGGCACAGTAGTAGGAGACAAGCTCTTGTCCTCATTCTTACACCTGGCAGCATCTCAAAGGTCTTCAACAAAATTAAGCATCTTTTAATTTTTCCCACCAGGTCTTACTTCAATAAGTACGGAGGACTGTAGTTCCAAAAGTATCAATTTCGTGTTTTCACATTCTTCAAGCAAATGCAAGGACCTGAAAGATGCCTTAAAATTGGCTTCAGGTAAATGGGAAAGGGGCAGTATGCGTTATAAACTTCTCCTCCATCCCTCTCTCTTCAGTTAATTCCTAGTCATCAAGGTCCTTTAAAATTTTAGTGAGTGTCCTATTTTGTGGTTTTCAAGTGTTCGGTTGTTTTTGCTTCTGATCTCTCTTTCATATGTCAAGGTGACGAGACTCACACAGAGTGAGATTCACTGGGCCTGTCCTGTGGACTGTAGGTACGTCCTCGGTGTCTATCACCTCTCTCTCCTATGGTGACTGTTGGCAGACAAGCCTAGAAAACTGTCACCATCAGGAGAAGGTTCAGCTTCTCTCTGTGACATGGATGCTCCGTGAGGTTGAAGTCTTTGGCGCATGCTGTGGGTGATGATGGTGGTATGGAGGTGGGGAACCAGGGTGCCAGTCTTTGAGTCAAGAAGTAATAGGACAGTGAGCTGATCTAGACTGTGTCTAGATGCCAGGTGAAAGAGTTGGGGCTTAAGCCTGATGACAAGGGGTGCTGTTAAAGGGTTTAACACAAGATGTGATTCAATGGACATTCACAAGGATAAAGTTGCAAAGAAGGAAGAAAGACTGAGGAAGAATAATCTGATAGGATAAGAACCAGAAAAGATCAGTAACATGGAAAGTGAAGGAGGAGAAGTCAACAGAGAGAAATGCTAGAGAGCTGGTAAGAAAAGGACTGAAGACTCTTCATTGGATTTGGCAATTAACACTTAATTGCCTGCAAATGAAGAGATTCTTAGCATGGTAGAGATAGAAGTGAGACTATAGTTCCAGCCAAGATGGAGGTGTAGGGAGAAACCCTTCGCTTCCTCAAACAACCAAAAGGAGGTTAACAACCAATCTAAAATCAATAACAACCAGAAGTGCCAGAAAATCAAATGGCATGGAACTCCGACAACCATGGAATTAAAGAAACAGTCAAACAGAACAACCATACCGGTAAGGTGGCGGATGGAGAGAAACTGCAACAAGGTGGTGGACCGTGCAGACCGGGCTGGCTGAACGGGAAACTCAGAAATGAGTCCACGAGACTCAGAGCTGACTGTGGACTATGGCAGTTGCCACAGTTTCTCCCAGTCCGACAGGAGTTCTTTGGAAAGTGTGCTAGAGAGGAGCAGGTGAGCTGCATTGTTCCCTCCCTGGCTCCTCCCCCACAGGCAGCACCACAGCTCAGCAAGGGGGGTTGCCTCGCCCTGGTGAATACCTAAGGCCCTGCCCCTTTACAACTTAACAGGGCCCCAAATGAAAGAACAGAGCAAAACTCCAGAAAGAGAGCTAAGCCAGGAGGAGATAGTCAACCTATCTGATGGAGAATTTAAAGCCCCGGTAATCAAAATGCTCACAGAACTGATTGAGCTTGGTCGAAAAATGAAAGAACAAATGAAAGATAGCCAAAATGAAATAAAGCAAAATATTCAGGGAACCAACAGTGGCGGGAAGGAAACCAGGACTCAAAGCAACAATTCGGAACAAAAGGAAGAAATAAATATCCAACCAGAACAGAATGAAGAAACAAGAATTCAAAAAAATGATGAGAGACTTTTGAACCTCTGGGACAACTTGAAACGTTCCAATATCTGAATTGTAGGGGTGCCAGAAGGAGAAGAACAACATCAAGACATTGAAAACTTATTTGAACAAATAATGAAGGAAATGAAGGAAAACTTCCCCAATCTGGTGAAGGAAATAGACTTGCAGGAAGTCCAGGAAGCCCAGAGAGCCCCAAAGAAGAACACACCAAGGCACATCATTACACTACCCAAGATTAAATATAAAGAGAAAATCCGAAAAGAAGCAAGAGGAAAGGAGACAGTTACCTACAAAGGAGTTCCCATTAGACTACCAGCTGATTTCTCAAAAGAAATCTTACAGGCAGAAAGGGGCTGGAAAGAAGTGTTCCAAGTCATAAAAGGCAAGGACCTACATCCAAGATTACTCTATGCAGCAAAGCTTTCATTTAGAATGGAAGGGCAGATAAAGTGCTTCCCAGATAAGCTCAAGTTAAAGGAGTTCATCATCACCAAGCCATTATTATATGAAATGTTAAAGGGACTTATCTAAGACAAAGAAGGTAAAAAATATGAACAGTAAAATAACAACAGACTCACAGCTATCAACAAATGAACCTAAAAGAAAGAAAGAAAGAAAGAAAAACAACGGAAACAAAAACTAAGCAAACAAGTAGAACAGGAACAGAATCAGAGAAATGAACATCATATGGAAGGTTATCAGTTGGGAGGGGGAGGGGAGGAATAAGAGGGAAAAGGTACAGGGAAGAAGAAGCATAATTGGTAGGCATAAAATAGAAGGGGAGAGGTCAAAAATAGTATAGGAATCAGTTTAGGAAACTCGAAGAACTTATATGTACAACCCACGGACATGAACTAAGGGTGGGGAATGCTGGAGGGTTGGGGGGGCAGGGTGGAGGGAGGATAAAGGGGGAGAAATTGGGAAAACTGTGATAGCATAATCAATTAAATACACTTTAAAAAAACAAGTGAGACTACAGTGCACTGTGTGAGGCTGTGGACTGAGCAGTATGGAAATTAAGTTCTCCTGGGGTGACAGCAGAAACTGGGGAGGTGGTGAAGACTGCCCCAGGGGCCAAAGTTCTCACTGAAGAAGAGAGGATTCTTGTAGGATATTGGTAGATGACTGCGAGATGGAGGGAGACTGAGTAGAAACCAAGTTTATTTACTCACTTCATTTACCAACGGTTTATGAAGCCCCTAGAATGTACCAGGGATTGTCATAGGCCCTGGGGATACAGCAGTGAATTTACCAGAGAAAGTGGCTGCTCCAGGAGCTGAGATGACAAAGGAGAAGCCCAAGTTTTGAACAAGATGGAAATGCACTGATCTGGAAATGGAGATGGAAGTGGGAGCTTTGGCAAGGTGTTGACATCCGTCGCCAGCCCTGATTTTATTTTATTTTGTATTCAACAAACACATAACACTATGTGTCCAGCACAATTTTAAGTGATTCACAAAAATTAACCAATATACTCTGCCTACTTGAGAGTTAGGTATTGTTCATATTCCCATTTTACAGACAAGGGCACTGAGGCACAGAAAGGTTGCCCAAGATCATGGTCAGTAAGCATCAGACACGAGCTACAGATGCACCACATCTGGCTTCCGGATCCGAGTTCTTCACTGTTGGACCAGGCTGATTGTCTGGGGAGAGGGGACCCGCTGCAGCACAGAGCTCGCTGGGATGTGGCCAGCAAGGCTACGGGCTTAAAAATAAGCACAAACACTGATCTCTCGGGATCACTAGTTCATAAGCAGGGGTTTCTGTTAGGGCAATGATTCTCAAATTTTAGCATGCATGAAGGTTACCTGGGGTAGTCTGTTAAAATGCTGATTCCCATGGAAATGGAGATCACATGGAGGGGCATCAGCAGGGAGGGGGAGCAGGGGGAATTAGGGGAAAAGGTACAGCGAATAAGAAGCATAAATAGTAGGTACAAAATAGACGGGGAGGTTAAGAATAATATAGGAAATGGAGAAGCCAAAGAACTTATATGTATGACCCATGGACATGAACTGAGGTGGGGGAATGACAGTGGCGGGGGGGTTGGATAGGGCAGAGGGTAATAAAGGAGAGAAAAAAATGGGACAACTGTAATTGCATAATCAAAAAATATATATTTAAAAAATAAATAAAATGCTGATTCCAAGGCTATTGTCTCATGAACCTAGCTTGGGGCTCAGGAATCTGCAGTCACTCCAGGTGATTCTGACTCAGGTAGTTCAGGGACGGAATTTGGTGATACACTTCATTACAAGGGTGACTGTTTGCATATTAAAAATTCACTGACAATGAAGATGAGGAAGCACTCAGGCAATTGATTGAAAATGTCAGGCTTTAATAATTTCTGATGATAAAACTACAATTTTTGAATTGGCAAAAGTTTCTGAAAATTTTATGAAATTTACTTGAAGGAAAGGAAATGAAAGTCATCCCAAGTCTTATCTGCCAGTTAGGAATTTCTGGTCCTGACCAGTGTAAAACTCAATTATAAGTGGAGATAAAAATATTTCTGAAATTATAACGCAAATAATAAAAAAGAATTTAATTAGTATTCAAACTTTTCAGAACACTCTTCATGTGTTACTGTGTGCCTGTTAACAGCTTTTTTGGTTATTTTTAGTATTCCAGATGCAATGAACTCCTCCCATTTTATTAAGAAAAATTTTAAACATACAGGAAAGTTGAAAGAACAGAATAATAAACACCAATATATATACCCACCTCCTCTATGTAACAGTTATTTTGACATTTTGCTATATATCTACATATAATGTTTATAATATTGACTACTTAGCAATGTATAAATATTATATATTTAAGACATTTGTAATATGTGTTGAGCCATTTAGAAGTAACATCATAAAGTTTCACCCCTAAAAATGCACATGGATCCTCCAAGACATAATTCCTGTATAACATAATACTCTTATCACACTAAGAGTATTAATAATATGAACAATAATTCCCTAAAGTCATCTGCTGTCAGGTAATGACCGTTTTTCTTTTTTTATTTTAATAGATATTACTCTTCAGAGCAGTGCTAGGCTCACAGCACAATTGGGCTGGGAGTTCAGAGGATTCCCACGTACCCCTGTCCCCACACAGGCAAGGCCTCTGCGCTGTTAGCACCCAGCGCCATAGCGGTCCATTTGCTACAATCGATGGACCTCCAATGACACGCTATTATCAGCCCAAGTCCACAGTTCTCATGCGTGTTCATTCTTGGTGTTATATGTTCTGTGGGTTTGAACAAACATATGATGACATGTATCCACCACAGAGCATCATAGAGAGTAATTTCACTGTCCTAAAAACCCTCTGTGCTTCACCTGTTCATCCCTCCCACCGCACATCCCTGGCAAACACCGATGTTTTTCCTGTTTCCATGGTGTTGCCTTTTCCAGAATATCATAGTGTTGGGTGGGCTGTGTTTTAACACTTGATAGGCTTTTCACATTTATGTTCTCATTTTGTGTGTCCTGACTTCCTTCCTTTGATTTTTCCTCATGTAGCAACTGCGAACAATAGGCTGCAAGGGACCCCCTTTGTCAGAGGGGGGAGTCCAGGCTTGGTGTCTGGCCTCAGCTACCTGGAGTTGAATAATCCTGCTGGAAACCAAGAACGATATGCTTCCTGGGCAGCTTCTGTGACTGGGCTTCCCCAGGTCATAAACCAAAAGGTATGTGATGCTGTGTGTACAGCAGCCGAAGCAGCCGTGTTGACGGGCACCGGGAAAAGGAGGTTACGTCAAGGTGCTTGGACAGAGAAGGCTGCGATTAGCCTTTTCCGAATCCCAATTTATGTTCTGTATGAGGAAATGAAAGCATACCTAATAACAAGAAACGGAAGGTTTGTTATCTTGTGTGTCCATATTTCAGTTAAAATGCCTAGTAAATCCCAAGAGAAATTAATGACAAAATTTGCATTTTAAGCTGTTGCCCTAAATTTGATTGTTTTCCCTGTTCCCTAATTCAGAGGAGCTATGGATTCTTTGTAGAGGAAGGTGTTCACGCTTGTTATATTTGCTGGATCACCTTTCTTCCTGTGCTCTTGGCTTGCATGCTCCTGGGGCCACGTAAATTCAGCTAGAATCAACGTGGCTAGTAGAAGTTTAGGAAGTTCTATTAACAGTCAGTTCTCTTTTAATGCAACGAATGTGTTCCTTAAAGCTCAAGAGCA
Organism: Desmodus rotundus; assembly: GCF_022682495.2. Classification (NCBI taxonomy): domain Eukaryota; kingdom Metazoa; phylum Chordata; class Mammalia; order Chiroptera; family Phyllostomidae; genus Desmodus; species Desmodus rotundus. Next base: position 203,881,337 of record NC_071387.1, read on the forward strand.
AGGCAATATTGCACAATAAAAAGACTATAAGGTTTATAGGAAAAATAGGGTTAGGCACACAACAATCAAAAGTTTAATCTGTGACACTCATTAAAAAAAAATAGGCACCAAAAAAACTAAAACCACACCAAACCCAGCAGCACAGTTCTATACACGTTAAATTGTTAAGAAATGCAGATACTATAGTAAATATGGCACACTACCTCTAAAAAGATCTGAAGCATGCTGGGTGCTGGACCAGTTACAGCTTGTGAATTGTTGTGAAGTGGAAGGAGAACAATGAGAAATGACAGTTGTAACACCGGATGTAGATGGGGGTAGTTTATCACACAGGCAGTGAACGAGATGGACGTTCGAGGTATGTGCTTGTGTGTTTTGTGTACCCCTATGTGTTTGGTTCAGTGTGTCCAGTTTTCTGTGTTCACCTGGTGTTTCCTGTGGACAAAATTACATGTAAGAAAAGGCAAAACTTGTGTGGTATGCTTCTATTATTCCTTAATATAACATCTCAATGGAACAAATTCATATCTTCAAAACAAATGCTATAGCAGAATTGATTCTATGATCTCTTCCCTGCCATGGGAGCCACACAATGTCCCAGGCGAAACTTGACTTTCAGAGATTAAGACACTTGGACTCAGAGCTTCTCAAGTTATCCCCCTAGCACCATACAGCACCCACCTGCCTCCTAATAAGGCTGATGGAGGAGGGGAGGATTTTCCCCAGAAGTCTCATCTTAAAGTGCCATTCATTGAGATTCAAAGTGACCTATGTCCATTGTCAGTACCCCATACACCTTTTAAAACCCTACACTGTTGACTAGGGAAAAGCAGGCATTCTTTGCTGTTCTCAACTATGCACTTTTCCACGTAGTTCTGTAACTGTTTATAGCTAGCTGTGCAAGCTCATTAGTTGGACAGGAAAGGAAGAGAGAAAGTAGAGACATTTCACAGCTCTCTGACCACGCAGTTCAGAAGAGCCTGGGCAGCGATGGAGGGCAATGTGACCGACTTTGCATTTGTCACGGTTGGATGCTGCAACCAGGGTGTACCAGCTCTCTCCAAAGCCAGTGAGGCACATCTCTGCCTAATTCTGTGCTCAGTGACATCATGGAGGTAGCCTGAAATCAGCCATGGTGACAGTAGTTACACTCAAGAAATTGGCAAATGCTACAAATCAGAGCCTTTTTGTTCCTGGGAGAGCAGATTGTTAACAGCCAGCACATCCGCGGTCTGGAAGCGTCAGACATGCCCGACGCAGAGCAGTAATGCCTACCTGTCTTAAGTGTCTTCAGGGAGAAGGAGTAACGGTCTTCACTTGAGGGACGTGTTAAGTGTCTCAGAGTCAGGATACTTAATTTTAAATTTAATTGCACATGCTTATTTACTGTAATGTGAATGCATTTCCTTTTCTTCTGCCCTCTGCAGGTGCGGGAGTGTATTGCCTTTAAAATAATATTTCAATAACTAGAAAATGAATGTCCTGTTGGTTTTTTTAAAAAAATTTATGCATGTACACAAGATACAAAAAAAATATGCCTTCCCTAGCTGGCCCTAATTTCCCCAGACTTGTCCTCTAAAGAAAGTGAATTGCTTTTTAAAAAATTTGAACAAGAAATAATTGGAATTAACATAAGAGTGGCTTTTGATTTTGTCTTAATGGGGATTGAGCTTAAATGCCAAAAGGAAAATATTGTTGCATAAAACCCTGATTTCTGATGTTGACTTCTTTACCTGTATAGCTGACACCTTTATATGAGCTGGTAAAGGAAGTACCCTGTGCCTCGGTGAAAAGACTCTACCTGAGACGGGCTCTGGAGGAATACCTGGATGAATCTGACCCCTGCCATTGCCAGCCTTGTCAGAACGGCGGCCTAGCCACTGTGGAGGGGACCCAGTGTCAGTGCCATTGCAAACCATACACATTTGGCAGTGCATGCGAGCGAGGGGTCCTCGTACAGGGCGAAGCAGGTCAGTGCGCTGAATTGTCTCTGATGTGTTGGACCCATGGAAAAGGGATTTCCCCTCCCCCTCTGGCCCCTGAGGTGGCCCTTCTTGCTGTATGGAGAGGAGGAAGTCTCACTGAGCATTTCAGTTCAGTATCTCTGTCCCTATTCCACTTCCGGATTGTAGATTCTGGGGCCAAGACCTGTGGCTGTCTCTCTGAATTTTCTGTCTGAATTAACAGACCTGCTGTGCCTGCACCATCCCCCTTCCTCCATTAGACCAGATTAGTGCCTAAAGCACCTTCTATCTCTCCAAAGTCATCTCATTAAGGTTTGGTCATCACGTAGGTCTGTGGAGCAAGGGTTCGAGTTGTCCAAACCTTCCGGTGGCAAGCTCCTTGAGTCATCTTTATTTCTATTTTGTGTTCCGTCCCATCAATCAATTACTCGCACATGTCTGTTGAACATCTGCTGTGCACTCCGCAGTGTGCTTGGGGCTTTAAGCACTTTAGTACAGGGCTCTGTGAAGGTCCTTTATGAGGAGACAAAGTATGAGACAATGTATGTACATTTATTTTTATATGTGTTTATGTCTCTCTCCACTCGAAAGCTCATTTCTTCCGATCAGGACTGTTTGGTTTATTTCCAGAGCCTGACATGCACCTCGACTTACAGAAGTCACTTAATAGATGCCTGATAAATGAATAAACACGTGACTAAACTGTGGTTGCTTATAGACAAGCATCAGGAAGGCACCCTTGCCCTCCACACGTCTCCCCAAGGGAACTGTCCGGGTAAATTAAAATTCCACCACGGACTCTCCTTTGTGGCTTGGATTTCCAGTGTTTTATAAAAATGGAAGCTTCCCCTGCTGGGAAGGAGTGGAATAGCAATCATAATATATCAAGCTGCTATTAACCCCCATTGATATATACTCAGGGGACTACTTTATTAACTCAGTTTCTAATTATGGAAGAAAGCATAAGAAAGATCATGGGAAAATATTATACAAATTAGTTTGGGTGGATGGTACTGAGGAAAGGGGGTAGAGTGGGTTGTACAGTAGAAATAACTAAAGAACATACAGTAACACACCCATCTATTATTAGAAAACAATGTTTGGGAGAATGGTTTCTGACCTCAGTTTCTAACCAGTAAAGCTAAGTTCTTAGAACATGGCTCAAGTTCTCTCTTGCCTCCCCCAAGAAACATGATGGGGGGAAACACTAAAGAACTGTGAGTCATGCGTCAGCCTGAGGTGGAGGGTAGCCGGGGTGAGCTGGGGAAGGATGCTGACAGGCAGTAAAAGCATTCCCCTGCTTGCATGCTGCCTTTCTTTGTAGAGTTCCAGCCCGGGTTGGCAGCCTGGAGTGTACAGTACATTATGTCCTTCTCATCCCCTACCACTGCTTAACAACAGGAGCTTATTGTCTTCATTGAGAGACTGTGGGGTGGTGAAAACAACCTGAACTCAGTCATAAGCCCGGGTTACAGTCTGGATTTGGCTTTTAGCAGCCACTATAGTGTGAGGCATGGAGTTCAACCACTTTGTGGTGGATTCCACACCTGTCCAGTTAGGATAGTAACTGACCGCCTGCTCACCTGGATTCATTCTTGTGAGCAGTAAATAAATGATAGAATACATGTGAAAGTGCTTTGAAATGGTTGTAAAATGATAAACAAATTTAAGATATTGTAAGGAGTTTGTGAATGCAGCCTTGCAGTGGACAACCCCGGTCAGTGTGCAGAGACCTCTGGCCATTGCCGAAGACCTCAGTGAACGCTGGAGGTAGTAAGTCCCCATATCGTCCTCTGCCCCAGCACCCACATGAGCAGGAAGCTGAGCACTGAACTCTGAAATCTCCCTCTCCAAGTACTTTCTGAACAACCCGTCTCTCATCTCACAGGGAGGGTTGATGGAGGATGGAACTGCTGGTCCTTATGGAGCCCCTGTGTTGAAGGAAAGAAAACAAGGCATCGTGAATGCAATAACCCATCTCCCAGCGGGGGAGGGCTATCCTGTATTGGAGAAAAATCAGAAAGCAGGCAGTGTGGAGAAGAAGACGAGGAGCTGAGGAATCTGCGGTAATGGAGACCAGACCTGCTGGCGATGGCACGAAATTCATTGTGCACTGCTGTACGCGTGGACTAGGCGATTGCTGCCACTAAAAGATTTGAAAGTTAAATGGAGATTTTTATCTGTGACCGCTTTGCCCTTTAGCCCTGGGCTCAGTTGAAGGACCGAGGCATGTCGTGGCCACTTGCACTCATGTTCCAAGTTTTCCGGACGTGGGTACAAAAGGCTGGGGAACTGGGAGGCAGTTTGGGTCCACAGACAGGGCAGCAGCGCTGGCATCAAGTAGATGGGCCACCTCCCTGCTGGGTGACCCCGGGCAAGTTAGTCGCCACACCGCTAACATTAAGGTCATCATGGCAGATAAAATGATAACTGAGTTTGGTCAGAATTAAAAAGGATTAAGCATGTAAGGTAATTAGCCCAGTGCCTGGCTCAGAGTAAGCATTCAAGACTATTTGTTTTACTTTTCCAATACACCTCTTCTTATTTATTTACTTATTTACTTAGGATTGACCAAAAGGCCAGTTGCTTGAGAGGGCTAACAGCTTTTTTGAAAAAGTCAGTAAATTTTTATTTAAAGATGATCACATTGCAATTCCTTCCACTTAGTTCCTCCTGAGTTGGAGTTTAATATTGAAGTTTGCCCTATTTTGGCAAACTTCAATATTAATGCACAGCTGTCTTCCCAGTCAGTCCACAACCCTTTAGGTGGAGACTCCTTGATCTCTACGTGAATATGGACATACTTCAAAAAGTCCCTACTTGCAACCTTCGGGGTCCAATTTCTTTAATCAATTTATTTTAGATCCCTAGAAGTTATTATACATGGTGGGAAGTATATCGCAGTTTTGGCGAGTGATCTAAAATCTCAGTCGTTTCTAATATTGAAAAGTCTTGCTACACACAATTTTTTCTTGAGAGCCTGGCAAAAAATGTTCCAGGTCTCATTGCCACCATTGCAATATGCTTACCACGACGGAAGCATAACCTGTGTCTCAGTGTAGGCACCCGAGACGGCGAATATCTTGAACGGTTAGCCCGGTGGTCTGGCACTCACTTCCTGTGGCCAGGACCTTGTGAACGCTCTCTCAGAAATGCTTCGTTGATGAATCATACCCTGTCCTACTAACCTCTTCTAAGCAGGGATTGGCAAAAAGTTCTAGTTAGATACACTGAAGGTCATGGAGTTGGAGAAAGCATGCTACTTGGGAATCCGGAGGTGCCATGCCTTATTCTTAGGTCTTCGATATCTCATATTGTAACATAAGCAGTGTCTGCTGACTGAGGAAGGTGGAGCTGGTGGAATGATGATGAGAGGGGGCTGCTGCCTCTGGGTACATGTCTCTGGGAACATTGTTGCCAAACAGCAAGTGGGGTCCCAACGACCAACGCCACCCCCTAGGCAAAATTCCAGAGGCAAAGTTTTGGTGATAAAGGAAAGGAGTCTTTATTCAAAAGCTTCACAATTTTGGAATAACAACTTTCTATGTGCATTAGTCACTTAAACTATTAATTAAGGCTAAGCTCTTTAATTGTTTTTTTCTTTTTTTAAAATTATATTTTATTGATTATGCTATTACAGTTGTCATGATTTTTTGTCCTTTGCACCCCTCCACCCAGAACCCCTCACTCCCTCAGGCAATCCCCCCACCATTGTTCATGTCCATGGGTCATGCATATAAGTTCTTTGGCTACTCTTATTTCCTATGCTGTACTTTACATCCCTGTGGCTATTCTGTAACTACCTATTCGTACTTTTTACAATCCCCTCACGTCATCACCCATTCCCCCACACTGCCCTCCCATCTGGCAACCATCACAATGCTCTCTGTATCCATGATTCTGTCTCTGTTCTTGTTTGCTTAGTTTGTTTTTTAGAGACAATTGTTGATGGATATGTATTTTTTGCCATTTATTGTTTATAGTTTTGATCTTTTTCTTAAGTAAGTCCCTTTAATATTTCATATAATAGTTTGGTAATGATGAACTCTGTTAGTTTTTTCTTGTTTGGGAAACACTTTATCTGCCCTTCGATTCTAAATGATAGCTTTGCTGGGTAGAGCAATCTTGGCTGTAGGTCCCTGCTTTTCATGACTTTGAATATTTCTTGACAATCCCTCCCAGCCTGCGAAGTTTCTTTTGAGAAATTAGCTGACAGTTTTATGGGAACTCTCCTGTAGGTAACTAACTTATTTTCTCTTGTTGCATTTAAGATTCTCTCTTTAACCTTTGGAATTTTAATTATGTGTCTTGGAGTGGGCCTCTTTGCATCTATCATAATTGGAACTCCCTGTGCTTCCTGGACTTGCATGTCTATTTTCTTCACCAAATTAGGGAAGTTTTCTTTCACTATTTTTTCAAATAGATTTCCAGTCTCTTGCTCTTTCTCTTCTCCTTCTGGCACCCCTATGATGAGAATGCTGGACCTCTTGAAGTTTTCCCAGAGGCTTCTTATACTATCCTCATTTTTTAGATTCTTTTTTCTTCTTGTTGTTCTGATTGGTTGTCTTTTGCTTCCTTATGTTACAAATCATTGATTTGATTCTTGGCTTCATCCACTCTGCTGTCATTTCCCTGTAAATTGTTCTTTATTTCAGTGAGTATATCCTTCATTTCTGACTAGATCTTTTTTATGCTGTTGAGGTCTTCACTAAGTTCCTTGAGCATCCTTATAACCAGTGTTTTGAACTGATTATAGTGTGTCTGATAGATTGCCTATCTCCATTTCGTTTAGCGCTTTCTCTGGATTTGCGATCTGTTTTTTCATTTGGTCCATGTTTCTTTATCTCCTCATTTTGGCAGGCTCCCTGTGTTTGTTTCTATGTATTAGGGAGAGCTGCTTTGACTCTGTGTCTTGGTAGTGTGGCCTAATGTAGTAGGTGTCCTGTAAGGTATAGTGATGCAGCCACCCCTATCACCCAAGCTGGGTACTCAAGGCATGCCCTTTGTGTGGGCTGAGTACACCTTCCTCTTGTAAATGAGCCTTGGTTGCTATTGGCAGATCAATAGGAGGGACTTACCCAGGCCAGTTAGCCACAAGGATTGACTGTGACCACTTACCACCAACCTCCACCCTCCATGGAGAATCAGCTGTGCAGGGACAGGGTGGTGGTGCTCCAATGTGGACTGTAGCTGTCCACTGGTTGTGCTGGCCCTGGGGTTTCCTGGATGGTACAGGACAAGGTTAGCCTCCCCCTGTGTTTTTCCCAGGGCCAACCTGCCTGAGTCATAAAGCAGTCTGAGATGGCTGCTACTTGTGCTGGGCTTGGAGTTTCCCAGGCAAAGCCAAACTGTGAATCTAGACTGGCTGCTGCTAGTGCGGGGCCTGGAGCTCACTGAGGCTGGCTGTTGCTTGTTTGGGGGGATTTAGGAATTTATGTAATATAAGCCAAGACCAGCCTCATACGGAAAAGCAGTTTGGGTGGACCTGTAAGTTGGGTGGGGCGGAATCTCTGGGGATCTCCAAGGTGGGTCAAAGAGTGTTAGCCAGGTTGACTGGAGTCTCAGACAAGGCAGCAGCTTGCTGGCTCTGTGACGGAGGGTTTAGAAAAGGGAGTCCTTTCAGATGCAAATGAAAAACTTGCTATGGTGCAAAATACTAATTATACTGTGGAAATTTATCACATTAATGATATTTTGTTTCCTTTTCCTTCCAGATTGCTTGAACCGCATTGCTTTCCTTTGCCTTCGGGTTCAACAGAATTCTGTCCACCACCCCCGGCCTTGGACCACGGATTTGTTCAAGTTGGTTATGAGAGAGACATATTTTCCCTTTATATATACTTTTTGCTTCAAGTTCTACCTCTCTTCTGTTGTTATGATCCATGTCCTCCTCCATGATGAAGTGGTGCTAAATATTTTATGTGTGCATCTTAGTTTTCGTGATGGGGCTTTTAGATCATGACTTTTGTTCTTTGACCCAAGGTGATTAGAATTCTGCAGAAGGCGGTATATCTTCTGTGGCAGGGTAATCAATACTGCCGCCCAGTGAATTAGAAGTGTAATCACGCCAGAGAAACATTTCCATTCCCACTAAAACAGAAATCTGTAAGCAAGTTCTTCATAATGAGGACTTTCTCTATTCTTGCCATTAAAAGAAACCTTTTTCTAAAAATTTTTTTTTCACAAAAGGGTTTGTGATGGAGTATTATGCTTATTCCAGGAGCCAATCAGACCTTTAGCCAGTGTTGGTGAGATATGTATGAGTCATTATACTTTGGGCACTTTTCTTGTTCAGGAAGGAACATGAGCTGTCTGCTACCTGTCATTCTAGGGAATTTTCCTGGCTTTGGGACCCTGTTAATTTGTGCCCCTCTCACTCCCTCCTTGTTACGGTGAGGCTCGGGCCCTGGACCCAGTGAAGTCTCCTCCTGATTCATAAAGGAGATGTTGTTCATCTGGGTTCTCTGTGTGCGGCCAGCCTTGCTTTCTCCACGAATGAGTTTGCCTCTCAAATTGCAGGCCTTAGAACATACATGCTCTGAGATTTTGCTGAAGTTTTGTCCAATGGATGTACTGTTGGGAGATGGAAGAGCACTGTATGTATGTGTGGAGGGGAGGGGGGAGAGAGAGAGAGAGAGAGAGAGATGAACCTAGTGCTACTAACACTCATATTGTCCCACTACAGTCACCACAGTCTGAGAAGTTCCTGACGGTAGCCTAGGCTCAGAGAGTGAGGCCATGCAGACTAACATACTTTAGCAAACCATGAGGCTGTTGTCCCAAACTCCACTGCCCGTAGTGTCCTGTAAGGAGCCCACAGACTGGCTACATCAGAGTCACCTAAGACCTTAAAAATAGAGGTGGCTGCTTACCCCTTGTCTTTCATTTTTCCTCATTCTGTAGGTTTAGAGTAGATCCTGAGAGTCTATATTTTTCTAAATTGCTGCTAACTACCAACAGTTCTTAGAGAGAGCCAAGTTTACACATAGCTGAGTTCAACTTTCTCATACAGGAGTCCTTTTTGTGAGGCCCAGGAGCAGAGCTAGAACAAAAAGCCAATTGAGAGTCCTTCCCCATTTTCTTCAAACCTCCACATCAACCTGGGCCTCTGTTTCCTACCAGCTTCCATGAAGGAGCCAGCCTGGGCCAGGGCTGACAATGGAGAGAAGGGTACACCATGGAATCCTGTTCTAATGCCTGTAGCATAGCCAGTCCAGCTCCAAGCCCTCTCCCAGGAGAGACACCAAGCAAGCCTGGTTGCCCTCTCAAGGCTCAGACTTCAGACTCTTCTGTGCTTTACTAAGAAGGCTCACCTCCTGGCATTAGAGGCTAATGACATGCCCTTGAATCTGACCCAGCCCAGCAGCCCTTTCCCTACAGGGTGGGGCGGGAGAAGATCAACATTCTGCTTCCTCTGAAAGTCACCAGGGGGAGACTTGACTTTCAAGAACTGGCTGATGGGATTTGAACCTGTCTGTTCAAACTGGCATTCATCAGGCAGTGTTGCCAGTGAACAGCCCCTAACACCTTACCGTGAAGGGTTGGCTGACTAGGGTGTTTCCAAAATCTGACAACAAACTGCCTTTAACTAAAAGTATAAAGGAGAGAAGTCACTTGGACAGTGTGTACTAAAGTAATTTTAGAAAAATGCTTAGTACAGTGCTTGGTATTTTGAGCACAATCAATAAATTATGGTACAGTGACATCAATGGCTTTATTTCAGTTGACGGTGGGACTATAAACAAAAACTATTTTTATAAACAATTTTTAAACCAGTGATTTCAATGTTGGTTGCCTGATGATTAAAACAAGGCGTGGTTTATAGACAAAATATATCTAAAGAAACATTTTGGTGATGCAAAACAGGCATACTCTTTCCCTCTCTTTTATTTCTGTTTAGGGTGAAGATACCACGTTTCCTGTTGGGAAGAACATAGTGTACACCTGCAGCGAGGGATACTCTCTCGTTGGAGACCCCATTGCCAGATGTGGAGATGATTTACAGTGGCTTGTCGGGGAAATGCATTGTCAGAGTGAGTGGCCTCGGCTGTAGCCTAAACTTTAAGATGAGATAATAATGTGGAAGAGAATGAATTGAGATAAATAATTGCTCATCAAGTACCCCACGTCTTGACCTCCCTTTTCTGAAAGGTTCATACAATCCTGAGTTTCAGGAGTGCCTTGAGTAAGGTCTCAGCATTCTCTAGCTGCTAGAGCTCCTGGTAGGTGCAACACATTTTATTGCAATTTTAAAGTTTCTGGGACCAATTAGAATTGGCCAGGAAGCTCAGTTCTGGCTAAGACCATCAAGACATCTTCTAAAGTTCAATAAGTAGGAGTGTACCGCAATCAATACCACAATCAATCTCTATCCTTAAATGTTTTGGATCCTCTTCCGTTCCAGTGCAGGCAAATTGTGTTACGTTAACACTACTCTTTGGCTTCTATCTCAGTTGCACTGCATAGAAGTTCATTCGGCAGATGGAGAGACAGTGTAGAGATATATTTTTCCTATATCGCTTGGCCTGTGCCTGGAAGGAATGCCTTAGTGAACACAAGCACATTTTTTTCTCTTGCATATACACCGATAAGTGAAATTTCTGAGTCATAGGGGACATCTACATTTAAATTTAGAAGATACTGCCAGCGTTCCATGTGATCAGTACCAATTTGCATCCCTACCAAAATCTGAGAAGTTAAGATTGCTCTGAATCCTCACTCACATCATCTATAAAATTTTTTAGCTATATGATGAGTGGGTAGTGATATCTTTTAATCTGTATTTCTTTCTGATGAATAGTGATGTTAAACCTGTTTTCACTTGTTTATTGGATATTTGGCTAGCCTCTTTGGTGAAGTGGTTGTCCAATCTTTTGTTCATTTTTAAGGTTTATCTTTTTTCTTACTGGTTTGTAGGACCTCCTCTCTTCTTCTTTGCCTCTTTTGCTGTTTTATCTTTCTGTCTCTGTCTGAAGTTCTTCAGCAGAAATTACTGAAATAGAATATAAACATTCCCTAGCTGGGGGTAATAGAGCCCATAACTGGTTCAATGAAAAATTAATCAGATACTTCTGCTTGAAGAATTTCTTTCCCTTTATTGTGTATATACCAGTGGAAAACAGTCCCAGTCTCTTTTCATTTTATAATGTCTTCATTTTATCGTCATTTTTGAAGGATATTTTTGGGGGGTAAGGAATTTCAAGTTAGCATTTATTTTCTTTAAACTCTTTAAAGACTTCAGTACATTGCCTCTAACTTACTGTTTTGGTATTTTTTTTGTCTTTGTTTTTCAGCAGCAACTCTACTCTGATGTGCCCTGGTGTGATTTTCTTTGTCTTTATGCTGGTTGATACTCACAGGAGGTCTTGAACCTGTGCTTTAAGGTTCTTTGTCAATTTTAGAAAATTCTTGACTAATGTGTCCTAAAATATTTCATCTGTCCCACTCTTGTTCACTCTCCTCATGAGACACAAATGATACATTTTTAGACTCTATAGATTATATACATTCTTTTCTTTGTTTTACATCATTTTCCTCTTTGTTTCATTCTAAATTTTCTATTGATCTTAGTTTGTTAATTCACTGTACAGTTGTACATAATGTACTTTTAAGAGCTCTGTTGAATTCTTAATTTTATTTTCCAATTCTAGATATTCCATTTGTCTGCTTTTCTGTATGTTCTAATTCTCTGCTGAAATTTCTTATCTTGTCTTTTATTTTTTCCCAACATGTTAATCACAGTTATTTCAAGGTCCATGTCTATTAATCCCATTTTCTGGATCTGCTGTGGGTCTGCTTCTATAGTCTTTTTATTTTATTTTGGTCAATTCTTATCTTTTTTGACTGTTAGTTTTGATTTAATGTCAGTTTATGAGTGAAAAGTTAAAGAAATGATTTGAGGCTCTGCATGACATCTTCCTCGACAGAAGGTTTGTTTTGTTTCTGGCAAGCGATGAGTCTGGTTTATGCCCACTTTGCCTTTATTCCCAGTGTGTAGCTGTTAATGGACCCCAACTGAAACTGTGATAAGAAATTCTACTTAGGTCCCTTCTGTTTGACAGGACTGGGCTCTAATTTTTATCTCCTAGCCCTGTGAAACTGCCTAAAACTCCACACAACTTTTCAGCCTCTAAGCTGCATTTTTCTCCTCAGTTTAGCAGCCTTTCAACATCCCCCCCCCCCCCCCCCGCAAATTTGCAAATACTCCAAGGACAAAGGCATTACCAAATGTTGTCATCACCACTTTAGACTTCCTTTCTCTCTGGAACTTGGACCTTCAAAACTTGACTTGCATCTTCTGTCCTCAGCAGCATACAATGCACTTGCTGAAACTGAGGCACTTGACAGATGCTGCTTTGAATGGATGAGTAAATGGGTTTGCTGGTGCAGAAAGAGTAGTATTTTGTAGACCATCGTCCATTAGAGAGATTGCCAAGATTTTTTTAAATTGTGAATTCTGACTTGCTTTCCATCACTATGCATGCTTCTCATTTTTCTCTTTGCTGTTTTTTCAAGTAAAAGATTTCAGCTAATGAACTAATCAAGCAAGAAAGAAAAGAGATGAGAAACAACATTTCACACTTTTATGGTTACAAGGCTAAAGGCAATTCTTCAAAAGTTTTAGATAGTAAAATTTCCAATTGGATACATGCTAATGATACACCAACGAACATCATTCTTGGGAAAATTCTAGTGGGGCTTAACCAGACCAGAGAGATAAGTGGCAGTCGTGAAAAGTCTGGTTTTGACAGCAGGTTGGACTATAGGATTCTGTTTATAAGCTAATTTATTTTAAATTGTCACAATGCTTTGAGGGTAGGCGTGGAGGGCGGGAGCTGTTTCAGTCTTCAGTCATTCATTGGTTAACTTCACGTGGGCTCAGTGGAGTGTGGCATGTCTTCTAATGTGAAAAAGCAGAGCGAGTCCAGCAGGGCCGTTCAAAGCCGTCCTGCTTTTTCAAAGATGGTGCAGGAAAGCAATGACTCTTGTGCTCTGTGCGTGACTTTTTTTTAATCTTTAGAAATTGCCTGTGTTCTCCCTACACTGATGGATGGCGTTCAGAGTCATCCCCAGCAGCCTTCCTACACCATTGGCGATAAGGTGACCTTTTCCTGTTCCGATGGCATGTCCTTAGAAGGTCCTTCGACATTTCTCTGTGGATCCAGCCTGAAGTGGAGCCCTGAGATAAAGGATGTCCGTTGTGCGCGTAAAGGTGAGCGGTCCAGGTCTGTTCAAGGATGCCCGCACTCAGGAGAGTGACAGTCCTGGTGGGGGTCCTTGGTGGCCCCGAGTCACTGTAACAGTTGAGTCTTTGCCTCCATCCCTGTCCCTCCATGAGAAGGAGGTCAGTTTGTAGACCAAATAACAGGCTTCGATACTGGGCACACGTAGTCTCACGGGATGAAAGAAAGTCAAGAATAGCCCTGGTGATTCTAAAATTGTAATCGAAATCCCTTATATCACAGATTAGCTTTGTATCACTTATGGTGCCAAGGAAAAGGATTTTTAAAAGCGAATTGCTGGTTTCCTCCTGATTCTAAATATACTTTCATTAAGTAAAAAATTGAGATAATAATTATATGAAGTTCTGTATGTTTTATTTATGGGCTTTCAGAGAGTTTATTAGTATTATTGAAATTAAAGTTTTAAAAGCATTTACATTTAACGCTGCAAAGCACAAGTGATTGAAGGAAAAGTGTTGTGGCTTGTGAAATTGTTCTGAATAGTGTAAATCCAAAAAATGTAGTGTTTTGAACATTAAGCAAATTAAAATGGTGTTTTGGAACTTGAGGTGGAAAAAGATTTGGAAAGCCAAATCATTTCTTTTTTAGAGATACTTAAGATGAAATGGATTTGTTTTTTAAAATAACCCTTTGTTTGTTCTTTGTTTACATTTTTTAAAATAACTAAAAATATTTGAAATAATTAAAAACAGGAGAGAAGAAAAACCCTCTTGCATTCCATTTTACATGGTATTCTTATTTCCCTTGGCTATGATTTTGAATTCGGTGCTGAAACTTGTCCTTTCTAGGGAGCATGAAGTACTAGATGCCGTGAGAGATGCCATCAGGTGAGTTAGGTGGGCACAACTACGACGAGCAGGCTGCGTGGGGCACCCTGGGACTCACGTCTCCATGGGCAGTGGTGTGAAAGGGATGGGACAGACGAGGAAGGCGGCCTGTCCCATGGAATGCCCAGCACGAGCTACCACGTGCACTTTAGTCCTACCGGAGAAGGTTGCTTTTCCTCCACATGCACGGAAGCACGTATAGACATTTATTTGCATATATTTGCATATTGCAGTTTGTTTGCGCGGTTGAAGGAATGCACCTGTGCCGGTAATTCTGCAGTGAACGAGAGCAGCGTACCATTGGTGCGGTTGCTCCTGAACTCCAAAGGGGAGCACATGCCTGTCTTTCTGAAATGTCCGCTTCAGCCGTTTTATAGCACAGTTTGGTATGAAATTTCTCCCACTTAGTAGCACATTCTATTTACGTTTTAATTAAGAATGTTTTCCAGACCTGCATGTTTTCAGGAGATGTAGATATTAATAACTACCTAAAAATAAGCCTATAACAAACAAAAAATCCAAGTTTGCCAGCCTCCAAAGTGAATTGTTTCAAAATACCTGCTGTGTCAATATTTAGCCTTTTTTATTGCGGTAAAATATACATACCACAAATTGGCCATTTTAACCATTTTAAAGGTGCAGTTCGGTGGCATTAAGTACATCCACACTGTTGTGTAACCGTCACCACATCCATCTCCAGGACTTCCTCATCCTCCCAAACCAAAATTCTGTACCTCTAAAACACTAAACCCGCATTCCCCACCCAGTTAGTACTTAGTCTTAATGAGAAGGTGATTTGGTTTTAAAATAGTAAAGGTACATACTCTACATGATCCCTAATTGCATGTTTGTTTGGCTAATTGAGCTACAAAGAAAACAAAGTTGTGCTCTTTTTAAATGCTAAAGTCTTTGGTCTAGATAATTCTATAAGGAATTTTCACAAAGTATAAAAACTTTTAGCAAATATTTAAAATCTAAAATGATTAGCAAGTGAAGTTCTAATCATAATGCAGGAATAATTTCCATGGCTTTGACATTGAACTTTAGATTCGGTACATTTTCGATTAAATTTTCTCAACTCCAGCGCTGTTGGAATTTTGGGCCTGATAATTCTTTGAGGCGATAATTCTCTGTGCACTGTGAGAAATTTAGCAGCATCCTGACTTCCACCCACTAGATGTCAGTAGTGCCCCCCAGTGACAACCAAAAACATCTTTAGACATTGCCAAATTGTTACCAAAGGGACCTGAGGGGGGACGAGATTCTACTACTGAATTGACATCCCCCTTCTCTCGGGGTCCTCCTGTATTAGGTTCTCCTTGCCCACCACCAGGGAATTATAGCTCTTAATGTCAGAGATTGGTGAAAAGGAAAGGAATTATTTATTCAAAAGTTATACAGACTTAAGAGTAATGACTTAATGTCTTCATTAAAATCCCAAAGTTCCTTAAAACACCTACACACACACACAGTCCTTCCTTCCCCCCTTTGCCCAGCCCAGGGTACCGTATCTCAGGAAAAGAAAGAGAAGTCCATGGCTCAGGTAGTCCCTGGTTCTTCCCAGCAATCCGTGCTTAGCTGGCAGGCTTCCCACAGTTCCCAGCACCATCAGCTATGTCACCTGGATCTCCAGTTCTTAATCCAAACCCACGTGGCACCTTCTCAGGGACCCCAGCAAGAGTCCTTTCACCCCTTTCCTTCCCGCAGCATCTCTCCTGCATTCTCCCAAACTGCTAAGAGAGAGCGCTGCATCGCTGCTAAGAGCTCTGTCTTGCTTTCTTGCTTCCTAAGCTGTGTGGCAAAGGGACCTCCAAAGCCACGTGGGCCCCGCCCACTTCTCGTCAAAGCTGAGTGGTTCTCCCCTCTCAAGGCTGCTGCACTCGGGTTTAAATCCCAGCGCCAATCTTCCTCTGCAGTCCCATTTCTGATTCCTCTCACAATTGGCTACACCTGCCAGCATTCTGGTATTTTTTTTTCCAAGCTTTTCTGGGCTGCAATAGTAAGTCCAGGCAGGTGTGGCCCCATGGTGTAGAGCCAATCATCTCCAAGCTCTTACGCAGGTGCTATAACCAGGGGGAGTTGCCTTCCAGTTACATCCTGGGTGGAAGTCACTCCCATCTCCCTGGCTCAAAGCAGGACCACAGCTATTTAACATATCCATGAAACCAGTTAAAAGTTATAGATATGTTAAATGACCATGCCTAAGGTTAGTTGCAAAACTGTTGCTATGCAGACAACTCTCAACAGCCCTGCTCCATCTGTCCCATCCCCCAGTTTAGATTTGTGGGGGTGAGGACATCCTATATTTTTAATATTTCCTAGACACTCTGAGTTCTGGACCCCATTACAAATCCCTCTTTGGGGGGCCCCCTGACTGTACCCCATTACAAAATGTCCCTGGGGTGCAAAATTGCCACTGGTTGAGAACCACCGATCTAGATAATACCATTATATATATACACATGTATATATATACATATATATATACACATATATATGAATAATTTTAGGTTTCAGAAAAATTGCAAATATCTTTTCTATATACCTTTTACCCACCTTTCCATAATGTTAACATTTCACGTAACTTGACATAATTTAGTTGGTCAAAACTAAGACAAACTAAGACAATATTATTACAGTACTATTGGCTAAACTACAGACTTTATTTTCATATGACCAGTTTTTCCACTAATAACCTTTTTACGGTCTAGGATACAATTCAAGACGCTACATGGCATTTTGGATAAACTGCTTTAAAGGGAAGTGTTTAAAGAGGAAGCACTAGTTACAGAGGTTGCGGACGCAGCAGGTGTGGTTCACATTGCTCTGCGTTTACCAATGTGTGGTTCAGGAGATTTTCCTGTCATGTCTAAAAGCTCTGACGTTTTCCAAAGTTAGGGAGTATTTCATAGTTTGTGCATCATGAAAACATGCTCTTCAGCCCTTTCTTACTGCTTTACAGATGTATTTTTCAGCAGGTAACTGGTTTTACAGTGCAGTGAATTCCATTGTAAGGACGCTGACGGAGGAGGGAACAGCAGAGTGTCATAGAGTATTCCCACTGCAGTCAGTACAGCCACAGCAATGCAGATCAAATTATGCTTTTATGATCTGGACCATGGCGCTTTCCTGTCAAAACTGGAATGATGGTTAACTGTTGATCCGTTGGTAGAAAAGCTAAAACAATGGGAAGGAGTCTATTAATGGGAGTACGTCCAGACATCTGCTCACTGTTGAAGGGAGGCCGCTTGGACCTTACACATGACAGGTGGTTACAGATCTCCTGGGGATTCCAGGGAATTCTCTGCGTTTAAGTCAAGTCATAGTTCTGTTTCCTGTCCCATTGAAGGTACAGTGGGCAAAATGCGGTCCACACAGCAAACACCAGCTTTTTAAAACAATTGAATTTATTGGAGTAACATTGGTTGATAACATTATATAAACTTAAGTGTACAACTTTATAATACAACATCTGTATAATTTAGTGCATGCTCACAGCCCAAAGTCTAGTCTCCTTCTGTTGTCTGTGTCTATGACAAATTTAGGTGTCGTTCTTGCGCAGGGCCCATGCTGATCTCCTGTGTATGGTTCCAATTTTAGCATATGCGCTGCCAGAGCGAGCACTAAACACCAACTTCCTGGTAAAAGGGAGCCTGTTACCAACTGTGCCAGCCTTGGATTCAGACAGACGCCGACTTGAATCCTGGCTTGCCCAATCTGTTAAATACATGAACTGGCGCCAACTTTCTAACTTTTCTGATCTTTACTTCCTCATCTCTTAAATGGGCATTTGTTAAGGAGATTTAAGTATCACAGTGTATAAAGAGTGCATAGCTAATAATAAATGCTCCAGAATTGGTAGCGACCATGATCAATGGTATTATTTTTAGGGGGCTCTGAAGAATGCTCTATCTCTTGTAAAATACTTCCCAGCATTTTATATTTTTACTGTACACACTTGTTGCCGTTGAGACTATTATACAGCCAGGCTCTGCGATGAAAATGGTACGTTGTTGATCACGGAGAAGCCCTTCTCCCGATGACTGCACCTCCTGTATCTTTTGCTTCTCAGATGCCCCTTTGCCATCGGCAGCGCCTGTATGTCAGCCTTGGGAGAAAGTGAAGAATTCAAGATGTGTTTGTAAATTGCCCAATGAATGTCGGTAAGCCCCATCTTTGCTCACCTCTCTGTTTCATTATAGTCAAAATAAATAAAATGATTCCTTAGGCTAGTCTCTGTTAGATCCAAGGTGCCGCTTACCAAGAATTAAGGATCTTTGCTTTTAATCTGCTCCATCTGCTGCCCGCTGTTTGCCTGGGTCCCCAGGGCTGACAGCTGGAAGCATGTAACCTGGCTAGAGGGAGGCGGAAGGACTACTTGAGCACTGCCTGCTCTACATGTAAAATGGTGCCAAAGGACGAAACTGCCACCTGAGGATTTAGAGCTTGAGAGGATTCGGACAGAAATCCTCCGGAGACAGAAAGCAATGCCCACAGTGAGAAAAGCAGTGGGTTTCTGATCCCTGAAACATCTGCCTCTAGATTGCTTTATAAGATGCCACCCAGCTGGAGACCAGTTCATTGTAGGAGACCTGTGGGAGTTCCTAGATGTCCTCGTCACGGTCCTAGCCGGTGCAGACGGCACGATTAAACTAAGAGGAGGATGACAAGTGGGACTGTTAAGTGGAAAGTGGGAGAGTAAAGGACAGTTCCAGCCACAGGGCGGTGTCCTGGATGAGTCACAATGTGGGTACATATCCATGCCCAGGCCCGAAGGAGCAAGAGAGGAGCATTTACAAGAACCGAGAGACAGGGAGGGTTGGAATGGCAGCTGAAGAGGGACCCAGGGGAATAAACCCCCTACCTGCACTCCCCTCCCCTTCCAGTCTCCTACCACTGCTCCCACCGATTAAATGCCCCCAAAGCTAGCGGACAAGGAAGTCTGTTGGATGTGTCAGATGCGGCAGCCTGCCAGGCAGGGTGGGGGAGAGGAGAGGGAAACAGGAGAGGCAAGTGGCAGAAATATGTCCTCCTGTCTGGGCCTAATCAGAACACAAATGTACTGGCCAATTACTTGGCTTTCAATTATTATTATCATCACATCCAACTCCATGAACGCCTGCTGTGGGTGATGGCAACTGTGGTGGTGTCTGACCCAGAGGAACTTCTTGTGGGAGGGAGAATACAGTGGAATAGTGTGGCTGGCAATGGGGTTTGGCCTGAATATTCTGACTGCTGTTATTTTCTCTCAAGCACTGCTTACTCTGATTCACTTCCGTTGGCTTTCCACCTTCCCCGATTCATTTAGTTTGCAGTCTGCTGTTATTTATAGACACGGTGTGTGTGCGTTTACACATGAGATCCTGTCAGCAACAGGGCCTTGTAAAGTCTCTGCCTTTTAAGCTGTTTTGAGTGGTCCTATTTAAAGTTTAAATAAGCAGATAGAAGAGAGATATAAAGATTTGTTTTCATTGTGTAAATAACTCCAAGTAAATTTAGCACTTGGTCAGAGAAGAAAAAATTAGAGCTAAATATACGTACAAGTAAAGACAGACATTGTCTACTACACAAAAATGCTTCGCTGTCTAAGCTTTCACCGCAGGAATGCCTTCCTTATCCATCACATTCAGAACTGTAGTTGTTTTCATCAGCGACATCTCTAAGAAGCTGGATCTCATCATTTTGGCACCAACGCTTAAGAAAAAAAGGAATCATTTTTTAATGGAAATATTTCTAAAGTATTTTGTAAACACGGACGCTAAAACATAGCACTGAAGCATAGTTTCATCTTCCCCTGAGGATTCGGTCGCTGGCCGCTGGGCTGGGAGGGCCCGTGTGTCCTGTGGTCGATGGCCTTCCCCATCCACAGCTCCTGAGTGTCGGATCTCTGCGTACTTTCTGTCCCTCCCTGTTGTCAGCCCAGCAGCTGTCCCCAGCACATCTTGCCTTCTCTTTCTATTTGCAGTACCTGATCTGTTCTACATGAATCTAGGTCGACACTAGCTGTCTCAGCTCTCTAAACATCAGGAGCAAAGAAAGAGCAAAAAACATTCTTTTAGAAGGATGTCCAACTCACAGCCCGCAGGGTTGCAGGAGGCCCAGGATGGCTATGAATGCAGCCCAATACAAAATCATAAATTTATTCAAAACATTATGAGATTATATTGTGATTATGTGTTGCAATGTATTTAATATGTGGCCCAAGATAACTCTTCTTCTTCCAGTGTGGCCCAGAGACGCCCAAAGGTTGGACACCCCTGAAGGGGGCTGGGCCCTTGGAATGAAGGGATGTGAGTGTCTGTTCCACCTTTTTGCTGCAGAGCTTCACCTGTCACTTCTCACCCTCAGCTTTTAAGGAATGCACATCTTGTAAATGATATAATTAACCAAATTCCTTTCAGGTCTTCCTTGGAGGTGTGTGCCCGGGACGAGAGGAGGGGAAGAGTGCTGCCCCTGACCGTGTGCAAACTGCACGCTCTGCGCTGCCAGGGCCTCCGGTTCACATTGACGGAGGCCGACAGCTGTGTCCAGCCTGCCTCCGCCGGGAGAGCTTGCGGCACCTGTGCACTGTGGGAAAAATGTGCCGGTAAGGGGCATTTCTTTTCTTTCATTTAAAAAAAAAACGGAATGTGTCCCAAGTTTGCATGTCATTGTTGCTCAGGGGCCGTGCTAATCTCTGCATTGTTCCAATGTTAGTATTTGTGCTGCCAAAGAGAGAAAAGGGAATTTTTTATTTGAAACTGTAAAGCTGCTAAAGCAATAGTGCTGAGAGTTAGAGAAATGTCATTTTCTAGTTCAGCAGCAGATCAGCACAGGCCCCTGAGGGTGTCAAGGCTCAGGCTGGTCTGAGAGTGAACAGGGAGGCAGGTTGGGTCAAGTACCTAGAGGCCTTCCCTGCTGGTCTGAATGTCCTCCCCAACCTCAGTGAGTCCCTTCTGCCTTCATGATTTTTGCCCTGTCCTTGCATCATCCGCATTGTGTACTTGGAGTTTTGGCTTTTCCAAGAGGGAAAAGCTGGGGCAGAGCAGCCCTTCCCCGCCAGTTCCCTTGTCCCCATGCAGCCATGCACCTGTGTGGAGTGCTGACCAGGGGTACCATACCTAACAGTGCAACCAGCCGGCCCTGTGGCAAGGGCTCAGCCCTGAACTACTTGTACCAGGGAGCTCTACCCGCACCTTTGCAAGTCCCACTGAGCCCTCATGCCACTGGGCTGGCAGAGAGCCTTCCCTGTCCCCCAGGGGCATGTCTGTTTCAGGGGCTGAGGGCTGACCTGAATTTGGCCAGTTCCCTCTCTACTTTGAGCAGGAATCTGGTCAGCTGCTGGGATCCATGAGCTCTGGACGCTGTATCAAGTGCAGTGCCTTCAGGGACGGGGATGGGTCCACAGCCATAATGCTAACACGCACCTTGTAGCTCACACAGGCCCCTCCTCGGATGGCCTCTCCGTGTGGTGTCCCCAGCCCCAGGGCCCACTTAGCCACAAGAGCCACAGCACCCTCTCCAGTGTCACGTGAGGCCATTGGCACCAATGGAGAATTCAGACTAACTAGGCTACATCTGTGACAAGCGGCTAGCAAGGCCGCCAGTCTCTCCCTCCCAGAACTTGCTGAGTCCAGGTGCTTTCAAAAGTCCCATGGCCTTTCAGGCCCCTGGTCACTTCTTTCATGGGCCATTTCCAGAAGAAAATAGGCCTCCCTATGGTCAGTCTCCAGCCCATTCTAGAGGTCGCTGGACGGTCCCGTGAGCATAGGAGATGTCGATGCAGGACGCTAGCCTTGAGGTCACGGCTGGCCATAGACAAGCTTGATCCAGACAGAAACCACACAGTGTGTGTGCCTGTGGGCTCTGCGCAAAGACGGAGGCCTGCCATCCATCCAGTCCACTGATGGGGGGTGATCAGCGAGGACTGAGTAGGTAGCGTGGACTGAAGCTGTAGCTGGTGCTGGCCCCCAGGCAGGGAGGCCCAGGAAGAGGCGAAGGTGGGGGGAGCAGAACTTGGCGTCCAGTGCAGCTAGCTATCTCTGTGGCAGAGACTGTCCCCATACCCTCTTCCTAGATGGCGCACTGGGCTTCTGGTCACCTGTGAAGGCTCTGAAAGCACGGTTCCCTCCAGACATGGTAGCTGCCTTCTCCCCCTCTCTGCAGTTGGGGCTGTGGAAGATGTAGCTGTATTTATTGTGCTGTACTATTTTTAACATCTTGTGACTTCATGCTAAAGTGTTCTATTGTTAATAGAACCCTTTTGGATAAACATAACTCTAAAGCACATCTGCATGTCAGTAAAAATCTCAATTTCATAAAAAATAGACTCACAATAACTCTTTTAAAAAAAAAGAAACTTTGTCATTTTCTTAAAGGGAAGTCTCAGTTGCTATAAATATTAAGGAACTATCAAAATACTTGTAAACAAAATACTTGTAAAATACTTGGAAACAAAATGAGGGTGTAGCCTCCAGCTAGATGCTGCCGGGAGCTTGAGGGAGGCTGTTTCCTTGGGATACCAGGGAGATCTTACAAACCTGCAGTGTCCAGCTGGCACTTTCTCCCAGAAGGAACGGAGGGTTTGAAGAGAATAGAAAGAGGAGTTACTTTCTCAAGTTGTCATTCCATATTTCTGGTGCTGTGTCCAAGGGCACTTACAATGACCTTCACCACCACCACAGGCATGGCCCACCTCCCTCGGTGTCAGCTATACCCCCAAGGGGGGAGGGCTGGGTCACTGCCCTCAGTTTCCCCATCTGTCTCCAGCACAGATGATGACATCCGTAATTCCAGCTACGCTGGGTCCCTTTGGGTCTGGCAGTCACCATAGCTGCCTGGCTGACCTTGTTACTCTCCTTCTGGAGACACCTGGCTGCTGTATTCCAGCCTCGACACTTCAGCGCACACAGTGCTATCATGCACGGCTTATTTCTGTTTTTATTTATTTATTTATTTTTGCGGGACATGCAGCCTTTTGTGCCTCATGCCCTTTGTCTCACACCAAGTCTGATTCTTTGGTTCTTGGTCTCTCTTTGACCCTTGCCACTCAGCTCTTTGCTGAGGTCTCCTCATTTGGTGATAGGGTGGTTGGTGGGTCCCACTTGGGTTCTGACTCACAGGGACAGCAGCCTGGACTGAGCTGCAGTCCAGGAGTGAGCTGGACTGCTCTTGACTTGGGAGAACTGTCCCCTGTGGTCCAAACAATAACAGCAATCCTGGCACCAGCTTCCAAACCTGCTTATTCTGAGTGGAGCAGAAAGGCTGGCTTCCCTGGTCCTGCAAGTCCAAAGGGTGGTGGGTTCAACCCCCAGAGGCAGGAGCTCCTGTGGGTGGCTAACCACCATGTCGTGACTCTGGAGGTAAAGGGCCTTCATTCGCCCATCTCTACTTACCTTTGCAGCCCAGGACAGCAAATGTGTCTGCAGAGAGGCCTCCGAGTGCGAGGAGGAAGGCGTCCGCATCTGCGTGGAGGTGAACGGCCAGGAGCGGACGATGACGGAGTGTGAGGCAGGCGCCCTGAGGTGTCAAGGGCAGAGCGTCTTGGTCACCAGCATAGAGCCTTGCAAGGGGGACGCCCAGTAGGCTCCCGGCTGCCGGGGGCTTGCTGCAATCCAGCAATGGCCGTGGCCCATGGAAACGTCCCATAACTGAGAGCTTCAACATCCCCAGGGGCAGGCACATTCTTTCTCCCTCCCTCCGAGGCCCAGGTGCCCTCAGCCCCCAGCTGCCCGCAGAAGCCAGACCTTCATCAGATGCTCCTTCTCCTTTTTTTAAAAAAATTATCAGTCCGGTTCGTGTTCAGGAACCTCTGCCTGAGTTAGCTGTGTTCTTGGAGAAACTGCTAACTTCTCTGGACTTGGACTTTTTAATCAGAAAATTAGAGGGTTAGGCCAGAGAAACTCAAATGCTCCCTTTAAGTCTGGGTGACCCCGCCCAGGGGCCAGAACAGGCTCTGCAGCTGGATTAGGAAACAGAAATGCTAGAGAAGCGGCCGCTCGGTAAACCCGAATACACAGGGGACCTTGAATGCAGAAAGACAGTTACGGTGGTGCCATCCCGGGAAGGACCCTCGTGCGCCACCCTGTGGGCCCAAGCACGTCGCTCAGGGCTCCCCAGTCGATGGGAGACGGAAACACCGACTTGTCGGAGCCGAATTCATCCCGTCCTAGTCACGGGCACTGTCTGCCTCTTTGAGAACTCACATAATTCAGTCTTTTGGGGGGCTTTTTTTAGTGCAGGTCACACCCGAGACCTCCAGATTGCCCCGCCCCCTTTTCTTTGGTGGGAAGCTCCAGTTCACGGCCGAGCCACGGCGCAGTCGCCCGTTAGAGAGAACGTCTTTCTCTCCCGTGGGTGCGCGCCAGACTTTTCAGGGCCTGTGGAGGTAGATCGATCTGAAGCGCTGGCCTCCAGTTTGCTCCTTATTCATTCTTCATCAAAACAAAACGAAAAGAAAACAGCTGTGGGGGATGAAATGAGTGGGCTCACATGGAATTTAAAATACGCTTTCCTATACAAATAATATCTCTGTATTTTTCTGGTACTGATAAGTACATTTCTGCAAATCTTTAGTTAAAATGACAATGATTAAAATACTCATTAAAGATACTACCCTTTGCAATGTTTTGATCTGTATTATGTTTAATTTTAAAGAATCTTTCCATGAAGAGTGGTTAATGTGCTCTTTTAAAATATATTTTTATTTTTTAAACTACTTTATTGAGGTATGATGGACATATTAAAAAGCCGTGCATATGTAATATATACTACAACTTGATGAGTTTGGGGATAAGTATATGCCCATCAAGGCCATAAATGTATCCATCATTTCCCAAAGTTTCCTCCCACTCCCATTATTATTATTATTATTATAAGAATATGACATAAGATCTTTCTTCTTAGAAAATCCTAAGCATCCGTGACAGTGTTGCTAGCCAGAGGCGCTATAGCTGGCCGGTGGCTATGGCTGTGCCATGGGGGGTCTCTGGAACTTACCTTATGTCACGGACACTCGGACCCTTTGACTGCCATGTCCCCATTGCTCCCTCTCCTTAGCCCCTGGCAACCACCATTCTCATTTCTGCTTCTATGAGCTTGACTGTTTTAGATTCCAGATATAAGTGAGATCATACAGTGTTTCATTTTTTTTTGCCTGGGTTATTTCGCTGAGCACAGTGCCCTCCTAGTCTATTCATGTTGTCACAAAGGGCAGGGTTTTCTCCTTTCTATAAAGGCTGCGTAGCGTCCCAGTGCACACCTGTACTACATTTCCTTCATCCATTTATCCGTGGTGGAACTCGGGGTATTCCCATGTCTCGGCTATTGTGAATAACCCTGCAGTGGTCATGGGAGGGCAGGTATCTCTCAGATTCTGATTTCAATTCCTCTGGACGTATTCCCGCAGATGGGGGACTGCTGGATCATATGGTCATTTTATTTATCATTTTTTGGGGGAACCTCCCTATTGTTTTCCACAATGGCTATACCCAGGTCTGACCCAGGTCAAGCTTTACATACCAAATTATCCCTCAAGTGACATTTCAGACATAATGTGTGGAAGTTACAAGGAGGTAGGGTCCAACTGAAAATAATAATTGAGAACAATGTGAAACAAATGGAAACAAATTGAAAACAATTAAACAATGATGTTTGATTGAGGCCAACAATATTTGTTAGAGTTTATTATGGAGCTGATTTATACCCTGGGTGGGGGATAGATTTGAAAATGCCAGGCCAGATGCAGATCTCAAAACAAAGAGTCGAAACAGTAACTTCTTTGGGAGGAGATAGCTCGGTCTCTTTCCAGTCTTAAGCTAGTCTGGGGGTAGGTGTCTACTGCTGTCCCCTTCCTACCTGAGGCAGAGGACATGGCCGGCGTTATGAAATGCTGTAGGAGAAAGAGGCCTGGAAAACCCCCAGAAGATATGACAGCTAAAGTTTGAGAAATAAGTTTCACAGAGATAGTGAAGAAGAAGTAAGGGATTAACGACCAGCTGTTAGAGAAGGAGGGGAGCAGTGAATGAGGTTCTAGAAAGATGCTGTCTTGAAATACATAATTTCATGCTTTTTTTTTGTTCTTTTTTGAACATTGTTATACTTGACCTTTCCTCTTGTTAGAGACATTCACAATTGTGTATAAGAGAATTGGGTTTGTTACAGTGGGTCTGCAAAGAGAAAGTAACTTTCAATGTTACATCTTTAAAGATGTTTAAGACTCCCAAAATAAGGTCTTAAATAGCTAAAGAGAGGGCTTTGAGAAAAGCGAGGACTGTTTCTGACGTGAAAATTGATTGCAGAGAGAACTGAGGGAGTGTGAGACTTTCCCTGCTTCCCTTTCCTCTGCCTCAAGCCAGGTGGGGGCAACCTGGGGAGGAAGGGGTAGCGCCTTGCGGGAAAAGGCAGAGTGCTCAGATTAAAGCCATCTTGGTGAGGGGAGGGACGGAGGGAGAAGAGAGGATTGGCTGGTGCATTAACCAACGCTAGCTTCCAAGAGACAGGGGAGCCAAGCCGCACCCCACAGAGCATCGCTCGCAATCGAAGTGGACCCTGTGAGTCACCCGGGCAGAGAAGCTGCTTCGGGAGGCCAGTGTCTTCCTGTGACACGGCACACATTTCCTGATCCCGGACTGACAGAAGTGCTGCTGTCATTGCCCTGAGACCTAGTGAGCCCCATCCCAACAGCTCTGTGCACAACCTTCCTCCCCGCCCTCCCCGGTCCTAGGCACTGTAATCCCCTTGCAACAGAGAGAAGGTTCTTGGTGTTCAGGGGGGGTACATGGGGGGTGCAGAGTAGCAGGCAGGAATATCTGGCAGGTGGCCCCTGGAACTCTACCCAGGGATTAGCTAGACTAGGTGGCTCATTTGAGTGAGGGCCCCCCTCTCCACTGGGCAGCTGGCTTACCCAGCATCCCCTGCAGTAGCTTATTGGGTGTCTGAACATAAAATCATCAATCACTTTTGCTTTTGGTTAAGATAAAGATGTGTATTAAAGAAATTTGAACCCCACAATTTATTATTGGTTCTATACTTTCTATGCTCACCAACATTTCTTGGAGCCACAAAATCACACACCCACTAACCCGCTGTAAGCATTTGGATTATATGTAAGACAGGTGTAACAGCTAGTGGAGGTGGTCTTCATAAACTTGAAAATAAACTAAGATGTTGCATACTTTGGGTATAAGATGAAGTGTGTGTTCTACTACTCTCTCTCTCTCTCTGTGAAGTAGGAAAGAGAGAGGAGGAGAGGTGAGGCGAGAGAAGAGGAATGAGAAGAAGAATAGGGGGGAGAGAGGGAGAGAGAGAGAGAGAGAGAGGGAAGGAGAGATACTGGGCCATTCTTGTATAGGATTAGCAGAACTGAACACCCACAGTCCTATTATGTGCCAGTCTGCTGAGAATTTTCCTCCTTGATGAACTAGTTAAAGCATATTCACTACTTGTGCTAGGAATGCAACGACCTGCTTCTCATCCTGAATGCTGAGCCAGAAAGCAACCACAGTAGGAGGCAATTTCTGTTAATACCGGAGAGACCAGAGGTATAGGCACAACTTTCAATTACCTTGGTCTTTCAGGCAGTTTGCACATTTGGGGACATGAAGGCTGATGGCAAGATAGGAGCCCCTGCCGTGACAACTGAAGCATCTACAGTTTGTCTTTTTATTGGTTCCTGTCAGGCAAAAAACCCAGATTTACACTCAAAACAGCAACCATGTAGGAAAATTTCCTTTTCCAGCCAAGGGTTAACAAGACCAGAGAGAAAGAGTGTTGTTGCTTACAAGGCATGGGCTGAAGGTGAGAGGCTGGGCAGGAGAAGAAAAACAATACAATATCCCCCTTGATTCACAGGCCACGGTCAGTTGCCTGTGAAAGAACAAACCCAGAGAACCGCACTGTCATCACTGTTATTTCCACGCATCCCGAGGCGAGGAGACTTGTGCTGAATCCCAGGGGAGGGCCCATTAGACTCATGACAGAGCAGTGAGGTTTGAGCCAGACAGCCATTGGCCGGAAGAGTAAGGCATGTGTAATACTGAATGAGGGACGGTTGTGTAGCAGTCAGCTGGCCATGTGGGCAGGGATCACAGAGAGGTGTCAAAGGAATTTTCCGTAATAGTGAAGAGGAGTTTCCTCATCAAAGCGAGTTTTACCAGACATCCTCAAAAGAAAGTGCTTCCCATGAAAGGCCCCGGATGGGTGGAAAGTGAGACCCACTTTATGTGCAACCCAAGTGTGCACTGTGACAGAATTTGATAAAGGGCCCTAACTGAACTCCTGGATGCTGAGCACCAGGAGGAACTCCTGAAATTGGGTGTGATGGAGAACTGTGGACAAGCCCATTCATTGGGTGGTTGCAGCCCTATAGGATTTAATACTTTGGTGTGATGAGAAGACGACTTACAAAGGACCTCGAGTCTCCTAAAAGTGCAATGATTGGCTGTTTGCTATGGACAGGGTGCACAGATGCATTAAAAGGGAGAGGAAGGTACATTTGAGGATCTGGTCCCAGATCTCCTCTCGACTGGTGAGGGTTGGAACCTGGATGGTTCTGCGCCCCTTCTTGCTCAGCATGCTGCCTGTGTATACTCAATATAATGTCCATTTTCCATAGTCACACAGGTAGTCTTCATAGTCCTCGGCTAGTTAGCAGAAGGCCTAATCTGAAGATGGCTCTTGTGCTTCCCAGGGGAGTGCTCGTCCTGTATCACGACATCACCGGCTTCCTTCCAGTACTGTGGACCTGGGATGTCCTGTTTGAGCTGCGTCGTCCTGGATAGGGAGGAGTTAACAAGGTGTGGGGGGTGGTCTCTTGCTACATGCACAGGGCTGCTATTCTGAAATACTGACTTGGGCATGCTTCCAAGGCACAAAAGACAAAGCATAGCTATTTAAGTCCAAGTTAGTTGTTGGGAGATTTTTTATTCTGTTTCAATCTCCTTACTAGTAATTGGCCCTGTCATTTTTTTTCTTACGATATTTCCTTAGTCTAAAAGCCCATTGCCCACTCCCTGATTTATCATTTTATCTACTCTGTTAGTCCCATGCCAAAGCATTGATTTTATCATTTTACTACCTTGACCAAGAAGTTTTTTGGCTTCTCATTGTTTTCTAGATACAGTGTAACTCAACTTGTCATTCAATATTTGTGCCTTGCTATGCAGCCATCTTTATCTATTAATAAAACCTTTCTGCTATCATCCCAGGGGGCTTCTTTCCATCTTCCATAGAATGTTGTAGACTAAACAATGGCCCTACCACAAGTCTGCCACAGGCCTGGCTCAGTCTTGTCATCCCAACCCTGAGCAAAGCCTTTGAGGGTTGGACGTCGGGTAATTAATGATTTTCTGATGATTCCACGGGGATCAGGGTGAAGATAAACCCAACCCCCCTCTGCTGTCTCTGGAAATAAAAAGGTCCTGGTATCCTGTTCTGCAGGCTAATCGGCAATTCTCCAGACTCTCCAGCTCCAAGATACGGCCTCTTTTTGACCATTGTGCAGTTAAGAACGTGTGAGCGCACTGGTCAATTTAATCCTCAAAGTTTACCTCTGAGAATGTTTGGAGGAAGTGGTAGGTAATGTAGAAGGAAGGATTTCTTATCTTGTGTTTTTTGGTGGCTCTGAGATCGAAAAAGAAGCTGTGAGTCATGGGTATTTATAAAACTGTGTTTCCAAATTTATCTTGCTTTCAGGATAACCACATAATTCAATGAATAAAGTCCAGGACAGTTCATCCAAAAGGAACACAGATAAGGGAGGATGTTTTGTTGGATGCATAGTCTGACAGAGGGAAGAAGCCAATGCCATTTCTCAGGTCACGACTTGGGGATTTTCTGCACACACACACACACATTTTTGTAATAAAACCCACTCTCTTTCCTCACGTTGCACTTGACTCCCTCCCTGTTTTGTACTGTCCCAGTTTAAGGACACCTGCAGTAAATGAGTAACAAAGAGAAATGGCAAGAAACGATCGTTCCCAGTTGCAGCTGTATAAAATTGCTTGTCAGAAAGCTGCTCTCTCTCAGGGGCCTGGATCAAAATGCCCTTTTTTACCAGGTCTGACTGACCATGAGCTCTCCGATTCTGTACTTAGGTAAGATGAAGGATAATGGTGGGATTGAGGACGAAATCAAGTAATAATAAAACGCTATTAGAAAACCTCTACTATAATCTCAGAGTCTCCTGAGGGCTTCAGAGGAAGTGGCTGGTCTTGTATTTTATCCTTGAAAACTATGGTCACACAGGGATGATTCCAATTATGCAATGCCCCTGGCTTCGTTCTCTGGAAGCTTGTTTCTTTTTTCCCATCTCTGATCTTTGTTCTCCTCTTTTCTGGTGAAACTGCCTTCTCACCAGGGTCAGCCAGGCTGAACGTCCCTGATTTACCAGCAGAACACTGGCTCTCACTGTTGGGTTAAAGGGCAGAGTCCTGAGTTGCAAAACGCCGCGATTCAGAGTCCTGCAAAGCAGCACTAGCCCATTAGGCAGGCTGCGACCATTGCAGCCTCTCTACCCTCAAGTAAACATGAGTCAAAAAAATGATTTCATGGGCTAGCAATAGTGAGGCAAGCAACAGGAGGGAGACTGAACAGAATCTGTAATTTCCTCAGTAGTACTTGAACATGTGCTTCTTCTGTAGTTCTATTTCCCCGAGACCCTGGAGAGGCCAATCTCACTTGGGTTACATACCTGTGTTTGATCCCACCGGTGAACTGCAGAGGCTGACGGAGGATAGACTGGGAAGACAGGCGTCAGGCAGGGCTGTGGGCAACTCATAAGAGTGAATGGCAGTCACTGGGATTAATGGACATAATTGTTGGGGAGAGCAGTTAGATTTCCATTTCTCCTGTCACACAACCTGGCTGTGGCTTACTCTGTCTGGTACGAGAGCAAGTGAGAAGGCCCCGCCAGGGCATGGCGGTGACTCAGAGGTGGTGAGAGCAGCAGTGGGAGCTGCTGAGTGAGGATCTTCTGAACAGAGAGGCTGCCTCATCTCCAGCCTCCCAAGAAGGCCAGGAACATGGCCACACGGGGATCGGATAATCAGCTGGCTTCATATACCAATCACTGAGTTCACGTTATTATTTGTGATCCTAATAATAATACGCTTGTTGATTCACTCATATTGCGTAGTTAACATTTACTTAACGATGCTGCTGTGCCACATTTCTAAATGCCTTATGCGTACAGGAATGCATTTAGTCCTCACAATAGCATCTTGATGTAGATAATTATTATCCTAATTTTACAGATGTTAAAATTGAAGTACAGAGAGGTCATATGATTTTCCAAAGTATCACGGCTGTTAGAGGTGGAGCCAGGATGTGATTTTTTAAAAAAAAAAGTCTTGGAAATTCTTGTCAGGGTGAAATTTTCTAATATTCTTGACATGGCAGCTGGCTTCCCCCAAAGTGAGTGACTCAAGAGAGTGTCACACCATGTATGACCAACTTTGCCTTGGATCTACGATTAGGGTTTACACAGATAGAGGTTTAGCAGCAATGTGTGTTACATGTGGCCGTTCTACCTAATTTCCATCAATAGATGATGAGGAGGATTCTCCGCTGGGTGCTAGGAAGGGTGGAGAGTAACAATGGAGATTTATAAAGAAGGATCAGTCGAGGTCTGGTGTCATTCAATTTATGCATCTTTTGAGAATGTCCTATAGTTCTCGGGTGGCTCAGCCCAAATTCTATATGACCCTTTGCCCCATGTTCTGGAAATGTCTTATGCAGTGTTGTAACTATTAGCTACATATGACCACTTGAATGTAATTAAACTTAAAAAATTTAATTCCTCAGATAGACCAACCACATTTGGAAAAGTTCTGAGTTGCCACATTTGGCCAGTGGCTTCCCATACAGGTCAGTGCAGGTGTAGAACTTTCCCATCAGAGCAGAAAGTTCTGTCGTGCAGGGATATTTTGAAAAGTCATTTGACTTAAAATAACCTGCCAAAAGAGGTCAACTAAACCCATATCCCTTGCCTTCTTTCCTTGCTCCGTTTCATATGTTAGCCTTGGGAATAACTTCTGACTCCATTAAGTATTTAATGAAAGCTATTACCCAGAAAATGCACCTGGGTAATCACACACAGAAATTTGCATACAGCTTTGGTGGGATCAGGAACCCTCTGTGTAATAGTTGCCCACGGGTGCACGGGTGCATAGCAAATTACCTCAAACTCAGTGGCTTAGAACAAGAAAGATTTATTATTTCATGCAGTTTTGTGGTTCAGGAATTCAGGATGAGTTTAGCTTAGTGATTCTGGCTCAGGGTTCTCATTAGAGTGCAATAGGGTGGTCAGATGTAGCAAATAAAATATGAGATGCTCAGTTACATTTGAATTTTAGATAAACAATAAATAATTCTTTGCTATACATATGCCCCAGGCAATAATCAGGACATACTTTTACTAAAAAAATATTGTTTATCTGAAATTCAGATTTAATTGGGCGTTCTGTATTTTAACTCATAAGCCCACCAATGTGCCAGGCTTCCCTCATGTGAGGCCTTTCCCTGAGGCTCATGGATTTATTCCCACAACAGAGTATTACAATGCCCGGAAAGTTCACCCTGG
Source organism: Desmodus rotundus (assembly GCF_022682495.2). Taxonomy (NCBI): domain Eukaryota; kingdom Metazoa; phylum Chordata; class Mammalia; order Chiroptera; family Phyllostomidae; genus Desmodus; species Desmodus rotundus. The sequence continues at coordinate 203,913,933 of NC_071387.1, forward strand.
CTGTTTGCAGGAGGCGTCTGTTCTTTGCTCACGAACTCCTGTTGGGCTGCTTGGGGTTCCTCTTGACATGACAGCTGGCTTCCCCCGAAGTGAGTGACTCAAGAGAGTACAACACCATGTATGACCTTGCCTTGGAAGTTATACTTTGTCATTTCTGAAATATTGATTGCACAGGTCATTTCTATTTTTCTAGGCACTGTGGGAGGGGACCACATGGATCCCAGGAGGCAAGGACCATCTTGGAGGCCATCTTGGAGGCTGGCTCTAGCCTCTAGAATTTACACACCGATTTCATAGAATAAGCCCCATGAGGGTAAAATTTTAAAATATTTTTTGTCATAGTTGTAGCCCCAGTGGCTATAACAGTGCCTTATAAATAGTAGGCACTCAATAAATATTTGCTAAATGATTGAATAAATGAATCTCTGACCTAAAAGATTCCTTTGGTCCTTACAAGGTTTTATAGGAACAAAAGCTGCTCCCTCAGAGGCTGAGGATGGAGAGATTAGAAGTAAGGAACAGGAATCTGTAAAAGGGATACACCAAGTTAATAAAGCTGCTAATAAACCATCATGAAGGTGGTGTTTGTTAAATGAGTGCCAGGCACTGTGTTGCAGACTCCTCTTTCCATTCACAACTTTGTGTATGGCCTCTCTGGTATGCACTGCGGGAAAGAGCCAAGAGTTCAGATTCAGATGCTACACAGAAGTCTAACACACGCACACACTCATGTACATGTGTGGGCCCACACACAATGCAGAGGGAAGAACACTCTGGGATAAAAATGGAGAGGACACCATGAGATGTAATAGAATGTCAGAAAGTGTCTTTTGTTGAGAAGTAGCTGGCATAGTCCTGACACATAAATTATAACGCCAGAAAGAACCCGACAGGTTCAAGTTTATCATAAGATTGCTTATTAGAAAGAAAGGCATGTGGGCAGTAATTTGAAGCTGGCTAATCCACAACACAAAAGGGCTGTGCGTGGAAAACAGAGTGGCCTTCTTCCTCATGGCAGCAGAATTGTTTCACGCTCTGTTGGTTGGGGTATCTGCAGGCATTTGAGCTCCTCCAGACAGAGGGCTAGCCCATGGCAAAGCCATGCGGTTGTCACCGCTCAAGTATATTTGTGGAATTGACTTCGGACTTGTGGAAGCCCCCCAGGGAGGCCCTGGAGGGTGAGGAGTCCACCACTCATTCAAGGTCCCACCCCAGGCACCACGTCCCTCCTTTGGATACTGCAAGTCTGAGTCATGAGGAGAAGACCGGAGTCAGTTACGGAAAAGCCTAGCAGTTTATTTCCTGATGGCCTAGGGAAGGATGCTTATCTCTTTACACCTTCTCAGGAGGGTCTGCAAGGCCGCTTCAGCTGCCCTCTGGACACTGATACAGGGGTCTTGCCGCAGTTCTTGGAGCCCTGAAATGGAGACAATGGCAAGTCTGGTGAGTGAGGAATGCCCAGGCCCGAGCTGGGCCATGCTATGAGGCTCCCCACTGAGGATCAAGGTGGGCTCAGGCTCACGTGTGGCCCTGAAAAGTAGGATTTGGGAATCACAAACTGAAATAAGGTCAGAGAAGCTCCTGAGCCTGTGATCAAAGAAAACTGGAAAACTGTAGTCTCTTGGGTATGATGACTGCACAGGCATGGAGCTGGGGATCATTTGATGCTCTGGGAAAGGTTTAGGGAGCATCTAGAGAGTTTCTGGGTGAACATGAAGCTTGGAGCAGCATTGCTTTCTCCTTCTCTCAGAATACAGCTGCACACCGGGTGGAAACTGGGGTTGGTACTCACGTGTGTTCAGCTGTTCTCTGTCTAACAACTCTACATATTGGTTGGTCAGATTGAGAACAATGGCATCTAAAATCAATAGGAGAAAAGGGGACTGACTTCATTATAGAGGAAGAGGCCATGCGCTTGGTCAGAGGTTAAGTGGTCTGGCTAGTGAATGAGCAATCCACAACTCCCCCTTCATGCCAGGTGACGCGAGGCTCCTGTGTCTGGTGTCCTGAGTGCCATTTCTGCAATGGCCACTCACTCGATGTGTATTTGACAAAGCTCAAACTATGACTTCCCAGGGAGTGTGCCATTTATTGTCAGGGTTTCAAATGTGTGTAAGATATGGCCCCTGTCTTCAAAAAGTTTACAGCGTTATTGGGGGTCCTATACACAATCTGATGAAAAATCCTCACTCTTTAAAGTGGCCAGCCAGTGGGCCTGTGCACTGTGGGCTTGATCAGTTGGAACAGGCACCATGCTAGGGCTTAGAATTTCATGACAGGAGGGTCCTTAGAGACTCACTCTCTTTCCTCTCTCTTATTTTATAGATCAGACAAAGACATGACACCGACGAGAGAAGTGAATTGTCCAGATTCACACAGCAGAGCCAAGGTGAGTGAGGCACTCACCCCCCGTGCCAAGGCACTTTCCCCTTGTGTTGTGTTGCTGCCAAAGCTCTCAGATTGACCTGAGCCTGGGTGTATTGTTTTATGATAAGAGGTGATACAAAGGAAAACATGTAGGCAGGGGGCAGCAGGCTTGGAGCAAAGACTTGGGGAAAAGAAGGAGCAATGACTTGGGGCCAGAAGAAGAACAAAGAGCCCAGTATGGAGAGTGAGTGTTGCAAAGACAGAAGATACTGTAGGTTTTCATGCACAAAAGAGAACAGGTTTGCTCCTTTCAGGGGAGATGTTGCAAGACAAAATTGTCTTCCTCCCCTCCCTCCTTCTCTCCCTCCTTTCTTCCCTTCCTTCCTTCCTTCCTTCCTTCCTCCCTCCTTTTTTCCCTTCCTCCCTCCCTTCCTCCCTTCCTCCCTCCCTTCCTCCCTTCCTCCCTCCCTTCCTCCCTTCCTCCCTTCCTCCCTCCCTTCCTCCCTTCCTCCCTTTCTCTCTTTCTCTTTCTTTCTTGTCATACCCATTTCTCCAGTTTTCATGTTGGAGCAGCTACAGTCAGAGCACAGCTCTGGGGGCAAAGAGCAGACTCACCTGAGTTGGGGTGTGGCCTGCTCTCACCTGTGAGTTTTACAGCCGAGCTCCTGATCATCTCCCAGCTGCTGCTGAAGAAGGGGAAGGAGTGTGTGTGCAGGATCCACAGAATTTCCTGGTTTTTCTTGGCCTAGAAGAGAAGGGAATTGCAAAGAGGGGAACCAGAAAGGGACCCTTTACAAAAAAACAACATCCTAGAAGCCCTAAGGAGGAAGCTCTAAAGGACAGTGAAACTCACAAAGCCATTGATTACTCTCTCAGCTGTTCCAACCTAAATTGAATTGGAAAGGTAATGGGCTTAGGGGACAAATCAACAAAGGTGTTTCAGGAATCGAGGAGAACAGAGTCCAGCCAGGACTTGGGAACTCTGGCGGGATACCAAGGATATCTGCCGTCCTTCCAAGACACTTCTGCATCTGGCTGGAGCTCCCTTGCCCTGTTGGTTGCCTTTCTGGGATTGGCTGGGACTCTTGCCTGCACTGTTTTCCAGTCAGCGTCGACAGCACACTCACCAGTTTTGCACAGAATTGCCTATAGAAGTCTCGGGCCCTTGGTGGATCCTGACCATCAAGGAGATTATCTAATACCCCGTAGAGTTCCTGGAGACCCAGAAAAGGGATGGAGACCGTCAGGGCATCACGGCAAGCCTGAAAGACAGAGTTTTCTGCATCACAGTCCATAGCACTGGATCCCCTTCCAGAGGGTGAAATGTTTGCTAGTGTTGGGAAAGGAGCAATGTCAGTGACAGGAAGGGCTTCCTAGTCCATACTGGCACTTCCCAAGGGAGGTGTCAAGGGAGGAAGAGCAAAGTCAGGAAGAGATGGAGAGAGAGAGAAGCCAGGAGTGGAGAAGTGGCTTTCTGGGTCACACAGGGCACATGGGCACATCTGGCCACAGGGGAGGAGAAGGGGCAGGTGTCTGTGCAAGGGCCACTTACGGCTCCAACTTTGGGGTTGGGATCCCAGAGGTGGAGGAGGAACGATATCATGCTTTTTTTAATTTCTTCCACAAAAAACATCTTCCACCTTCTTCCTGTTAGGGATGCCAGATTCTCAAATAAGACGATGGCAGTCAGTCTCACATCATCCTGTTCCTGTGGTGACAGACGTGGGTCATGGATGAGTCCCCCTTTCAGGCCATTTCCAGCCAGCACGCCTAGCTCCACCCCCACCCTGCCTGGTGCAGCCTGGTCATAGCCCCAACTGTTCCTTTTCCAGCAGCCCTCTGACCCACAGTCACTACAAGGGTTTCAATGGCCGCCGGCCTGGGGTCTAAGTGATGCTGTAAAACGGGAGACTTGGTCTCTGCCTCTGAGTAGCTAATGGGGACATGTGACCACAGGAATGAGAAGCAGGGAGCAGAAAGCCAGGACAGGGCTCCTGTTTATTTTTTATTTACACAGATCTGCCTGACAGCAGCGTGGGCCTAGAGTTATGGGACCCATAATTTAAATTTCCCAAGACCTAGGACCTTCTCTAAGATCCCAAATACTTTCTAATGGAATTACAGGCCGTTCAGAAATTTGGACTTTGGGTCTCAACGAGAGAGGATAAACAAAAATGCGTTTAGCCTTATTCTTGTGTATGTGGAGTTATGGAACTTCCTTGCTGGGTGTCCTGGATGGCAGGCAATGACCCTAAAAACTGAAGGGTAAGGTGGTGGAGAAAGATGCCCTTCTATGGTCTCTGATGCTTTGCTGATGATATTCAGAGTTCTAACAAACTCTGATGAATCTTCTGGAGAGTTTCCCCCTGACCCAGGTCTAGAAAATTAGTTTAAAAGACCTATGTGGGGGCACAGGGATGAAAGAATGAGTCCCAGGGGGCAGAACATTACTTAGACTAGCGATAAACATGGGCACACAAAAGCATTGCCCAAATGCAAGGGAGGGCAGACAGAGCGGTTAATTTTGATGGCAGATTACATGTGTAAGAGGGCACACAAACAAAGTGCTGTGAAAAAGGAACTTAATAAAGATTTCCCAGAAAAAATAAAGTTGGCCTGTTGCGAAAGGGCCAGAAAATTAAACAAAACTGTGAGATACGACCTCGTATGGTAGAAATGTTCTTTAAATGTACTAGGAATGTGGTCAGGATATAGATTTTTTTAAAGTGTCATTTTTGAGAAGAAAGCAGGTCAATAACAAAGTACCCCAAAGGTATTTACTAAAAAAAAATCTGAATTTTTCAAAACCCATGACCTAATGATAGGTTAAGGAAGAATCAACAGACCGGGAGGATGGAAGAGCAGAATAGAGAAGTGCCAAAGCGTTTCGGGTGCTGGGAGAGACATTGGAGTCCGACGTCCTTGTTCTGAGTTGAGAAGGTGGAGTCACAGAGAGAGGTGATTGCTCAGGGTGACGGTGTGGGAGACAGCAGGAAACTGGGTGGGCCTGGGGCCCGGGGCGGCAGCCATGTTTTCTCTTTTACCATTTCACCAAAGTGCTGCCGTATTCTTAGAAGTCCAGGAAAATATTTAAATATTGAAAAAAAAGAGGGGGAATTTGGAGATTACAAAATTGTATGTTTAATCTATAGAAAATATAGGGGCAAAGTGTCATAAAGTAGAGTTAAATATATTTGCAGAAAGAGAGCATTACTGGAGAATAAATTGCATGTCATTGCTAAGACCCAAGTTTTATCAAACTTTTATGCAAATGCAATAGGAACTGATACCTATTAGGAATGAGAAAGGTCGAATTAAACAACCTGTGCGACTTGAGATTTTATCTTCCACAATAAGACGGAAAAACATTATCTTGCCCTAAATGCCCTTGTGATGATTGGAGGCTCAGATCCAAAACAATTATCATCACTGAAGCAACAACGACTGAGGGGAATCCAGCAAGCAGACGGGCTCTGCAGGGGCGACTTGAGCCCCTTGTTAAAGATCGTCACCAGCTGAATGCGCAATGAAAAAGAAGTAGCCAGACAGGAGCAGGAAGGTCCTTTCCAAGGTCTGGTTTAAGCTAGCACGTGAGGAAACAAGGGACGCTGAAATACACACAACTGGAGAATGATTGACTGTGGGCACACAGCGCAGGCCCGAATCCAGAGGTCTGTGTGGCTAAGAAATTTTGCCAAAGAGTCAGGAAGAAAGGACAAGATTTAAAGGAAGAAATGGAGTGAATGAATTGGAAAAGTGTGGACTTGAGAGGTACTTTTTTCTTTAGGTTCTATTCCATACTTCTCAGGCTTCATTTAGAGATACAATACAGTCACTGGCTTGTACAATACTTAAGTGCTGAAAAATGAGGTTTGTGATGAATAGTGAAGGAAATGAAGACTTTCCAGGCTGGAGACTGGAGGTAAAGAAGTAATTTAATAAAGCCTTAATGTTTCAGAAGGAGGCAGCTAGCAGTCTTCCACCTCCTCTGACAATACAGAAAACAGGTTTGGATCCCAAACACAGAGACTGAAGTTAGACGTGAGGTAGATTTGTACACCATGACAGTGCACACACCAAAACCAAACAATAACACCAAGTTTCCCAGAAGTTCTAAAGGAAAATGGCCTTCCCTGACCCAGGAGCACTGCCTGATATTTTTTGAGATTAGGGCTATGGACTAGATCAGGGGGTCGACAAACTTTTCCCTAAAAGGCCGGACAGGAAATCATTTGGGCTTTGTGGGGCATCTGGTTTCTGTAACAGCTAATCAACCCTGCAGATGAAATGGGAGAGCCGCCATGAACATTATGCAACCAGCGAGCGTGGCTGTGTTCCAAAGAAACTCAATTTACAGGAAGATGCTCTGGGCTAAATTTGGCCCACGAGCTATGGTTCATACTGACTCCTGGATGAAATGAGCCACATAAGGGTTTGGAGTCTTTAAATCTCAGATGTGGAAAAGATAGAGTTAGAGGTGACAGCACCATTCCTGGGCCTCTACTTCTGCATTGAGTGTAACTTACAGTCCTAACTTGTGTTCCCCACAAAGCAAACTTTGACAATGAGGATTTAGGTGTAAGTAATTTATTTGGGAGGTGAGCCCAGGCAGCATAATGAGATAGGGAAGAGACGAAAGCTGTGAAAGGGAACATTGATTGAGTGTGTTACCCATGTAGGAAGGTGGAGCTCAGTCCCGAGGGGTGAGAAAGCTGGGGAGTTTAGCTACAAACTCCTGTTTCTTATCATTTGAGGGTCCTTCCCCTACATCGGGCCCAACATTCTTAGACCCATTATGATTCCTGGGCCAGAGGGTACCCTTAGACAGAGAGACAGACACAGGAAGCCAACAGCCTGCTCAGGAATTGTTCAGGTGACCCCTGGGCAGGTGACCTCAGGGCCAGGACAAGGAATATGGATGAGACACCGATATTGTCTGCTACAAGCACTACCTGAACCTCTTGTGTTCGCTCACTTCTCCGGGGGAGGGAAGGTTCCTGAGCAGGCTCACTTACGTCTTCAAAGAAGGTTCTCGTTTGCAGCACTATTTCTTTGAAGTAGAAGCTCACGTCTCGGTCTGTGAGCAGCTCCAGGATCTTTTTTAGAGCCTTCAAGCTTTCACAGACGACTTCGGTGCGGGCCAGGTGGTACAGACCTCTGATGATAGATTCTAATATTATCTGTTTATGCTTCTTCACCTGTTTTGAAGTAAGCTCCTTTAATCTCAAAAGCTGTCGTATGTGTATCTGGGATAAGGGTAGAAGACCCCAGAGAAGGGGACTGAAGTTCTGTTAGGGTCAGAAGCCCTTCAAATCAAGAGCTACAGTTTTAGCAATTTACTTAGATTTGTGCATAATTCCTTTGCAACCCCAAGGTGTGGCTTAGTCGATAAGTATTTCAAACTCTACTTAAATATACTATTCCCCACCCCCCAAACCCTCCTGTTACCTTGTGGGGGGCTCCAGAAGCTGTGTTGCCGAGCCCCCGGATGGCCATTTGCCTGAGGGTGGCATTGGAGTCCCAGGCACTCTGATCCATCAAGATGAGCACGTTCCGCAGATTCCAGAGCTTCCAGAGGATGGGCTCCTTCATGAGCTGAAATGGAAGCAGTCCTCCCCTTTAGGTGAGGGAGTGGCTTCCCTCGGGAGAGTGCCAGAAGCCTCCTAGCTACAGCTGAAGAGGGGGCGGCCACTGCCCGTCGAGCAGAGGAGGAAGAGACCTCAGGTGGACCAGAAAGTGTTGCAGAAACTAAGCTCTGGATGGGAGCAGCCCACAGGTCAAGGTTACCCCGTGATGAGAAGAGAACCCCTAGTTAAGGAGATGCTTCTAATTAAGCTAAGTGGAAAACACAGGGCGGGGAAAACGGGGGTTTTCGTTCTCTGGATCAACTGGGACTGCCTTTATCCCAGAGTGTGGGGGGCAGTAACAGATGCCTGTTGGTTACTTTTTGTCTTGTCCCTTTTGTATTTATTCTCCACCCTTCTGCGTCCTGGGAGGCTGACTTCTGCAGACCGGAGGGAAGGAAGAGGTTGGGGTGGGTTCTTTTTTTTCTTCCTCTCACTCTCTTCTCAGGGAACCAAGGCCCTGGCCGGTCCCCTGTCTCCCCTGCAAGGTCCCTGAGAGAAACACCCCAGGGGACATCCCCTCGAGCCCACTGAGATGCTGCTGGCCTTGCCTCAGAGAAGAACGCCATGCCAGTGATGCGGTAGTTCTCCGAGGAGGAGGTGAGAGACCAGTGCAGGTGCTCCACCACGGCCAGGATGACTCTGTGTTGCCACACGGCCATGCTCCTAGAAAAAGCAGGCCTCCAGTTGTAGCGGGCACTCTTCTCTTTCTCAGCACCAGAGGCTTGTAGCCTCTCTCTCTCTCTCTCTCAGGAAAATAAATCCTCTAAAAAGGCATGTTCAAGGAAAGAGCACCAAGGCTTCAACTTTAAAATTGCCTATCATGTGCCCAACTTAAGTGTGGTTTGCCCAGAACTGTTCAATATTTTGCTTTTTTTTTTTTTTTTTGAGGGGGTGGTGAGTTCTGGGCTGACCCTACCACCTCTTCCCAAACGCCTTTGCTCCTTCTTCTCTGTTTCTTCTCCTTGACTATATACAAGCTCTCGGTGAGTCAATTGCTCTCAGTGAAGTCGCCTGCACTGCATTTTTTACTCCATTTCTAGTTTTCTCCTTAGTATCCAGTTTGGGATACCTGCGTGTTACCTGGCCAGTGCGCACACTCCGAGGTGGTGGGTGCTGGGGCTGTGGAGCAGCGTCCACACGTTGTCCCCTTCGTCAGACTCTATGGCGAAGCCTCCTCTCACGGCTTGGGCCTGCACGCACTTCAGAGTAGTAGTTGAGAGCCTGCAGGAGCCAGATGGCATCGCAAGAGGAAGTCAGCCCTGCACAGTGCGCTGTGACTTCCCCAGCCCATTCTTCCTCTCCCCACAACACTCCCTCACTACTGCCCGAGGGGATGTGGTGCAAGGAAACGAACAGGCGGCCTGGCCTCACACTTTGTCAGACATCGAGAGGATGTGAGCTGGCAGATAATGTCACTAAACCTCGTCAACCTCTCAGCAGCAAACAAAGCCTTCGGATGGAAAGTGAGCTCCGCGGCACAGTTCACTGATTCTGAAACAGCGCCCCAGAGGTCAGGGTGCATCCTGCAGTGGACAGTGTGTTGCCGTTGGTGGCCAGCCAGTAGCGGTGACGTGGTTGCGTGTGTCTGTGCATGCACACGTGTGTGCACGTGCATGGGGGGAGGGCCCTTCATACCCATGCCATTTTAGTGAAGTTACATGTGCTATTGAAACTACACGGGTTGTGCTAACTGCTATTTAAACTGTCTTTTTAAAAATTCATTTGACCTTGGAATGAAAAGTTATGCAAAAGGGTGGGGAAATAGAGAAATGTAATATTGGAGAAAAATGTATATCTAATAATCCTAAAGCAGCTTTTTGGATAAAAATAGAATATAATTTTAAACTATGAGAAAGCATTGATCCATGGTTTAATTGTTTCTTTTTTTTTCCTTTCTCAATAGTACACAAAATAAAGTTGCTTCCTTCGATGGGCGAAGTCTTAGATTTGCTGAAATATGGTTTTTTATTTTTCTTCTTTCCCTGGTGGCCTTGTGTATTGCAGAATGCCAGCTTTCCTGGAAAGGTCTCAATGAAAGAAAACACAGGAAACAGAGCGGGCCCACTGGGGAAGAAAACACAGCCACTTATTTGACCTGTTACCCCTCTGGGCAATTGCACTGGGTCTTGACTCAGGAAGAATCGCTCCAAGGCTCAGGGACGTCAGAGTGGCAGAGCGTTGCTTTCTCACGGGTAGTTGAGGCCATGCCAGAAGGCGCAGGCCTTGACTCCTGCATCCTGGTTCTGGATCTAGGCCGAGGACAGCTCTGGAGGGCATGCCCGCCCGGCCACTCACCTGCAGGGGTCTGCAATCTGCTGCCGTTCCCCTTGCTGCATCACCCGCCGCCGGAAGCTCAGGGTCGAAGTGGGCATCGTCTGGCCCAGCGTGCAGCTGACCAGCTTTAGGAGCAGAGTGAACAGCTCCGGGTACAGGCCTGTCACAGAGGTGCCTATTGACACGACTTCATGGATGGCACAGGCCACCTGCGGGGAGAAAGGGCCTAGTGGTCAGGCTGGCTCCTTTCCTCCAAGGTCGTCCTCTCACTGGGCCAATCGGCAACTTCGTTTTCTCCCCAGATGACTGCCTCCCGAGTTGACCACCTTCACGGTAAAAACACATAAAAAGCGGGGGGGTGGGGAGTGGGACCTGTTGGGAAACTTGTCAACTTGGACTGTGTATCTCTCTCAGGATTGCCATGTTTGGTGCCTCTACACTCCAGGGGCCACCAGTCATGTAAAACGAAATGTTTCCCAGCAGTGGGGGCTCTCTCAACACAAAAGGCTGCTTCGGATATCTTAAAGACAAATTTGGAAATATAGTGACACAGATTTTCTTTGGGCTGACGAGAAATTTGCTTCTAACAATGGCAGCCACAGAAAACATGACTGCCATGTTTGTCTGTTACAAACTGGAGTTGATTTAAAATCAGGGCATGAGAGGACAAGCATGATGAATGGCATATCACCAAGTTCCAGGTGGGGAGAGTCATGGAGTGGGGCCTGATTCCAGACAGTGACGGGCTGTCCAACTCACTGCGATGGCGTCCATGCCAGCCAGGTCATCTTCTAAGCTGTTCTCCAGCTTGTCTGTCAGGGCTCGCAGGAGTTTGCTGCTGGAGGCCGGGTTCTCCGCCAGAGCCTTCCACAGTGTCTTTGTGTCCCTAGGGCAGCGAGGCAGGGGCTGATAAGGCACAACTCCTTGGAATATGAGCTATTGCCTCTGACTCACTCTAAAACCACGTAATGACTAACCAAAATTTCAAGGGCAGAGGGACATGTCAGCATGCGGGGGGATAATGAGGATGTTTTATTTAACAATCCAGCATTCTGGCCCTGGATTCCTGTCGATGTCCATCAGGACAGAAACCTACAAACAGGTGTGTTCTGGGCAACCAAAAAGAGGAGAAATATTCACTTTTTAATACTTATTCCTATGGTGTATTTAGGAAAAATCTCATTATCATTCAAGGAGCATATATATGAAAACATTACTTGTGATTCAAATTCTAACTGTTAAATTATTATTCAGCCTTGATTTACTCTCTTCCTCTCACACAACAACCCCTTTCTGATGCCTTGCAGAGTGGCCTTTCCTGGGAGAAGGGGCTGGTTTAGTCAGACTCTACCTGTCGAAGGGCAGAGGCTTCTGCAGGAGGCTGGTGACGACGGCCTCCGTGTGGAAGCTGGCCATCTGGGAGATGGCTTCCAGCATGAACTGAAAACTCTCCTCCTTTTGCCTGAGGACCGGCATGTGGTAGTAAATTATGCTCAAGATATCCAACAGCTAAAAAGGAAAAGCCAAAGCGAACACTCAGTTGTCGTTTTCCTTTACGTGAAAGGCTTAGGGCTTCTATGGTCAGCACATTGGTGGTTGATGAATTATACAAACTGTTAAAAATGATAATCAATTCTACACATGGTCTTTCTCTTATTTGGGAGAATTATTGATGAATTGGGTAAGTATTCTTAAACACTTTAGTGACTATTTCGTGAAAGGCTGCTTTATGCCAGGTGTGGTGCCAAGTTGAGCGCTGTGCAAAATTTACCTGAGACAGGTAAGATGTGGCCCTCTCCCAGAAGAAATGGGCAGCCTGATGAAGGCCGTTAGGCATATACTCCAAGGCCTATGCACAAGACAGTGTGTGACAAATGGTATACAAGCAATACACAGGGCTGACAGGGGAATCCAGAAGTAACTGAGGTTACTTTGGAGAGATACCTGGTCTGGGTCTCAAAGGACACGCAGCAATTTCAAAAGGTGAGGTGGAGGTGGTGGCGAGAGGCAGTCTCGTCAGAAAGAATACAGGTGAAGAGGTAAAATCATAAAGTATGAGACCAGGGGGAGCATAGAGGGCTTTTGAGAGTAGTGACACTGTTTTGGATGACACAACAGTGGTGGACACGTGTCATTATGTATTTGTCAACCCCAGGAATGAGCCCTCATGTAAACTATGGACTTTGGGTGCTCATATCCTATGTCGATGCAGGTTCGTCAATTGTGCCTGCGTGGGGTCAGGAGCCGTGGGGGAACTCTGTGCTTTCTGCTCAATTTTGCGGTGAGCTTAAAATGACTCTAAAAGATAAAATCTATACCTTGAGTGTAACATGCTAAACAAAATGTCAGACAGAAAAATTTAAAACCACATAGTTTTACTCATACGTTAGGTATAAAACTGAAAGCAACAAATGAAATAAGAAAAACAAACAAAAACTCATAGACACAGAGAACAAGATGGTGGTGAACAGAGGGAAGGGGATGGGAGGGGTCATAATGGGTAAAAGGGCTAAAATATAGGGTGATGGAAAATGGTTTGACCTTAGGGGTGGGCACACAATGCAATATCCAGATGATGTGTGGTAGAATCGTACGCTTGAAACCTGATAGTCTTATTACCCATTGTCACCTCAATAAATTTAATTTAAAAATAAAATTAAAAAATCTATATAAAAAACAGTATGAGATCATGGGCACAAGCAATTGCAGAAAAGACTCCTGGAGTCGGAGAACGGTCTAGTTTGGAGCGCAGAGAGAATGAACGCATTGAAAGGAAGACCATTTGCTAGCAAAGATGAAGGCAGGTCCTAGAGGCCACCAAAGGCTGCCGTTACGAATTTGGGTGTTGATCTGCGAGAAGCATGGAGTGATATTATACCTTTGGATTGTTGACGTGGAGAAGGGTGTGTCTCTATGGTAAGGTAACTTTGCTTCTAGTAGACATTTCCCTCACTTATTTTGGATAGAAAGTTTTAGGTTAAGCATAACATGATTACTACAGCGTCTCATTTCAATGATTCTTGGAGAAGATTTAAGTCCCTTTTGTATCCTTCTACTTACAGTGTGAGTAACTCTCTATTATGCTAAACACACAAGTTCATGAACATTCTACATTATTAACCTTTGATTCTCCCATGCCTGGCTCAATGCCTGCCAATTGTATGTAGTCAATAAATGTTCCTGAAAAAAAACAAACTGATTGGGAAATAATTAGCACAGAGGTCATTGGAAAAGTCATGCATTAGTGAATTCTTTGACTTAGGGTGGTGACACTGGGCTGTGGGGAGCATATCTTCTTTCTCCCAGTCTCTTGGGATGCCTGCACTGAGTTAAAGAGTCTTTTCCTTCTTACTAATCTTTGAATTGTTTGTATTCTGTTTCTGACTTCAAGAGAGAGAATAGAACACATCCATTTGGAGCTCTTAGCCAAGCTTCCTTAATTGAAATCCTGTTTCAGCTTCCCTCTCCAGCTGGGAAAAAGGATGGAGGACTTTCCCCTCATTCAGTTCCTCACGGACAGCTCCCCTTCCCCCAGAATAGGTTCTAAGGTGTGTGGAAGACCAGCCAGAAGAGTGCCAGTGGCTGTAGAGACAGTCCTGGCTCTCAGTGGCCATCCCAGAGATATTCATATGGCCACTCTCATCCTCGAAGATCTAATAGCCAGTTTCCCATAATCCAAATGCCTCTGGTTCAGAGCTGCTTCCTCTGGCCAACAAACAACAATTTGGAAGGTGTTTATGATTACAGATTAGAGAGGCAACTGAGACAGTGCAAGGCACTCTGTCAACTCTGTCTGCTGCCCATGAAAGGACAAGGTGAGAAGTGACAACCCAGTGGCATTTCAGAAGTGCGGGAATTTGGCTCAGTTGCCCAACGGGCTGTCAGTTTACCTGATCTTCCAAAGCAGCTCCCTGTTCCTTCAGGGCAGTGATCATCCATATGCCACAGGCAGTTGTACACGAGGGGCTGAGGGTCTCCAGGCCATCCAGGATTTCCTCCAGGAACACGACAATTTCTTCACTTGGGATGAGTTTACTAACCATCTGAGAAGGTACCAGAAAAACTCATGTTACCAACCACCGCTCTTCATATCTGGACACGTACAATGTGCTGTTACTCCTTGCTTTAGGATATTGGAGACCAATGGGCTTGGCAAACAGTGAGCATGGGACGGGGGCCTTAGAAACTAGAGAAAATACTCAAAATGGACACACACACATGACCTTTTACCTCTGAGCAAAATTCCCCTGGAGTTGCCTTTTTATCATTGTGCACTTATCCAGTCCCAGGCCTGCTGATGCAATATTCTCTCCAAACTAAGGTTGTAGTACGCTCCACAGGGGAAAATGATGTACAATGTGTACACAGTAATTTATATGTTTCAAAGTACTTCATAAACATTTCACACAGCACAGAAATGAGTCTCACGTCTGCCAAAGACTAGCTAAGATGAACCATTATGAGTCCAGTATTTTGCTCTTCTCTGTCTCAATATTAAGAGTAGTCAATCAAATGTCAAGAAATTAAAAAATTTGCAATTTGGTCTTTACGTACAAAAACTATATAGAATGTTGGTTGATAGCAATGTGTGACTATGGATGTGTGTGGGGGGGAGGGGTGAGTGTATGAAGAGTCAGCAGTTTGAAAGAATTCCAGGAGCATTACTTGGGACTTTAACCAAGTAAGGTGGTCGTAATTACAGGTCTTTTGGTATGAAAACATTCCTATTCACAGCTGACCGTCCCTCCGCCCCCCGGATTAAATGGGCTGATGATGTTTGGCAGGACCACCCTTGAGAGGAACTGAGTTCCTGTTCACGAGCAGTGGCATGTCCTGGCCAGTGTGTGACTTCTCATTGTTCCCAGATCAAAGGGCTAGGCTGGCTTGTCTGTTCTACACTGCACCAAATGCCAAGCTCAGTGACTATCTTTTCTTCTTCTTCTTCTTCTTCTTTTTTTTAAACACATTGTGATGGGTGTTGGTCTAGGAAGAAAGGAAGAAAGGGGATGTATGTCTTTGAGCCCCTATCCTGTGACAGACACGTCCTTAGGCATGTGGCCTATGTTCCCCACTAATCCCCACCTCGCTTCTCTCCCATATTCTGATTCTTTTCTCATTGCCATCGCTGCTGCCTTGTTAGTCCGAGTCACCTAATCTCACACCTAGATTCCTGTAGTCTCCTCCAAAGTCGGCTCACTAATGGCACTCCTGCCAGCCTGTTTTCTGGTGTAAACACAGCAGTTGGACAACACTTCAGAAATAAAAATTTAGCCATTTCCTCCTCACAGAACTATCACTAGCCCATGAAAGGGTGTTGCAAATTAGATAAAGGTGTCCTGTCCTCTATCCTGACTGATTTTGTCGGACTCTCCATTGCCACTTGTGGATAATTGCCATAATGCACACAAATCTACAATGTCTACTTTAGAACAGATGCTGCTGCACATGGGGGTGGCCTGGTGCATTCTTCGCAAGTGGCACAACTACAGGTAGTGGTCCTGACTCTTCTGCTCAAAAGCCTCCACTGGCTTTAGATTTTTTAAAAAATATATTTATTGATTATGCTATTACAGTTGTCCCATTTCCCCCCCCTCACTCCACTCCATCCTGCACACCCCCTCCCTCCTACATTCCCCCCCTATAGTTCATGTCCATGGGACATACATATAAATTCTTTGGCTTCTACATTTCCTATACTATTCTTATCCTCCCCCTATCTATTTTCCACCTATCATTTATGCTACTTATTCTCTGTACCTTTCCCCCTCTCTCCCCCTCCCACTCCCCTGTTGATAACCCTCCATGTGAGCTCCATTTCTGTGGTTCCGTTCCTGTGTGTGTGTGTGTGTGTGTGTGTGTGTGTGTGTGTGGCTTTAGATTTTAATTGCAGTAAAAGCCAGGGTCCTTAACAGGCTTGGCAGGTTCCCGAATTGTCCCTGGGCTATCTCTTGGATCTCATTATCTGCCTCTTTCTCCAACACCAGGTATTTGCACCTGCTGCTTCCCCTCTGCCTGGAGCGTTCTCTTCCACAGGTCTGCACACTTGTCTCTTTCAGAGTGACAGTCCCGGAGGGATCACCCCTTCCTGACGCTACTGTATTTTTCTCAGTGATCCCTACCCGACACGATATCTGTTTGGCGGACTCCATCTACTAGGGTGTAAGCTCGGTGAGGGCAGGCATTTTGTCCTTTTCTGTTCTTAGAGCTTAAAGTCTGGCACATGGCGGGTGCTCAGGGCATATTAGGTGAATAAATGGATGATTGAATAAATGAATGAATTGATCGACTCATCCTCACAACAAGTCTGACAGGTAGTCTAGGAACTTTTATGGAGTAAGGATTCTGAGCTTCAAGCAGTGCACACGGAGTCTACCTGATTGACTCTCATAGTCCTTGTCCCTTCTAGTCCACCCCACTGTCTTCCTCAGCCTGCAGAGGACCACTTGGCTGACCAGGTTTCCCAGACTATGAAATGAGCAGTAGCAGGCATCGACTGGGCGCATGTCAGCCCAGAGCTCACAAACAACAGGTCAAAGGTCTTCTGTTCGGCTTGGATGGCTATACTACTGCCCTTTTTGGTAGTGGGATATACACAACTTACTTACTTGAAAGTCAGCCAGAATCACCTTGACATCCCTTGGCCAGGCCTCCACATCTATTACCTTTGCTATTTTAGAAGAAATCTTGACCTGGACCTGCACATCATCACACTGCAGCCCATCCTGCAAATCCTGCAGCCTTTCCATTTCCAGGCGAATTCCTACAAGCAACAACAGGAGACGTAGGTAAGAGTTCAGAGACCCGCAAGACCTTGAAAAGGCTGGCTGTATTTCGATGCAATGCTAATTCAGCTGTTGGACACCATGGAGACCGTGTGATGAGACAGCGAACATAAGAACAAACATGCACTGAGTAATTTCTACCTGCTGGGCACTGTGTTGAATCCTCACATACAACAACCCCACTTACTACTCTGAGAAATTATCTGAGGTGGACTCTGCTGTTACTGTCCCTATCTTGCAGATGAGAAAGCTGAGGCAGAAAGATGAAGCCATTTGGCCACATGATAGCGAGTAAAAAGTAGGGAGTCAGAGCCGGTACCCTGGTCTGTCTGACACCCTGACGGCGATGCCCGGGCTCCCACTACTGCGCTGTCCTGCCTGCCCTGTCAGCCTTCCTTCCTGTGGTGAGCCACCGTAGGGGGACGGAAAGGTCACGTTTAATAGGAATGTCAGCAACTGCGTAGGTGCTTGTTGATCTCAATTTATAAAAGCAGACCTAAATAGAAATGATTTTCGGTTTGTCATTTGAATATATAGTAATTGTGAGAACTCGCATGTGAATGATTTGGCGGAAGGCCACCTAGCCCAGCAAACACACACAGGCTTGAGAGTCACACAGACTAGAGCTGAAAGCCCAGCCCCATGAGTTCAGCAGTCCAAACTACTGGTACGTTTTAACCTCAGACACCTCATCTCAAACTGACAAAGTAACATCCATGAGTTATGGATGGGCATTTACTTTAGTATCACACTCGATAATTATATCTAGTAGGTGTTTAATATTCATGTTCTTCCTCTCTACTCTGCGTATTTGATCAATCAAGAGAAAGAGTTAAAGTGAATCACAAATTAGGGGATTTCTTGTTAACAAAGAGTATTTGAAGATCTGAATTTTGCATCTTTCAAGGAAATAAAAGAGGCTAAAGGAAGAAGAGGTAGAAAAATAGTGGAATTCAAATTCCTTTCTTCCTCTGAGGTCCCCTCTCTGACACATTTCTTCTCTTACTGAAATGGTGCCTCACTTCCTCAGAAATGGATGAAGTGGGGAGGCAAGGAGAGAGAGAAGGAGAAACAGAGAAGAGGAAGGAGAGAGAGACATATGTACAAGGAGGAAAAACTGAGAACGGTATTTTCTCTTCATTTGTCCCTCACTCACCTTTTATACAGAACAGAGCGATGGTGGAGCTGGCCGCAGCCTGGCGGATAGTGGGCAGGGTGTCGCAGGAGTGGGGAGCCAGGAGGCCCAGGAGTGAGCCGATTTTAAAGTTCCCTGGTGCCTGCAGGAAAAAGGAGTCCCCCAAGGCAAGAGGGGGGCTTGATAATCCCTCTGGATATTCCCAACCCTGGATATTCAGTCCCTTGTTTTCTCCCTGCAGGTCCTTAGAATGAAATCCAGTCTTGGACTTGCCCCTTAAGGGTGGTGAAAAATAATTAAGCAAGTACACAATGACAACTAGATACTGTTCCCAAGTGCTTGCCATCCTCTGATCTTCCCCACCCCCTCGCCCCGCCACCGGGATTGGGAGCCACCTTTCTGGAAAGCGCTCCGGCTGGGACTGGAGACCCATCGTGCATAGGAGTTTTGGATTCCAGGGGCCTCGGTGACCTCTGCTCTTAGCAAGCACAGATGCCTATTCATTCTAGGGGATCACTCACCTCAACATCATTCGTCAGCACTGTTGCGGTGATCTGGAAGGCTCTTTCTCTTTCCCAGTCTTTTTGTGAAACTAGCCACATTCGGAGAAGCTGTTGGTCAAAGAAGAATTGTCCTTTCCTCTGTGTCCTTCCTATGCACTCATTCGCGTCCTCCCGCTCTTGCTGCCACTCTCTCTCAGTCCCACTCTCTCTCTGCCTCATCTGGAGCAGGGGCTCACCTCCTCACAAACTATTTTTAAGTGGACCGGCCCTACATGGGGGGGAGGGTTAGTGGGTCAGACTGGATGTCTCCCTGTGAAGAAGATGAGGTACAGTTTTGAGTGGTGACTTGGCGCACAGACTAGGGGACATGGGGACCAGTTTGAGCCTTACTCACATTGAACATTTCCTGACAGTCCTCTGCTTTCACATTATCCCACATCATGGTCCTCAGCAGCTTTCCAAGAGCATCCATGGACCGTTCGTAGAGAAACTGAAACCGGATGTGAGTGGGAGGGTGAGGTTGGGGAACAAGAGGAAGGTCCCCCTGGGTTCTTCCTTCCACTTGGGCCTCTCCCCACCTACCTTAATGTGCTCCTTGTCCTTGTCTGTCTCACCCTCGTTTCTGAGATTTTCCAGAGGTGGAAGGGGCAGCAGCCTCCGAATGTTCTCTTCAAGAATATTAAGGTGGTCGCTTAGTGAGAGCCGTGGTTTCAATTTACTGAAATGAGAACCACATGGAGGAGTGGGCATTACAATGACAAACAAAACAGGACCCAGTAGAGTCCCCAAGAACTGTCCGTCATGTCTGAAGGGGTCAGATACACCTTCTGACATGTTGGGATGCTGAGGGAGGAGGTGACAGAAGTGGGGAGAGAGCGACTGGGGACATGGAATGAGACTGTGCTAGTGAACATCATCAATATGCCTCGATTATGATTCATCAGAGTTATAAGCAGCTTGCGACTTGCTCTGCATTCCTTAACCCTTTAGTATATGACCTGTGGTAACATGAACCTTTTTGTTTTCGTTATTGCTCGTGTGTGTGTGAGAAGGAGAGAGATTCTGAGTTTGGAGCAGTGTGTTTATCAACTTCGTCTGCCCTCTCAGGCTTCATGTGGAGTCATACATACTAGAAGTTCTTATAAAAGCACAAGTGAGTAAATGATCCCTTCCTCTCTCCCTTTATTTTTTTTAAATATACATGAGGATGCGAACAAACCTGGACATACCTTGGCAAAATGCAAATGTTCAATAAAACATGAACCGTTCCATTTGTTATTAAATAAATGCAAATCAAGACAGCCTAATATGACTTGTCAGTGACCAGATGAGTGAAAAAACAAAGAGACGACACTTGCCTGGCGGGTAGGGTGACACTGGCCCCCCTACAGGGAGGAAAAGTCAGGGGCAGCTGGGATGGCTCTATTGAAAGTGGTGGATGTGCTGATACAGGTGCAGTGGGCTTCTCATCTTTGTTGTCTGGCTGACTTTTTCAAAATCAACTGACCGAGAGATAATTTATACTCAACAAACTACTTCCTTTGAAAGTGTGCAATTAAATGATTTTTATACCCATGGAACAAACATTATAATCAATATAAAATATTCCTATTGCCCCAAGGTTTTCCTTATGCCCCTTGGTATTTCATCGCATCCCAGGCAAACACCGATTTGCTTTCTGTCATCAGACATGGGCTTGTAAGTGTCCTGTCCAAGCGAGGGCCACCACTAGCAACGTGTGGCTGCTGAGCACTTGAGTTGTGGCTAGTCGGAAGACACTCCGCCATTCGAAAACACACTGGATTCTAAATATTTAGTAAGAAAAGTTGTGCAAACTAGCCCATTACTATTTTCTATATTGAATGCATGTTGAAATAATATACTGAATACATTGGATTAAATAAAATAATTGCCAAAATTAATTTGTTTCTTTTTATTCTTTTAAAAGTGGCTACTGGGAAATTTAAAATGACGTATGTGACTGGCATTGTTTTTCTACATCACAACACTGATCTACAGTCTGGTTAATTCTTAACTCACATTCAAGCTTTGTTTATTTGAGCCATCTTCAAATTTTCCTCACTCTGTGAACGTGGCAACCTATGCCCCTCCTCATCTTGCCTCTTCCCACAGCTTAGAGCAATTATGTAGCTGTGATTTGCACCTGTTTTCCCCAATGGGCTCTTACTCTTTCAGGGCAAGGCTGTATTTTGTTTGTTATTGTCTTTTTAGAATCTGGCTTAATGTGTGATACATGAGTAGACCTGGAGGATGTTATTCTAAGTATAGTAAAGAAGGCACGAAACCCCAAATATTGTATGATTCCACTTATGTTAGGTACCTAACTTATAGAATTCATAGAGACAAAAAGTAGAATGGCGGTTTCCAGGGCTGGTGGGAGGTGGGAATGGAAGGTGGTTTAATGGGTGTAGGTTCCACAATGTGATTCTACTGAACGCCCTTGAACCATGTACACTCAAAAATGACTAACGTGATAACCTTTATGTTATGTGTATTTCAACACAGTTAGAACTTTTAAAAAATTTAATGAAAAAAATGATGTTTGTGAAGAATTGGCAATAACTTGGAAAGCTAAAAGGTGAAGTAAGGAAAAAGCAGCATGAAAAAGCATATGCAGAGTAGGATCAGAACTAATCAATACGGAGCACTATACATAAAGACTAGAAGAAAACATATCAAAATGTTGAAAAGAGGGGGAGGAAGTAGGGGTGATTTTATCATTTTTTAAAAAACTTTCTATAGTTTCCAAGTTTTAGCAATGAACTTGTATTTCTTTTACTGCCGGGAGGAAATATTATTTTTAAAATTTACTTAAAACTAGTTTCTGCTTCAGGTTTATTGCTACTAACCAACCAGAATGTGATTAGAGCTTTTGCATTTTTGTTAATGGGAAGATTAAAATTTCCCTGTAGACCTAAACCTAGGAAGAAAAAATTTCCTTTTGCCCAGAAATTTCAGTCTTCATCTATCAACAAATGCAATTCCTCTAAGTAGCTCTTTAGTCTCTGTTGGTCATCAAACGACCAGCCCGTCGGTTCTTTAACTCTGGAAAGAGAAAAGGCCTCTGTTTGCAGGGCCCACTGATGAACTGTGTTCATGTTTGGGAGGGTGCCCTGGAGTCTGCACTGATCCACAAATCCAAAGGACATGGGGAAGGAAATGGTTTTTTTTCAATGAGAATAACAGAAAGTTCTCTACCTGAGGTATCTGATGGCGATTAAGGCTTTCCACCGGACGGGGCTGGCTAAGGAGTCCAGGGGCTCATCCCTGATGAGGTCCTGCCGCACAGACAAGGAGGTGAAATGGTTCAGAGAGGATCGAGCGAGCTTCCAGGTGTAGCTGCAACCTCATGGGACCCTCGGGTGCCCTCGGGCAGAATTACCACAGGGATCTGTTCCTTGGGACTGGCCAGTTAGTTTCACCCATTTTTTAAAAGACAGCTCTGCACCCTCGGGAATGGACTTCTCAGCACCTTGCCCATGTCCTCTCTGCTCACTCACCAGCATGTGACCGAGCAGCTCCTCTTTGTAGGAAAACTTGAACCCCTGGTCCCCGGTGTCCTGGACAGCTATGCCAATCTCAGTGATGCTTCTTGTGAAGCTCATTTGCAGATCCATGTCCTGAAGCACAATGACTCAAGGTCCAGGCCAGCTCATAGGCAGCGCTCCTGGTTTTGTAAGCATGTGACCTGGGCTTGAAATGTGTGCCCAGAAGGAGTGAGAATCTCTGCCCCTATTGCCATCTCTACCTCAGTCTAGGGTGGAAGTTGCAGGGAAGGTGAAAAACACCTCTGCCTCCCAGCCGCCTGACAGACTGAGTTTTCTCTAGAATACTTTCTCTAGAGTATGGTCAAAACTTTTTGACCATAAACCAGAGTAGGGAACAGTTTACAATTCCACCCAGCATCTCCATGAACCATACATATCTCTGTATCTATCTATCTATAAAAGTTTTAGGATACTTCTTGCTATGTGCAATGTACTCTTCTATTTCTCTTTTATTTCACTATAAAAATGTCGCCAGTTGTGATCTATGAAATTAATTCCATGGTATACTGGCGGGTCACAGTGCACAGTTTGCAGTCTAACTTCCAAACCACCTGGAACCAAATAGAACAACCTGTTCGGTCCTAGGTCAGGCTCTGTAATCCTGGCTGCAGAATTGGATTCACCGCTTATATACTGGGATGCTTTCCTCCAGAATCCAATCAAGAGGACATCTATGGGAGCAGAATTTGTGTTCAGATATGTATATTCAAATATTCCACATACCTTGTTCATCACAGACATGCCCAGGACCTGGAAATTCAAAGGCAAAAACACATACTGGAGCAAGCAGTAACAGAGTTCCCACACCCCAGCAGAAGACCCACCCATCAGTCTGAAGGACACAGAGAAACAGTACACCCCATCTCGCCAAAGGGTGGGGTCTGCTCACTTCCTCCCCCATTTTCAAAGTGCGGCTTGTTTGTTGGCAGAAGCTTTCCCTTGGGGGAGTCGTGGCTGCTCTACAGGAGGCAGCGTGAGGATGCCAAGCCGTTGGGTTTCAGGCGTCGCAGTTTGGTAGGAAGGCTTCTGGCTAAATAAATGAGCAGTGAAATCTTCTAAAAGGAAAGTTAATAGAGCAGCTCACATTGGAACTGGATACAGTCAGGTCTGTTACAACGTTTGTGCTGAGAATGCAGATTCGTTGCAGTGAGCTTGGTGTATGGGGGAATACTTGTAGCAATTCTAGGTCACGTTTGCGTATGCACAGTTGTGTCTCACAGTTGTAAGAGCAGAATGTGCCCTACTTGAACCGAGCCATGTAAAAATGCTCACACTCACCCCCTAGCACATCTGCTAGCCGCCTCAGCTTATTGGGTTGTGAGCACTTCCCATCCAAGTCTGCCGTTACAACTGTCTGCCAGACTTCAGGTTACTTTTCTTTGCTACCCTTTCATAATATTTTACAACTTTCACAATTGACTTTTGGTGTTTTTCAAGGAAAAGGGCCATAATTTTTTGTTATATATATTTAATTATTTTTAAAAATTGTTTTAAAGATATTCTTGTTTCTTTTAACATGTCATTGATGGAGTTTTTAAAATGTTATGCCCCTCAACCCATTTCCCTCACAATCCCTGTGGTTTTTCTTGTACTACTTTCTAGTACAGGTGTTGTGTTACAGAAAAAATGATTGTCCCTTGAAAGCGGACAGTCATCTTTACCTAAAACATCTTTATCTCCTTTCTTCTTTTATTTGCATCACAATTTCCCCCAGTGATGGACTGAAAATGAATGTAACATAAAATGTCTTTTTGTTAAATTATGTTTTCCGGTATCATCATCGTGTATCAGATTTTGGGTACGTCAGAATCATCTTCTGAGGAGCATGTTAAAAGTACAGATTCAGTGATCCATCCTGGGAGGCTGTGATTCACTAGGGATCTCTATTTATAACAGACTCCAGATAAAAATTCTCATGCAGCTGAGGCGTCAGAACCACTGCCCTACACCCTCCCACTGGCATAGGCTTATACCTATCCCACGAGCTCCCTGTGACTCCATTCTTATCACATACACACATGAACAGGAGTCCAGAGCACAGATTTATCAAGCAGGTGGCTTCGGGAAGGCACAGAAGAGGAGATAAAGGAGCGTGAGCTACAATCCCTAAAGTCAAGATGCCAACAACCTAATGGGAGAAGCAGATGTGTACCTAATCAATGAAAGCTGCCCAAACCTGGTTGTGGATAAGAATCATTCATAAACCTTTGAAAAACACATGTCATATTTCACCCCAGACCAACCTCCCTAGAAAGCGGCTCTGGGAACCTGTTTCAAACTTGATCCCTAGGTAATTCTTAGGTGGCTAAATTGGTACTAGTTAGCAAAATGGCTGAATTGACAATACATATGAAGCCCTTTATTAAACATCCACAAAGTGCTATGGGGCACAAAAGTGATGGGATGAATTCTAACTCAGTTTGGTGGCTCTGAGTTAGAATCAGAACATCCTTGGCATGTTTGGGGAGTGTCAAGGACAGTTAGGTGGCTGGGATGAGTGTGGAGAGGAAAACAGGACAATGAGGTAGATGGGGTAGCCTGATGAATGACATACCATTAGTAACATTTTAGAGGCTGTTAGAAGCAATTAATACACCAGCTGCCTTAAAGTAGAATGGGAGTAATTGCTTGAAGTTCAAAGGTGAGTAAGGCCACTATGGGTATAGTTGGTTTGGGAGGGCATCACAGGGGTGGCAGGACATAGCAGAGAAACAAATCACCTGATTCCGTTTCATAGTAAACTTCTCTGCTCCCACATGCTCTCATCTCCCGAACACACCAGATCCTGTCTTGACTTTGGCCTGTCCCTTGAGCATGAAGATTCCCAAGGACGGAGCCTCTCCAGGGTTTGGGAACCCCACCTCGGAAACGGAAGCAGCTCTCTTGGTCATTACCTGAGAGCACTGGCCATAAAGGAACAGGACTTGGGATACGATGTCTTGATCAAGCCTGGTGAGGAGCTGAGCCTTGGGAGCGTGGAGGGCCACAGCTCCATAGATGACCATGACATCAGTCTTGCTCAGGCTCTTTTTCCCAGAAAAAAGACCCTGAAGACAAGGAGAGGCATGAAAAACATGGCGGAAGGGGGTTCCTTTCCTCTTTGTCTTTTCCTAATCCTACGGACAAGTACAGCGGTTAAGAAATGAGACTGGGATGAGGAAAATTTGTCTAAAACAGTACTCTTGTTTGTCCAGATTTAAACACCCTGGACTGTGTTGTTGATGGGTCAGGCTTTAACAGAGCTACTTGTGAGGAGGCTTGGGTTTCTTCTTACTCATTAAATTTGTCTCCTTTAGGGGAGGCAGGGCGTACACAATGGGAGCTGTCTGTGAGGCCAGAGCAGCTAGTAGGGACAAACCTAAGCACATATAGAGCTCCTTAGGACCATCAGGGTCAGCATTAGTGACAGAAAATAGAGTAGCCTTGTTTCCCAGCTGGTCATTCTGCGGGGCCTGGGGTCCCGCAGTTCTGACCTGGAATAAAGACCTGAGGACTGGAGTAAATACAATATGACCAAAAGCTTTGGAGAAGAAAATTGTTTTTGTTGTTTTTGTTTACCTTACATCGATTCATGAAACTCTTTTCCCGATCTTGGAATGTTTTAAGAACTTTTAAAACAGTATCCAAGTGGTTCTCAGCACAGTACCCTAAAATAGATGTTACTCCCTAAAATCAGAAAAGATAAGATTTTGAGTTTAACCCTTCACTTATTCAACAAATATTTACTGAGGACCTATTATGTGGCAGGCACTTTTCTAGGTCCTGGGGATGCAAAAGTGAAAAGACACACACCAAACTCCTGTCCTTGTGGAGTATACACCTAAGGGAAATGTCAGGGAAGGGACATTAAATAAACGCAAAATCAGTAAATGGAAATATACAGTGTTTGTATGGTGATAAGTGTGATGGAGAAAACAGAAACAGAAAAAAAGGTGCAGTTGTTGTGGGTTGGGGGAAGTTTGCAATTTAAATACAGTGGCCAGAGAAGGCTTCATTGTGGGGTGACGTGGAACAGAGCCCTGGAATGAGTGAGGGAGCGAGTCATTGGACTCTGGGAAGGAGAGCTCCAAACAGAGAGAAAGTAAGAGCCAAGGCCCTGGGCCCACCGAGGAGGACTGAGTGGATGATCTAGGAGGAGAACAATGCAAGATGAGGTCAAAGCAGAGGTGCAGGCTGGTTCTAGTAGAATCTTCTAGGTAATACTCAAGATTTTAGAGTTTTAGTCTTAGATTGGTGGGGTTTTTGAGCTTGAGTTGACTAACATTTTAAAAGGCTCACTCTGTGGCTGAAACTTTATCTTAAGTGGTTTAGTTTTTGAAAGCTGCAGCTAGCTCCTGTTTGGCACTCTGAGGCTATGTTCCCTCCTCTCCACCTCTCTTGCCCCGGGCTGATTTCAGCACAGTACCTTCATGGTGATTTGTTCACAAATCTTATTTCATTTGTTTTGATTTCATAGCCCTGCTAGAGAACCCAGGGGCTAGACCACTGTTACTATGGTCTCAGCTAGCACCATTCTTAGTCCTCAGGTACCAGGCCACCTAGCCTCCATCACCAGACAACACTCAGAAAAATCCTCAAAGGCTTGTAGCCTGACATTGCTGTGTTCCTTGGTCATGGGCAGAGATATAACCCTCTCTATGTTTTTTTATCTTCTTTGTGTTCTCACCACATAACGCTCTGTGTTTCTCCTCTCCCACTCCATCTCCCTTCTTATCTCCTCCCCAACTTTTCTATGTGCCCTTATCTTTCTGTCATTTAAGTCTGGCAAAACCCAAGCTCTGCAATAATCTGACTCTCCAATTCACCTGTCACCTATGCCCACACCTGGTCTTCTGGATGCTACTGAAAAAAAGGTGATACCACAGAGACAGTTGGCGGCGGGAGAAGGTGATTGCAGCCCCAGCAGGGCCCTCAGATCTGCACGAATCCCCAACTGTCTTCCCATAGTTCAATGCCTCTCTCCAGTTTCTCATAGCAATTCTCAATTTCAAATCTTTTCTTCATCTGAAACTGCTCACCAGAAGCATCCTATTGTCCCTTGTTTTACTTTGGGGAACCAGAGGAGGATAGCTAGTATACTGAAGCCAAGATTTGAGTCCAGCTAGTCTGACACGCTATAACTGAAGTCTGGTGTTACGTGAGTGAGAGGCATGCTTAGGAGCCGGAAAGTCAGCAGGCCACAGGATTACGAAAGCCATGTGCTAACACGCTCCCCATTCAGAGATCACTTACTAAGTGACCCAAGTGTGTGGGACACTCTAAAACCTGAAGTGAAGTTAAGCAGAAAAGGAATTAAAGAAGCTCAAATGGATGTCATAAAGTTTGTCTTTTAAAGTTTGTAAACTCCTCAGACCTAGAATGAGAGCCGTACTGCATGCTTATATCTAAAATAAACTTTCTTCTAATCAACAAAAGAAAAAAGCAAACAAAATATAACCAGAGACATTGAAATTAAGAACAATGTAACAATGGCCAGAGGGGAGGGGGAGGGGATAGTGGGGAGAGGGGTCTACAGGAGCTGCTATAAAGGACACAAGGACAAAATCAGGGGGGAGGGTAGAGGTGGGGGTGGGGAGGTGGGACTGGCTGGGGTTGGGTGGAAAGATGTGGAGAAAATGCAGACAATTGTAACTGAATAAAAATTTTAAAAAATTAAATAAAACTAAAAAAATAAATAAATAAAATAAAATAAACTTTCTTTATTTCCTAGCTTATAGCAGAAGTAAAACAGCAACCAGGGTAGGGAAGATGGTGTTAGCAATAATAGTGAGGGCAATAATGGATAAGTAAATATCTGACTAGGACAAAAGAAATAATAGCAAGTAAAAAAGCAATTTCAAAAGTTTAGTGAGTCTAGTGGTATCTGGACATTTAACATGGGGGAAGGAACCCTAAACACCTTGGAATTCCTGAGGAGAGTATATAACATGACCCAATAACTATTTTATACTAGGTGATCCTCATTAACCTAGGGAGTTGTGCTTTCTTTTTTGTTTTTTGTTTTTTGTTTTTTTTAATATAGACTCTCTCCTTCCTCCACACTCAAAAATGCTCTCCAGCCTAGGCTGGGGTAGGGGTAGGTAAATGTGTTTTGCAAACACTCCCCAGGTTATACTTATATTCTGTCTAGGTTGAGGACCATTGGTATGTAAGTTTACATTAAGCTTGTAAACTCAATGCTATTGATGTTTGTGATCATATTCAAGTAAAAAAGCCAGTGTCAAAATATACTAAAGATACCTTTGTTAAGGAAGAATGATAAAACACATTTTTCAATATTTTTATAAACCTGGTTAAATTATAAGGCATTGATATTTAGACAGGGATGTGTCATTTTTCTGAAAAATTTCATTGGGCGATTCTGAAGGTATCTATGGATAATTCTAGACAAGTAAGACATTATCATGAGAGTGACAGAGGTTTCTCTGGGTGGAATTAATTACCATTGTCAGAAGAAGAAATTGAGAGAAAGGGCTACTACCTGTCTTTGATCCCCCAGTTGGTTGGGAGCAATCAGAAATTCCTTAATCTGTGAGCCTACAAAGTGTGTATCTTGGCAGGATGCTAAGGTGGTCCCCAAGGCTTTCCAAAGGAATTTCTGGAAAACAAAGGACAAGCAACAGAATGTTAAAAGTTGGAAAGCAGGACTCTGATGACTTTATGTACTTTATCCCATTGAATCCTCATAACACCACACCCCTTGGAGGTGGGAATAATCTCTGTTTCATTGTCGAGCATACTGAGGTTAAGCAATTTACCTAAAGCTACAAAAGGAGGAAGCGGCAGAAGGTGGATTCAAACCCCATTCGAAATGGATGGCTGCAGAGAGGAGGGTTACGCAGAGGCTAGTTGGAGACAGAGGAATGAAAAACTGGCCTTTGAGCATTCTTTTAGTTCTAAGTTTTTGTTAAACTCTAGTAGATCTTTCTGGACATAAGCTATGTGCTAAGTGCTATGGTGAGGCTGCTATTTGCCTTCTGGCATTTGTTCTTCTTCCTTCTCTAGAACAGAACCCCTGAATTTTAGTGAGCATATACCTATCCTGAAAACACGATACTTTTGAATTTTACTCTCAGACGGCTGCGGCCCCACGGGTGACTTTTGGACAAAGGTGAGGTAAGAGAAGGTGGCGTTTGTCCAACAATTCCTTCATCGTTTTGATGGCAGTAGAGACGAATTGGAACTTGAGTGGACATTTTACAGTCTAAGGTAGAGCCAAGGCCCTTCCGCTGACCACCAACCTTCTCAATGGAGGTATTGCTGTAACTGCCCATTTGCTGGTTGAAATCCTGGCTCAGCTGAATGGTCCAGGCCACGTCATCGATCTTCCATAAAGATTCTTTGAGCAACTGTGGTAGGAAGTGGAAGTTAGGTACAGATGTGACTGGTTAGTGTGCTTTCTTGGTCCTTTTTTGTTATCTTGTTTTTCAAAAGTACAAATATATATTAAATGGGATTATTCCATTTCTCATTAAAAAGCTATTTACTTTGGGACTTTTCCTCTTTGTTTATTTTAAAAGCCATAATCTGTCATGTTCTGAATTCCCCTTAGGAATAAGTTACACAGAATGTGGAAGTAACTCCAGATCAGTGCCTTTCTTCTTCTTCTTAAATAAAAATTGCTTAAAAACATAAAAAGAAGAAGTAATCTATCCTGAAACTTAAATTGAAGTTAAGGTTTTCCAAGTTGTGAATAGATTTGGAAAAACTCCATTAGTCAATGTTAGTTTACTTTATTACATACTTAAAAAAAGGGGGACATGTTTGTAACAAAGAAATAAATGTCTTTAAAAACCAATTAGATATACAGGTACTTTTTGCTAACTTCAGCTCTAAGGACTAAATATTCCCAATTTCACCAACTGTTCTGAGCTAAGGCCACAATCAGTCACCTGAACCCATGTCCTTCCTCACTAAACAGTTACACAAAAAGGGGTTTTTGACTTTTGGAGGGCAAAATCCATTGTAATTTCTAAAATCTATTATTTTACCTATATTTTCTCTAAGCCTACAAAAGGACACTTAATCTCAAAGCCAGTGCAAAAACCTATATGCATTTTCTTAATAAGAACTCATTCAGTGAGTGGGTTCTTTGAAGAGAAAAAAATTAAACAGCCCTGGAAGTTGATGGGGAAGAAGCTACATGCAAAGAGTTTTGAAAGTAGGCTAGAAGCATACTCAATATTGGAAGAGAGGGGGAAAAAAACCCAAACCCGTCCTCAAGGCTTGTCTCCAGGGAAAGAACCTTTCTTCCTAGTTAGAACAATTATTTTTAAATGGCAGCAGGGGCATATAAGGTAGGAATTTTGATGGGCAGGGGCGGTGGGGTAGGGGATAAAAGGAACATGAATATGGAGAAGAGGTAGATCCCAGAATTAACGACCAGGAGAGTAGACAGTGGTTTTTACATCTCATACTGGATACTGGGTAAGAATCACTGTGGGAGCCTTTAAAATTTGTCAGTTCTCACGCCCACCCAGCCCGCCCTGAGATTCTGATTCTGGAAGGGCTGGTGAGGGGAAGTGGAGGTGCTGTGGAGAGGTCACTGAAAGTTGACATTTTACAAGAAGCTGTATGCCAGTTACGAAATAGTCAGAGGGATGTAAACTACAGCGTAGGAAATAGAATCAATAACATTGTAATAGCTATGTATGGTGCCCGCTGGGTCCTGAAAATATTGGAGGGAACACTTTATAAAGTATGTGACTGTCTGACTAGGCTATACACCTGAAACCAACACAAAATAATACTGAAGGGAAACTGCAATTGAAAAAGGAAATCCCTCAAAAATAAAAAATAAAAGCAGCACATGCAATTCCTCTGTGAGGTCAAGAGCTCCCTGCTCATGGGCTTTCTGACCTCTTGTAGGCTCCTGAAATCAAATCCGCCCTGTAAATCCAATGTACAGCTCTTGTCTGGAATTTGCCATTTTGGGAATTTACATCATTTGGGGCTCTGGTTAGTTGCAAAAGTCCAAAAAGTTTTTCTCAAGAAAAGGAGATTCTTTTTCTGAAAAAGGGTACAACATGGCCCCTTGGTTTCTAGGAATCAGAAAAAGACAGTGAGAAGCAGACATAGAGGAAATGGAGTTGTATTTAGAAGCATGGAAGTAAAAATGGTGTTAGTCTGTGTTTCTTTACATGAATGGCAAAAGAATGCAATTGCAAGGAGAGAAAAACAAAAACCCTGAGAACTGGAGAAGATTTAAGAAAGACACAGAGACAAATATTGGTAAGTGAAACATTCCAAACTGTCTTCAACTCTTAAATTGGAGACTAAAGATTGTTGCTCAAACTATGGCGATTTAATGAGCATAATTCTTAAGTGGTCACTTTACCATTTTAGTCCTTTTCCTCAGAGAAGAAATGTTGCTTACTGCAGTTTGGAATCCAGATGGGTAACTTTAGCTGATTTTATCACCCCATTATCAACAATTAATCCAGGTGTTACCCTTACCTGAAGCAGCATGGTTTCCCATAGCACGATACTAGCATTCTTTCCTGGAAAAAGAAATTAATGCTGTAAGTGCCCCCAAATCCAGACTCAATTTCCCCCTTCCAAGGTCCCCAGAGGATGTGGAGTTCCATTTCAAGCTTTGTTTTCACATGGGATGGTTATGTCAGACGAAATGTACCACGTTGCCCATGTTCAAGTGCTGGTCAGGTGGGAAGAGGGTCTTCAATCCGAGATAGAAGTCTAAGCTTTTTGCTAATTTCAACAGTAACTACTGAAATGATCATTATTTCTATATTCTAACATGAATGAGTAATAACTGTCTAGAACAATACCAAAACAGTTTCTCAAAGAACAAGAAAAAGACCAGGGCAAAAGTAAAAGTTCCTGCTAAGGATGTTAGCCACCAGGTCCTCTTGCAGTGTAAGTTATCTGACAGAGAAACAGAACGTGAGCGATCAAGGAAAAATATAGCGGTCTACCTTGTATACAAGTTCATTGTTTTGATTGCTTAAAGTGAACATAGTGGCTTCCTTCAGAGAAGTGAGCCTCATTTCTTTGTGTTCTTGCCGCCTTGGGTTAAGACCGATCCCACTCCCTCGTACCTTCCAGAGGCTTCAGGAGCTCAGGTAAGCATGTTTTCCATAGGTTTACCAATTTGGGGTGAATTATCTCAGGCAGTATCTTCAAAAGTCCTATCGCACCTGCACCACGTAACTGCCCTAAACTGGCAAGCATAGATATTACCTGAAGGACAGAAGAGTGTTGGTCAACTCAGCGTGTTTAAAAGGCCACCTACCTTTATTCTGATATAATTTAAAAGATAAATATTATAAAGAAAAACTTAAAAAAAAAAGGCCACCTACCTTTTCCTTTTTACTATTGTCCCGGATTCCCTTGATTCCCACATTAGCTAATCT
Organism: Desmodus rotundus; assembly: GCF_022682495.2. Lineage (NCBI taxonomy): Eukaryota > Metazoa > Chordata > Mammalia > Chiroptera > Phyllostomidae > Desmodus > Desmodus rotundus. The sequence continues at coordinate 203,946,563 of NC_071387.1, forward strand.
TTTAATAAATTACTACAGCCCATTTTCACTTCTTCTAGAGCAGAAATAAACAAAAGGTACCAATACAGATACATTTATTAATTTAAAAAGTGCATGTGGAAATAGTACTTGAGTAAATAATACATGTGGGGCAAAAAAAAAAAAAGAGAGAATGCAATCTGAACAACAGATGTGAATGTTGTTTGAACCATACTTATGGATCAAATTTGGTCTATGCTTATTTTAAAATCATGAAGTTTAACAAGCATTTCAGAGTGAGAAGATAATCTTGGCAATCATAAATTTTCCTAAGTGTCATTCGTAGAGTAGAACACTTATTATGCCTTTAGTGTTTCTTTTGGTTTGGGGTATCTGTAATCTTTATTCGCATTTGCTCAGAACTGAGTTAGCAATACTGGCTTCCATTTATCCCACACTGTTTTATTTGTAACTCACTCACCAGGAGTCTGGCCAGGAGCTGCTGCGGTGAAGGAAGTTTCACTAGAAAGAGAAAGCAACATTCATTATTGCTGTGGGGGCTAGAAGGTCTCAGGTCAGGGCTGGGGCTATGTCCAAAGCTCTGTAGACTTTCTGGAAATGAGTCTCAGACAAGAGAAATGTTTTGCTTTTTTTTGAAAGTACAAACCAGCTCCTGTAGAGATGACAAGGGCTGTTGACTCCGTGGCATTTTTCTTCTTTCTCTCCTCTGCCATAATCAGAATCCTGATGATGTTGAAGAGGTGGTCCAGTGTTCCCGTGTATTCCGCAGGTACCACAAAAGTCAGGATTCTTGGCCAGAGCACCTGTGGAAAACATAGGCCAAGATGCAAGGACTGCTTATTCTTTTCCATTATTTCTCCTGGGTCCTCACTGTGTGTTTACTTCAGTTTAAAAATCTTTTCCCACTTACTATTTTGCTCTTTGGGCCAAGTCAAAACGAAATCATTACACAAAATCTCTGTACAGCACATTCGCTTCCAGCTGCTAGTTGCAGTGAGGGTTGGTTGGTGTTTCTCCATGGGTGGTCGCTAGAATGTGGGGCAGGAGGAAGTGCCCCAGGCACTGCCTCCCTGGGTTCCACTCAAGTGCCCCCGTCTAGACAAAGCCTCTGGTCCACTTAAGTTGGTCTTTCATTGTCTCCCGGCTTTACCTTGTACTTCTGGCCACCAAATCCCTTCTCCAGTTGTTTAGCTTAAGGAAAATACAGCCCAAGGCCCTTCTCCTGAGGTTCAGATTACATTAGGCTTCAAGTGAGGCCTGAGAATATGAGCTTCTAACACATCCCCGGAGGAGTGGGGGTGTTTAGCATTTGCTCATTAAAACCACCACTCAGCACTTAACAACATATCTAGGTATGTTAGGGGAAGTAGAGGAGAGATGTACCAGGGTACTTATAAACTGTCACTCGCTATCCAGTTATAACTGATTAATTAACCAAGTAATTCCATACCCATCTTTGAGGACCTACAATGTGCTGGGCACTGGGTATCACAATCACCTTCCTGTAGTCAGAGCATCAAAGATCCGCTGACGCACGGAACAGAGCTTTGGAAAGGTGATCAAAGCAACTGTAAGGGGCGATAAGGACCCCTCACCTGAGGCATTCCAATGACCAGTGGATCTAGCGTTTTTAAGACCTCGAGGCTTGTTTCCCGGACAGATTTCTCTCCCTTTTCATCCTCTTGGGAGATAGGTTTCCTTGGTTTCTCCTTTAAGAAACGTGAAAGAGGTGGCTTGTTAATGCTCCCTCCTGCGGGTCCCCTCTGACTGTAGGGGGGGTGTGCTCTCAGACCCTGGGTGCAGAATGCAGTCACTCAGCAGCAGGGGCTCCTGGGGCCCAGCCACCTTGGTCTTCAGCACCCAGTTCCTGTTTTGAAATGCTTCTTGGAGGAATGAGTTAGAAAAAGCACCCCTGGCTGAAGCTGAAAAGCCAATGGTGAGGCTCCTTGAACCATGGACATTCCCTTGGCCTCGCAGGCCTTTGTCATTTTCTCTGGGACTACAAATGTCAAAGGCAATGCTTCCTCATGGAGTCGATTGCAGTTTCAGTTGTGACAAACTTGGTAAAATCACTGAGATGTTACACACCTGTTCCTGCAGGTGAAGCCAACCCCAGTGCGGCAAGTACTGTTGGCTCTTATTCTCTCTAACAGCTCATTTTCTCTGCCTCTCCCCCCACCACCTGCCAGCCTTGGAGGCTAGGCTGCCTCCTCCTTAGGGCAAACTGTGATTTAACTACCTTGTGTTTTGTGCAGGTCAGAAGTGATGTCAGTGAAAGGGAACTGATGACGCTAGAGGCTGAAAAACTTATCAATAAAAGTGATGAGAGTAAAACATCACTTCTAACTCCGTCGTGGCATCGAACCCCAGCCCTTTCTTTCAAAGCGCAGTCCAGTCGCCCGTGCTTGTTACGCAACAGTACTGGGAACTGCTCCCTCTTCATACCAGATTCTTGTTGGACGTTGCAAACTGGGAGAAGACATAATGGATCAGCGGCCATCCTTCCCTAGCTTCAATGTAGCATTTTTCACACATGGTTTGGATGAGGAGGAGGGTGGAATTTCTCACCTAGAACAAGAAAAATGCCTTTGCAACATTTTATTATGTTGGCCAGAATGGAAATTTAGCTCCTATTCTTTAACCTGGATGGATCACTCAGTGGAAATCTTTTTAAAAGCTGGTATATATCGAATAATGTTACTATAATAGAGCAGTATATAGTTTGTAGGTTATGATTAAAAGGTCACCAGAAAAGCTCTCTTTAACCAAAAGCTTTCTCTCTAGCTCCCAAGACATGCCCTCTGTTATTATAAACATGCAATGTTGGTGACTTTGGGCTAAAACACTGCCTCACTTTAAAGATCCTCAATGAAAGATAATACATTGAAGTAAAGTTCCACCATCCCTTATTCACAAATTCAAAATCCAAACACCTCTGAAAACTGGGATTTTAAACTTGGTGCCAACTCATTACTGGCAAAAACCCAAATCGAGCTGTTTTAAAGCTATTCGTGGTCTTGTTTTGTGTAGTGTGGATAGCTATACATTTTCTTGCAGAAATATTAATGGTTCTGACTGTGGAATATTGTCATGGTAATATGTTTCTAAAATCTGAAAAGTTACAAATTCTGAAATACATGTGGCCCTAAGGACTGGAATAAGGGGTTATGGGTTTGTGTTACAAATTTTTAATAATTTGGCTTCCGTTAGTTTAGTGGTTTGCTTCCCTGGAGGATAAAAACCTCAGATCTAATCCCTTAGTGAACGGGTCTTTCAATGGAGGCTGGGAAGGAAAGGATACTTTGGAACAGGGAGGCAGAGCTACATGGTGGCAATTAGCAAAAAGGTCACCCAGTAGTCTCACCAAGGGAAGACAAAAGAGGTACACCTTCTCTCTGTTTCTGCCCAAGGAGCTGGCCCTCCTTAAAGTTTCTGTGCTCATTTATTCTACCCTAAAATCGAATAATTCTTTAATTGGCTTGTCCAATTACTAGGTCAGATTTTTCTGTATAATCACTCCATTGTTATTTATTGCACAACTTTTGTTTCAAACACAGTCACAGTCAGTCAAAGCTTCTTAGGGGACTTTTCTTTATTGGCCAAATAAAATATGGTTTTATAAAGAAAATACAATTGCTAATTTTTAAAAATTCATATTAGCATAAATCCTGTATCTTTCCTAACATGAAACATTTGGTCAAATAATCTGGAAATATTGAGCAATCTCTTATGTGTAAGTCTTTTGTACTTGCTCCCTGCTTGGAAAACAGGATGTCTATTCACAGAACAAGGTCAGGGGTTATTATTTTTGGAGGGAGGTATATTATTTTTATAATTAACAATTTATTTCTAAACCCTCTATTGGAAGAGCATTGCACAGTGATGCTGTGTGCAAAGATGCTTTTTTTTTCTGCTGAGAAGCCCTTGAACTCAATGTACTTTAGAACTGGATCTTAACTGGGTTACCTTTTTTCAGGAAAAAGGGAGTTCTTTTAAAAACAGAATTGATCCAAGTTCTTTATAAAGTAGTCTCATACGTAGATCCTTAAACCATCAAAACTGTTTGGTTGACTCCTAAAGCTACCATTAATCACATGAAAGTCCCTGTTAATTCTCTTACTTTTACACTGGGGTCACCCAGGACGATTTTGACTGTTCTTTCAACTGAAGTGATGTGGTCCCTCAAGCTGGGCTCTGAAGGGCAGAGGAGAAATTGAGAGGCATGGGTCAGTAGTACAGTATGTTCTAGGACTGATGACAACCCATTAGAGTTACGGTACAAAATTGCAAAGTCTCTTGTCCTTAACGTTTCATCCCCATCTTATCCTGGTATCCTCTCCTTCTCCCACTCTTTAAAGATATCAGTTACATTCTTTGCTCCTTATTATATTTGGTTCCATCTTGTTTAAAATTAAGTTAGAGCCCAAAGTGAATTCAATACATTCAGCTTTAAATTTTGTGAAACTACTTCATATTTCTTGTTCAATTTTTCAGTAAACCCCAGTGCTAACTGAATTTAAAAGCTATTATGATATAGTGCAAAAATAAATTATATTTTATTAATAATCCAAGATATCATCAATGTTATGAAGCACCCTTATTTAATATTGCGTCAAAAAAAAAGAAAAACTGTAGTGGCTGATTATAATTAAAAATGCTGTCAATCATAAGATATATTCCAATATTATGAAAATATGTGCTTCCTGGAATTAATGAAATATGATAGTTTATTAAATTCTGCTCTTTTCTATATGTACTAATCTCTAGAATATTGTGAATTTTTCTCACACCCTGACTGTTTATTGGGCCACTTAACCAAGCTTACTAGATCTTCTAAATTCTAAATTAAATTCTCAAATATTCTACTTGTCTTTATCAACTCAGCGCATCTATAAATATAATAAAAGAAGGGAGGTAAGTGAAAAATGGCTGTTTAAAATTAGTAAATTGTAGACAGCCAAGAAGACAGAGCTTCCGTGGAATCTGATGTTCTGTGAAACCCCACAGATGTGGGAGAGGGTTAGAGCATGCATAAGCGTTGGTTTTCCTCCTCCGACACAAAATCACCCGCTCTGGCTGCATCCCTATCGCTTACCTTCGGCACCGATAACCAGTCTTAACAAAGCCAAGATTCCCCTTCGAATGGCATCATTATTACTTCTTATTTGTTCATCAAAAAATTCCATCAGGTCTGCAGGGTTGGAATGGGCTGCAGGTTTAAGAAACACTGGCATCATAAGAACTCATTTTTCTCTTCAAGTAAAATATTTGTGAAAGGGAAAGGGGGAATTCCGTGAGGGTTGTCAAAGTCACTCTTAGGTTCGTAGTTAGATTTTATTATGTTCTTTCTTCTTTAGTATCGCGGAGTTGATTAAGTGGTTCATAACCAAAATACACGCGACACTTTTCTGGTTTCAGAACTAAGAGTCTTATGTCCAGATGACCTGACATATTGCACTCTTTTGGGGAACAGGTAGGATGAGGACAGGCACAGAACACTGTGAGCTGCAGAAACACTTTGTGTGCGTGTGTGTGAAAGTAACTAATGCTGACAGTTTGCACACCCTTCATCACTGTCACCTTCATCACCTGGAGACATTTTTATTAGAAACCCTCCGAGTGTCTGGTCCTACCTAGAATGAGGAAACAGCTTGAAGCTTCGATTTCGTTTTCCTTCCCTGGAGGCTCTGGGACTCTGCACACCTGAATGAGAAGGAAAAAGCAGGTGGCAGATGTTAAAAACAGACAACTGGTGTGAACAAAACAATCAGATTGGATAGCACGGTCTTCTTACCTGGTGGAGTAGATTGATGAAGATGCTTCTTTTCAAGTCCTTTGGAAGGCCAATGTCATAAAGGACAGCCGCGGCCAGTATTTGCTTTAGGCTCTAGAATCAAAGGTGAGTTGGAGGCTGCCCATGAAGCAGCAAGCACAGGATGTGGAAGGCAAATAATTGTTTTCTTCCATAAGAAATCCATAACCTTCCTGCAGTTACAAGGCTTTTCTTGTTTGCTTGTTTTGTTTTTAAATGATCTACCCCTCTACCTTCTTCAGTGCTTCAGCAGATTGAAAAATAATAATAACAATCCCTTTCTGGAGTTTCCATCATCCAGCTATGTCAACTTCTTGCTGCCTCGTATTTCCCAAGAGGTATTTTTAAGTTCAGCTGCCTGAGAGGTATTGAAGTTCCTTAGGCCCTCTCGAGACTTTGTATGGTCTAAGATGGTTACCCGAGGACTCCCTGAATCAGTTCCTTTAGGGTGTGGCTCTTACCTGAGTGACGTGGAAATCCATCTCTTTGTCTTTATACTGGTTCAGGAGCCAGGGCACCTGGCCCAGGGCATGTTCACAGAGGTCTTCCCAGTGGAGCAGCAGGCTCACTGTGGGGCCATGGGCCTTAATGATGGCCAAGGTCTGCAGAGGCAGCCAAGAAAGAGCACTTCTAGTGCCCCTTTCTGCTTTTTATACATTTCTCAGAATGCCCGGAGATGTAGCGCTTCAGCCCCCTGCCCCCGCCAAACTTAACTCACTGCTTTCAAACAAGAAATGTTTCTAAAAACTTTGAGAAGTGTTTAGGCTAAGGTCATTGCACGAGGCAGTTCTATTTACATTTGTATTTATATTTATATCGACATCTATATCTATGTTAACTCTCATTTCAATATTTGCCCCTCTTATTTCTTTAACCTCTAATAGTTACTTTCTTTCACTATATCAACACATTTAAAATTTCCCTCATATTAAGAAATTATTTGATCCCATATTACTTTGACCAACTATTATCCTCACTCAGTTTTTTTTCCTTACTCTCAGAGCAAAGTTTTTTGAAGGAATGGTTTCCATTTGCTGTTTCCTCTTCCGTCCTCCAATCTATCCCCCCAATCCACTATCATCTGGCTTCCATTGACATGAAAAATGAACAAATATGAATGTAATATGTATTGATTATAAAAGTTTAAAAATCCCACAAATCATGATGAAGAAAATATTGTACTCACAGTTCTCATAGATAATCACAGCTCGGTGAATTTTTTAATATGTTCTTTCTTTCACTTTTAAAAAATCTTATCTCTATGGATTTACATTTTTAAAAAATTGATACATAAAAAGAATGATACATTTAAAAAATTTTTAAAAATGATACATTCTTTAATACATAGTTCTATATTCTACTTTTTCTGCCTAACATTAGATGATGAATGGTTCTCCGCTAGCTAAATTTTGCTGTACAGAAAACTACCTCCAAAGTTAACATGAATAACAACCACCATTTATTTCTCTCAGGACTGTGTGTCAGCTGAATTGTTCTAGCACGTTTCTGTGAAATGAATACCTTTGAAGATTTCTCTTGCTTGAACACTATGCCCATGGATTCTAGATCTCTCTGCTTCTTTGAAAAAGCCTCCTTTCTTATGTTGTGAGATCTCATTCCACTTGTCCTCCCACTCCTTCAGCAGCCCATTCTCAGTTCTCCATTGTGAGTTCTTCTTCCTTTGCTTTTCCTTAAATGTGCATTCCCCCCAACCCCAAACTCGATTTTTGGCACTTTTCCACTCCACATACTCCTTTTTTAACTAAAGTTTGAAATCAACACTATTCTGCCTTAGTTTCAGGTGTGCAGCTCAGTCAATAGACATTCATTACAGTTACAAAGAGTTCCCCCGATCATTGAACACATAGTGTTCCTAAACGACTCTACCCACAACCACCTAGTCAGTTCACACTTATGGAAAGCTGACATCCAAATCTGTGTATCCAGTTTTTGCTTTTCTCCTTAACACTAATCTTGAATATCCCCAAATCTATTAATACCTCTGCTTGAATGTCCCATAGGCATTCAAGTCAAAATATCTAAAATTAAACCCATTTTTCCTACTGCCCCAAATATGTTATTCCTTCTATTTTTTCTCATCTTGATTAATGGCCCCAATATTATTCAAGTTGGGAATCTAAGAATCATCCAGGTTACTCCATTTCCTCATTATTGATGCCAAGTCCTATTGCTCCTATTTTTCAGCACGTGACTTCTTTGATGCCCTTAGTATTTACAACCTGGGATGTCTCTATAGCCTCCTAATTGAGGCTATACCTTTTGTCTTACTCCACCTCTATAGCCAATTCATCTTTAGCATTGATATTATAATGATTTTTCTGGCACTTAAACCGTTGTTTAAAATCCTTTAAAGGTGTCTCATTTCTTAAAAAAAAAAAAAAAAAAAAGTCCAAACTCCTGAGTAACATTCAAGTTCTTCATTGTGTAGCTAAGACCTTTGTGGTTTCATTTCTTTCTGCTTCCATATCCCCTTTCCCCACCCCCTTTGAATTCTCCCACCAGAGTCACGCAAGTGTGCATGTGATCCCATCTCCGACCTCTGCTTCAGTAGGTTTTATTCCCTCTTTAGGGAATGCACCTGCCGTGTAGTAAATGACTTCAAGGATCAAACGCTCAATTCCAATGTCACAGCCTTTCCAGTGCTCACCACAGGAGTTCAGCACTTCTCTCTGTGCTCCTTTATTACTTTATCACTTGCTCCTTCTTATCACTTGCTTAACTCTCTCATGGGAAGCTAGGAAAGTAGTCATCGAATTTGTAATGAGTTTTGTTTTTCAGGTGTCCTGAAGAAAAGACTTCTATAGGATAATTTAAAAATTCCATGTTTGTGAATAATTTAACGAACACAGCATGTTAAAAATAAATGCCTTAATAGCTTAAAGTATAGAAAGGGAACATGAATTAGAGAAGGTGGCTAAGTGTTAAATCTTTTAAAATGTAGCGATAGGAAATTAAATAGAATATAATTTAGCCTACCTTGAAAAAATTATAGCAATTAAGTAAGATAAGGATAGGATTATATATATGTACTTTGTGAACTATTCTCTATAAAGCATTACAATATTTTGAAGCAGTCAACCAAATTCTTTACACGTTATTTCATTTCACTGTGATAGCCATACACACAGGAAATTTCTGTGGACTATTGTTTTACCTAACCAGTGACTCAGCCCAAATATGGGTTATGATATATGACATGAAAGAGCTAACATTCCATATTTTTTTTTCATTTTAGCTTGTTTATTGTTCTCTCCACATGTTGGAAAGTCAGTTGCAAGAGAGTGGGGATTCTAGTTTGTTTAACCTCTGCTATGTCCCCGGCACATGGAACCCTGTTGGGCATGTTGTGCAGACTCAATAAATATTGGTTGGAAGAATGAATAAATACCGATTAGCACTAAGAAAAATGAAAATTTTGATAAACCTCATGAAACACAACCCATAGCTTTCCAACCACCCCCAAAAAACAACAAAAAAAACCCCAAATGAGGTTAACAATCACATGGGAAAAAAGGAGGAAGTTGCACCGGCACAGAAAGAGAGCTAGTCTGAGGCCTCACTCACTTGCATGGCGGAGGCCCCAGGGGCCCACTTCTCCATTATGTACCGGAACAGCATGAGGACCTTGTCAGACAGTCGGTTGGCATCCAGTCTGGGGTAGGGGAAGTCTCTCCAGTGGTTGATGTACTTGTAAATGGCCTTGCTGAACTTTTCAAGGGCTGCATTTTAAAAACAATGACAGACTGAGAAAAATATAAAGGCGAGAAGGACCATAAAATAATGTGAAAAGAGAGTACTGATGATTAGTGAATGTAGTCTAATACTTTCTATAAAATCTTATGACTATACCAAATAAAGATATAAAAAATGTTCAGCCACATTAGTAAAATGTAAGTTGAAACTATAAAACGATACTATTACATAACATCAAAAAGGCTAAAATCTAAGACAATGTCCAGTGTTGACAAGGCTAAGGTGCAGCCGGTATTTTGACATACTGCTGGTGAAATTATGAATTAATACGAATACTTTGGAAAACTACTTGACACTATCAACCAAAGCTGAATACATGACCTCTGTAACCCAGATTCCACTTCCAGGTAAATACTCATTAGATGTACATATATATAGGCACTAGAAACTTGTACAAGAATGTTCATATTAGTTTTTTTTTGTAATAGCCCCAAAGAAAGCAGTCCATATATCTGCCAAAAGTTAGACTGAACTAAATTTTACTGTAGACATGTAATAGTACACAGAAGTGAAAATGGACCACAGCTGCACAAAACAACACACACAAATCTGACAAAGAGGCACCGCTGGTCTATGGTGATAGAAGTCAAGGTTGTGAGAGGAGGGAGGGTGCGGACTGGGAGAAGATGAAGGGAGACTTCTGGGGGTTACCAGTGTCCCACTTCATGACCAGAGTGATGGCCGAACGGCTATGTTCATTTTGTTACAGCTCATCGGTCTGGAAGACCTTGGGCAGATACAAATGTCATTTGGGCCACTAACCCATACGTGTTTGCATCAAATGTATTAAATAATATTATTTTTTCCTTCAGCCCTCATTCTACCCCTGTCATGGATGATAAATAAAATCCACAGTTTACTCTCTCAAGGATATCACCTGTGAAAAGAAAACTCTAGGAAAGGTGCCAAGAATCTTAGCTTTAGAGCTGCCATTCTCTCCAAATTCTTCCTAAGAATCTCCTGCTATGCTTTATCACAATCTTTTGTGCATGCGTGTGTGTGTGTGTGTGTGTGTCTCACCCTGGCCTATAAGTAATGTGAGAGAAGGGATGATGTCTTATGCATGGATGGCATTCAAAGCAGCAGATACAGGGTCTACTTATTTGCTGATTGAGTAGATAGGTGAGTGGATAGAGAGCTATTGAATTTTATGCCTTTTCTTTTTTTAAATTTTTAAATTTTTATTGTTATTCAATTACAGTTATATGCCTTTTCTCCCCATCCCTCCACCCCACCCCAGCTGAACCCACCTTCCTTCCCCACCTCCACCCTCCCCCTTGATTTTGTCCATGTGTCCTTTATAGTAGTTCCTGTAATCCCCTCTCCTCACTGTCCGCTCCTCACTCCCCCCTATATTATACAATGGAATTCTACGCAGCAGAGAGAAAGAAGGAGCTTATACCCTATGCCTTTTCTTTAGTGGCAGCTGGGCAGAAGTTGCTCTAGGGCCAATAGCACTAGATAAAATCACAACACAAAGACAGAGAATTCCCTTATTCGTAGACATAATGATTTCTGATGTTCATTTCTTGTACTTTTTTGCTTGCTAATTTTGCAAGTAAAAATGTTATAAGAGGTGCCAACGTTTATTTACAGAACACAATGTTAGCTGTCATTGTGAGCAGGGATAGCACACAGTATTGGAAAGTGTGCTAATCTGGTGTAGTTGCTTAAGTCCTTGAGTCAGACTGTTAAGAGTTCAAATCTTGGTTCCACCACATAGTAGCTGTGTGGCCTCAGGCTTGCTGTATACTCTTTCTAAGCCTTAATTTTCTCAGCTTCAAAGTGGAGGAAAATATTATCTACCTAATGGGATTACTGTGAGGGGGGTCAATGAAACACCCAAGGAAGTGCCCAGGCACATAGTCCATTCTTAGTATATGTCAGATGTAAATATTACCTTCCCTGAGGACAGAACGAAAGGAAAAGGGCAAAAAAGAATGGAAAATCATAAAGAAGACATTCCTGACAGCATGGGCTTTCAAATAATACAAAAATAATCACATAGGGGATGTTAAGTGTGGAAGGGATCTTAGCACTCAGTTTATTTGATGTTTTTAGAGGTGAAACTGAGATTGAGTGAAGGGTGGAGGCGCCTGATGCCTCAGTGGCCAATCAGAGACCAGAGTCTGGGTCTCCAGACTCATCCAGGAAGCCTCTCACTGTGCTGTGAACACTCTTTCCTGGGCCTTCCAGGGCATGCCGTTCCCACAGACCCTTGATCACCGTAGATGCATTTCAGTTTGAAGGTGGAGGGAGTTCATGACCATAATTTGTTTACCCATCTTCCTTGATTTTATGATTGCTTGTAGTTAATTAGATGGTGTGCTTATCATGATTATGCTATTGCATTATAAAGAGATGTTAAAATTTAGCCAACTGGTAAGAAAAGGTAAGCCCTCGTAATCATTGCAGAGAAATTGTGGTCCAATTAAAGAAGGAGGCTAGTGGAAATGGAGACCATACAAAGCAGCGGAAAGAGTGTAGATTGGGTGGTTGTGTAGACCTGGGTTTGAATGCCACCTCCGCATCTCATTGGCTCTGTCACCACCTTGGGAAAATTGCTGAACTTCCATGATTCTTGTCTGTAAAATGGTCTAATAAGTACTTACTTCGCAGAATTGTTGTGAGGATTGATAACTCTCTGCAGAGGGCCTTCCATATGGTAGGCACTCAGTAAATGGTAGCTACTAGAAAGGACAAGACTGGAGCAAAAGAAAAATGAGATATTTGTTTCATTCATAGTCTGGTCCTAAAGCAGAAAGCACAGGGTACCCACCGACACAGAAAGCTGCCTTCATCCTTTCGTCCTCGGCCAGCCTGAGCATGGTCTGCATGGTGAGCAGGGTCATCATCATGAAGGGGATGCTCTGGGATGCTGCAGTGAGGGGCCAGAGAAGAAAGGCATTATCTTCTCACACAGGAGAGTTCTGTGACTCCTCCTTAGGCCAACAACAAGCATTTCCAGAGGCGCAGTAGGAAGATGTTCTCTATCCCAGCCCCACCATAATGCCAGGCTGTAGTTAGAGAATTAAGGAATCACTGGCTTAACGTAAGGTACTAGCTACACAGCCACCTGTACCTAAGTTTAGTAGCAATTACTTATTTGGATAATTATTTCATTAACATTCATCCCTTCTATCAGAACTTTGCTATATCCTGAGGGTCTAGCATCTTAAGAAACCCTTGCTTCATTTAAGCTTTGGTTGGTTTGCAGAATATACCTGGGGAAAATGTGCTTCTGCAGACACAAAGCTGGATGAAAGGGAAGGTGAGGTTGGGGGAGAATCCAGCCAAATTCAGAGCCACACGGACCTGTGGTAGTCAGCAGGCTCATCTCAGCCCATACACAGCTGCCCAAATCCCTCTATCAATATTCTTTAGTTCGGCACAAGGGAGAGATGCTCTCCCTTCTGCAGTTTGCTCCCACTGGGGTTTTCAACAATTAGTCAGGGGGGTGTTTCCCAAGAAAACGTGCAGAGCATTCCCTCCATACCATAGCTGGTCGCCAGCTCAGCCAGGGCGAGCACAATGAACTCATTGGGTAGCTCCAGGATCCTGAAGTTACTTTGCACTTCATACATCACAGAGTTGAAGTCATGTGCAGCAAGAGACACCAGAACCTCACCAGCCAGCATTCTGATTTCTCTGGGGACCTGAAGAAGAAAAGGAAAACAACAATGAGGACAGGAAGAGCAGAAGGGAATGGAATACTTAATATTTATGAGTTGCCCTGGCTTTGGGGTAGCTACAGAACAGGCTGTTTATAAACCCGGGGCGAAAGTCTCAGGGTAGCTGTCAGTAGCTGGGAAATCAGAGGTAATTTTAAAACTAAGTTATAATGGGAATCTTGTAAACCTGGGGTAAATACATACTTTTTTGCTAATAGATCAGACACTGTAAACATAGGATTTATGTTTTATGTCTGAGTGATATGAAGTACTGTGGTGGAGTTATGGTGATGGAAAGGCCATGAGGAGAGAACACTGGGGCTAGGCGTCTAGAGCTTTGGGTTTTAGTGTTGTCTTCATCTAATAATGTCTTTGGTATTGGAGATACTTGCAGGGACTTCTGCTCTTGGTAATGGTGAACCAGGTAGATCTGGTCAACCTTACTCCTGAGAAGTTGCCTAGAAAATCTCAAGCTCTGAAATTTTAATCATAGATTGTGAATGCTCTTGGCAGGCACACAAGTGAAAATCCTTTCTGGAAGAAAATATCATTATCCCAGGACACAGAATAATTTCTGCAAATAATTTTTCAGGTACAATGCCTACAAACCTAAATAAGGAGGTACATAAAGAAATAAAATTTATATGGGAGCCAGGAAAATTTGGTTCTAGTCATTTGTTCTGTCAATACATAGCTCGTTACTTTGAAACAAACCCTCTAAACATCAACTGCCTCACATAAAAGTAGGTTGAATAACACTACCTCTAAAGTCTTTCTTAGCTTTGCCTCAGTTTCCTCATCTGTGAAAGGGTAAATAACAAGCACTGTTACGGTATCCAAGTTACTAGGAAGAACATACAAAAATAATTAATGGTCCCGGCAGCGATGTGCAAGAAGCCTGTGGATGTCTACGTGGTGCGGTTGGGGTCACTCAAACACCTGTTGCTAGCTGTGACCCTGATTCATTGTCAATAATCAAACTTACATTGTTGTCTCTCATGTCCTTAGAAGCATAATAAATCAGCCTTTGGACGATGGCGTCATCCAAGATATCAGTGTTCTGAATAATGGAAGTCAGATGACTATAGATGTCTTCCTGTGAACATACCAGGGATGCACAGAAATTTGCGTTGCAAAACTAAAGGAATCAGAGGTAGCCCAAATGAATACCACCATTAAACTAAGCAATTCATCTCTACTGCACAGGAGATTTTTGTGTATCTTAATTGGGGCTTCCTAAACATAATATGCATCTTTAGGAGTTGAAGGCTTTTAGGTAGAGCAAAGTTCATTCTACAAACTATTTTAACTGAAATACATTCATATGGCAAAATCTAACTGAAGGCAAGGGTGGGCTACCTGACAATCAAGGGCTCTTGAAATCACTGTTGTAGGGCACTCAGAGGGAATGGAAATGCCCCTCAACCTAATTGTTGCCCTTACTACCAGGGTGTAGCCATGGTATTTAGGAATACATGTGATTCCCAAAGAGGCGGCTAAGCTACCAAATTTATTCCTAAGGGAGCTTTATAGGTCCTTGCTCCATTCATGCCTTTGTGGGGAGGAAGTTGTGATTCATTGTTGTTGTTGTTGTTTGGATAGAGCTCTAGACTCTGAGAATTGTACGGTTTGAGCAGATGCTGTGTGAGAAGGCTCTTGCAGATCCCTTAGGCAGCTCCACAGTCTTCAGAAGATGAGAGACTGGTGTTCTGAAATCTCCAACAGCCTCAGCATGTTACCTCGGGGTGCTGAGCCCATATTTAAAATGTGAAACAACTCTCTTTGAATACAGACCCTCACATGCAGTCAGGGGTGAGAGCCACTGGACGAAGGGAGAGAAGACTAGCCATTGGCGCTCACTGGGAGGCTGCACTCAATAACTGTCCAGAGCCTTACTTTGGAGGTCGACGGGCTTGTGTGTGGATGTGGCCCTGCTGTCCTGAGGCAAAGCATACAACTTCTCTGTGCCTGACTTTTCTTAGATGTCAAATGGAGACCGCCATACCTACCTTGTAAAGCTGCGAGGAGGGAATGTAATATGATACACTATTGTTTGCAAAGCTAACAATAAGTGTACATCAGAGGGTAGCTATTGTTATTTTACAAAAGGTTAATGAAGCCAGATAGCCTTCACATCCCCGAGGAAAGAACATTCGATTGTTAATTAGCACTGCAAACGCCCACGGGAGACCTGTTGGGATTCTCAGGGGAGTGCTGGAGTTATGCAGGAGGAGGCTGTAATCCACGGCTTGGGAGCCCACCATCCCCTTGTCCACACGCTCCTCTGAAAGATTATAGGAAGGGGCAGTCTTTGCTAACTGCTGGAGCTGGATACTCTGATACCTCAAATGCCAAAGGTAATTGTTTAGAGGTTATAATGACTTTCATTGTAAGTGCATTTTCTGAAAAAATGATTACCACATAAGAAACCAGAGAGAAAAGAGGAGGTTGAGGCAAAGAAGGATGTATGTGAAATGCTGAAATAACCAAACTAGAAAAAGTGAGTGGGAAGGGGATTTTTCTCTATTTTCCTTACCTTGCTGATAATATCTTCCTTGTTCAGCATGCCAAGAGTGAGGTTAATATCTCCAAAAGTCTCTGAAATGCATGGGAAAAATGAATTGAATCTATGCTAAAGTTCCCTCCTGTTAATTATAATCAATAGTCACAGAAAAATTTTTCTCTCTCCTTCCCTCTCTCACCCTCCCCTGCTTCTTAACTGCCAGCTTTCGGTTGGCAGGAACTATGTCTTATTCATATTTCTTTTACTTGACGTATTCGAAACTAGCCGATGGTCAGTATTTTTCCCCAAACATAAATTAAATGTGGAGGAAAAGATAAAAGATGCCAGATTTCTGTGTATCCCTCCAGTTCTGTAGGCATCACCTGCCTTACATCCTTTCCAGCAAGGCTCAGCCCTCAGGTTCCATGAGCTGAAGCCCTTACACCTGACAAGAGCCTGAGAGGGCAGCATGGGAAACGGTTCTCCCTCAGCACACTTTCCACCTCCTCCTTCCACACCCTCTTTCCTTCTGGGCCCTGCCAGTCCCCCTTGTGGCCCCATGCTCATGGAAGCTTGCTGTTTCCTGATAAGAGCATTCTAAAGGTTTTTGATGTGCACTCTCTGGGAATATTTGTATTTGAAGACCGCTCTCTGGAAAACTGAAAAAATGATTGAGTCAAAGAGATTGAGTAATTTTAGGCCCCACAGCAAGTTGCAGAAGAGATACTTTTGGAGACAGTGATTCTCCACAAGCCTCTAAGTCCAACGACAGAGCCCTTAGCAGTCTCTTTTTGGCAGAGCAGAAAGGCAACCAAACTTGAGAATTAGGGAAAATATTTCCAAAGAATTCTTATTTAATCAGTATTTAAGGTTAAACAATGTGGACAAAAAAAAAAAAAAAGTGGTTCAAAGAAGTAACCTCACAGGGTTATCTGATCATAAAATCCTAAATAGGCAGATCATGGTGGCTAGTCACACCTCAGGCACGCATGCATATGTGTGTGTGTGTGTGTTGTGTGTATAGGTTTTTGGTTAATCCCTTTATTTTTTTGTTTTTCACCTAGCCACACAAGCCTATCACTTCTTAGTCAGAGGTTTAGCTATACTTTAAACAAGCCAGTTCATTGTTTCTGTGTGTCTAGGTTAGCACACCTTTGAAACAAGATGTGACCACCTTCGGAGAGCGCATAATCTCATTAAGTATACTGTAACTTAGTCCCCACCTTCCTTCCTCCCACCTTTATGTAATCTTCCTTAGGTTCCCTCCTTTATTTCAAATGCATAAATGAAACTGCAAAAGCGTTACTTTTCCAGAACATTTAAGAACTTGCTCCCCAGCCTATGTCATCAATTTAGCTCAAAAAAGTCATACAATTTATGTACAGGTTTGGATGTTTCTTACAGTAACAAAAATAAATGGTCATTCTTGTGTTGCAGCCACTTTATCCTCAGGCAGACTATTCATTTTAAAGACTATGCAATCATCTCCCAGGCTCCTAGTCTATCCTCGGTCATTTACAATTAGTGTGATTTGATCATTTTGGAACTAAGAGAGAGTGGAGAGAGACAGTCTTACTTTAGCATAGCTTCTCACAAAACCTTTAAGGTGTATAGACCTCCCACCATGACACACACCATCCCCTGCCCCACATATGCATGTGGCCACACAGACCCAAAACACTGAACTCCGCAGGAGAGTGTGAGGCTTACCTACGGATTCCTCCTTGCCCTGAGTCATGTCTTTTCTGTTTCAGGCGAAGAGATAGCACCGAAGTATCTGAAACAGTAGGCTCAAAATTCAAAGAAGCAGGTTGGCAGGTTTCTCATACAAGGTTCACATAAGATTCTCTAACTGAAAGTTCCCTCCTTCACTTGATGGGCACAATGACCTGGAAGCTCCAGCGATGGGCTGCTGTTGAGGAGGAGGATGCTGTATTCTACCACTAGGACATTTTCTTGCTTCTGAGCTCCTGCTGACCAACAAAATGGGTGCATCTCACCAAATAGTGTCCCTTTAGTGGAGACCAGAGGATCGGAGAGGGAAGAAATTAGAGCCTGGAACTTAAACCATTTTTGTAGACCAAACGAGCTCCTCTCTCTAAACTTGGGTCCATTGATCACAAATTTGGGAATGATTTTCAGTGGTCACTTTACAGGCTTGGTGGTGGTAAAGCCTTTATGGTGGTCTTGTTGATTGTTCTACTTGGTGAAAGTCAGTCACACAAACTGGGCATGCTCAGTGTACTGGAATCCCTGCCAGGGGCAGTTGGATGGAATGTCCAACTGACGACAGCAAAGCAAAGCTCTCTCTACTTCCCTCCCGGCTCTCCCCACCCCACCCCCATCCTGGATGTGGCTGCACTCCAGGCTCAGGATTTTTCTCTTGACTCCATTCTCTCTTCTGGTTTTCAAATGATTTTTTTATCCAGACCTCTTAGCTATAATGCTTTCAACTTTACTAGTATGGACTTAAATCTGGTCTCCATACCCCCCTAACCCTAAATCTATATGACCACAATTTCCAAGGTGTGTCC
Organism: Desmodus rotundus; assembly: GCF_022682495.2. NCBI lineage: Eukaryota > Metazoa > Chordata > Mammalia > Chiroptera > Phyllostomidae > Desmodus > Desmodus rotundus. The sequence goes on from NC_071387.1 coordinate 203,964,836, forward strand.
AGATGGTATGTTAATGTGACCTGATAGAGGGAGTGGAAAGCACATCCTAGCAATCTATAGGTCTGTTTGGGAAAGGGGCCTGGTGCTGGTGGTGGTGGGGAGTGGGGGGTGGCTCAGCACCGTGCTCAGGTGCTGCTGCTTCTCTGGCTATCTTCCCTTCATTAGTGAACTTTATTCCACATTCTGAGGTAAAATGCTTCCAACTAAATCTTTGAATTCACTGTTGTTTTCATAGACCGATATTTTTTAATGTACTTACTCAGGGGTCCTCCGCAGGCTGGTGTTTCAGAACATTTTCAGCTTCCAAGTCAGCATCACTATTTTCTGATGTGTCCACAAGTGCCTAGTAACAGGAACCACCTGGTGCCTTACTTAAAAAATCCCTTCCCAGGTCCATGTCAGACCTGGTAAATTAGAACGAGTGTCAGAAATCTGTATTTTTAATGAGTGCCCCGGTGATTCTTAGGTTTGCTAAATTCTGAGAAGCACTGGCCAAGATCCTTGCCCAATCACCCATTAGTGGACAACTGAAAATATGGCAGTTACCTCAAGGGCATCCACTGGGTTGGGCACAACCAGCAGTTGCTCACCTTGTCACCCCGACTCAGCCATTGGAGAAGGGTTGAGAATTGGTGGGTCAGAAAGGTATGGAGGTGATGAGAGGCAGCCTAAAAACCCTAATGTCTTACAGGAAAATAAAGAAACATTTGGCAATTATGTGCACTTAGAATTATAAAGAACAATGTGCAATAGAATCACGAAGAAGAAAGCTAGCCATTTAGGTGTTGCTATAACCCATGTCTTACTCTTTTTGTAAATGATGTCATAAATTTTTGTGAATGTCTGTACATAAAGAATTCTTTGATTTCACTCTGGCTGGTGTGCCTTAGTGGATTGAGTACCAGCCCACAAAACAAAGGGTCACCGGTTCAATTCCCAGTCAGGGCACATGCCTGGGTTGTGGGCCAGGTCAGATCCCCAGTGGGGAACATGTGAGAGGCAACCACACATTGATGTTTCTCTCCCTCTATTCCCCTCTAACTAAAATAAATAAGTAAATCTTTAAAAAAACAAATGTTTTGATTTCATACAGATTAGAAAAGTTAGGTGATCAATTTTTTCTATTTATTTGCCAAGAGTTAGTTACTGTTTTCAGTGCAAATATATGGTGTTCATCTATGTTATCATGACAAAGTATATATTCAAAATACCTATTTTTCCCCCAGAGCATGATCTAAAATAAAAGGAAAGAGAAAAAACAACATGGAACTTGGAGTTCAGAAACTTGAATTGCATCTAAGTTCTGCTTCAAACTAGTTGTATCCCTCTGGAAAAAATCAGCCTCTCTAGACTGGGCTTGTGTTGTCAATTGTAAAATATGAGGATCACATTAGTTGTGAGGATCACAAGTAATCCTTAGCTGACCTAAGGATTATTATTTCCTGCACAAAGCGACTTACTTTCTATTTTCTTGGTAATGCCAAAATCATTTGTAATGCTGTTTTTAATTCCTAAGCAACAAGCTTATGATTTATTTGTATTGGATCTTTTGTGAATAAGAAATGCCCTATACTTTTCCCCACATAGACCCAGGATGAAGACTCCCTTCTTCCTTGCACTGATAGCAGCAGCTGGTGATGGAGGTGGAGGAGGTCTAGGGATTGAATGTAAGAGAACCACTGTGGAGGGCACAGGAAGATTCACGAAAACACCTGAAAGCCTAGTGACTAAGCCTCATTAATGTTTGTGGAATAATAAACCTCAAGGGATATTAGCCATGAATTGCTAATATGAAACATGTGTAAACAGCAGTTACTTTTTTGTATATTATTTTTAACATGTTGCATTTTAAAATTGAGACTCTGATTTGAAAGTCATCACTTCAGGAATTCAGAAGGTGCTTAGGAATTTAATCCAGACAAGGAAATTTGAAGATGGATTTATATAATGATTTCACTCTCAAGTGATAGGTAATTCAAGCCCCTGCAGATGAGTAAGTAATTTTCTAGCAATTTGTTTCTCCAATGCCTCTCCTATCAGGCATCCCTAGCTTCATTACTAACAAGCGCCAGGAGGAGAACACAGCCCAACCTTGTAATTTGGAGGAGCGAGGAAGCCCTTGACCCCCACAGACCTCACCTAATGCCTGGCATCACAGAAACTGGCTGGCTGCTTTCTGGAGCTCATTTGACCTTGGCTGAAGCTTTTAGAAAGACTAGGTCTTAACTGTTAGGTTGTGTTAGTGAGAAATGAAACGTCATGTTTTTGACTGAGGAATTTAGCTTTAATGGTTGCTAGATAATTCAATGGTTGCTAAGATATCTCAGCTTTCCATAATAAATTACTTGGGTCCCCTAACTTCCTAAGTAAGTAAATCCTTTTAAAAAAGTCATTAGTATTATATTTTTAAGCATTAAAGGATACTTGACTACCTCTGGGTGATTATCTTATATTTACAAAGCAAAAAAAAAAAAATAGTTTACTTTTTTTTTTCCTTAAGGAAACAAATACTTCTCTGTTGTCTTTTGATTCCTTTTATAACATTAAAAACACATAATTCATGATTTTGGTAGTTTCAATGGCCTCTCTAGATAGATCATAAAAAATGTGGATATTTTTATGGTATACTTAGAGACTTTTAAAATCCTATAAATATTCAATGAGTTTACAAAAACAGCTTATTAAGTGAAAGTCTTCAAAAACATTTAAGTCAAGAACTAATGGTTAAATATTAGATAAAAGTTCAATTGATAAATTTTGGGTTACCAGAATCATTCAGATATGAGTAGGGATTTTGCGGGAAAAGAGGCACATCTCAACACCACAGGTCAAGGACTGAAAAACAAACCATGACTTTTGTGGTTTGTCTTAGTGTTACAATAGGTCTTTCTTTCCTTCCTCCCTTCCTCCCTCCCTCCCTCCCTTCCTTCCTTTTTTTACTGTTATTCTATTATAGTTGCCCCAATTTTCCCTCCTTTGCCCTCCTCTGCTCAACCTACACCCCTGCTCCCACAGTCAATGCCTTCACTGTTCATGTCTGTGAGTCATTCATACATATTCTTTGTCTAGTTCCTTCCCCCATTATACCCCTTTGCCCTCCCCTCTGGTCACTTCCAGTCTGTTGCATGTTTCCATGCCTGTGGTTCTATTTTGTTCATTACTTTATTTTGTTTATTAGAGTACTCTTATAGGTAAGATCATATGCTATTCATCTTTACTGACTTATTTCACTTAGCATAATATTCTCCAGTTCCATCCATGCCATCACAAAAGGTAGGAGTTCCTTTTTTCTTTCTGCTAAATGTATTCCATTTTGTAAATGTACCAGTTTTTTGATCTGCTTATATAGTGATGGGTATTTAGGCTGTTTCCAGCAGTTGGCTATCGTAAATAGCACCTCTATGTACATAGGGGTGCATAAGTTCTTTTGAATTGGTGATTCAGCACTCTTAGGGTATACTCCCAGCAGTGGAATCACTGAAAAAAAAAAAAATCCCATTTGCTATAGCAACAAGAAAAATAAAGTACCTGGGAATAAATTTAACCAAGAAGATAGAAGACCTGTACACAGTTAACTATAGAACACTAAAGAAAGAAATTAAAGAAGATACAAATAAATGGAAGCATGTACCATGTTCATGCATTGGAAGAATCAACTTCATTAAAATGTCCATGCTACCCAAAGCGATCTATAGATTCAATGCAATTCCTATTCAAATACTAATGGCATATTTCACAAATGTAGAACAAATGTTTCAAAAATTTATATGGAACCCAAAAAGACCCTGAATAGCCTGAGGAATCTTAAGAAAGAAGAACAAAGTAGGAAGGATCACAATACCTGATATCAAACTGTACTTCAAGGGCACTGTAATGAAGAGAGTCTGGTACTGGCATAAGAACAGACCCACACATCAATGGAACAAAATAGAGAGCCCAGAAAGGAATCCAGGTCTCTACAGTCAATTAATATTTGACAAAGGGGAGATCCAAGAATGGCAAAGAAATAAGAGAAAGCTACACTAACCTCCTCCCAGGACCAATCTGGAATTACAACTACATTGTAGAGAAATCATACATAATAACCAACTGAACAATATGTGGAGAGAGGCCTTATAATCACTACAGACACAAGGAACAGCTTCACCTCAACATGATTGGTACAGAGTGTGAAGGAGAGAAGAGGACTGGATGGCACCGACAGGTGGCAGCTGAGGTACTAAAGGAATATTTCAGTGACCAGGGGACCCCTGAGAAGTGTGGGGTCTAAACTCCAAGCTGGGCTCCCCAGCCTATAGCATCAGAGCCAGAAAAGAACCCAGATCACATCTAGCTGCAGAGTTTCAATCTGCCAGGGAGAGACAGCTGGAGGCACAGAGAACCTCTTAAAGAGCCAATACATAAAATTTCATTTGCAACCATTTCCCTGGGTTTGGGACAAGGGGTGACAGAGCAGACTAGAGATGCTTTAGGAGAGACAGGAGACGGTGGCTTTGGGGGGAGAACTGACAGAGCAGCCCCCAGAATCCCTATGCTGAGTCACTTCCCATGCTGCAGAAGCCATTACTCTCTGGCAGAGCACTCCTCTGAATGGCATTAGCCTGAGGGGAAGCAATAGGCCCACCCATAGGAATTACTCTGCCCCACCCTGTGGTACTTAAACTGGGCTGCTGATGACAGCTTGATTAGATTAACGACTAAAGGAGACAGCCATAGCTTGTGGACCCCTGATAGTCTCGAACAGGCTGACACCATCTGGCATCACCAAGGTGGATCAAGAAAGAGAAAAGTGCCCCTGAACAACAGCATACAATACCTGGTGAATGGAGTGACCCTTAGTCAGCCAGCTGGAGGGGAGGACCCACTAAAGAATGACCCAACAACAATCAAAACCCAATTACAACCTGAGAGCCAAAATAAATGGCATAAAGGGCATCCCAAGAGCATCAAGTTCAGGAGATCAAGGAGACTGCACCATTGAGTCCCACAGGCCTCCTACCGCAGAAAGTCACACCACAAAGACAGGGAGTCAAAGCAGATCAATCTAAGAAGCAGAAACAAGCAAAAAGAATCACCCAAAATGGGGAGACAAAGAAACAACCCCCAGTTGAAAGGAAAGGAAGAATGCCCAGAAAGAGTGCTAAATACTTTAGAGGCAAGTAAACTGTCAGACATTGAGTTCAAAATGGTGGTTATAAAGGAGGAGTAATCAAAAAAAATCCCAGCACACTAAATCCCTGGTCTGGACAGTTTCATAGGTGAACTTTACCGAACATTTAGGGAACAGCCAACACCTATCCTTCTCAAACTATTCCAAAAAATTCAAGATGAGGGAAGGCTCCCAAACTCTTTTTATGAGGCCAGTATTATCCTAATTCCAAAGCCAGATAAAGGTACAACAAAGAAAGAAAACTATAGGCCAACATTGCTGATGAACATAGATGCTAAAATCCTCAACAAAATATTGGCAAAACAGATCAAGCAATACATTACAAAGATAATACATTATGATCAAGTGGGATTCATCCCAGGGATACAAGAATGGTACATTTGCAAATCAATAAATGCAATACACCACATAAACAAAATGAAAGACAAAAATCACATGATCATATCAATAGATGCTAAAAAAGCATTTGATAAAGTATAGCACCTATTTATGATAAAAGTGCTCAGTTAAGTAGGAATAGAGAGAGCATACCTCGACATAATAAAGGCCATATATGTGAAACCTACAACCAACATCACATTCAATGGGCAAAAACTAAAAGCTTTCCCACTAAGATCAGGAACAAGACAAGGATGTCCACTTTCACCACTTATACTTAACATAATATTAGAAGTCCTAGCCACAGTGATCAGAGAAGAAAAAGAAATAAAAGGCATCCAAATTGGAAAGGAGGATATAGAAATGTCATTATCTGTAGATGACATGACAGTGTACATAGAAAACCCTATAGACTCCACTAAAGAAAACTACTTGACCTAATAAGTAAATTTGGCAAAACAGCAGGATACGAAGTCAATATTCATAAATTGAAGGCATTTTGTACACCAGCAATGAAATATCAAAGACGAAAACTAGGAAAAACTCCCAATTACTATAGCAACAAGAAAAATAAAGTACCTAGGAATAAACTTAACCAAGGAGGTAAAAGACATGTCTTGGAAAACTACAGAACACTGAAGAAAGAAATTAAGGAAGATACAAATAAATGGAAGCATATACTATGTTCAGAGATTGGAAGAAGCAACATCATTAAAATGGCCATACTACCCAAAGCAATCTATAAATTCAACACAATCCCTATTAAAATACCAATGACATATTTCACAGATTTAGAACAAATATATGGAACCAAAAATGACCCTGAATAGCCTCAGCAATCTTGAGAAAGAAGAACAAAGTGTGAGGGATCACAATACCTGATATTAAACAAGGCCACTGTGATGAAAACAGTCTGGTACTGGCATAAGAACAGACACATAGATCAATGAACAGAACAGAGAGTCCAGAAATAAACCCAAGTCTCTATGGTCAATTAATATTTGACAAAGGGTGCAGAAGCATAAAATGGAGTAAAAATAGCTTCTTCAACAAATGGTGTTGGGAGATCTGGACAGGTACTTGCAAAAAAATGAAACTAGACCACCAGCTCACACCATACACCAGACTATACTCAAAATGGATAAAACTGTGACTCTTCTTGTTTCTTTCTGCTTCTCAGATTGATCTGCTTTGACTCCCTGTCTTTGTGGTGTGACCTTCTGTGGTAGGAGGCCTGTGGGACTCAGTGGTGCAGTCTCCTTGATCTCCTGAACTTGATGCTCTTGGGATGCCTTTTATGCCATTTATGTTGGCTCTCTGTAATTGAGTTTTGATTGTTGTTGGGTCATTCTTTGGTGGGCCTTTCCCTACGGCTGGCAGACTGTTAGTCTCTCCACCCACCAGGTCTTGTACAGCTGTTGTGCTGCCAGAAGAAAACAGTACAGCTCAGGAAACAAACCCACACCCTCAAAAATAACCCCCACCCATGATCACACTATCAACAGCAAATGAGCCAGTATTAGTAAAGGTGTAAAGAGATTAAGACTCTTATAAGGAAAAAAAAAAACAAATATGAGATGACTAAGTGAAATAAAAATGATTTTGAGAGGGTAGAGGGAGGAGCAATAATAAGAGTAGGGAAGATGGACAAGGTGAAGGGAGAAAGAAAGTAACATACATTGTAAGTAAAAAAGCGAGGGGAGAAGGCAGAATGGAGTAAGAGAAGGGAAGTGCATAGTATTAGGTTTACCCAGAAATTTAAAAAAATATATAGTTAGGGAAAGAAAAAAAAATAGAAACCAAATTAGAGAAAAAGATCCACCACAGCACTATCAACAACCAATGAGCCAAAATTAATATAGGTGGGATGGCAATAAGGGGGTGGGGAAAGAAAAGCTTAAGCGATGTCTAGAGGAAAGGGAAGTGATTTTGAGAGGATAGAAGGAGAAGGAATACTAAGAGTGAGGAATGGAAACTAGGCTAAGACAGGGAAAAATTAAAATCTGAGATAAAAAAAATAAAGGGCAGGAAGAAGGCAAAATGGAGTAGGGGAGGGGAACAATAAAATTTGAGATTTGAAATACCAAAATAGTGAAGATCTAGAAATAAAGTTGAAAAAAATGCTCAGCAACCACCTTATCCGCAACCAACAAGCAAAGATTGATAAAGGTGGAGAGAGAATAATGGTATTTTAAGAGTAGGAAAAAGAATGTGATTTGACTAATGACAGGAAAAAATGGTTTTGAGAGGATGGAGTGGGGAGAAATAGTAAGGGAAGGGAAACAAGTTATAGCAAGAGAGAAAATAAAATTAAAATAGAAAATAAGAAGAGGAAAGAAGGTAAAATGGGGAAAGAGAAGGGAGGAGCAAAATATGAGATTTGAAATAAACTGTAATATAAAATCTAGTGACTTAATATGTACACGCTTGAAGAACAAGAAATGAATGCTAACAAGCTCTGCAGAAGAGAAACTATCACAAATGACACAGTGGAATTTGTCCTGGTAACATCTAGTATTTACAACTTTTTTCTCTTTCTGGATCCACCCTTGGTGATGCCAGATGGTGTCCCAGTCTGGCCTTAGGCAGCGTGTTGGAGACTAAGGGGTCCACAAGCTATGGCTGTCTCCTTTAGTTGTTAATCTAATCAAGCTGTAGTCAACAGCCCAGCTTAAGCACCACAGGGTGGGGCAGAGTAATTCCTATGGGTAGGGCTATTGCTTCCCCTCAGGCTGATGCCACTTGGAGGGCAGTGCTCTGCTTGAGCAAGAAGGCTCCTGCAGCATGGGGGATGACTCAGCCCAGGGACCCTGGTGGCTACTCCCTCAGTTCTGTCCCCAAAGCCACTGTCTCCAGTCTCTCCTCAAGCATCTCCAGTCTGCTCTGTCCCCCCTCTGCCAGAGCCTAGGGTAAGTGGCTGCAAATGAAATTTTATGTGTTGGCTCTTTAAGAGACTCTGTGACTCCAGCTGTCTCTCCCTGGCAGATTGAAACTCTGGATGTTATCTGGGTTCTTTTCTGGCTCTCGTGCTGTAGGCTGGGGAGCCCAGCTTGGAGTTTAGACCCCACACTTCTCAGGGGGACCCCCACAGCTGCTGAAATATTCCTCAAGTACTTCAGCTGCCACCCGTGGGCACCCATCCAGCTCTCTTGCGTCTCCTCTGCACTCCATACCATCATGTTGTGCTGAAGTGTTTTCTTCTGTCTGTGGTTATAAGTCTTCTTCCAGTTATTGTTCGGTTGGTTATTCTGGGTGATTTCTCTACAATTTAGTTGTAATTCCAGATTGATCCTGGGAGGAGGTTAGTGTAGCTTCCACTTAGTCCTCCACCATTCTTGCATCTCATATATGTTTTTATCACCAGTTTCAGTAATTATCAAGTCATAGTTCACCTTCTTTCATCCATGTCCCCCCTTTCCCTGCTTTTATGGATTGTTTTAAAGCAAATCCCTGATTCAAAGAATCTACAGATTGTTTTAGGTAGTATGGACATTTTAATGATGTTCATTCCCTATCCATGAACACGGTATGTGCTTGCACTGATTCGTATCTTCAATTTCTTTCTTCAGCATGTTATAATTTTCTGAGTACAGGTCTTTTACATCCTTGTTTAGGTTCATTCCTAGGTATTTTGTTCCTATTGGAGCAATTGTGAATGGGATTGTTTTCTTTATTTCCCTTTTTGTTAGTTCATTTTTGGCATATGAAAATGCAACTGATTTCTGAATATTAATTTTTTATCCTGCTACTTTGCTCAATTCATTTATCAGTTCTAGTAGTTTCTTGGTGGAATCTTTGGGGCTCTCTATGTACAGAACCATGTCATCTGCAAATAAAGACATTTTACTCCTTCTTCTCCAATTTGGATGGCTTTTAATTCTTCTTCTCTAATTGCTGTGGCTATGACTTCCAGAAAGCAAGTACCATATGATTTCACTCATATGTGCAATCTAATAAATAAACTGAACTAACAAGCAAATCAGAGACAGACTCATAGATGGAGAACAGATGACAGCTAGTGGAGGGGGGTGGGTTAGGGGGTGGAGAGATTGGACAAAAAGGAAAAAGGATTCATGGACAAAGACAACAGTGTGGTGATTGCTGGGGGAGTGGAGTGTAAGGGGACTAAACGGGAATGGAAAAAATACAATAAAGATTAAAATTTAAACAAAGAGTCCTTAAAGAAAACATAAGCATAATACCATTATTATACTTCAAAAAATTAACACCATTTTCTTAATATCATTAAATATTTAGTTTAATTTACTCAGAGTATCATTATATGCTTTTTAGAGTTCATTTGTTTGAATATGAGCCAGTTATGGTACATCCATTGCAATTAGCTGATATGCCTCTTAAGTCTATTTCCATGTATAGATTTAAAAAATTTGACACCTGTGTAAAGAATGATGTAAATTCTTCCCATTTCCTAACTAAACAGTCAATAAAGTCTGCATAATTTACCTGTGCTATTTGGAATATATTTGTTTTTGGTGGAATAAAATAAATGCTATATCACTTACTGGCTATAGATCAGCTGTAAATTAGAGGTTCCTATGAAATTTTCCTCAGGTCCAATTAATTTGCTAGAGTGGCTCGCAGAACTTAGAGAAACATTTTACTTACTAGATTACCAGTTTACTATAAAAGGATATAATTTAATAACAGGCAAATGGAAGAGATGCACAGTGCAAGGCACAGGGAAAGGGCGAGGAGTTTCCATGACCTTACTACACACTCTACTCTCCCCATTCATGTGTCCACCAGCTTGGAAGCTCTCCAGACCTTTTTGTGTTTTTTTAATGGACATTTCATTACATAGGCATAAATAATTAATCATTGACCATTGGTGATCGAACTCAATCTCCGGCCCCTCTCTCCTCCTCTCTCCTCCTCTCAGGTGAAGGTCAGGGGTGGGACTGAAAGCCCCAACCCTTTAATCCCATGGTTGGGTCGTCTGGCCACCAGCCCCTATTCTCAGGAGTTTTCCAAAAGTCTCCTCATTAAATAACAAAAGACATATTTATCACTCTCAACACTTAAGGAAATTTTAAGGTTTTGGGAGCTGTGAGCTAGAAAGCCTGAATGAAGGCCAAATTTACATGACAAATACATTTTGGTTGTACAGATACTACAATATTGCACGTGGTTTAAAGTTAATGTGAACAAAATTTACTACTGCCTGCTGTGACTTAACATGCAGACTATACCAGAATGATTGTTTTCCCTATTTACAAAACATTGGTTTGGTAAAAGATAGCAATATTAAGGAAATAAAGAGAAAATAAGCTTAAAGACAAGACAATAATGAACAATTTCAGCTATAAACACTTGCCTTATAAAGACAAACACATATAAGAAGGACTACTTTAAAAAGCATGTGTGTGCATATTTGCAGCTGTATGTATATCTTACTTGTATTTTAATTGGCAAGGTATATCATTCACAAATGATAGGATTTAGACAGATTTGTGGTTCTGAAGTTGGCACTTAAATATTTCCCTTGCCTGTCAAGAAGAAGTGTAGCTTTTAAGATTTATTAAATGTGGACCATATGCACATCTAAATTTAGACAGTTTTATTTAAGCGATTGAATTAGCAATTCTCACAAGGGCCATTTTGCTGCCAGTAGAAATAGGATTCTTCCACAGAGTCACAATAAAAACATTTTGAAGGCTCATGCATAGGAGAATGTGAGCAATAGTGGCAAGATTTATTGAAGCAGAAACAAAGGACTGCCTCCAGGTGCCTGTTGCCTCATCCATGACCAGGTGGCTTAGCTCCATCTTGCTGCAGACGTCCAGGGCTTCTGACCTGCACCACTGCCTGTCAGGCCCAGGAGGTCCAGGACCCGGAGGTGCAGAACTTCTCTGTGTCTCATTTCTCCATCTGTATGTGCTTGGTCAAAGACTGATGGCACCCGGGGCATGATTGATCGACACACCCAGGCTCAAAACTGCTACTGAGAGAGAACCTCAGGCCTTTGTTAAGCTTTAATTATATCGCCTCGGGTTTGGGAAAGAGTATGCCTCCTTTCAGACTAACCAATCTTCTTAATCCTTTCCTAGCTTGTGCTAGGCCCTCTTCCTATCCAATTCCTTTCCTGGATCTTCTGGTGTTCTGTGCTCTTATCCTATCTAATTCTTTTCCCAGATTTTCCCAGGCTAGACACTTGTTTTTTCTGGTCAACATGTGACTCCTACTGCACATGCCTCATAGTAGAAGGACCTACCCCTGCTCTATCTTGGCTTCTACTGTGCATGTACCCAGCAGGGAAAATTCCCCTTCTGTTTTATTCCTCCCCCAACCCATCCCCCCCCCGCCCCCACCCTCGTAACCTCTGGGCAGAGGCCAGTTGTTCCCTGGGGAGATTGGAAAGCCCATCCGTCCAGACTGATTGGGATTAATGTCCGTTTGGCAGAGGATGCAGCTGTGCCCTAGGGCACCTGGACATCAGGCTTAATGTCTGATTCCATTTGCTCCCTTCCTTTGTTAATATCTAGCTGGCTGCCTACTGTAACAATTTTGCCTCCATTTGTGCTGACTGTGTTGATGTTATATCATTTTCTCCACGTCAGGAGGGTCCCTGGGCTTGTCAGATTATTTTTGTGATGCCTGGGAAGTATCTCTTTCCTTTGGTAAGTGGTGAAGCAGGAGGTATGAGGAGGGGATGTTAGAGGCCTGTGCAGTCAGTCACCTGTGTCCTACTGTAAAACTCCTACCATGCTCTCACTCACCTCCAGTTCTTAGCAGGTAGCACCTTGGCCTCTGCTGGAAAAGTTGTAGACAGTCAGACCATTCCATCTTGACACAACTAAGATTTAAAAAATCTAGTGTATGAGCCAGTTTCTTTGGTTTGGAAAGCATATGATTGGCTGCAGATTTGTCCTTTGAAGTAAGAAAACTATTCCCACTTCCATATGATAGTACTTTAAATATTTGGTAAGATTTCCAGAACCATTCTATACCTCACAAATTTTTCTGTTTTCTAGGAAGTATCTACCTGCTCTCTCAATCGTTCCCACGATAATGTGATTTCCATGTCTCTCTTACTATCTTTCTCATTTTCCTCTAAATACCTTGTTGTGCTCAAAAGCCCCTCTGTATTGCCAATAACTTGATCGCAGTATTCCATACTGATGTAAACATTGAATTTCTCTTCCTTTAGGCTAAGACTGAAGTTTTGTTTTGTTCTTTTCAGCAGCTCTATCACACTGGGTTTCTATACTCTAATCAATTGTCAGGTCTTTTTCACTTGAATTGCCAGCATATTAGATCTTCTCTAACTCACGTTTAAATAAAGGAGTTTTTAAAAACAATTAAAAATGTATTATTCTGCTAAATTTAATCTTATTTGTTTAGGATTATCCTTATAGTATATTTTGATTCTTCTGCCTTCTAATAATATACCTCACAGTTTTGAGAAAAAATTCAAAGTACATCTACTTCAAATGAGGGCAGGGCATTTCACTTGTTTATTCATTTCTCTGTTTTTGGTTCCTAGAATAGTAGTCAGCATATAGTAGATGCTCAATAAATACTTGTCGAATGAATAAATTTTGAAAATAAACATTTAAAAATGGTTTAGATGCTGTAAACCAGGTGATCTCACCCGTAGGAGTATTTAGAAATTGGCAACACTGTACAGCCAGTATGGAGAGGATATCAGGGGACCAGAGACATGTTCATTAAAATGAAGGATGAATGTTTTTAGAAGCACTAAAAAATTAAGCTTAGTAAAATAAGTAAGTATTCAGGACAGTGAGCAGAGTTCTGGACCCCTGGGATTTCAGTGACAGACAAATATAGAGCAAGTCATAGTTATGCATCACATGGGGAGAGAGATCCTTGCCAGTGGGTAGGAGGGGTGAGTGTGTGAAGACCAGGGACCATCCCAGAAAGGAGCACAGAAGGAAACTGGTGGACTCCTACCACCCCAACACAATGGGCAAAACTCAGCTACTAGAAATAACAGAGAAGAAGGACAATTAATGAACAAACACTTGTTCATTAATTTTCAGATGGACCAGTATAAAATGTGTGGGGAAGGGAGTGGGGCTAGCAATCTGAGGACTTCTGCCCAGGTGCCCAAGATTCGCTCCTGGTAATTCAGCTCTGGGTCTAATTAGCTTTGAAGAATGTCTGGAACAATAGAAGTTTTAGTGTTATGGATTAAATGTTTGTGTCCTCCAGAAGTTTATTCATTGAAATCCTAACCTCCAGAGTTCTGGCCAAGAAGGAAGTGTAGGTAGAAACCCTTCACTTCCTCACACAACCAAAAGAAGGATAATAACCAATCTGAAATCAATAAACAACCAGAAGTGCCAGAAAATCAAAATGCATGGAACTCCAACAACCAAGGAATTAAAGAAACAGTCAACCAGACCAACCAGACCTGTAAGGGGGCGAACAGAGAGACCCACAGCATGGCAAGGCAGTGGACGGTGCAGATGGGGCTGGCTGCGGGGAGGAGGTGGTGGCAGGTTGCAAGGGTGGGGCTGACTTAAGGCAAAACTGAGACTCAGAGCTGACTGTGGACTATGGCAGTTGCCAAGGTAGGAGAAACTCCCAGTCTAACACAAGAGTTCATTGGAAAGTGCACTAGAGACCAGAAGGTGAGCTGCATTGTTCCCCGCCCAACTTAACAAGGCCCTGAACAAAGAAATAGGGCCCCAAATGAAAGAACAGAGCAAAACTCCAGAAAGAGAGCTAAGTCAGGAGGAGATAGCCAGCCTATCTGATGGAGAATTTAAAGCCCCGGTAATCAAAATGCTCACAGAACTGATTGAGCTTGGTTGAAAAATGAATGAACAAATGAAAGATAGCCAAAATGAAATAAAACAAAATATTCAGGGAAGCAACAGTGACAGGAAGGAAACCGGGACTCAGAGCAACGATTTGGAACAAAAGGAAGAAATAAACATCCAACCGGAACAGAATGAAGAAACAAGAATTCAAAAAAAATGATGAGAGACTTTTGAACCTCTAGGACAACTTAAAACATTCCAATATGTGAATCGTAGGGGTGCCAGAAGGAGAAGAACAACAGCAAGAAATTGAAAACTTATTTGAACAAATAATGAAGGAAAACTTCCCCAATCTGGTGAAGGAAATAGACTTGCAGGAAGTCCAGGAAGCCTAGAGAGTGCCAAAAAAGTTGGATGCAAGGAAGCACACACCAAGGCACATCATAATTACATCACCCAAGATTAAAGATAAGGAGAATCTTAAAAGCAGCAAGAGAAAAAGAGACAGTTACCTACAAAGGAGTTCCCATAAGATATCAGCTGATTTCTCAAAAGAAATATTTCAGGCAAGAAGGGGCTGGAAAGAAGTATTCCAAGTCATGAAAGGCAAGGACCTACATCCAACATTACTCTATCCAGCAAAGCTATCATTTAGAATGGAAGGGCAGATAAAGTGTTTCCCAGATAAGGTCAAGTTAAAGGAGTTCATCATCATCAAGCCCTTATTACATGAAACATTAAAGGGACTTATCTAAGAAATTGAAGAAGATCAAAAACTATTAATAGTAAAGTTATAACAAACTCACAACTGTCAACAAATGATCCTAAAAAAAGAAAAACAATGAAAAAACTAAGCAAACAACTAAAACAGGAACAGATTCAGAGAAATGGACATCACATGGAGGATTTTCAGTGGGGAGAGGGAGGGAAGGAATAGGCTCGGAAAGGTACAGGGAAGAGGAAGAATAATTGGTAGGCATCAAATAGATGGGGAGAAGTCAAAAATGGTATAGGAAACAGAGAACTCAAGGAACTTATATGTACAACCTGTGGACATGAACTAAGGGGGGATGCTGGAAGTTGGGGGTGCAGAGTGGAGGGGGCATAAAGGGAGGGAAATTGGGAAAACTGTAATAGCATAATCAATAAAATACACCTTAAAAAAAAAAAAAAGGAAATCCTGACCTCCAATATGATGGTGTTAGGAGGTGGGACATTTCAGTGGTAATTAGGTCATGAGGATGGACCCCTCATGAATGACTTTAGCGCCTTTATAAAAGAGACCCCAGAGAGATCTCTAGCCCTCTTTCTACCACTTGAGGATACAACATGAAGTCAGGGTATATTCTGTTCTCTCACGATGGGCTTAGGAAAGGGGACTGGTTCAAGGCTGCCTATAGGGGGGATTTGGAAAGTCATTTTAAGGTGGATGAGGGCAAGGAAAATAAAATAGAAATTAAAGTCTATAACTGGACCCTTCTTTATTCTGCTCCTGTTGACATCGATGAAGGAGCTACTTGAAGGTTCTTAATAAATCTATAAATTTTTCTTTCTGTATGTATTTATCATATTAATTCTCTCTTTCTTGACTACACAGTTGTGAGAGTTTTGGTTAAGCACTCAGTTGAAATAAAAACATGCTTTTGAGTGCACTCCTAATATTTTTATAAAAATTATACATTTGCTTATTATTGTCCATATTCATTAAGGTAACTTTCTATGAGTTGAGTATTTTTCTTCTCCCTTTTATGCCAATGCTTCCTCCTGCACCTCTGCTAAACACTTCATGCAGTAAAATTTCACAGATGGTACAAGGGGAAGACAGTAGTATTTATTCCACACATGCTATAGTCTAGCTACCGTATCTTACTGCTTTTCATTATATTAATATCTAATACTTCAACAGAATGATAAGGTGTTAACTATTCTTATTTCACAAATGAGAAAAACAAGGCTCACAAAGGATGTGGTGAAAGAGACTTAGGAACATAATTGATTTTCACAGGCAAACTTGGTCCTTGTTGACTAGATTGAATTAAGTGGGTAAGTAGATGGACTTTCTGTAGAGTACTTGCTTTCCTTTTTCCCTTCCCTAATTTCTGTTCTCTCATCACATACGTAGTTCAGCCAAACTTGAATTTTCTCTATTCAATCCAAGTTTCCTCATATCGTATCTCATTCTCTGAGGTATCACATCTATTTGGCAAGACCAAAATGAAGTGATCTGACATACTTCTCTTTGTGCCTGCCCCCAAGATTTACATGTTACTAATACTGGGTAGATCTGTGTATTTTCAGAGGAATTTCTGGAGACCTAAGACTCAATTTAAAAGAACAATAGCAAGTGTGCAAATTTTGAGTATCATGATACACTGGATTATACTGAGATTTAAGGGAGGAGTGAAGTCATGAAGACAGCAAGATTTTTCAGTCTTTAAAACATGCCACATGTCATGTGTTCACGGGACCCTGACTGTCATCTTCAAAATGCTTGTGTATACTTCCTGTCATCAAAGCCCCACAAAGTGAAGGACGGCAGGTGTTCTAACACCATGCTGTTGTGCAGGAGCCCGAGGCTCAGGTCTGCTGACTTCGGGAGCAACTCCCCTTCCTGATTTCCCCATTGAAGCAGCAGATGTTCGACCTGTGTTGGAAAATGGAATTACTGAGTGTTTAAAATTTTTCTTATTTTGCCGAACAGGATGAGGGCGCTTGTGGTTTTAAAGGCAGAGGTAAGAGGTGAGCGAATGTCATGGAGCGGGCAGCAGTGCAGAATGGGGGCAACTGGCTCAGGAGGCAGGAACTACTGAGTGGGATTCTGTAAGAGCAATGGTCATAAGACCATACTAATAAAATAAAAAATATTAGTACACACAATAAAAATTCCTAACAATAGAAACCATAGATCTCCAAACTCTCCCGGGTGCTATATCGTCCCGAGGCACTGCTCTATTTTGGACCTCACATTCCTGTCAGGAAAAACCTGCTCTTTTTAACGAAGACCCAGCATCTTGCACAGCAATGCCAATTTCCCAGCATCCTCCTCAATTTCTGCCGAGCACTGACTGTCGGGATGCTTTTAATGAGGCTGATTACCATTTTGGTAGCCAAAGAACACTTCCGTGCAAGAAGCAGAGAGTATGGCTTGGGACAAACACATCCCTGAGTTATTATTTATTATTCACAGGGACTATTCAGCTTTTTTGGGCGGGGTAGAAAACTAGAATAAAAATTAATTGTTATACTAACAGAGTGCTCCCAAAGGTATAACTGTGGTCCCTGAAAGCTAATTAGCTACATTTCTGGGTGGCATATTCTTAAGGAATCCCTTAGGTTTTACCCTCAAAACAAAAGATACATGAAGAGAGCTAGTTTGTGCTTGAGGTGAGAGGAGAAGCTTTTTGCGTTCTCTAACAGTGCGTTTATCTTCGTATCTCCATTGCCTGCATGCTGCTCTGCACTGTCAACTTTAACTGCACTTGCATCCATTGTAATCGTGCTTCTACTTGTGTGATGATGTGACTGATGTCCAGCTTCTCTCCAAAAAGACAAAGACCGCGTAGGCTTAGCTATCCATTTGTGTCCCCCGTGCCTAGCAAAGAGCCTTTCATGTTGTCCTTCAATAATTAGACACCCACTAACCACTAACCGCTAATGAACAACTACAGATCACCTGCCTTTGTGAAATTCACCCCTTTCATTTTGTAACAAAGTGGACCCAATATCGATCCTGCGATGGCAAGGAAAGGACTAGATCAAATCCTCTGGCCTTTTGGGGGAAGTTGAAAATTTTTAATTTATTTCTTTAAATATCTTTCTTCAATGTTTACATAGTGGAAGTAAGGGGAAAAGGTGGTGGCTTTTATTAACGAAGCACACAGAGAGACAGATTCTCTTATAAATTCACATACATAGACCAAAGCAGAATCAATGTTTTAAAAACTGTCAAAACGTTCTCTTTATCTGCATTTTACCTAGACTGGTAGTTGTCCCTTCAATACATAATCACTTCTATAGACATTGAAGCTTTAGCTGGGGAGCAGTATGTCTATGAAGCTACATTTCCCAGAACTAAACTTCTCTGTGCACAACAGCTTCAATTACCCAGATTGACGACTGCATTTAACTAACTCTGAACATCAACTTGTTCTATTTACAATTGCTCCTTTGTGTCTCTGTAATCAATAGTGAAGTCAGTGCTGGGAGAAGGTTTTTAAGTTCCTTTTCAAGGGCGCTACCTACTTCTGTAGGGTTTATGTGGGGGAAGTGGTGTGTGGAAATGTGAGATAGTTTATTTTAATGATGACTCAGTGTCCTATATAAAATAATCTCCCTGTAATCTGACTCTGGATGGGAAGTATCTATTTTTAATAAGAAGAGATCTGTCATAAAGTGGCAGATTATTATCAAGTAAAAATTAGTTTTGTTTTCTCAGTGATGGATGATTGGCGATGTTGAAATGATGGGAGACAGGTAATTCATTAATTTATTCTATTTTTATTTTTTTGGGGGGGGCAGGGAATTTAAATGGAAATAGACTCACTATGAACGCCCGTAAAAAACTTCCCAGTAATGTTGTGAGCCACGACTGGTTACCGGAATGTTTTGTGCTTCTATTTTTTTCTTTAAATTTATGTCCAAATGTTTTAGTGACATTTTGGATACAATAATGATGTGTAAAATACTACCCCAGAAGTCTCAGGAACACGCAACAACAACTGTCTCTTTTCCTTGCTCATGGGCCTGCCAGTCTGCCGGGCTGGTCCTGTTTCAGGCTGCACATTGGGGTTGGGGTCTGCTCCCTGTGTCTCTCATTTTGGGATCGGAGGCCACTGTGGCACGTTTTAAGTTCTGGTTACATGTGGAATATAACCACCATTCAGTGAATCAAGTCACGTAGCCAAGCCCATCCTCAGAGGGGCAGAGACCCAAGACAGAGGGTGTGTAACTCAGAACAATAATGAAATCTCGGCCGTGACAACATCTCAATGTGGGGATTTTCATATAAAGTTGAGAAATTTTACATAAAAATATGGAGTCGCACATCATAAAATCTGATAGATTTGTCACCTCTGAGCCTATATTCTCTTAACAGCAAGCATTAGGTGGACCCAAGTACAGCTCTTCCCCTCAGATGGCACAGGCCCTTTCAGTTAGCCAGACTCGTCACCACCCACCACTGCCATTTGTCAGCCCTCTTTCCTCGTCAGTACCCATCTGGCTTCTGGAGGCAGTTTCATTTATGACCAATTTAGGTTGCATGGCAGATGGGTCAAAATCACAAAATTACCTCAAAACCCAATTGGAAAGTGTTAAGAGGCTATTACAAAGAAGTGCAAATAAATTGGCAGGGGAGGTCTGTGGGATTATTTTCGGCTGGTGGCAAGTCATTAGGATGAAAAGAGAGAACAGCGTATGGAACTCTTTAACAAAGAGTGGAAATTGGAGCTGAGTCCCCATGCAGGGGTAGAAGTTTGCCAGAAAGCCAAAAGCCTTCTTCTAAGAAGTGATCTGCAGACACAAAAGAATGTGCAAAATAGAAGCGAGCCCTGCATGTTAGTACAAGGGCAATCATAAGCAAAGTGGGAAAATGAATTTATAATTAATCTGTTTATTTCCACATGGTCATTTTCTCTTTTCTGAGAATTCAGTCAGGTCTCTTGGGGAAAAGAAACTATATGAAACTGTAGGGACAAAAGAGCAAACTACTCTAACATCCCCCACTAGTTATTTTCAAAAGTGATTTTCATAGGTTACAATTTTTACATACTTACTTCTTCAGAGTCACAGCTTGCCAGTGTCTCTTAAAAGCATATCACCTTGTCCCTGGAAAGAGATTACCTTCTGTGAAGTCCAACCCCTGGGGATCTTGAGACACACTACTTCGCAGTTGCTGAACTGTGTATGTATTGTGGCTGACATTTCAGTATTTCAAGAACTCTCAGGAAGCATTTCTAGAATTAATTGTTTGATTAAAAGTTTTCCCTTCACTGTGCAAAGCAGCAATATCCAATCTGTTGTAGGTATTGTAACCTGTAGAATTAAAAAGAAAAACACAACTCAATTCTTGCACCATATTGGGACAGAGTATGGAAGATAGATTAGTCAACTATTGCCACAAAACTGTGCATAAATTATCACCCCAAAGCTCAGTGGTTTAAAACAACAGGATTTATTTTCATGGATCTGCAGATTGGCTGAGGGTGGCTGAATTAGGCTAGATGTGACTGGACGGCTCTGCTGGTTTTGGCTACATTCACCCATGTGTTGGCAACTTGCTGGGTGCAGCTGATCCAGGCTGTGCGGGTTTGTTGCATGTGTTTCTCCACCTCACCCTGAACCAGTGAGTCATTCTCATAGTGCTGGCAGAGGTACAAGGGGGCAAACTCAATCATGCAAATGCTTTTAACCCCCTGTTGGCATTACATCTATTTATAGCCTATTGGCCAAAGCAAGTCACATGGCTGAGACCAGACATGGGATGTGGGGGTTACTCTGCTTCCAGTGAAAGGGCCCCATCAAGATACATGGTCACGGGCACACATACAGGAAGCAGGGAGCAGCTGGGAGAGTTAATACCATCTACTTCTGAGAGCCAGACTGCACTTGCATTCAACATGTACTCTGTAGGACAGAGGGCTGCCTTGCTTTGGGCATTTAAACAGACTTGGGTTCACAGCTTGGCTCTGTTCTTTATTTGCTCAGTTTTGTCAACTGTAAGGTGGCGATAGTAACAATACCTACTTCTTATGTTGCAGAAAATACTTGGGACCTGGTGGGCACTTACTGAGTTTTTAGTCCCTCCCTCTTCCAACATGTTTTGTTTCAAATAGGCTTTCATCTTGCTTCACGGGGCCGTGATTTATTTATCAGACTCGTAATCTTTATTTTTAAAGACACCCTCACCAGACGTTGTTTGTTGGCATGAATCAAATACCTGGAAGGACTCTTAATCAGGGGTACGGAGGAACATACCCCGCCACCCTCACGCCTCCCCAGGACTGGTTTCTTCAGTTATTTTTCAAAGCATGCTCGCTGAAACTCTCCTGGCGTGAACACATTTGTCAGGACATGAGTCTAAGCTGGGCTGAGGCAGAGCTGTGAATTCTAATGAAAGTCATATACCTCTAAAAATAAACACGAATTCCAAAAACACCACGGTGCTTTCCGAGCCCGCAGCAGATTGAAGTCTAAAATAAGAGAGGGATGTTGCAAGCTGGGAGGGCCAGCGGTGACATTACAGAACTGGAAGGAAAGGCATTTGTCGTCACGGCAGAATTGTTGAGGGTTGTATTGAATGCACCTCAAACAAATAAAAAATATATCAGTTTCTAGAAGGAATGTTTTCAGTGTTAAGGAATACAGTTTCTCCCCAGTATCTGTGAGGGATTTGTTCTAGGACCCTCTGAGATACCCAATTTGAAGATGCTCAAGTCCCTTGTATAAAACGGTGTAGTAGTTGCATATAATCTACATTTGCATATGGGGTTCCAGCAGGATATCCGACACATCACTTCATTGGTGTGGATTCATTGTGGTGCTGAGTGCCTGGGCAGTTCAAGTTTTGCTCTTTGAAACTTTCTGGTATTTTCTTTTTCTAAATGTTTTTGATCAGCCATTGGTTGAATTTATGAATGCAAAACCCATGGATACAAAGGACCAATTGTATAGACCAATTTGGCCATGAAAGGACAGCAGTTTGTGCAGCTGAGCCCAAAGGGAAGTTCCACTCACAGTGAAAAAATCACTCCAGGAATATACTCTCTCTCTGCCATGAGCATTAGTCCTGTTTATCACATTTTCTCTTCCTAGAGCACTGCAACTTTTCTTCACTGCAAGCTGCGTGTGTGCGGTGTCATCACTTTCATTATATTATTCATGAAATTTGTCTAAACTCATCAGCAGTTAGGGCGTATTTATGAGTGTGGAATAGAAGTCCTGGTCCCAAGGGTAATATGGCCATCATCTGGTTCAAGTCAGCGCTAGCTCCAGGGTGAATTTTTTTTTGTAACATCAAAGTTAAGCACAAGGATGAGAGTCAAATTTCAGCAACACTCACTTAAGAAGGGTCGGTATTGTATAGTTCATTTCACCATTTTCTGTTGCAGGAAGTCATTCTACCACAGAGGGCTAATATGCCAGTGTTACCCAGTACCTCTTGTGTATAGGTTATTGCAAATATTGTTCTGAAATGTTTAACTTCAGAACTACATTTCTTAAAGTAAATAATTGTTTTAAATCTGTTTTGTAGAGATATAAAATACAATAGAATTTCTGGAGTACAGATTAAACTATTTGCACTAACACACATTATGTACACAATTTAGAAAAACAACTTTATTCTCCCTTAAAAAAGGTTTAGTGTTAATTCATGTGTACAGACAATATTATATCAAATTGAAAGCTGTGGAATAAGAGGAGTGCGTGTGGATTCACAAGGCCTTAGCTATATAACTTAACTGATTGGTTTCACACAAGTTATCGATGGTAATATCTGTCCTACCACTCCCACAGAATGGTTTGGAGTGGCCAAGGCAACAACATGTAAGGAGAAAGTTCAGGCATCTTGAGAGCCAAAAAAACAAAAAAAAAAAGAAAGAAAGAAATGTTATAAAAAATAGATTCAAAAGTGATAATACAAATTCTAAAATGTTAACTTGATAACAAAAGCCCTTGGGTCATATATTTTCAAGATATTTCATCATTATTTAATTATTTTGTTTTGTGGGTTACATAATGGATTAAATTTTTGACCTTTCATTAAGGACATTTTCAAAAATTAAGCATTTAAAAGGCATTCAGCCAAAGAAACATTTAAGTAGAACAGCTTCCCAATTGAAACAGAAACAAATTGAACGTTTTTTCTGAACATTAAGCAATTTCATGAAACAGGTGGAAACAGTTCTTTTTAATGTCACAATTTTTTCCCTTTGGTTTCTTTTTGAGTTCCTGTGTGTTCAGACATGGCAGGCAGCTTCTACCCCATCAGGTAAAATAAATCCGATTAATTTATTTGGATTTGAGTTGTAAAAGGTTGATTAACTGTAATCGCTGGATCATAAGGCATGGCCTTCTTTTAGTTCTTTGTAAATGGAATTATATCTAGATTCCTGTTTTACATGTGACTATGTATGCAGTTAAACATATTGTGATTTCCAATAAGTGGCTGAACAAGAGCAGAGTCCTTGAACAGAACTTGCCTACCATTTCCTTAGGCTCAAAGGCAAAATAAGGTGTTACCAAACATATTTGCATTTAATTAGCAGGAGTTGGTACACGGCATACAAATTTGTTTTAATTGGCAGGAAAGTGATTAAAGATACTTTTTAAATTGGTTGTGAATGCCATTATGTGGTGTATGTGCTGCAGGTTCACTAAAAGAGCACCCCCCACCCCCCAGCCATTCTCTGTGAGCATAAAACCTGATCTCACCCATCTTATGTTTCCTGGCTCTGGAGCCATTTGCATTTGACACCCTGGTCTAAAGTCTGAAAGGTAATATCCGACTACTCCTGGAAACTGGACTCCTAAACAAAATTTTCCTGTGCAGTGTGTGTGTAATACTACTACAGACATAATGCTACTGAAAGAATTCCTGAAGGAAAGTTAATTTAGTACAGCAGAGAGTAATGCAATAGAAACTTGGACACCGGGATTCTAGTTCTCGTTTTGTTACTATCTAGTTGTTCCCAGGAAAGCTCAACTCCTATGGGATTTCCCATGGCTCCCTAACTATCTTACGATCATTCTACCCAGTTTTGTTCAAGTCAGAAACCTGACAGTCATCTTTGGCATCTATCTATAATAAATTATATTCAAACCATCAGCAAGGCCAGTTGATTCCATCTCTAAAACATAGCTTGAATCTAGCTAGGACTCTCCATACCTTCTATAACAACCCCAGTTGAAACTACTTGACTTCCGGCCAAGATGGAGGAGTAGGTAGACACACTGTGCCTCCTTGCACAACCAAAAGAAGGACAACAACAAATTTAAAACAAAAAACAACTAGAACTGACAGAAAATCGAACTGTATGGAAGTCCAACAACCAAGGAGATAAAGAAGAAACACTCACCCAGACCAGTAGGAGGGACAGAGACGGGCACTGGGTGGAGAGGACTCGCGGCAAGGCAGCTTCTGGCAGACTGGGTGGCCCCACATTTGTGTGCAGATTAACCGGGAGGAATAACTGGGGAGCGAGACAGACCACACAACCCAGGGTTCCAGTGTGGGGAAATAAAGCCTCAAACTTCTGACTGAAAACACCTGTGGGGGTTGAGGCAGCAGCGGGAGAAACTCCCAGCCTCACAGGAGAGTTTGTTTGGAGAGACCCACAGGGTCCTACAATGTACACAAACCCAGCCACCCAGGAATCAGCACCAGAAGGGCCCACTTTGCCTGTGTGTAGTGGGGGAAGTGACTGAAAGCCAGCAGAGAGCAGAGCAAGAGCCATTGTTCCCTCTCTACCCCCTCCCCCACATAAAGCGTCACAACGCAGCCACGTGGGTTGTCCTGCCCTGGTGAACTCCTAAGGCTCTGCCCCTTACTATGTAACAGGTATGCCGAGACAAAAAAATATGGCCCAAATGAAAGAACATATCAAAGCTCCAGAAAAAATACAACTAAAAAATGAAGAGATAGTCAACCTATCAGATGCACAGTTCAAAACACTGGTAATCAGGATGCTCACAGAATTGGTTGAATTTGGTCGCAAATTAGATGAAAAAATGAAAGCTATGAGAAGTGAATTAAAGGAAATGTACAGGGAACCAATAGTGATGGGAAGGAAACTGGGACTCAAATCAATTGTGTGGACCAGAAGGAAGAAAGAAACATCTAACCAGAAAAGAATGAAAAAACAAGAATTCAAAAAACTGAGGAGAGGCTTAGGAGCCTCCAGGACATCTTTAAACATTCCAACATCTGAATCATAGGAGTGCCAGAAGGAGAAGAACAACAGCAAGAAATTGAAAACTTATTTGAACAAATAATGAAGAACTTCCCCAATCTGGCAAAGGAAATAGACTTCCAGGAAGTCCAGGAAGCTCAGAGAGTCCCAAAGAAGCTGGACCTAAGGAGGAACACACCAAGGCACATCATAATTACATCACCCAAGATTAAAGATAAGGAAAGTATCTTCAAAGCATCAAGAGAAAAGGAGACAGTTACCTACAAAGAAGTTCCCATAAGACTGTCAGCTGATTTCTCAAAAGAAACCTTGCAGGCAAGAAGGGGCTGGAAAGAAGTATTCCAAGTCGTGAAAGGCAAGGACCTACATCCAAGATTACTCTATCCAGCAAAGCTTTCATTTAGAATGGAAGGGCAGATAAAGTGCTTCCCAGATAAGGTCAAGTTCAAGGAGTTCATCATCACCAAACCATTATTATATGAAATGTTAAAGGGACTTATCTAAGAAAAAAGAAGATCAAAAATATGAACAGTAAAATGACAACAAACTCACAGCTATTAACAACTGAACCTAAAACAAAAACAAACTAAGCAAACAACTAGAACAAGAACAGAATCACAGAAATGGAGATCACATGGAGGGTTATCACCGGGGGATTGGGAGAGGGAAAGACAGGGGAAAGGTACAGAGAATAAGTAGCATAAATGGTAGGTAGAAGATAGACAGGGGGAGGTGAAGAATAGTATCGGAAATGTAGAAGCCAAAGAACTTATATATAAGACCCATGGACATGAACTAGCATAATCAATATAATATATTTTTTTAAAAAAGAAACTACTAGTATTTCTTACCTGTATTAGAGCTATAGCTTCTTAAATAGTCTCCTTGATTTTGTTTATGTTCTTTTCAAATGAAAATTGGGTTATTTTAACTGTCTCACTTAAAACCGTGACTTAGAAAAAAAATTAGACTCTCTACAGTGGCCTAGAAGGCCTGCGTGACCCACCCTCGCCTGTACTTTCAGTCTCGTGTTTCACGGCCTTGTGTCACCCAGCCACATCAGCCTTATTTCTTTTTTAAAAATACACTCTTAAAAAAAATGCTTTATTTATTTTTAGAGAGAGGGGAAGGGAGGGAGAAAGAGAGGGAGAGAAACATCGATATGGGGGAGGATACATCAATCAGTTGCCTCTCACACGCCCCCAACTGGGGACCTGGCCTGCAACCCAGGCATGTGCCCTGACTGGGAGTTGAACCAGTGACCTTTTGGTTCAAAAGCCAGTACTCAATGCACTGAGCCACACCAGCCAGGGCTAAAAATATATTCTTGAACATAATAGTCATACTCATTTTAATGTTCTATCTCCTAACTCTAATATCTAGATCACATGAGTATTTGCACTTATTGTCTATTTTTCTCTTGATTAGTGGTTATATAACCATTGTATGCTTCTGTCTATTTGCATGGTTAGCAATTTTTAGTTAATTATCATATATTGCATGTGTTTAAAAGGGTAGAGTCTTCAGTCGATATTCTTATCCATCAGGGAACTTTCAATCTTTTTCTTTTTCTTTCTTTTTCTGCTAGACAGAATATGGAACTGATCATTAATCATCCCATTGGCTGAACTGGGCTGAGGCTGGGTAGTGGTCTATCATTTATTCTTAGGCCTTGGTCCACCAGGGCTTTTCACTGAAACTCTGATGGAATTTTGTGTCCTCATTTTTTTTTTTTTTTTTTTTTTTTTTACAAGATCCAACAATGGAAATGAACAGATGTACTTAAATTGATACGACTTATAACTAAATGTTAGTTCAGTCTTTTTTTTTTTTTTTAAAATTTATTTATTTATTTATTTATTTATTTATTTATTTATTTTTTATTGTTATGCAATTACAGTTGTATGCCTTTTCTCCCCATCCCTCTACCCCACCCCAGGTGAACCCACCTCCCTCCCCCCTCTCCACCCTCCCCCTTGGTTTTGTCCATGTGTCCTTTATAGTAGTTCCTTGTGTCCTCATTTTTGAGACATCATGAAAGTACAAACCTCAAGAATATGATGAATTGCTGAATCAGAGTACCTTTGGCTACAAGTAGCAGAAACCCCAACTCACAAAATAGCTTAAACATTAGAGAAAATTTATTATTTTATGACAAGAAGACCAGAAGCATGGGCACTCCCAAGTTGGCTAATTCAGTGGCCCAGTGATTTCACGAGAGTCCCACAAAGGGTTTTTTCTACATCTCTATTGGATCCTCTTCCACATATTGGCCTAGACAACAAACTGAAATCCCCTCATAGCATCAGAAAGTCAGCAGCAGTTCCAAGTATCACATTCAGACTTGGCAACCTTCAGAAGAGACTGTGGACCCTTGAAGAGAAACTCATTCTGAGAATCCCTCCAGAAGATGCTCATCACCTCTCACTTACTGAACTTCATCACCCAAACGTGTCTAAACCACATGTGAGAGGGAAATAGAACCCATTGATTGACTTAAGCCAATTTGGATTTATTTCTTGGCTCTGGTGTTGGGATTGGGACCAGCATCTTATGAAATACTGACCATTGGCAAGGGGCTGAATAGATTTTTTGGTGCAGGGGCAATAAATTCTACCTGCTACAATATGCTGATTAGATTTTAAATTATATCCAAGCATTAGAAATTGGAATGAAGAACCCACTTTTGTATATCTTCATCATTAGTGAATGCCTGAAGTTCTTTAGAATACACTTTTGATAAGCATTTGATATAAACTATAATAGGAATGATTGGTAATCAAAAATATGAAGCAAATGTAATTAACATTGAAATGGTTTTTTTTAAATAAACATTTCTAAGGTTCTAAAAAATTCCCCAAGTATAATAAGGAGTTTCTTAGAAGAGTACTTGCCATCTTTGCATATATGCTCCTTTTTAGTTCTAGCAGGTAAACTCTCCATATAAGGATTTATTTTCTTTATAATTTTAATTTTCCACTAATAAATTTCTCTAAAAAATGATGGATGCAATCAAGAATGTATTTAAGAACTGGATATAATCAATCTGCTTTCCTCATTCTGATTTGTTTCTGCATTTCCCCCCAAGTGTACTAGTGATTATAGGCCATGTTCAAAGCAATAACAACCCCAATTTACTCAGTAATCACCATAGAAAACTGGACGGATTCTAGAATGCAGTTTGGGGAAGTGAAAGAGATCAGCTTCTAATGTCATTCGTTACACTTATAGTTAAGATCAGATGGGTGTGTTAGGTAATGATGTAACCAATACACCACACCAAATCTTAGAAGTGCTTATTTTTGCTCAAGCCACATATCCATAGAGGTTCAGTGGGGTATCAAG
The DNA here is from genome assembly GCF_022682495.2 of Desmodus rotundus. Classification (NCBI taxonomy): domain Eukaryota; kingdom Metazoa; phylum Chordata; class Mammalia; order Chiroptera; family Phyllostomidae; genus Desmodus; species Desmodus rotundus. Next base: position 203,993,386 of record NC_071387.1, read on the forward strand.
GACCCCGATCATGTTAGTGACTCAGGGACTCAGGCTGATGGAACAGCCACCATTGCAGACATGCCAAAGGGAAAGGGGAGCTCTGGGGAAATTGTGGCAGCAATGACGTTTTGGCCAGAAGTTATGCTTGAACTTTTCTGCTCACAGTCGATTGGTAAGAACCAATTACATGGCACCCCAACCCAGGAGACCCGGGAAGTATGATGCTATCAGGTCCCTGAGAGATGGAGACCCGGCAACACTGCTGATCAGCATTTTTGACACCTGTAAAGATGCCCCCAAGTGTATCACTGCCTCTCAACATGAGGGGAGACATTCCCCCAAAGCAACCATTTGTTTTTGGTTGTTATAAACGAAAGGGAAATGCTTCAGAGAGGGTGGCACTCTCTATACATTCTGGCATGTTACAAACACAGCTTCGTGAAGCACAACAAATTTTGGTCTCATGGCTTTGAATTGAGATATGGTTTTACCCTCATGTTAAGTGTCACATTTTAGATAAAAGGTAGCCTTTTCCAAGTCTAAGTTATCTCCTCAGACTGGAGGGGTGGTATCAAATAGGTAGTCCTTGGATTACTTATTTTCAGCTACCCAGTCTAATTTTCTCTTCATTTTCTATCCATGGGTCTTCTGTCTACATAGCTTCGATATTGTAGATTGTTAGGTTTTCTATGGCAAACATTGGGCCATTTCCACTGACTTGGCATGAAGGGTGGTTCATTCCAAAGAGCACTGGAAACCTTTCCTGCTGATACTGCTCATCAGGGTCAGGCCTGTGCGAGCACAGTGAGCAAGTGCCTTTCATCACTCTGGGCAGCTATGGAGTCCGAGTATTGCAGCCATTACCCTCAGTAACACTCGGTGTGAGCGACAAGCTCCTTCATAAATCAGGCTCCGACGGCAAGGTTGGCAGTAGAGACAGTGTCTCGAGTGATAGGGAATAAAGGATGAGGTCCAGTCACTCTCTCCATTGACGCTGAATAATAATAACAATACCCAAGTAGTTGAATGCACAATTCATTTGGCACTTCGTAGTTGTAGTATAGACACTCCCACCAGTTCTCAGAACAAGCAGAGTGAGCTGGCTGGTCTTGTCCCCATTCTCACTTAGGAACCTGGGTCTCAGAGGGGTTTCCTACGTTTCAACAGCTACTCAGTGTCTCCAACTATATCAGACTTTGAGAACTGAGGCTTGATTTTATTAATTATACAGTTTTTTTTAATTTCCAAAAGATGGTATCTGTATCTGTTTAATTTTTAAATAGCAACTCACTGCTTTCTATTTTGTATAACGCTGGTTTAAGCACAACTTTAAAATCTTCCCTGTACACCGTAGGTGGGCACCTCCAAAATCTCTGCATTTGGGCTAAGCAGGTCTTCGGGAATGTGTGTGCATGCATGTGAGGCTGACCTGTCTGGCTGCAAGCTACTACCTGCTCTATGTGGGCCAGTCCGGACCAGTGGGGCTGGCTTGAACTCAGGACAATTTGCCATCAGTGTATCTATACAAGCAGAAGTAACTCTCTGTTTCTCAACCAAAGTAGAAAAGAAAGATTTTTAGGGTGATTTTCATGCTCAATTATGAAAAAAAAAAATGCATGCTGATTGTAGAAAATCTAGAAAACGAAGAATAGTACAAATAAGGAAATTAAAACAACTCCAAATTCCGGAGATTAGTTCTCCCACTCACTGTTTTCAAAGGCATTATACACACACAATTTCCATAGCTTTAATCATATACAGTGTTGTAGCCTGGTTTTTCACTTTTTATTACGTCCTTTAAAATCTTTTTTAAAAGATGCTTGTCAGTGGTCTTGTACCGTTCCCATATGGAGCAGCCATAATTTATTATTGGACATTTAGGCTCTGTCATTTTCTGCTATTATAAATAATGTTGTCATGAACACCTTTCTCTATAGATCTTTGTGTGACATGACTTTCAAGGCACCATCTGTCCCTTGGAGTCCCTTGATTAGTGACACATACCTCAACTAACTGACGTTTGACACATGGAACTGAAGCTGAATAGCTAGATCCTGTCAAGAAGACAGATAGGGTAGCAATGACTGTCTCAGTCCCATAAAATAAAATAGATACAACTATAATTTTGCAGGCCATTTGTTTGGTTAGAAGCTTGATGCCTCATTGATTCCACACATGATGTATCCCCAAAGCATGAAGGTGACCTTAGAGACAGCCAGCCATTTAGCATCAAATTAATCAAGCTTCAAGGTGTTTGGTTTCCAACACCAACAACACATCATGATCTGCCAGACTCTCGTTACTCAGAATTGGAATTCAGGGAGGGATGTGGATTAGGGTTAGCTTCTGGGGGCTCTTCTGCACGTAGCAGAAGAAACAAGATCTTTAAGGAATCTTGGTGGTACAAGTTGCAGGCTTTTGTAGGAAGAGAAAGAACAGTGGAGTTTTCCAAAATTTCATGAGCTTTCCCACAGACTGCCAAAAGGAGGCGTTCATTAGTGAGGCTTGAATGTCTCCTCACCAGAGGACTGGAGCTTAAAAATCATAGTCTTAGAACTCTGCGTGCAAGGCATCTGAGATGTACAGCATTATGGTTTATAAAGTTCTTTAAACTGGGGTTTTACTGAGTTAGTCAATATCGTGCAGAATCAACACAAATTAAAATTCATATTAAAAAAGGACCTGAATTGTTTTTCTGTTACTTAAGATAGAAGCATGAATACTTGGTATTCATCTCTAATAGCCTAAGAGGATAAAGCTTTCACCTTTGACCTAAAATTTATTTAATCTTCTAGGAAAGCAGTAGAGACTCTAAGTCCAAATCCAGGTATTTAATATGTTTCAGTTTTGCTCTCTGCTTCACGAGGATGGTTTTATTGTACTAAATTGCTATATTAGTATTGATATTAGAGTGTGAAAAATTCAACTGGTAAGTGGTATGCAAAGTAAACTAATGCAAACTTTAATGGATTAATGCACTCAAAAAATCCTTTGCCACAAGGGTAGCCAAAGTGGTAAAAAGGGAATGTTGCTATAAATAAATTAATAAAATCCTTTAAAGCAACATGGTTAACTTTAATCAAACAAGGCAGAATGTAACAGCTAGTATAAGCCTTTGATTCTAGTATGGGGTACAAACAGAGAACATTTTTTTTTTCAATCACAGTGCTATGGATTGAAGCATGTCTGCAACACTGGATATGTTGAAGTCCGAACCCCTGGTCCCTGTGAATGTGACCCTATTAGAAATAGGGTCTTCGCAGTGGTAATAGAAATATGATCCGGTTATTAGAGTGAGCCTGATCCAGCATGACTGCTGTCCTTGTAAGACAATGCAAATTTAGTACCCGGACATGCACAGAAGGGAGCCGATGAAGACTGCCATGTGATGATGGAGGCAGAGGTGGGAGTGATGGGTACGTCTTCAAACCAAAGAACGCCAAGGATTCTGACCAGCACCAAGAGCCCGAAAAGGCAAGGAAGAATTCCACCCTTAGGCTGTCAGGGGGAACTTGGCCCTGCGGAGACATTGGTCTCAGGTCTCTATCCTCCAGAACTCTGTGACAAAACCTTTCTGTGGTTTTAGGCCACCCAGTTTGCGGTACTTTGTCACAGCAGCCCTAGCAAATGAATACAGCTTTTATTAGGTTCTGCCCAACTCCATTTTCCCTTGCCTCACATAAATCTGGGACAGATCATAGAACTTTGTGGTCAGTTTCTGTGTTTAGAAGTCAGTTCAGTTTAAGCCTTCACCCTCGTATCCAATTTATATCTCATCACCTTCCCTGCTTCTGGTACTAACCAGGCTCCTGGGTCAGAGGAAGTGGGGTGGGGAAAGGACCCGGGTTGTGCTGGCATGTTTCCAAGCCCTCCAGCCTTGTGGAAGTGATGAGGAGGGGCATCTCCTTGGCCACCACCCTCCCCTGCAGCTGCCAGGTCTGGTTCTCTGCGTTGGAAGAGAAGAAGTGGACTAGGTGAGATGCCAGGAGTTGTCTGATGTAACTGTCCAGGAAGGGCACCACCTCTGGACTTGCTCTTACCAAATCTGGCTTGATGTTACCGGTGGTCTCTATGTTTCCTTGGAGTGACGTTTTGCTTTTCTCCTACCCTCTCTGCCTACAGAACTTCCTGAGAGAGGCAGCTGTTTCTCCTTCTGGTGTTTTCTACAGTTCACGTCCAAGGTTCAGATGGCCTCAGAGTGCCTGCCTTTCTTCTTTATGCTCCTTCTGCAGAGTCAGAACTATCAGAGTTTTTCCTTCACTAGGTATGCCTTGGGATGCAGGTGGAGAAGGGCTCACCTGTCTTTGTCCTTCTCACTGCAAACGGGCTCTGTCCGCTCTTTGCCTCCTGCTGTCAGTGCTCCGAGCCCCAGGCCATCTTGGGCAGAAGTCAGGGAAAACTCCCCAGGGTGGATCCACGTCTCCCAGGAACCCCTCCAGCGCCCTGCTCCCCAGAGGGGGCAGCCCAGTAAATCCTGGCTGTAGGTGTCCTCATACCCTACAAATGACTCTCTTGGGTCTTCTTTTGCCTAGCTTCCGTGGACACTTTCAGCTAGGGGAGGGAAAGGAGTTAGGGGAGGGCTAGGATTCTCACTACGGGCACTGCATTCATGTGACCGCAGGTCCCCAAGGTCCACCTCGTCCCACCCCCTGTCCCACCGTGTAGCCTGGAAGGTATGGGTGCTGTGAGTTGTGCAGAGCAGAGCCAATTCAGTCCTGAGGAAGCTTTGTGGATGTCATTGTTGGTGGCTCTCCTTAGGAGGTGGGAGTATTTAGTGCCTCTCTGCCCTCCGTCGGGGGTCCTAGGAGTGCTGAAGACCTACCTGCACCACTCCTGTGGTGAGAAGGGAGTGGAGTAGCATGGCTGGGACAAAGGTGGGTTACTGATTCAGGGGGAAAAGAAAAGTTCCTACTCAGTTTCTGTTACACCATAAAATGTTCTCTATTTCTAAGTTTTTTTCCTTTCTCATTCTCCTTTGATATTGCAAGATGTGTTAGATTTTGTCAACACCCTATGATTGTGAGATGGAGGAGGAGCTGCATTTAATGTGTACGGTTTACTGAAGGTGCTGCCAGGCGTCCGTGACTGGTAGCCCCTCCCACTAAGTGGGGAAACCAGTGAGTTTTAGAGGAAGGGAATTGGCCTTGTGCCCCTCGCCAGCTTGGTGACTGGCTGGCGAAGGTTTTGAGATCCATTACCAAATCAGGATTAGCAGTCTAGTGATTCCACTTCTAAACTATGTGTTCTCAAAATGTGACCCCTGATCATCAGCAGCAGTACTACCTGGAAAGTTCTTAGAAATACAGATCTTCAGGTCTCACCCCAGACCTGCTGGACCAGAAACTGGGGGAGGGTTGCAGGCACCTGCCTTAACCAGGTAATACTGATGCCCACTAATATTTGAGGACTGCTGCTCCAAAGACACTGCTCATCCCCAATGGCACTCGAGACTCTCTGAGAAATGGGGGTCTACTTAGTATGGCCTAATATGAAAAGTATGATGTACTTGAAAAATTACTCCCTGAAAATTCTCTGATAATTTTCCATCCAGCACATGCTTTGATTTAAAGACTTTGTGATGCACTTTAGCTGAGGCAAAGGGAATCTCTTTTCTTCTTCCTAAGAAATTAGAACTCCAGAAATTTATTAACCCCTCTAACCAGATGATTTCCATTTGAGTCCAATCATCCTTACTGTGATGCTTATTATTACTATTGGAATATTTCCTTGCATAAGATGAGGCTTAGGATAAGACTCACCCTTCCCTGCATTATTCCCTCCATAGCAATTATCACCATCGAACATACCATGTAATTTATGTGCTTATTTTATTTGCTGTATGTCTTCCTCCACATGAATGAGAGTTTCATGAAGGCAAATGGTTTTGATTGTTATTCACTGCTGTTTCGCCAGCATCTTAACCAGTACTTGGCACGTTGTAAACGTTCAGAACTATTTGTTGAATGAATGTGTGAAGGTTGGATTTCAAGAATGTGTTTTACAAGTTGTTGTAGATTTCTATGTTTAGTGACTCATTGAAGAAAATTATGGTTTTTGTCCTTATTTCTACTTGGGAGGATGCTTAATACCACAGGTGTCATAAGGTCCTCTGAAGTGCTACCATTTCAATGCAACATGAACAGAAGAGTTTACTGGATCGATATGAAAGGTGTTACCACAGGATGTGCTGCAGGGTATCAGGGCTGGAGCTGGAGGGGAAGCCAAGGCAGGAGAGGTGGGGAGAATAACGAGAAGAAACTAACACAGAAGAATTTGTCAGTAACTTCTGGGCATGCCAGTCTGCAGCTGGCATAAGAATGCCCATTTGTAGGGATTAGCTTTGGACAGTTAATCTGTTTATCAGTAACTGTCAGGCCTCACACGCTCCAGGATGCAGGATTTCCAGCCTCCTGTCGGCACATCTTACAGCTCCTATTTCACAGGTGTTCACTGTCTTACTCTTTGTCGATGATCCCATTCTGACGCAGTAGAGCTGGTCTCCACCCTTGATGCACTGGGTGGGCAACATACAGACGCATTTGGAAGTAGAGGCTGCAGTGAGAGAGAAAGACCATGTGACTCACCATGGTACTCAGGTTGGCTTTTAGCTAACTTCTCTCCAGAGTGGCAAGTGCCTTGGTGACCATAAATGAGAAAGCTGAAACAAAGGCGATGACCCAAAATACCCAACTGTGGCTGAGGGGAGTGGCCTGGACGTAAATGAGCAGAATGCACAGTAAGCCAGTAAGATCCAGCAGCGGGGCTATCTCTGACCCTGCCTTCTGCTCACTGCCCTCATCCAATCAGTTCCATCCTGATGGGCCATTTCCACAATGTCTTCAGTCAGTCCCTTCTGCTCTTTTCTCATGGGCACTGCCAAAGTGCACTTGTCTTTATCATTTACTGAACATGTACTATGAATCCCACATAGCATGCTGAGCACTTTACATGCTTTATTTCATTCCGTCCTTACAACAAGCATATACAATACATGTTAACATAGTAATTATACAGATGAGGAAATTGAGTTCAGAGACATTAAGTGATTTGTCCATGGTTCCACATTAGTAAGTGGTGAAGGCAGGTTTTAAACCCTAAATGACTCATAGGCCTGAACTCCTTAACCTAACTCTATCTATTTGTTTATTATTTCTTTCCAGCATATTCCTCAGTTATGCCAGTTAAATTGGGTAATTCTCTTATGAATAAGGCCCGGTTTCAGAACCACCTAGTCACTTCGCAATTGAAATAAATTTTGTGTTTATGAAATAGTATCAAAATAATCATTCAGGCATCGATTTTGTATCATAGAAATATACACTTGAGACCTATTTGACCCTATTAACCAATGTTACTCCATTAATTTAAAAAAAAAAGATCATTTAGGAATAAAGTTACCAAAGCTAAGTATATTAAATCACAGATTCATTTATCTATATACATGTTTTAATCAAAGTTCAAGACCCTTCACACTTTGGCCTCAACTTCCCTTTGCAACATTACCTTTCCTGCTTTCTCCATTCCAGGTAGAGTAACCTGTTCCCTCCTTCTGAAAGGTGTTCCCATTTTGTCCTTTTGCCCATACGATTCTTTCTCCTTTTTTTTGTCAGACAAATGTGCTTTGTCCTACTTTCCCCCACATGTCCAGTTTCTACACGTTTTACATCCTCCATGAAGCATTTTACAGCCACTTACCCCCACATCAAACTTCTATTTAACTAAACTTTAATGGTGTAAACTTGTCAGTACTATATCTGACATTTTCATACTTTCTCGTTAGTGAGCTTTTCCTATGTCTTTCTCCCAAGACAATTACAAGTGCTTTGTTTGAGACCAGTAACTGTGGCTTTATCCATCTGCATGTCCCACTCAGTCCTTATGATGGCACTCAATTAATTCTGCTTTGCCCATTGATTTCATATTCTGAACTTGAGGTGCAGATATACATATTCAAAAAGAAATGTATCTGATGGGTCTGGGATCATTCATGTTGCCAATACCTCTAAGTCAGGCTGAGAATCAGCAGTGATTTCATTAATGAGTAGCTTCTTTTAGGCAGATATCAATTCTAACCCATGTGTCTCAACTGATGGGAGAAAATAGGGAAAGGGCTTGGGGAGATACTCATATGTACAGGCTTTCTGCCCTTGGTAGGAACATTTTGTGAGAAAGCATGAATTTCCCTACTATGCCCTCTGCCAGTCAGCTAGAGCAGATTCTAGATGTGGAAAGTCTTGTGCATTGTTGGAAAGGTCAGGCGAGGCTGTTCCATCTCTGGAGAGGCCACAGTCTCCACTACTCTTGGGATAGTGAGTGCTTCAATGCTCTGAGCAAGGTTATCTTCAGAGGGCTGGCACAGGAGGCCTTTCCCATCACCTCCATCCACTTGTCCTCCCACGCTCAGTTCTCATGCTTGCAGCCTCATGAAACCCTTCCAGGCCAGAAGGCATTTCTCTCTCCCACAGCCCTTTTCACATGCAGCTGTGCATTAAAATTATCCATGCAATAATCGTGTAAAGTAGCTCCTCCAGTTATGGTGAACAATTTCAGTGCACAGAGTCCTTTAACTTCAGGCATCTCATCATGCTTTGTGCAGTGACTTCTGCATATTGAATAACAATGGCTATTTGCTCAATAAATCTTCCCCTCCTGTTGGTTGATGGTGGGTATTTTTGGAATTCAGACAAAACACTTCATATTCTTAAAATAGGCTCCTTGCAAGATCATTTGTGTTCTAACCTTTGACAAGTGAACTTCATGTTACTTTGAAGTTCAGTTTTTAACTTTTTCTTATTTCATTTCAGAAAGAGTAGGAAATGAGTAGTAATGTACACAGTAATTGAGAACACAATTTAGCCATGGTGACATTGAATAATCTCCCAACTTGCCATGAGCGGGTTAGGTATAAAATGCATTTTTGGCTCTCTCTTTCTTTATAAACACTGTGGTTTGTACATGGTTCTAGAGTGCTACCTGGACTGAGTTCCCTGGGACATTGACTTTTGCTCTCTAAGTACAGAAGGCTGCCAGAGGCAGTCCGTATCTCCTGCGGAGAAGATGCTTTCCGTTTGCTGATTGTGTGCAGGATCAAAGAATTCTTTAAATAATGTAAATATCTTATTAAGAAATACTTATGTTTTAGCACGATTACCTTAAGACATTCTGCTAACTCAAGCAAAATTGGTGTATTCAAACATTTTACAGTGTTTCATTTAGGTAAACTTAGACTCCTGGGATTTAGATATATATAAAACAAAGAACTAATAGTAAAGGCAGATTTTTGTGAAATTGGAAGCTGCAGCTTATTTGTTACTCAGATTTAAAAAAGAAAAATTTGTGGAAAAACAGCAAAAACACAAAAATTAAAAAAAAAACAAGTCCTCTGCAACGAAAGAGCCCCCTGCAGACACTTCCTCGGTGATAAATGAGGAGGAAGGCAAGTCCGCGGTAAACGCAGTCCTGCATGCTGGAGGCTCCTATTATTGCACAGACAGGCACCATTTTTATTTGGTCTCCTGTCCAGATTCCTTTTATTGTCTGTATGTATTTTTGACAAAACTGTTCTCGCACTACAATTTTCAAAGAAAAAGGGCGTATTTTAAATACAAAATGGTGTTGCATCCTACCGGCAGCTCTTTTCTACCACAAATTATTGTTTCTGAGAGAGATGGCAGCTGGGTAATGGTGTTGGTCAGGCAGTGAAAGAATGAGTGATAGTGTTTCTCTGTGAGTTGATTTAGTAGTGACTAGGACGAGGCAATGCACACAGCAGGCCCTGGGTTGCTGTCTCTCACAGTGGAACTGCCTTGTTCAGACACGGCTGGGAGGTTGGAAGCCCCAGACATCAACATCCTGAGTTGCCACCATCAGATGGCCTGCTGACCGTGCCTCCCTCCTGTGTCTGCCCTCTGCCGTGAGTTCAGTTCTGCCACCTACCAAGGGAGCTGGGTCTTGGTCACCAGCTTTGCATAGATTGGGATGAAACTATATTTGGGTAACAGGGATCTCTCCCCTTTTCCAGGGCTGAGTTGAGGAACATTGGGCCGGAAAGTGAAAAAGGAGTCAAGGGAACAATAAGGTCTCCCCTCAAAAGGAAGGTGGTTTTAGCAAAACCTAGGATGTAACAATCGAACAAGTTTTCACTGCATACTTTATGCCTCATTTTAAGGAAAGTTTCTGAAGAGTGTCACAAGGGAAATCTAACTGCCCGTGTGAGTTCTGTTAAATTCTAATCTCCAACCCATATTTGCGTATTGTATGAAGCTAATCTGGGCTATGTCAGGGTCAAACTTTATGTCAGAGCAAACGTACTGCTGTGGAGTTTCTGCTTCCAAGACATTCGCCAATAAAGTGCAAATAGTCCACACGTGCAGAAAGTGGAAGTGGAATGCCACTTTCTGAGTACCGAGCTGGCACAGCTATAAAGGCATGGTAAGTCCAGGCCTGGCGAGCGTGTGGGCGAGCAGTCTTTGCCACACGTTGTAGATGTGAATGTAATGTGGGAAAAATGTTTCTGGAAAGCAAGTTGACACAACAGACTTTATAGTTTAAAATAGTATTTGACTAGAAATTTCACTTTCTAAGGTATACCCTATGAAAACAATCTTACATTATAGATTTATCTGTGATAGATAATATCACACTGTTTATAATAACAAAACATTGGGGCAGATCTAAAGGCCTAACGGAAGGTTGGTTAAAGAAATCACAAAATGTCCATACAGGCTTTTGCAGGCACTAAAAAGTATGTAGTGGAGTAGTATATGATGCTAGGGAAATAATTTCATGATATAAGTGAAAAGCAGCAATAGGTAAAATCATATGGAGAGTATGACCCTATTTTATTTTTTTAAAATTTGTAACATAATCAGGGCCTCCCCTGCAGAAAATTTTTCTATGGAATGCTTGTCTGTACAAATGACTAACATCACTCCAGTTCCGAGTGGCCATACTACATGAGCAGTCCAATCCCCAGCAATCTTGGGAGAGACTGTCCTGCTGGCGGGGGCTCAGCAGGCTGCTCTCTGGGCACAGGAGTCTAGCTGTGAGCCGGGGATGACTCTGGGTGGAACCCCTTAGAACATCTGGTTGACCCCACACGTGGTGGAGGAGAGAAGTAGTTGAGGGCCCGAGAATGTTCCACAGGGAGAAACAGTGCCTGAGTCCCTGAGAACCCTGTCTGGGTTCAGGGTGTCCAGCCCGAGTAACACCGTGCCTTGGCTAGTGCCAGGTGGTACAAGAGGATGTAAAAAAAAACAAACCCCAAAACCGAGGGAGCTGCTTCAGCAATTGCTGCCCATGAGGAACCCCGCCTAGGCCCAGAGCACTCTATATGTGCTGTCCCCAGCTGGTCCCTGGTGCCAAAGGGAAGCTTAGACAATGCTCTCCAAAGCTGAGAGTGGGGAAGTGTGCCTGGTGCATGCGGTTGGGTGAGGACTCATCTTCCTGGGCTCTTAACAGTGCTGCTGATGGTGTATGCATGGAAAGAATAGAAAGACTTACACCAAAATGGTTAAAGTAGTTATTTCTCATTGTGGGTGGTTCATATTTTTCTTTTCTCTTTAAATAACTTTATACATTTTTTGTACACTAAAACAGAATAATTTCTGATTAAAGAAAGGTTTGTTTTAAGGGAGAGTGTAGAAATGCAAATAGGATACTCTAGCTGAGATGAATTTCAGGCGAGAGCATTTACAGGAGGGGGTCACCCTGGAGCTTACCTGAGCACTTTTCCCAGTCGTAGCAGGTGTCATAGCCACAGGGCTCTCTCTTTGTGCCATTGAATGCAAGTTGTTTCCTTTCAATAGCCCAGGTTAATTGTGGACCATCTTGGCAGGAACCAGAATGTAGAAAATGGAATTGCCGATTATTTAAGCATTTTTTGGCTAAAAATTCACAAGCTGGTAAAGTAAAGTGGTAGCTGGAGTTGGAATCAAACACACAGAGGTCTTCCGAATAACGGCTGCCCGAGAGAGGAAAGCAAGCATTTATACGTGAGGACCAGGAAACAAGAAAAGACATCTAGCCAGTTTAATATGTTACCTTAGTACCCAGTTATCTTTACCCTGCTCATCCCCCCACCCTCCATCCCAGTTTCTCCTCTTTCCATCCCCTTGCACGCTCTGGGATTCATCTTTCTAAAGTTTCATCTTAGTCTTGGTATTACCCCCAGTGCCTTTGAATTAAAATCTGAATTCTTAAATTCTGGTAATGAAGATCTCCCATATTTTGACTCTAATCAAGTTGCCTTTCTGGAATTATTTTTTCCCACCCCCTTACTCCTTCTTCATCACCTGACAATTGTATTGCTCATTTTCTAAACTGGTAAGATCATTTCTCTGCTGCCATCCCATGCCCTGCCCAAACAGCACTGTGTAGTCTCTCCTCTCTGCCTATCTGTGTGCAGCTCAATTCCTGTCTACATTTTGAAAATAACCCCCCTTGACCTTGCACATGGGAGTCTGTATCTCATCTGAACTCAGTAACACTCATTAATTGCAACACCAGAATCGTATATCATTACACGGCTTTGCAAGTGTGTTTATGTTGTGATGAAGAGCATGCACTTTTAAGTTCTTCTTTGTTACCTTGCTTAATCTCTCTAAGTAGGTGATGGATCCTGTTACCAAGAGGTACCCAGGGGCCATAGCTCTTGTCTTACTGAGAGGACAAGAACCCCTTGGTTACTCCAAATCTGGGTCTCTTCTCTGATGTTAGTTTTAGAGTTAACAGTCGGTGTACCAGCATTTAAAAGTGTTGCCAGGAACTAGATCCCATAGCAGAGAAGAAAAGGCCCCTCACTGAGTTCAGAGAACTTAGGCTGTGGGGCTAGCTACTCTCACCAGCTCCTTCAACACCATAGAAGAGAGAGCTAAGGACGACAGAAAGAGGTTAGGGGAAGAACTAGCATTCAGACAGTTACAGAGGGCGGTCTGTGTTCTCATGGTTTGGTATTGCCAAGATAGAGAAAGAAGTTTCCTCTGGGTTAAATGGGCACTATGAAGGCTTTAAGTACCAACCCCTAGGCCATGTGCCAGGATGTAACTTTAGGGCGGCAGGCCAGAGAGCAGAAAGAGCCTCGGTGCTTTCCTAAATGAGCGAATCACCAAACTAGCCCTAGATGGCCTGCCTCCGGGTATATTTTGTGATATAGAGAAACAAAATATTATCTTAAACTACTGTTGTTTTAGATTAAATTCAGCTGAATATAGGCCTTCAATTAATAAGCACCATCAACCCTCCTGGGTTTGTTCATAAAAGGAAAGGCAGTTATAGCAACAAAGATAATAATTTTTATTCTTCATGCTCTCTGCCCCTGCATGAAAAAATAAACTGACAAAGAGGTGTGTGTGTGTGTGTGTGTGTGTGTGTGTGTGTGTGTGTGAGAACTCTACCCTCATACCACTTTCTCCAAGGTTTTTGAGTCAGGACTTTGCCATACATTTTGAGAAAGAGGACAGCTTTAAGACAATTGAGTCTGAAGTTTTAAAATAGACAGAAATAAATCTTTATAATAAAAACAAGACTTTAAATAAACAAAATCCTTGAAAATTTATGGAACTGAGCTGAGAGACGATGAGAAAGCTTGCAACCAGTGGGGAAGAAGGAATTCAACTGAACACAGAGGCTATCAGTTATCTGAAAACTTAGTATATTCCATGTTTGTGCTTCAAGAAGCTCAGCTCCCCCATCAAGATGGCTACACTAGACTGGTCTTCCCAGTTTCCAAACATAGTCCATGGAGTATCTCTTACCTGCAGTCTTCCAGAGATATACAAATGCATCCAGATTCTGTTTCTTTTTGTCCTAGTTGACAACTGCCCCTTAATTTGCTCAGAATATCTGCAAGAAGAGAAAAATGAGTAAAGAACAGTGCACAGTATAGATTCCAAGTGATAAACCTGAATTTAGGAGCGAAGGCAATTTATCTCCTGCAGTTAAAACATTCATTATGGCTTTTCCAAATAAGCAGTCATGAAATAGCTCACCTGAAAGGTCCTTTCTAGCTCTCATGAGCTGTCATTTCCAACTTAAAATTCCTATTAGGTTCAGATAACTACCAACAAAATAGAAATTTCTGTTCATTTACTTTTTAAATATTTATGGAACAACTATGGTATTCCCAGCACTACATTAGGTTCTAGGGGTAGAGTATTGAGAAAATTTTACCCAGACCTTATGCTCACAGAGCTTATAGTCTAATGGAGGTGGACAGATATTAATACAAAATACACTAATACAGCCCTGGCTGAGTAGCTCCGTGGGTTAGAGTGTCATCCAGATGCACCAAGGCTGTGGGTTCGATCCCTAGTCTGGGCACATACAAGAATCAACCAATGAATGCATAAATAATTGGAACAACAAATTGATATCTCTCTCTCTCACTCTCTCTCTCAAATTAATGAAATAAAAAATATATAATAATACAAATAGAATTGTTGTCCTTAATGCTATTAAAGACAAAGCATATAATCAAGAAAATTGATATAGCTAGGAAGGTTAGAAATGGTAAAATGAAAAAAGGGGAACTTTTCAAAGCAAAGGAAACATCATTATAAAAGTGCTTGAGACCCTGGCTGGTGTGGCTCAGTGGACTGAGTGCTGGACTGCAAAACAAAGGGTCGCTGGTTCGATTCCCAGTCAGGGCACATGCCTGGGTTACAGACCAGGTCCCCAGCAGGGGGGCATGCTAGAGGCAACCAAACATTGCTGCTTCTCTCCCTCTCTTTCTCCCTCCCTTCCCCTATCTCTAAAAATAACATCTTTTTTTTTTTTAAGTGCTCAAGAGAGCAGCATGTGGAAGTGGACACGAGCTGATTGGAGTGCACAAAAACAAGCGCATGGAACAAGGTACGGCCTTGGGCAGGGTCTCACAGGCCTTGGGAGGACCGTTGTCCTTACTTTATAAGCAGTGGAAAGTCTTTGATAGGTTTAAGCAGGTGTGACAAAATCAGGTCTGGCTTTTGAAAAAGAAATTAATTCTGGCTCCTGTGTAGAGAATGGAGAGGCATGGTGGTCAAGACAGCTTTGGGTAGACAACCTATGAGGTTATTGTAGTAGATAAAGTAGCTGATGGTGTGCATTGTGGGGGAGATATGAGAACTGTGAAGCATGATTCTTAGGTTTTTTGTCTGCATAAGAGACTAGACATGGGTGCCTTCACTGAAACAGAAAATATTGGATGTTAGTTTTAGGGAGGGGAGTGTGATGATTCAAGAGTTCCTTTCTGCATGTATTGAATATGTGGCATCTTTAAGACATCTAAACAGAACAGATATATAGAAATTTGGATATTCAGGTCTAAAGCTCAGTGGAGGAGTGGAAGACTTACACTTGTCATTAGCATATGGGGGATCATCCAAGCTATGGGTAGGGGTGAGACTCCCCAGTAAAAGTTTAGCATAGGTGGGGGGAGACAGATTGGAGCCTTGAGGAGCTTCAGCATTAAATGCTGGATTTCCTCAAGGCTCCTGCCAAAAATACAGGGCAATAACCAGAGAAGTAGAATCTAAAGGAGACGGTGTCCTATCTTGGAAACCACAGAAAGAACATATATACTGACGGTCAACACTGTTAAATGTGGCTGAGAGGTCAAGAAAGATGAGAACCAACATACTGTCTGTTACATTTAGCAATGCAGGTAACAGTGATGACAATTCTGCAAGTGGGCGCTGGGGAGCAATGGCTTGAGAGTCTGATTTTCTTAGAAGAAGAATCAATGAAGAAACGTAATGGAGCTATTGATACATGCACGATATTCTGGGCACTAGGATATCATGATGAAAAAGAAAAAGAAAGGATAAAACAGCAGTGGTCCCTTTCTCCATGAATCTAAAGGGTAGTGGGAAAACAGACATTAATCATAATCATTATAATGGGTTCACACTTAAAGGCTCAGATAGGTGTTTTGAAGAAAGAGAACATGGTTCTGGGAGATCACATTAAAAAAGACCCCAACTGAGAAATGCAAGCAAGATCCATAAGGAAATGACACTTGAGCTAAGATGAGCAAGTGACTTGTAAGTATGTGAGAAAGGGAAATTAAAGTAGAGAGAATAGCACTCGGGTGTATTATAAGGGAGGGGAGTTCTTGGATATAATTTGCTTACCTTAAGGCTCATCCACAGAACCTGTACACGGGTTGAGTCACACCTGGAACTGACCCCTGGAGCCTGGGGGCTGAAAGACTTCCCGGGACTGAATCTGACTAAGCCACGGAACCACATTGGCCTCTACAAGCAAGTCATTGTCAAAGGGGGCAGTGGGCAGTTATTTATATTCTGCCACATTAGATGATACGGCAAGAGACTCTGCTTATAGTCCCTCCTCTTAGCCGATAAGGGTTTGAGAAACAAAGAAGGTTTATGTTAAAAGGCGAAAATAAAGGTTTAAAAAATTGGTAGGTTTTCTTCTTCACTGCTATTGCCATTTCCTGCTACTCTGTTAGAACCCTCACTGCATCTGGTGAAATCTGGCCCGGAACTTGTATGAACATGGAGACCTACAGCCACTGGTTAGGCCTCAGATAGTAAGATTTCCAGGAACATGGGACTGTCTTTCGTTTCTTATATAGCTATATTTCTTTGCCCTTTGGAAATAAATCCACACTTAGGTCAGGGAGGGACTGCAAGCCACACATTGTTTCCAAAGAGAATCACCTTTTCAGAGACACAGAGCATTACTCTTTCACTTGGGACCTGAAATTGTCAGGGATCACATTCACTGGGAAGCTGAAATTGTCAGAGATCACAGGCAAGGAGTCTTTGTTCCCTTGCTGAGAGTCAGGTTGGAGGCAGAGCTGGCCCTCAGTGGCCCACACCCCCCAGCACAGTTTGTGAGCAACATGGAAATAAGGACATCACCATGTGTGAGGGGCTAAGGGCAAGAGGATCTTCTGGAGGTGTTGATTTCTCAGAGGAAGGAAAATAGTAACTGTGAGGCGAGCAGCATCTCATTTTTTCATGTTGAAAGAATCCAAAGTCCTTCCCTGTCCAATAAATGGCCTGAAAGTCTCTTTACCTCACAGCTCCCCCACATTGAAAGGGTGCCCAATTTCACTGATGAGTTTTTTCTCTTTCTGTGTCTTGCTTCATTAATCATTTTTGTCAATGTTGTTGGAGAGAAAGTTTATAGGAGAGGATATAGGTTTCCAATATCTTGATGCAGAACATCTCATTATCCCTCAGTTTGGATTATAAATGCAATTTCTTTTTCATACACAGTCATGCACCTGTGTGGGTGTGCGTACATGTGCTGTTGTCTGCACAGAAAAGAGGATGCTGCCTTAGATGCCCCAAGGACCTTAGCTTTCTGAAGCCTGTGCATCCCAAACGTTTCTATCCCTCCCGCATGCATGATTAGGCGTCAGCCGAGACCAAGCTACAATATTTACCTGAAATTCTTACAAATTTTCATGAGATCTCTTTATCAATAATTTTAAGGTTATGAAACAGGTTAACTTTTTCCCTTTCCTTCACACATTGTAAAAACTCAGAAGAGGATAAAGAAGGCAAGATGGCAAAGAGCTTGGGGAATTAGCACAGTTCCTGCTTGACCAGAACTGTCTGGCCTCGGGTCGAATTTACCTTCTCTGTGCCTCCTGTGTTTTCATTAGCAAAATGGGCCTAATCACATCTGATCTCAGATACAGCCTCAAGGATTCTCTGATTAAAAGTGAGACATTATCTGAACACGCATGTTAAGAAATTTAGAAGACATGAATTGGTAGAAGCTCCGTTAACTGTTTAACCATCCTTCACTAAGTACCTGACTTGCCAGGCTGTTCTCTGGTCCCTCTCTGCCAGCTGCCTGTCTGACACTGAACTTCAAGACTTATGGTTCCTCTCTCCCGAAGGTTCACACTTCTGCTCCCACCAGTCCAACAACAGGTTTATCAAGAGTCAGTTTGGTTTGTTCCAAATCTATTTACGTCAGTTGTTATTGTAAAGCTGTAAGTCAATTAAATACATCAACGGAAGAAATAAGGAGAAAAAAGTTATTTTTATACAAACTAAGTAGAAAACTTTGAATGAGTATAAGTAATTTGCAAAATTTTGTACTATGAAAGCATTAGAAGAATATAAAAAAAATTGTAAAGCACTGTCCAGTTAATTTGCTTTAAAAGTGCCTTTAAAGCAATGCTTATCAACTCTACACACACTTGGATGAGCTAGGACAGATTTTAAACAAAGACTGAATACTGGACCCTCCCTAGCTTAATGACATCAGAATCGGGGGGACGACTTTGGATTAAAGATGTGCCCCACCTGGAGTTAAAACTGTTGTTTCAGAGCAACTGGCGTGAGATAACATGGTATGGGGTGAATTATGTATTTGTTTTAGATGATGAGGAGGAAGAAGTTGTGGAACTCAAATTAGGAGACTCACTACAAATAAGAATTTTGTCCTACGTCAGAAAATTGGTGAATAAATGTGCATTTCTATGTTTCAAGTAAAAATAAAATGCTTATGTAATTGAGAAGTAGTGTGCACTGCTATTTTTATGGCCCTCTACTTTAACCAGTTTTCAGCTAACCATCAATTATGATTGCGTTTAGACGAGTGAACTTGCACTCCCTCAAAATACTGAAGTCCATTGAAAAAGAAAAAGGACCTCGATCTCTAAACTTTGAATATATCCCCTTGGCTGATAACTTTGCATTTCTGCCTGACTGCTTCATCTATATAGGATGACATGTGACCTCATTATCTATACGACCTGCCTTGTCCTCCCAAATCACACTCGAGAGACAGCACCATGGTAGAAGTCATACTACAATCTTGGGAGGCGCCCCCTTGGCAGACCCAGGGTCCTGTGCTGCTACTCACCATTTTCGCAGGTGAGTGAGTCTGAAATGGGCGGTATCCAGGAATCCTCTGTGCACGTGTACGTCGACGGCCCAGAAACGACAAAGCCTTTGGGACAGGTGAGCTCAACAGATTTACCAATTTCATATGATATCTGAAATGGTGACAGTGTCAGAACGTCCTGCACAAGTGGCTTGAGGCACTGTGTTCCTGCAGGCAGAGAAGCAGTTGCGATGTGTTTAGTGGAGCTCAGAATACTCACTGGGTGTAGGCAGGTTTTATGCAGCCCAAGAGGCGATTTTAATGTGATTTATTGCATTTGGTCTGCTTTAATGCCGCCTTTTGATCAGAACACTCGACGGCTGAGGATCCCAGGCTTCCCCTTTAGTTCCACTCTCTGAGATTCCCCTGCAAAGGAACTGGCTCCCACCACTTCCAACTTTCATTGCATTATTGGGACCTCTTCTTCTTCCCTTTTCTTGTTTGCCCCAGCGCAAGTCACCACACTGTGGGTGATTCAGCGGCAGGACATTGTAATTGATGCTAGTCTCAATTCTGCTTCATGGGGTCCCATAATAACTCTTTGGAGTCCCCATGCGAGCCCTGTTTGAATCCCGTTTTGACGCTTCTATAGCACAGATATGCGTGGAGCCTGCAAACTCCTCCCCTCCTCCTCAGGAAAGGATGTGAATGTGCTCCAAAGAGAAAACCGCATTTCCTGTAAAATCCCATTTCTAATACATACAGGGTGTAAGTATCATCTTCCTGGGACTCAACCATTTGCATCAGCTTGTACATCAGGCGAGGCAGATGCCCCTGGTTACATGCAGTGAGCAAACTTCCAGATTCCCTTTTAAGCACAGGTTTTGCCATCTTGTGTGTATGAGGCTAACACACAGGGGTAGAACTAAAACATGAAAATACTTTGAAATCTAATTTTAGCAGATGAATCCTATTTTCTGCTTCACTAAAGCTTTTTACCAGCATTGTTAAAAAGCAGTAACATGTACTGATCTATGGGTGTGACTCTGCTTTATTTATTTTGGGTGCATTCGTCCCTTAGAGTAGTCTCGCGACACAGATGCCCAGTTCTCACGTTGGCATTCCACGTCCGATTGTCTCCAGGTCCTGTCTGGTAAGCAGCGGAAGTACTGGTAGCCAACAAGTTTGAATCCAGTATAGCATGCGATTTCAGCATCTTCCCCAAATGAGTACAATTTCTTCTCATTCTAGAATCAAAAGCAAAACCAGCAAGTTATTAGTGGTTATGTATAATATTTCTGAACGCCGTGGGGTTGTCCTGGGCTCTTTCTATTCTTTCACTCCTGTATCTACTCAGTCACAGAGGCCTCTCAATTTTGACTTTTAAGTAGCTCTCAGCATGCTCCCCTGGCCTTTGTCATTGCCACGGCCTTTGTGCATGGAGTTTATCATCTCTTACAAGGACAATTTTCTAACTGGTCCCTTTTCTAATCCAGCTTCCACATTGCTAATCTAAATTGATTAGGATTCTCTTTTTTTCCCTTACAAACTTGCTCCCCTGTATATGGGATGCCCTACTATTTCAAGAATTAAAAAAGAAAAGAAAAGAAAAACTACATGCTTATCCTTTAGCGGCTATAAACTGAATATATAATATATCCTACATATGCAAACGTATGCAGTTGCTATGATGACTAATTGACTACAAATCATTTAAAAGTGTTAATTCCTAGTAAGCCATTGGTCATTACATATTTTCCCAATTATGGGTAATTAAAATACAACTACTGTTGTATGTATGTGGGGGGGGGGCACTAAAATTCTCAAGATAAAATGATATAGTTGAAAAAAATTAAAGGCTTTTCTGCAGAAAAGTAAAATTGATTAGGGAGCATACCGTTCCATTTTAAGTTGTCTCTTGAAAGTTTATATCTGAAGCCACAGACCTGTCTGACTAGTCTGACCAAATATATATTTGTTTTTTTTTTAAATCATAGCAACATATTGTGGCTTAATAAAAAAATAAAATGATTAATTGTATATTAATTATATTAAAACTGTATTGACTAGTTAAGGTGCTATAGGTTCCTAACTTACTAAGTCATTACAGATGCAGCACCTCCTGCAACTGCAGCCGGGACTAGTTTGTCTCTCGGACAACATGCTTGGGTCGGGCATTTGTCCGCTCGGACTCAGAATTAAACAGTCGGATCGTACTCGCAGATTCTCACCCACACGCAAACCTGTCATGCTCAAGTTCCATTCCCCGTTCACATGTTCACATAACTGTCCCATTAGCACATGAAGTGGTAGTGCCCAGGAACACAGGGGACCTGCAGCCTCTGCCCTAACGATCAGACACAAAGACCTCTCCAGGGAGTTCAGAGTGGAAGAGTGGCCAACCGTTTCTGAAGGTCACCTTCTTTACTTTCCAAGTCAACAGAAGATGATCAAACTAGGAAAACAATCTCTAAATTTAAAAAACATACTTTTTTAAGCTCTTTTTTTTTTTTTTTTGAAATCCACACCTAAAGTGAAGGTGAGGATGCTTACTCGGATAAATCCATTTTCCGGAGGAACTGGCAGAGGACACCCTGTATCTGGTTCCCTGTCAGGAAGGTCTTCTTCTTTCCTGTATTCATCATCATGGATACAGGCTTGTCCACTAAAAGGGAAAAATACATGTGTACATAATACAATAAACATGAATATATGTAACACGTGTTTGCGTGTCTATGTATATGTGTAGGCATATGCATACACATTATATAGTGTATATGTAATATATGTAAAAAATAGAGAAAGGGTAACAGCAGGTACAATATCTCACTAATATGCTCTGTGGGAATAGAGACAATTCTAATTATTTCTTTATTTAGCGGTAGGATACTAACCCCTTAACTGCCTGTGTTAGCGGGTAACTGACCATCCTTTCCCACTAGGCATCCTGCCTCCTTACTTGTTCTCCATTATTGAAATCGTGCAGTGCTCCTCTTGCCAACTCTCCCCCTCACAGGGCTTCCCTCCTTGTTGGCGGGCAGGGTTGTTGCATTCTCGGGTTCTCCATCTCTTATACGTGACGTCACACTGGCTCCAGGAAGACCAGCAGCCCCAGTTCCCATCCACTGCATCTGGAATGCACCCACCCATCACAGTGCACCTGAGAGGATGTGGGCTTTGGCACCTGGCCAGCTTGGTTCCCCTACTTTTTAGCTGTATCATCCTTTGCGGAATATCACAGGATTATTGTAGGGTAAAAAGAAATTAGGGCCTGACACATGGCCTGATTTCCTTTTCCTGTTCCCACAGCCTGGATCAAATGACAACTATTATGAATCATTTTCAACTATCTGCAGCATATCACACATACAGGTATATGCATACATCTGCGTAGAAAGAGGAACTTCTTCTGAATACAACATATATCAACCCATGTGTTTAAAGGCAATGGAATACTTTCTTACTCCCATGACACCTCCCCTTTCTGAGAAGAATTACAGGTAACCAGGGACATTACTTAGTCCTGTATGAAAGCCTTGGTCCTGGCTTAATGTATCCGTAATACCAAGCCATCTTCATTCTACATTACAATACATAAAAAAGGCTTATCACAATACTATCACATTTTTATTTCCTAATATTTTCTATTATTTTATTTATTTTATAATATAGGCATTGTGCTGTGTATCCTTTATGTATGTGTGTGTGTATGATACATCTTTGGATATGTTTAATGGATGAACAGTTGGAGGCATAGAGGGGCTGGGTGACTTTCCCAAGGCCACATCATTGGGAGGTCACAACGGACACATTCCAGGGCTGTTTGACCTTAGCATCTAGCTTTTACAGGCTTATTTCCCCCCTGTGTTTGCATAAGGTGGAAGATGCTAATAGAAGTGTTTTTGTTTGAATGGACCAACCTAACATACCTTTTGCAGGGGAAAAGGTGTGTGCCACAAGTCAGTCACTGACACTTACCAGATTTATAATCCGGGGCGCGTCTCTCACAGTTGTCACCGTAGGTGCCACTCTGGCACACACACAGACACTCGGTCCCGGCGAGTGTGGGGCGGCCGTTGTTTGGGCATGGAGCACACTGGCAAGGGTCAAACTTGGCTGCATATTCTTGAAAAGCTTTCCTGAGGTTGTTCCGTCTGGTCACGGCACAGGCGATGTTTCTCACCAAGTCCGTGATGGGAGCAAGCTAAGAGCAGATGGCAGAGAGGAGGTCCCATCACAGTGACATCCTTTTGCACATGCTGTCAAAATTCTCATGGAATGGGAGGCAAGGCATGGAAAATCCCGAACTTCAAAGGGATTAGGGTAGAATGTGGTGCATCTGCAGCTGAACCAGTGGAGAAAAGGGGAGGGCAGAGGGGTTTCCTACCCTTCTACAGCGGGTGCGGCAGCTTTCAGCAAGATCAGCTTGCTTTTGTACTCCCCAAAGTAGGGCAGGTGTGAGGGACCTGGAGGTTCCTCTCCCTGGAATTCTACTATGGAGGAAGCCTCATGTGAGGTGTCGCTTACTTGGACTGGCATCATATTATTTATTAAGCACCAAATGCATGCATCAAAGTGCTGAGATAGGTGACCACGAGTTAGGCAGCTCAGGAATGCTCTGCTGAAACCTCATTATGTTTGACCCAAGCAGAAAAATCCAGAGAGGATAAAGAGAGGCTTTCTGAGTTCTCAGTTTTTCCAGGGCAGCATTGGTCTTGGTGGAACCATGGGAGAACATGCAGAGTGGGAGAAACTGGAGAGATGAACTCACTGGTAGGATGAATGGAAGAATTACCGTAACAAGTAATGGGGCAGCTGACAGGGTGTCAAGCTCACTTTCACGGGGGCCACATCAGCCTCCCAGTTGCCTTCAAAGGGCCAAATGTAATTTCAACTCCTTAACAGTTAAGGAGTAGTTACATTTATACGGTCATAAAGTTACATTTGGCCCTTTGAAAGCGACCTCAAGGCTGATGTGGCCCCTGGTGAAAGTGAGTTCGACACCCCTGGGTGAACACAAAACCAGGGCTCATTTTGTTAATATTTTAAAACCCCAAAGCAATGACTGTCTAATGCCGTGTGCGACTCACAGGTGCCCGGATGGGTGCCTGGGTCTCATTTTCCCCCCACAACCTGGAGATCGTGATGCATCTTCATGCCACATAGAAATTAGTCTATTTTCATAATGATTGAGCTCCTTTGGCTTCATTTAAATGAAAGGAGAAGAATGGCTTGTTAGCGGACATTTTAAAATGAGCTTCTGTTTTAGGTAAAACTGGTTCTAAATGGCCTATGACTGATGTGTGGGCAAAATGTTCCATAAATAATAAAAATCAACATTTTATGTAATTACAACAAGTGTAAGATTTAATCAAAGGCAATAGAACCGGAAAGCCAAATAGCTCTAAAATCCTATTGATCCGATGGGGCTATAAATGGACATTTAGGGGTGCTCGTCAAATAAGAGTTGCAAAAAAACTACAGAAATCGAATTTATTGTATACATTGGGGAGATGAAGAACACTGCCCACGGCAAATTTGAGCAGTTTTATTAACCAAATTCCCTTTCCTGATATTCTATGTATGATAGAAATTCTAAATGCTATACTAGAGAATGCTTGCTTGAAGAGCAAAGCAATAGACATGTAATTTAACATTTAAGAAAAGGTCCATTGTGCAATGCACACTAAAGAAGACATTTCCTTTAGCCTCTGAGAGAAAAACGGAAAAGGCATAGTGTGACGTTTGTGGGCTGCTAGAGAACTACTTTAGCTTTCTCACCCATATTGCTTTTTCATCTTACCTTGAAGTCAATCACAACAGGATTGTCCTTCACCGATTCTAGCCACTCGGTAAAGGCGCTCTTGCTGGGACCGGAGGTCCCCTTCTCCCACACCAAATTCGCTGCCTCCTTACTTCTACCGCCTTGAACCAAGGAAATGGATTTCTCTGCTCCCTGCACTATCGAACCTGCAAGATGTGTTAAGAAAATGACTCATTTAATTTCACTGCACATCCAACCTTTAACGAAAAGCCTGTTTGCATGAAAGTAGATGGTATAGCCACGCAGCTCCATTAAGTTAAGTGAAAAGCAAGAGAACACTTGTCCTCAACCCTGCAGAGAGTTTAATAACAGAAACAATAGTAACAGTGCCAAGAGCTACCATTTATTAAGTAGCTTCTATATGCCAGGTACTTTGCACACATTGTTTATGTCCTTCTCACAACAATCCTGAGAAGTAGGTATTACTGGAACCATGGATGTTAAAGCGAGCAGTTTGGCCCTGAACGTGTGGACTAAGGGGGTGTGGGGGGCTGGGATGCAAATGCAGCCCAAGTCCTGAGGACTCTGTCCCCTGCGCTCTGATGCCAGACCCCACTTTTGATGAGTGTTAGTGCATGCCTTGGGTCCCTGGGGATCATATGAACCACCTGGCATCTGCGGGCCAGTCCGTTGCCTGTGTGCCTGAGACTTCCAATTATAGAAAGAAGTTGACAGACGGCTTTTAAGCTGACATACAGGAGCAAAAGCACAACTAACTAAAGGGGAAAAAAAGAAATTAAACCTCAAGTTAAGAGTTGGCACGATGCTTCTCTAGAGGCAGTGGCATTTAATGTGCACAGCAGATTTTTCTACAAGTTTTTAAAACAACCCCTCTTAACCAATGGTGTCTTTAACTAAAAGAATAGCAACTGAGTAAGAGGATATTGTAATGAGAAATAAAATCAAATGAAAAGCAGACTAGGGATATGGGTAACAGTGAATACCATTAATATGATGTTGATTCTTCAGTGCCAGGAAGGCTTAGCTGTGCCTCATTGTAAACTAGTCTAGAACG
Organism: Desmodus rotundus; assembly: GCF_022682495.2. NCBI lineage: Eukaryota > Metazoa > Chordata > Mammalia > Chiroptera > Phyllostomidae > Desmodus > Desmodus rotundus. The sequence continues at coordinate 204,018,996 of NC_071387.1, forward strand.
ATTGGAACAATGGGCGAAATACTCTCCCTATGAAGAGTAGTATATTTTTCAAAGTGAGGCATGTAAAATGATACAGAGTTATAAAAATAAAATTTTAAAGATTTTTGTACTTATTTTCATATACAAATAAGAGAAAAAATAGTATTTGCCACTATACCATATACTAATTGACAGTGACAAAATAAAAATTGTCAGAAAATAAAATTAATAAAGTTAATTACATATAGAAAATATTTAAAGTAATTCATAATAAGTGCAGGGAAAAGTTCAGATATTAACAATTACATTACAAACCTAATGGAAATGGAATGACAAGTATAATTTAAGATGTGGGAATTAGTATCTCTGAAATATGGCAATTAATTTTGTCTTTACAGTGCCTAATTTATTTGTAACTATAATGGTGATATTTTTATTTTTTGTCTTTGTACCTTAGCTTTGAAATCTCCCTTTTCACTTAATTCTTAAAATTAATTTTTGGTCTCTGAGCTCTTAATCATTGAATTTACATTCTTATTATTCTATTGCACGTAAAGCTGGCATGGAACATGTATCTATTCTTTTACTAGGTCTGTTTTGCCTGCTTTTCTCCTTTTCTGTGTTTTTTCTTTATATAATAGGAATGCATGGTTGCCAAACCAGCTCTCATTTTGCTCATGCGTGATTGAACGTGAGATCTATACAGGGCCATCTATATTCTCTGATATTTTAAATTCCCTATTTATCATGAGAGTGAACATAATATTTTTATGTGTTCCTTATCTAACTCTTCATGAGAAGTAAGCTTCATATCTTGGAGGTTTCTGTGATTTTGCTTCCCTTCGTCCTGAGCAGAATGAGTAGCAATCAGTCTGGTGACATAAGGGAATAAGAGAATTTTACAGAGAACGGAGTTATTTATAATGGCAAGGCATAGGAGAGAGCATGACTTATTTAGGTGACAACCTACAGTTTAGCCAGGCAGAGAAAAAGAGGCAAGAACTTATCCTTCAGGCTCTGTGAAACCACTACACGTTTAAGGCATCAGAGTTTTATGCTATGATTTGCCTTGAAGAAGATTGCTCTCAGAGAATGTGTGGAATGGACTGGAGGAAGGCAAGTCTCGTGGCCAGGGGCCGGTCAGGAGGCTGCTGTGGTGATCCAGGTTGGAAATGATGAGTGGAGGGTGTGCATGGGGATAAACAGTAAGCAGATGGGGGTAACTGGGAGAAATATGAGGGAGGTAGAGTGATTGCTTAGTGGGTGTGAAGGCTAGAAGGAGGGAGAAATAAAAGCTAGCACTCAGGGTCAAGAGGGCAGAGCAGGTGAACCACTGTGCTCACCTGTTCCCACAACCACATCAAAATTACACCTACATTAGAGAGCCACCACCTGGGGAACCAGCTGAACAGAACTTCTGTAAGATGTAAAGAAGAGGCCACGTCGAGGCCAAGGGAAAAAAAAAAAAAAGAATACTCAGGTTTCTGGCTTGGAGCCTGAGCTTTTTTACATCACTCTCTTAGCCCTTTATCCGTCTGTATTTTTAATGATTGTTTACACATATCATTGCTTTGTAAGCTCCTTGGTAGGAAGGTCTGATTCACATTCATCTTTACATCACAATCTCTAACATTGGGTCTCGTCCATGGGAAGAGTCAATAAATGTTAACTAAATTAAACAACTTCAGATGAAAACCTTCACCATTTCCCCTTTTAAGTGGTGCTACTGATATTTTATGTAGCACTCTCTCCCCCACACATAGAGCTCTGAGGTAGATAAATGAAATAAATGAAAAGTTAAAAACGGCACAGTCCCGTGCAATCTGGTACTTAAATTCCTGCCAGCCGCAGGGCACGCAGGGGAAGCTGCAAAGAGAGAGTACTGTTACCTTCGTATTTCTCTGACATCTTGTTGGTGGTGCACCGGTGTTCCACGGATGTTTTTGTAAAGAAAAGAAAGCGTTTCTTTGTTTCGATCCGGACACAACTTTGAACTTCTTTCTCAGTTAAACCTAGGAAATAGAGTACAAGCAGAAACTCCTGAGAATGCACCACTGAGAACGCAGAGACGAGCCTGGGGACCCAGGCCCTCTGGGAGCCCCAGGGCCCCCGTGTATCAGCCACTGACATCCAGCTCCTGTTGGGGAGAATGAGTGGCAGTCCTCACCCACAACTCCATCCTCCACAGGCCCTGCGATGGTACTGAACAGAAGAGGTGTTTATGAGTCCCTGCTCTCTCTCCCTTCACCACTGGCCCCCAGAAGCACAGATGGGGTCACTGTGGCCCATCCCGTGGGTCACCTAGGCCTCTCCCCATTGCTTACACAGAACAAACTTCTCAGCTTGCCCATCCTACTGGGCACTGCCACTGTGTGCAGCCTGCACACCAAGACATGAACACACACTGTGTGTGGTGGCCCACTGACAGACGCCCGCCCCCCCCCCCCCCCCCCCCCCCCCCCCCCCCCGCTTGCCCCGCTGGGCCACAGCTGATGTTGTGAGACCTCAGTGCATTCTGCTTTTTTTATGTTAATCACCTAAAATGTCAGTTTCGGAGGTTGGCCCTCCTTCCCTGAACACCCATTCTCACACCTTTCTGTGCTTCCTCTCCCCAACTCAGTGGCCCACTCCACCTCTATCTCCACATCCCTTTGTTTTGCTCTCAGAAATTCTGACTTCTCACCTATGAACTGCTCTTTTCAACATCCCCACTGATTGTTCTCTCATTCTCCTTATGTGAATTTGAACCCGAATTTGATATGTTTCCCACTGTCCTCATTCCAGCCCCTTCAGCTATGGGAGCTGGGGTTGGTGCTATTGTCTTCGTTTCTCAGCGCTGCTTCTGTAGGATGCCTCTCCACAGTCTGCTAAGTCTTATAAAAACTCCAATAATCAGAGGCTGAGGCCACCCAGCTCTAATATCTCCGGTCTTCATTGTCCTTGTCTTTTACCAAACTCCCAAGCATCTTTGTGGAAGATTTTGTCACCTGAACCACTCTTCCCACCACCACGCTTGCCATTGTTCTCAATGACTTCCACATCAGTGTGGGTGTCAGGGGTGAGCGGGGAACCCTGTAGGGAAACAGGTCTTGCCATCTGGAGGCTGAGGTGGTACTGTCTCTCTGGGGTCACCTGAGAAGATTTAATGGCTTTTTCCTTTTTCTTAATGGCTTCCCAAACCACCTGACCTGTTACCTGAAACACCAATTTTAGAATCCAGTTTTTTTTGATGTTTAGTTAAAAATTACCTTGCAAAATGTAAACACATGAGAGATAGAGCTGTTAATAACAGCTCTTAAGCACCTTAAAGCAAAGTAGTTTATCAAATCCCAATATTTAGGGTTGCAGGTTACCATAGGCAAGAAAGGGCAGGTTTCAAGCCTGAGGCCCGGTCCAGGTGATGCTGAAATTGGAACCTAATGGCAGAGCTCACTGAGGAAGGAGGCTGAGTGGACGGGTATGGGCTGTGCCCATTTCATGGTTTTCCCATAGTTTTTTTCAGTAGTTTGACACATCTGAAGAGATGCGTTAGAAGTTGGGAGTAAAAAATTCTTGGCTTGAAGTCCTCATGTTTACCTTGTACCTTTAACTTTAGAAGAAAAAAAGATGGCTCTTTTGATCAAGCTGAATAAATATGAGCCACTTTTCTCCTGAAAATATGGTTCTTCTAAGTGGGTCAAAATCAAATGTTTAGGCCATGTTAGGAACTTATACCTGTAGCACATAATGCCCACATGTTCTCATTCTTTTGTTAGGTTTCGATTATTTGTAAGTTAAAATGAAATTTATGTGCTCTATTCATTGATTATAACATAATTAATTAGCCATAAGCTTAGTTAATTTCCTTTTCTGAGGGTTAGAGGGGACTTCTTGAAGATTTGAATAAAGAATCCTTCCTGTGAGCCCTGGGCTTGGTCAAATAGTGATTAAAATATGAAGGCTTCCTCAGTGAATTTCTGCATGAGCCTTTTCTTCCCTGCAGTGTGTTCTCCAGCTCGCTGCCTGGCCTCTGTCCACACTGGCCAAGGAGTCATGTGATGCCACAGCACTTGGCCCCTCTCACCTGAGTGTCCCTCGGATGTGGCGCAGGGACGAGTGTTTTGGAAATGTCCTCAGCTGCTCTGACTGGGCAAAAGTCAATACTGCTAGTTGAAAATGTCATACTGATAAATAGTGAGGCAATTTCTCCTCAAATGAAGAGCAGAGAGTGACTTCTCAACAAAAGGAGTTTAAAATTACCATCTTACATATTATGGTATTTTAATTGTTTAATGTTTCTCCCAATTCCGGAAATTCTTTTCACCTTGCACGCTGAAGCAACGTCAACTTTTATTCAAGGTTTTAAATTGACTATGAGAACACTGAACAGTAGAATAAATCAAGGGATGCAAACAAAAAAGCAACTGAATTTTGTTTATTTTCCTTGAGAGAGACAAAGTGCTATGAAATATTCAAGTCACGTTGAGAAATTAATGACAAGGGATATGATACTTATTGGATAAAGCAAACAAAAAGCAAGCTCATATTCCAGTTTCATGTTGTGACTACATACAGGGAGAAGGAATAGAAAGAAAGAAAATGGAAGAGGTCAGGATATATATTTATCTAGAGATTGGGAAAAAAACAGTGAAGCACATCCCCTTGGAGAATTCTATTTTGTTAAAAATTTATTTCTGTCTAGGGGTGCTTCATCTTAACCATAATTAAAATTGTGCACCAATATCATTACTGTGACTCAGAGAAATGAATACAAATATCTATTCATTAAACATAAGAATACATACCTAAGAACATTGAATATGACTGTCTTATTGACTATATTAAGTATACATATATACACACTATAAATACTATATATGTATATTGTGTATGTGTGTTTTTGTATATGTATGCAGGTGTACATGGTTATATATTTCCAGTTTGCTCTCACATCTCAAACTCCCTTTCTTTTCCTTATTATGTATATCTGACTGTCAGTCTCTACCTCCATTTGTAGAGAAAGAGATGGAAGGCAAGAATGTTCCAAGAGGGAAGTATCGCTCATCACTCTTCATTTTGGTTATGGGGTTTCAGCTATTAAAATGCTGGAGGGGTGATTAAAGATTCACATCGTTCTTTAACCGACCTGATCTCTAAGCCTTGAGAGGCTTTGCTCTGAATGCATGACGAGTGTAGCTCATCAAGTGAGAAATTATTCTCTGGGCCACAGCAGCAGTGACCAGAATAATTTCATCCCAAGGGTGAACGAAAGGGCCAGGCACGTCCATCTGACTGGGCTTGCTCAGCTTTGATGCGGATGCTATTCTCAGTGACAGAAGACATCAACTTCATCATGCAAACACCGCTCCACGGAGAGGATAATGGACATGAACATGCAGGTTAGGCGGTGTGGAAAGGGCATCACAGCATGAATCTTTTCGACTTCACTAACTCTGCCAGGTGAGATTTCTTGAAGACCCTCTTACTGAAAGTACTTCTCAGAGACATTCATCCCAACTCCCCCCTTAGGGAGCAGAGTATGAGCGATCTCTGGTCACTTAAGGTTTGGAAGGACTTGGCAGCCACAGGAACCATGAGTGTTGGTCATATGAGAGGCAAGGACAGAGGAATTGACAGTCCATGGACTCTGATGTTGTCTTTTTAAGTAAATTCCTGGTTTCTTTTGTATAAAGGTACATGATCAAGAATTATGATTTATTTGGGCAAATTGGTCCATTGGATTCTTGTTACCATCCAGCTTCTTACCATGTTCTCAAGGGACACGTGATAGAATTATTATAAGGGCCCTATGCCATTTAACAAAGCAGTCTGAAAACAAATTATTTCAAAGGTGCTTAAGCTGTAAGAATAATTAATATTTACAATTTACAATAATAGTTAAGAAACCATGCCCTGGCTGGTGTAACTCAGTGGATTGAGCGTGGGCCTGTGAACCAAAGTGTTGCCCAGTTCAATTCCCAGTCAGGGCACATGCTTGGGTTGCAGGCCAGGTCCCCAGTAGGGGGTACATGACAGGCAACCACATATTGATGTTTCCCTCCATCTCTTTTTCCTTCCCTCTCCCTCTCTCTAAAAATAAATAAATAAAATCTTTTAAAAAAGATAATAGTTAAGAAACCAAGATTTATTTATAAACTAAGGTTTATATTATTATTCTATATGGAACCAGGAAAATATCACTGATTATATACCAAGATATAAAGTTCTGACTTTTCCTTAAGAGTGCTTCTCATCCAGTTTCAAGCTCAGCACCAACAGGTGCATATCTGGCCCACATTAACTCAGTCCCTTGTCAAGACCTTAACTGTTCTTTCATCTTATGCCCTTGGCTTTTAGCTCAAAATTATTAAAAGAAAAAGACAGCTAGTGAATTTGCTATGATTATTGTTCTATATAATTTATTATTGCTTATAAAAATACTATAAGTAGATTATCCTTTAGAATTTGGTTCCAGCACTGACCTTGTTTTCCTTGAGGTAGGGCATGCCTCTCTCTTTTTGGAGGACCACTAACGTGTAGCTTATGATGTTCCTAAGTAATCAGGAAATTCAGAGACAAAAATGATGCCCCCTTAAAGAGGTTAAGCATATTTATTTTTCCTTCTTTTTTGGTCCCAATTTTCTATTTTTGTTCTATTTACTTAACTCTGTACCTTTGGTATTTCTTCATATCATTTTGGAAATAAAGCAGGGTCTAAATAAAGTCAATAAAAAAGAATTAAAGTGATACAGTAAGAGAAAAAGGGATCACATGCTATCAGATCAGCGAATGGAAATGAGGGCTGCCGTCAGCATACCTGAGTTCTTTAGTTCCTCCCGGCTGTACTGATAGAGGATGTCGTACACACCTCCCAGGGAGCCAGAGGCGAAATAGTGCGTCCCGAAGTTCTCAAATATCTGGCTGTACGCAGCATAGTTGTATTCCAGTGGCAGGTGGTTAAGTGCTTGCAAAAAGACATTAGAAAGCTGCAGGTCTTTACTTTTCATTGTGAAGTTTAAGACTTTGATCACTTTGTGGATCCTAATAAAACTAGAATCCTGAAAGAAACAGGAGAAAAGAGTAAAAAGAAAAGATGACTAAAGGTCGTGAAAGTTTGCCTTTAGGTATCAAGCACTCGAATGTCATCTGTTGGTCATTAGCCTCATTGCAATCTAGTATTACGAGCATTTTAACTCTCTATCATATAGTCTCACATGCAAAACTATGATTTTCACTTCGTTGCCCAGCACCTTTGCCTGAGACGTTCAAAGTGCTGAACAGATGAGATTATCTCAATGATGTGAACGGTGTGACTAGCATGTTCCCTACCAAAATGAGATCAGTGATGAGAAAAGTCATCTTCTTCTCTTGGTTGTCACTCGTGGCCGCATCCCTACTGAGTTTTTATTTAGAAAGCCTTGCTAACGCAAATACTTCTGGTAATTGAATCAGAGCTGTGCAACGAATCTTCAATCGGAAGTTATGTAACTGAGAGTCAAGTCACAACTGTGTCACTGGGCTAAAGCATTTAAATTCTCTAGGCCTCTGTTATCTGTGTCACCTGGTGCACGGATGAGGGCTGTGTACCACGACTATTCACAACCCTTCAATATCACATGGACCAAAATGCTATGATTCAAAATTACTAAGAGGTAAAATTAACCAAAATTATTTGTATTCTCTCTCTCCTCCACCCATAAGCAAAAATATCTGTTGGATATTTTGGGGTTTTTTTTCTAATCATTTCTTGTCATGTCTGGTTGATTTAGAATTAGGTGGTTGGTATTAAGCTGCAAATCTCATTCCATTAGATTGTTCTTCTACACAGCCACTGAGTTGTAAGTGTACCCATGTAACTGTTCTTTGTAAAGATTGCTATGTACTTTATCTGATATCTCAATTTTAGCAAATTACAGTGTTTGACCAAAAGAAACAGAAAGAGGAGCATATTTCGGCAACAGAACTTTATTATAGCTGTAAATTATTAAACAGCTATCTTCCTGTATGCTATAATTCTGGCCACAAAATGACTGCTAACACAAAAGAAAAACAATAATCACAAGGCCTGAAAAAGAGTCATCATCCACCTCCCCTCTTTTCCTTTCCCTTTTCCCCTCTCTGTCTCTCCCTCCCTGCTTCCTGCCTTCTTCCCTTTGGTACACTTATTGCCAGACCGTCTTAGGTGCAGTGGACACGGAAGTGAACAAGGCCAAGTTCAAGCCTTTGTGGAGCTTAGACTTGAAGTGCCCATTCATTCTAGCTTTATGTTTAAAACCTGAATTTTGTCATAGAAACATGGCTTTTGAAAGTTGGAGGGACATGATGCTTTTAATAAGAAGCACAATCACTCCCTGTATACCTGAAATACCCATTTAGATCTGGGCATTGAAATGAGAGGTTCAAAATTTCCAGGTAGCTTTAAAAGCTAAATTGTAGAAAATACCAGTAAAATTTTGGTAACTCAGCTCAGTACAAGCACCCCCATGGTGTTCCACTTGCCAGTGCATGATCGCTTGAATTGGTTATTTTAGACTAAAAATATTACGTGTGACAGTATGTTGTTAACCATGTGTGATCTATTTCAACATTCTGTGAGATCTTTTGTTGCAAAGCAAATCAGAAAAGCACTAATTCTTACAGAGGAAACTGGCATTTTGACGTTGAAACAGACTGCACACCCAACAAATATATCTAGTCAAATCTGTGATTGACAAAATGAATAAATAAAACATTAAGCTTGACTAAAGGGCTTGGGTTGATTTTCAAGTTTGTGGGACCTTGTTTTCAATATTTGAAGACTAAGAGTTTGCAGTAGTATTTCCTATTTAGATTAAGATTTCCCCATTCTCTTCTGATTTATTCAAAGACAACAGTTATGATATTGGGTTGAATCATATGAAGTTGACAATTTTATAAATCAGGTTGACTATCAAAAGATTCACATATTTCAATTTGATACTGTAATAGTCCTAAATGTTTCTACTTTAGGTCAGACTATTCGAGGATCAAACAGCCATTTACCTACAGATGAGAGTTTTACAAGTGTCCTCTAGCATGTTTGAAACTGTCTTTATAAAGCAATTCTGTAAAGCAAATCTTAATGTCAATCTATACATATATCTTTCAACATCTCCATTTCCTTACCCATCTTGACTGTATTTTTAGGCAGTTATTTCCAATCCTGGGTATGATATCAGAGTGAGCTGGACTTAAAAAAAAAAAAGCCAGAATCATATGCTCAATGATAGATACCCTGAATCAGTAAATTAATGGACGGATGTAGGTGGGGGTGGGGTGGTGATATATTTTTATATCCTCATAATTCTGATACTAACTTAAGAATATAATTTGATAAATTTGAGGGACACTATAGGACCCATAGCCCATTTCAACTGAGTTAGCAATCTTATGTTGTAAAAGGAATCTATTTTATTCTTATTTTTTCATATGTTCATATCAGAGCTGTACTCTTTTCACAGTTTGTTGAAACTATAAATAAATGAAGTGTAATGTAGTGGGTAAGAATAGTGACCAAAAATTGACACACTGATTTCAATTTCCAACTCTGGTGTTGGCTTACTGTAAAATCATGGGAGCCCCTTAGCTTCTTGGACTTCAGTGCAGGGCCTGATACATTAGGTGTTTGGCAAATGAGTGTTGAATTAAACATAAATATATGGACTTCAATTTATTCATGTGCAAAATAATGTTAAAAGTACCTACTCCTACCCTTCACGACAGCAAGGATGGAACTGGAGAGTGTTATGCTAAGTGAAATAAGCCAGGTGGTGAAAGACAAATGCCATATGATCTCACCTATAAGCTGAACCTAATTAATAAAACAAACAAATGAATAAAATAGAACCAGAGACATGGAAATAGAGAATAAACTGCCAGTGACCAGAGGGGAGGGCAGATGGGAATAATGGGGGAAAGAAGGGGAAGGGCCAAGTCAAAGGACATTCATGAAGGACCCATGGACAAGGACAACATGGCAGGGGGATTGATATGGGAGGGGGTGGGCAGGGCAGGGGAAAGTAAGGGCAGGACAACTGTAATTGAACAACAATAAAAAAATTTAAAAAATATACTCTGATTACCTCTTACGGTTCTTTTGAAGATAAATGAAATGCTTAGGAAATTTATCTATAAAGTGCTATGGGTCTCATTTACATAACTGTATGATGAGTGAATAAATAACAATGTGAAATACACTACAGTACAGGCAGGAGGAGCCATAAAACGGTGCCCTCCAGGTGTCTAAAAATATCTAACAAAAAAATCTCTCCCCTAAATCATTTAAGAGCTGGAAGACATATCTAGGAGATGCAACACGCAAAAATAGGAGAAAAGGAACAGAAGGAGAAAGATTAATGGATAAAGATGCATTTTTACATATTAAAAGAATTCCGTAAGCTTCTGGCAAGATTAATAGGAAAAGTCCAATAGTTAGACATAACCTAAATTCTCAGCATAAAAAATTGTAAATTTCCAGACAGAACAAAAGGAAGAAAATCATCACTACACTGATTTTTTCCTATGCGACAATGGGAACTGGGAGATAGTGAAATAACAGCCAATAACCACCTAGACAAGAAGACTATGACCCCAGGTGCCTTGTCTAGCCGAGGTACTCTTTTGTCTTTATTGCTCAGAGAAAATATAGGCATTTTTAGAGATATTGTAAGAATTGAGGGAAAATATTTTGCAGGCATCCTACCTAACAATAATACTAAAAATGCGATGATTACATGACAAGAAGGATCTTAAGAAAGGGAAGATGAGAGGACAGAAAATGGTGATGAGTGAATGGAAATATATATATATATATACATACACATATACATACAAATACATATGTAAAATATAACACAAATATAAAATAAAAGAGAATAAAAAATCTTGGAGTTTATAAGTGTTACACAGGGGACCTTTAAGTAAAGAAGATAAGAGTCAGAATAAAATACAAATGTACACATAGAATATAAAAGCTAATACAAAACAATCTTTACAGAACACTAAGGTTTTGAACTACCTCAACAAAACAGGTCTCGAAGGCCCGTGATAACAGCGCTGGGGAAGCAGAGCGTACTTATGTTCTCAAGGAGAGAGTGGAAATGGGGTGTGGGCAACAGGTAACGCGTCTTTGGGGAGTGCAGATATTACTGACTGTGATCAAAGAAAAGCAGAGGCATAATTAGGCTTTGTAGCTAGAGAAGGGTAACTACACGCAGCATTATAAAGCTATCAGAAGTTCCAAAAGGACCACACAGATAAAAGGGGTAGATCGAATTACGACAAAGATGGAGACCTAGAGAGATAGGAAACAGAAACCAAGTGAAATGAATAAGAAAAATTAAAAATGGGAGGAAAATGATCAACTATTTCAGTGAATATCCTAAAAGTAAGTTGGCTGTATTTCCCTAGCACCGGCCTGAGACTGTCAGATTACATTTAAAACGCCAAGTCCTGTTACATGTGGTTTATAAGAAGTATATACACCTAAAACAGTAAGACAAAGAAAACAACTATAAATACAGCTAAATACATGCACAAAGGAAGCATCATTATACATATTACCTCTATAATTTTTGCAGTAGGATAAAACAACAATCACAAAAAAATTAATACTATTTAAATATGAATTAGAAATCCTACTCATTTGATGTCAAAACCTTTCTTGTTGCATGATTGTGGGTGGTATTAATTTTCAGGAACCATTTGAATTACCTTTTTGTGGGAGGCTGTAATGGCTTCTTTGAAGGCAGCATTTTGGGTGGAGGATTGACTTTGCGTAGAGGAATAAAAAATTGGCACGTAAACACTACGGTCTGCTTGACCCGAATCCCGGATTTGTTGATTTTTATTCTTTTCAAAAGGAGTTAAATCGTTATAGAGATCTGTTTCCAAATCATCTTCAGTAGTTTCTTCCTGGAGAAAAATCCATATGAAATAAAACAGAATTTAGGAAATACTGGAGCTTCTTGTAAGGATCTAATGCAATGATCATTCATTTGTGTATTCAATGAATCTTTACTGAGGATCCATCTTGCTTGCGAACATGGAATAATATTAGTTGCTGCCTGCCCGGAGTCAATAGTTTAGTTCGGGAGAAAGAAAATCACAGACACTTCATTCCATATATGACATATTGTGCTGCTGATGGAATTGCCACAAATAACTATAAAACCCAGGGAGATAATACTAGGAAAGTCTACTTCAGGGAAGTGACTCTCAAGCTGAGGATTTTTAGGATAATGAGGAACTATTTCAGTCTGCTTGTGAATTTGATGCAGTTTGCAATCTAATTTTAGAAATCTTTCAGAAAATTAAGGCCTAGAAAAGGAGAGGCAGGTCCTGTCTGATCCTGCTCTGGGATCATCCCCATCCCCTTAGCCTTGTCTCAGTGCTGGGCATCAGCACTCTACTGGCCATGCCTGCAAGGCAGAGGACAAATAATCAGTTGGTTCTGCCTGGTGGGTGGTTATCAGTCTTTAATGACTTGGTCTTGGAAGACTTGGGCTGAGTGGAGCTGGATTTAAGTACAAGTCAAATCCTCATTATGGTTAGGACATTAATGAAAGAGAACAATGGACACATATGTTTTTTTTAAAGTTTACAAGGGAAATTAAAGAGTATTTATATTAAAGATGCTGGTCTGTTTTGCAATGGAAAAATCTCTTCTTGTTTTAACATATTCAGTTTTCAAATAAACTGTGAGGCAAACCACATGTCACAATTAACTCTCTTGCACAATTAGTCAAGCAAAGACAAAATAGTTCAGCTACAAAAAAGTCTTGCTCAACAGTAAAACAGTCAAAAGTTCAGTGTTACTTTCAGACATTGCACTGCACGCTAGTTAGCATTTAACACGTGTATGAATAAAGCTCTTAACACTGAAGCAATGCAATCATATTTAGATATAGTTACTGACATTTCTGTACCATTTCTCTAAAAAGTTCAGATGACAAATATTTTGTTTCATGAACTAGCTCTCACACAAGAAGAGATGTGTCAGCTTAAATAAAAAGATATTAACATGTAAGGAAGGAGGCTTGGGTGTCCTGGGCAGAAGCTCAGAGGACGTCTCACCATGCACATAAACTGGGTGGGAGGGTAGGCTCACAGGTGAGCAGTGCTGGGAAATTAAATGAAACTGGGGGACTGGGCCAGGTCTGGTAGGCCCTGCTAAAATACCAGGATTGGATTCCACAGGCAAGCTTTTGCATATAATAAGATCTTTAAAAATATTAACTGAGTGAATGAAAAATTGGGAGGGCTACCACCATATTTGTGGTTTGAAAGATCATGTCAATTATAGTTAATTGAAGTGGAGGTGAGGAGAGATTTAAAAACTGGTGCAATGATCCAGGTGGGACAGGACAACAGCCAGGTCTAGGGGAGTGGTGGTTGGGTAGAACGAAAGTGGTGGAAAAGATATTTAGAAGGTAGGTCAACAGAGGTTGTTGACCAAGCAGATGGGGGTGGGGAGAGACAGAGAGAGGGGGTGGGGGGCGAGGGAAGAAGAGAGAATACTGTTCCATGAAAGGGAATCTAGGATACAGAATGCCAATGCGACTTCTGAAAGGAGGAAGATGAGTTTTTTTAATGGTGTATAAGGAAAAACTGGTAGGCGCTGATAAATTTCATTTTCCTAGGAAGAGATGTTAACCAAATTCTGGGAAAAAACTTGTAGTTCCCATTTTATATATTATTGTGAGTTTCTCCCTGAGGCCATCTTGACGATCTGTATGTCTGGTGGGCTGATGACCTCCCAGGGCTCCATCCTCACGGACATTTTTACCTTTGTTCTTGGAGAAAGGAGATGAGCTTGTATGCAGAGGCAGAAGAGAGTTAAGAGAAAATGGGGGAGGGGGATAGAGAGGACAGGGTGGCGCTTAGTTTCCGGTTAGAAACAGAACTGGAAATTGTGAATTTTACAAGGGATTTAAGAAGGCTTTGAGGAAGTGCAGAGCTCTGAAGGTTTTTGGGCTTTGGGATGCTGCGAGAAGCCATTTCTAGGTTGGTGAGTATATTGGTAAGAATCACAGTGTAATCGTAACCATGCTCTGCAGTCTGCTGGTTACAGCGAATGCTTAGCACACAGCCAGTAGCGAAGCAGCAACACCAAAGAAGAGAGAGGAAGATTCCTGAGTAAATGGTGTGACTCTGGGGATGAGTACAGGGATCTTGGGTGATGGCTCTGCATTCAGCAGTTGGGGGACCCCTGAGGGGCACAATTCTTCCCATGGCCTCCTATTCTGATTTCCTGTCCAGTGCCTTCCCTCCCCTCTTTTAGGAGCCACTCTACAGCCAGCCCATTGTATCACCTGTCTTAATAGACTCCAGAACTGTAGGAGAAGGGAAGTCAGATGCCTGCTAAATTTCTCCTCCTTTATTGTTTTCAATAAGGTACCACTTAGATTTGCACATGCCTGCTAAAGGCATGCAAAGCAGTATAGAAATCAGTGAAAAGTAAGACAATAGCTTGTGCCCTTGGTTCTAGTCATCTCCAAAATCATTGTTGGAAGACGTACATATCACCATGAGCTTCCTCAGCAGTTGAACATCGCCTAGAACTCAATGACACGCAGGTGGAGATCAGCTCACGCAGCTTCTTCAGCTTGGACAAGTTTCAGAACTACGCTGATAATGCAGTGAGTCTGTTTGATTCTGAATAAGGGTTTTCAGGCTGTATTTCCTGATATTACCTTGCCTTCTAGGCTTGGGTTATCAAGTTATGTTGGTGGATCCAGGAGCCTGCTGCTAAATGCTGAACAACCAGTTCTCTGGGAGGGGAAAAATACCGTGATTTACTCCAGCCTTTGCATTTTTTCATGGTGTATATATTCCTACCATAGCTGATTTCAAGTTACTGATGCGGTGCCTCTAATTCCATCTTGGGAAATGATGCCCAGAAGCAAATTATTTTCTAGTGTTTTCATGATGCAGACACAGTGGATGTCAGGTAACCTCAGGAGCGTAAGCGATAGGAAAATGGAAAAACACCTTTGCGAAGGGATACAGTTTGAGTAGTTATCACCCATGATTTTAATATTTTTATTTAATTGTTAGATTATACATTTCATACTTAACGATGGCTATGTTTAATAATCAGCTCACGAAATTCCCCAAAATTTAACGATTGGCTCTTGTAAGCTGGAAGGCCTGTTTCCATTGGCAAATCACATGGGTGACACCTTTCCAATGACAGTTTATGAAAGGTGCTCAGACAGACGTGGCATGAAGAGCAGAGTCGCTAACGTCTGTCTTGCCATGGCCACCACTGTCTCGTTTAGCTCAGGCAGCCCTGAGCTGGGAGCCAGGATTCTCCTTCTACTCCGCCTTCTACTGGCTGCACATCCCTGAGAAAGTTGTCTATCTTCACGGAGCCCAAGTCTTCTACTAGTAAGGTGGATATAAAGAATTTTCTACCTTTCTGGGCAGGCTGGTATGGGAACTGAGTAAAACAATGTATGCGAGTACTTTGAAAACTGTATTCTATAAGAGTAAACTGTTATCTAAGCCCAAATGTACCCTACCCTCAAGTGCTGAGCTTAATCTCTCTTACTTGTAAAATTGCACAAAGTGGATGCTGAGAACATAGGCAGTGTGGTTTTTTTGTTGGAAATTAATGTATTTTGCAAGTAGGCTTAATTCCTTTTTTCAGAGAAGGAAAGCATCCTGAAACAGGATGCTTACATATAATAAGAATATTATATGTAAATATTTGGGTTTCAGTTCTGTCCACAAAACCTATTCAATACAATACCTCTTAAGACTAGAACCATCGCTGACAGAATTTTTGATGCTATTGTTTCTTTGGAAAAACACCTCTTCTGAGTTACTAGTTAGCATACCAGTAAGATCGTTCCTGCCTCCCTTGTTGGTGGAGGGCCCTCTGGGGTTAGCATCTACCTCTGGGTGGTCCCTTGACCTGGTCAGAGGTCACTTCTACCTTCAGGCAGAGATGAGGATTCTCAGGGAAGGTCTCCCCCAAAATGGTTGAATTTGGCAGTTGGATCCTAATGACATACCTCACACCATTAATAGATATTACATAGTGTTAAATTGAGTTTATCATATTGGAAAATGCCTGATTTATATGTATATAAAAGTTATTCTTAAAGAAAAGGGTCGAATGACTTTTGCTGAACTCATACGGTCCATAAAGTGGTCTCAGAAATTATTAAACCTTCTGAAATTCCCTCTAGCATGCCAATTTGTATGCATGGATGTTACCATTACGATCATGTCTTTCCTGTTTCTCTTATATATTAAATAGATATTTCTGCATTAGTTCAACAAGTATGGAGCACTTATCACGTGTAAGGCAGTGGGCTAGATTCTGGGTGTGTGTAGTACGATGCTCATCACCACTTAGGGAAACACACAGAAAACCAAATCCACCAATAACATAGAAAGGAAGGTGGGCAAAACTACCCCCATTATACTTAGATTCATCTCAACTTTTATGTCTAAATTTAGTGGTTACCTGAGATAACAAGCTATATAGTAGGAGAAAATTCTGAATAAATCAAACCATTTTCTGTGTGAGGATATGTCTCAGCTGTGTGTTCTCTGGGGAAAGCATGAACTCGGGAGTTTGGGAAGTGTGGGCTTGAATCTCTAATCTGCTACTTATAGCTGTTGGCCTTTGGCAAATGAATTACCTTAGTTTTTTTCATTTGTAAATTGATGACAACAACACACTGACCTCACTGGGTTGTGGAAGGATTAAACGCTAACACAAACCAGGTCATTAAAAATATCCATTGGCTTTTTATTCTGTCCCTTCACTCATCACTAATTTTTCATTGGAAATTTTAGCTTACAGACACCACTGGTGTTGGAATGCCACCGAGACAGGCTGTCATACCTCAAAGCTGACATTTTCCAGATTGGCTGCAACACGGTATGCATTACTTGCTTTACTGCTTTTGACAGTTTTACATATTCCTCCAGTGAAAGAGTTATCAAGGACTTCTCCTCTGGGTTCTCCTGCCAGAAAATCAAACCTAGAAATAAAGTAATTTTCAAGAATTCAATAGATGTATAGCAATCTTTAAAATTTACTTTACTTATATGAAAGAAATCCCTCTCCGAGACATTTTTGACTCATGACAAATGACTTGAAGGAAAGAAAGCCCATTTTTTTTTCCTAGTCCATGGTGAAGCATCCAGAAAGCTCTGGAAGCCAAAACTTAACCCTTCTGGCCCTCCAGGTTCCCCTTATTCCACTCACTTAGATGTTTTGGGCTTTCAACCTGAAATAAAATTTGAGTTTATAATTATTTCATGACTTATAAAACCAGCACTAACTTTGGAAGCGGATTATGAAATAAATTACCACATAACTAATGCCATCCTTGGCCCGCTTTTCTTTGTGTGATAAAGAAATTCTTGTAAAGATCTAATAATAAAATAGTAATAGCAATATTTTAATAGAATTGCAGTAATATTGTTTTTATTAATATTTAAAATTTATTTAACAAATGCTTAATATTCAATACTACTTATGATAAGTTGAGCATTTTTGATCTCTAACATTACTTATTAAAAATTTATGATAACCATGTGATGCAGATAGAATTATTATACTCATTTTGCAAATGAGCAAATTGAAGTGTAGAAATTAATTAGCTTAGCACAACTCAAATATTTAAGAAATTGCTTTTGGTAGATAAAAAGTTCTCCATGATGCTATTAGTTTTCCAAATTCTAATAGATATTAACATGTATTTCGTGGGGAAGAATAAAGTTTTGAGTCAAAATGTTTAGTGATGCTGGATTGCATATGGTGAGATAACAGAAAATATATATAATGGTCTTTGCTGCTGGGCACAGAACTCCTAAAGCCCTTGTAATCTCTTAAGTGATAAGAGCACTGAGTTTATCTTTTGTTCTAATGTTTAGTCTTTGACCCTGGATTGTGACACAGGACTCCTCAATCTCTTGGAATTTCCTGGGTGATAATGTTGTCTTTTTTTCTTTTGTAAAATTTATTTTTCAATAATGGTTGATGAACGATATTGTATTACTTTCAGGTGTACAACATAGTGGTTAGGCATTTATATAACTTATGGAGTGACCACCCCGATAAATCTAGTATCTGTATGTGCCATGATTTTTTGTTTCCTAATGAGGTGACTCTTGGTGGCCTCCTGGATGGGGACTGGCCACCAAAAAAGTCAAGCCTTGATTAGAAGCTTAGAATTTTAACCCCACCTTCCATTCTCCAGAGGGAGGAGAGGGGTTGAAATGGAGTTACTGATCAATCACACCTACTGATGAAGCCTCCAAAAAAGAAATCCTCAAAATACCATTTTTCAGACTATAAGACACACCTAGGTTTTAGAGGAGGAAAATGGGGAAAAAAATTTTGAAGTAAAAAATGTGGTAAAATATTTAATAACATAAATAACATATTTCACCAATGTAAATGTAAGCTACATTTGGACTATAAGTCACACCCCCATTTTCCTCCCAAATTTGGTATAGGGTTCTGAGAGCTTTTGGTTCGGTGAATACAGGGAGGTGCACCTAGAAAGGGCACGAAAGCTCAGAGCTCCTTCCCACATACCTTGCCCTACTCACACCTACCCAAATGCATGTATTCATTGGCTTTATTCATCATATTCACTTACAATAAGCTGGTAAACAGTAAGTAAATTGTTTCACTGGGCTCTCTCTGTGAGCCGCTCTTGCGCATTAATCAAATCCAAAGAGGGGGTTGATGGGAAACTTCAATACATCAGGAGTGCAGGTGAAGTAGCACCTGAAATGTTGGGGGCGGTGGGGGACAGTCTTATGGGACTGAGCCCTTCACATATGGCATCTGACTCTGTCTCCAGGTAGACAGTGTCACGATTGAGTTAAATTGTAGGACAGCCAGCTAGTGTCACAGAGAGTCACTTCACTGGGGAGAGCTCCCACATATCTGCTGTCAGAAGTGTGAGTGTGGTACAGTTTGAAAATAAAACAGGTCACGGGGAGGACTGGTACATGAGTTACAGCTCAGCAAAGCAGTTCAAAACAGGAGTGATTCCTGCATGTTCAGTAAGGTTCATCTCACACCCTAAAGGCTGCGAGCACAACTCCAGGTGTGTTCTCACTCACACTTGAATCTGTGTCAACATGGGTACCTGGGGGAGGAAGTACAAAGAGCTGGTCTGGACAGAAATTTCGGAACTACTGAAGTTAGCATGACAAACACAAGTGTTTCAGACTCATTCCTTTTCATTTCCTGACTTAAGACTAGTCAATGAGGCAAAAAGGACTGTGAACCTTATACTGCCTTCTGTCACGTACTTTTGAGTTTGTCACAAGCTAGAAAGAGCTTAACAAAAATGGCTCCCAGGTCGTGAGGAAGCTCCGAAGGTCGCAGCTGCTTGCGGAGAGCCTGAAGACAGGGTTTTCAAGGAAGGGGCTCTCTCAAGCCATGCCTGAGGAGCCTTTCACGGGGTAAGTCGAGTATGCAGCAATTTTCAGCCTATTCTTTCTCCTCCCCTCTGTGATATTTAAATTGACTTTAACTATTTTGGTGTTTCAAACACATCATGGATTTTAATATTATCAATTTCTAAATGGCTTTTGTCTAATTTGGTTTAATACATCATATTTTGTACATTTTTTAATTTATTTAAAATTATATATGTATGTTGGCTGAACCTGAGAAAAAAATGAATAGCATGCTTATATTGCTTCAGATTTAAGACCCAGTGACTGATGTTGGCAAGGAAAGAATGTTCTTCTGTCTTGTTACTCTTCCTTGGGGAGATGCCATTTAAAAAGAGGTACAGCCACCCAAGAAGTGACCTTTTGTGGGTAGAAATGTGTCAGAGAGGGGATGGAGATTCTAAGGCCAGCAGATTAGAGAGAGATTCCAGTAAGTAGCTCTCAAAACTCAGTTCTTGGGCAGATTAGAGAGAGATTCCAGTAAGTAGCTCTCAGAACTCAGTTCTTGGGGAAGCGAGGAGAGAACTGGCTGTTCTGAGCCAGTAGGTTTTGCTCATTTCTGAGAATCCTTGGGACCACAGCTGTGCTGGGCAGAGGGCCACATAGTCCTCCTGTCAAAGTACACACAGCACGCGGTCCTCCCCATCTGGAGCTCCAGAGTGCAGACCAGCTGAGCAAGAGGTGAGTGTGTGATGTCAGCCCTCATCAATCAGAGCGCTAGAAAACAGGACTCTCAAGTGGGAGTTCTGGCTGAGGTCTCCTTCCAGGGAAAGGAGAAAACAGAAACCATTTCTGCACATTGATAAGAAGTTGCTGTTGAAACGCTCTCATTGAAATCAACTCTAATTAGGAATTCGTAGGACAGAACCTCAAATAAGTTTGCAGTCATCTAACATACCAGGGGGGAACTGCAGCCCAGAGATGTTCAACAACTTGGTTATGATGTGGAGAGTTAATGCGGAACTGGGTATAGAACCCGGCTCCCCATCCTTCCAAGTTAATGGCTGTTCCATTTTACTGCTATCCTGGCCCAAGAACTGCCAGTTTTCATTCCAGTCAAATGAGGTTGTATTTGCAATGGCTGCTGTTTGTCTTTACTGCCTCAAGGCTTCATGTTATGCACGTCTGGCAGCATAAGTGGAGAATTTAAAAAATGAGTCCTATTCAAAGTAATAAAAGCCTATCGCAAACTATTTGCCTTTGGTCAAAAATCAAAGGGAGATTTCTTTATCATGGGAATAGGAGAGTACAGGAGATTATCTTCACTGTTTTCTCATGCGTCCTACTCAGGCTTACTTCTTCTGTTTCCATTAATTGCTCTCACGTTTTCTAAAGTTTTCGAAGTCATTAGCTCAGTGTCACAAATTTAGAATCCCTTGCTGAACCTCCAATGCTCTCATGACTTAAAATAGGGATGTTAGAATTTCTGAAATGGGAATACTAGAATTTCCGAGTAGTAGTCAAAGATGGGGATAGCGCTGCAGGGCCTCCTGAGGTTTATTCCAGTCTGCTCCCATTGTTTAGGTGGCTCTTGTTCTGAATGAGCATGAAATGGTGACAATGACCTGGATTTTGAAGTCTGGATTTGAGTCTTGTTTCCACCATTTACTAGTTGGTAGACTTGGGCAGGTTATCGAAGATTTCTGAGACACAGTTTGTAGATTGAACAAGAACCAGATAGTAATGCAGGGCTGACCTTCAGCCTTTAAACTGTACTGACCTCCTCACACATCACATAGTTTATGTGAGAAAAAGTTCTGGACACCCTAGCCATGTTCTTTCCACCTCTAACTCTCTAAACTTTTTCAGACCATTGTTGTTGTTTTTTTTTTTAAATCACCCTTTTTTTTTCTATGTTTGCCTAAACCCTTTCCCCTGCCTTGGTCTCCCATTACCGATTCAGGGCTTGACTCTCACCATTTCATGCTAATTCAGGGTTACTTCTCTAGTGTTTGGACTTCTGACACAACCTTAGGCATACTTTTTGGATGCCCTCGTTCTCTATTGGCTCCTGGCATTTCTGAGTGGTTACTCATCCACTCAAGATCTATCCTCAGGAATCCATCCCGGTACCTCCCTGCGTGGCAGGCCTCCCTCCCATTGGCCCTGATCTGCTCTACAGCTGTCAGAAAGGACGTGTGAAGGTTAAAACAAGCAACAAGTATGAAGGGCCCTTAACGTTGCCTGTTACAAAGTAACCGTGAAAATGTTAAATAATTTTATTCCCTAGGAGCAAGGGCCGTGGCCACATGCTGCCTGAGGATGGCAGCCAGGTGCCAGAGATGGGGCTGGGAAGAGTGGTAGGAGGTTAAGGAGGGAGCGAAGTCTGATTGCTCCATTGTTGCTACCCCTATTAGCTCTGAGATGCTGTTATTCCCCCAAATGATAAAAAGATGTTACATACCCAGTGCCCATCCTGTACACGTTAGGGATGGGTTCGAATTTCCGAGAGCACACTGTTTTTATCCTCCTACAACCCCTTTCATCTGAATTGTCTCCACAGTCATTTTCTCCATTGCATTCTAATTTGCTGGCAATGCAGCGGCCTGGTCAAGAAAAGCGAACAACAGCATTGATAACAAATGATCATTTAAGGTAGTATTTATTAATTTGAAATATTAGTGCTTTAAATTTCAAGGAAAAGTTAAAAGTAAGTTTTCATTTTTTTTAACTGATTCATCCAAACTCATGCTTTACTTAAAAAAATTTTTTTTTTAATTTCTCCATTACAGGTGACATTCAATATTATATTACTTTCAGGAGTACAGTGGTTAGATATTTATTAAACTTAGGAAGTGATTGCTCAATAAGTCTAGTACCCACCTAAGGTTTTATTATTTTTTGGTAACGATTTAGGAACATATGGAAAATGGAATGGTTATTTAGTCACCAGGGGGCTGATTTTCTTAAATAGGAGAATTAAGTTTAGAATCCCACTCCCATTACAGTAAGCTTGCTGCAGAAATCACGCTCTGTGGGAGAAAATGAACAGAATTTTGTTCTGAGCCAGTAGAGCCGACTCAATGTCACTGTTTTATTTTTTAAAAATCTTAAAATTTTTACACACACCTACCTACACACACACTAGCATGTACGGTAATATGGCTGAATCTCTAAAACTCTATGTTGAGAAAGCCAGGCACGTAAGAGTCGTGCCCCACGAGTGCTGCATATGATGTTCAAGGGCAAGGAGAGGGGTTAACTAGAAATAAGAAAGCAGCAAGTTCACAGGTTTACGGATATTTTCTATATCTTGATTAGGGGTTGTTTACATGGGTGCACACATTCGTCAAAATAAAACTGTGTACTTATTGTCTGTGTATTTTATGATACATAATTATTTTACTATACATAATTACCACATTTTTATTATGTAGCCACTATGTATAATTACTGCATAGAATTGTTTTACTACATAGTTTACTATATCTAATTATTGTCTGGACAAGTTAAATGCCTCTGTGATACAGTATTAGTTGGCAGGTTAAGTTAGTGAGTTTAGGGAACAGGGCAAACTTCATGTACTTAGGTGACTCCTTTCCCTTTTAATCTTACTGAATTTCATAAGGATCCTTGGGATCGGTAACTGCATATTACAGACATGGAAATGCCTCATGCACAATGACAGCCCCTCTCCCGTCCCGCACTCTCTTGCCTGTGATCAGGGGTGCTGCTGGCATCCTACCATTATATACAGGCCTCACCGATGACAATGAAACATTTCACTCCAGATCATTTGGTTAACTATTTTAGGTTGTGGTTGGCATCTCTCTATAGCTATGTGTGACTATTTCGACTAAATGAAAAGCTTGGGGAAACTGGGTACTCTGTTGAATACATTTTGTTTTTAATTACTGGAGAGTTCCCTAGAAAGCACTTAGTTTTAACTCCTTCGGTTAATAATTTTCGCTAAGAAGGTAGGGTGTAATGGAAATAATTAAGTCACTCGATTATTCAAAACCTTGGATAGTGTCTGGACTAACATTATAAAGAATTATGGTTATGCACACCCCAGAATCATACAAGACTGAAAATATAGAAAGAATAGCATTTCAATTAATCTCAGCTTATAATCTGAAAGATGCTCTATTTTACAAGAGCACATTTTTTAGTTTTTGTTTGTTTGTTTGTTTACAGGGCAGAACAGAATAGGTAATTTAGTTTGAAATAGAGATTCTTTCACTAAAGAAAAAACCCCAAATATTACATTTCTAAATGTTTTGAATCTGGCACTTACAAATTTGAGCAAAAGCTAATTTTTGATATGGTTACACTAAAATAATCCCTAGTTTATCAAACAGGTAGGGAAACATATGCAGGATACCGTTCTCATTAATCTAGCTTCCTGCGCAGGGTGCCAGATGTGTGAAAACATGAGAAATTCTCTCTATTTGTCCTTCTAGGTATATTGGAGAAGATCTACTAGCAAGGGTAGGAATGAAAGCCAAAGAACATCTCTTGAGTGATGTTTGGGAATGAGTGGCATGTGTGATTTAGGCCTGACGTGACACAGCTAAGAATAGTTCCAGGCCACAAAAGTCACTGGAGCAGGAAGCAGCAAGGGAGTGGGAGTGTAAGCCACATACCAAAGAAGGGGTGGGAAAGGTGAAGGGCAGTTTGGACCGTGCAGGATTGCAGACGTCAGCCGTTAGCCAACATGTGCACATAATACATGTATACACTTATACTTGGAGCCATGTAATTATTTAGGAATTGTACATGGTTTTCCTATCTACTTGAACTGATTTTTTTTAAGTTGCATAAACATGTTTTATTAAAAAAAATTTTTTATTGTTGTTCAATTACAGTTATCCCCATTTCCCCCCCATTACTCTCCCCTGTCCTATGCAACCCCCCCATTCAATCATCCCCTCTGCTGTCCTTTTCCATGGGTCCTTTATACATGTTCCTTGACTTGACCCTTCTCCTTCTTTCCCCTATCATCCCCTTCCCCTCCCCTCTGGTCACTGTCAGTTTGTTCTTTATTTCCATGTTTCTGGTTCTATTTTGCTCACTTGTTTGTTTTGTTGATTATACTCGAACTGATTTTTGTTACTGCAATGACATTATTTTTATAACCAGCTGCAAATTTTCTAGTCTTCCATGCTTAAACTTGGGAGAGAGGAGTTGGCACAGTGCGTGGAGGCTAGCCTCATGGGTAATTCTCAAAGATTCATTAAGCTAATACGCTTAGTCTTGGGAACTCTTGGGAACTCTTGGGAACTCCGAACAGAAACTGTGAGGGAGGAAAGCGAAGAGGGAAACTCTTTAGGATAGACAGTTCTTTGGTAATTAAAGGCTAAATGTTATCCTGAGTCAGACTAATTATGGTCCATCCAACCTTTTATTCCCTTTGAGAGTGGTTTTAGTGGATGGTTTCAGGAGGGCATAGTAGTAGAATATTTAACAATCAATAGGCCATGACACAACCCAGTCAGAATGGTTGCCAATGAAGTCTGTGCCAGGGATTAATCAATGAATGGCTGAATCATGGGAAGATCTAGGGATTCCTGGTGAAGGGACCTGGACAATAGGGCAGGGGTTATCTGGAGACTCAGGCTAGCAACTGCTTACTAACCATTGCAGATTCATTTCAATGTTTTTTTTTTCTTTTACCAATGGCTGTGGACATACTGCTGATGAACTAGTGAGTAGTTGTGTGTACACTACTAACTTTCCTGAAATTGCTCACGATGAATTGGTGGCCTATGGATATACTTAAAACCTTCTCAAACTTGTGAATATTTTGGCCTAAACAAAGCTTTAAAAAAATTATAGAACTTATCATTCATTAAATAAACAAGTTTTTCCTGCTAATTTGTTCTAAAAACTCTCCTTCAAGCTTCAAACAATTATACTTCAGTTTGAAGTCTTTATCTTAATATTCTGGATATAACACTTGGGTCTGTATGGTCCTCAGCCATTGCCATGAAGATTTTTCTTCTAGTCCCTCTTTCATCAGTATCTCACATGACCTTGTTCACACAGGCATGACATCTATTACCCTTGTCCCACCCTCTCATTCCACATTTGGGGGAGCAGGGCACAGAGGGAAAACACTGACACCTGCATTTCTGACTGACATTTAGAAAAGATTGGCAAAGCTGAAGGAAGGAAGCAAGGAGCAAAAAGACAAGAACCTCTCTAAGGTCTGGGGTCCGTTTTCTACGGAACTGGAAATCCACAATGTAGTTATGAATTCTTTCCAGCGTATTCCAGAGTACATGGAAGTGATGTAAATTGCATTCACCTGAACTCTAAATTTAACTTTGAATGGCCTATTTAGATAAGAGGCCAGTGAACTATGGCCCGTGGTTGAGAACTGACCTGCCATCTGTTTTTGTAAATACAACTTGACTGGAAGACAGCCACTCTCATTGGTCCACAGCACTGTCTATAGCAGCTTTGATGTGAAGATGCCGGAGCAGGGTAGCTGCAGCATAGACCTCGGACCCGCAAAGCCTAAAATATTTACCTGCTGGGCCTTCACTGAAAATACTTGCAGGAATCTGATCTAGATTACCCAAAATGCTGAGTGTTAAAGAGCTATTAATTAGCAAGAAAATACATTGATTAAAGAGTATACTCAAGATCTGATTATAATCTAGTGAAAATTAACTGAATTTATAAATCTGCATGGATATTGGCCTTGAAGGGAATGTTGCCAGTATTTGTCATCTTCAGTCTCCTCCTTTGAACCCCTTCAACAGAGCACCCCAGAACCTTGGTCACATCCTGTCTAACCGCCCCAACATAATACCCTCATATCAATATTCTTAGCTTAATAAAGTAGAAAAAACCTTCTTAGTCTGTTGCTGCTTTTCAATTGCTTATTCCGATGATAGATTTGTACTTATTAACAGCCGACTTTTGAAAGTATCTGCCTCCTTCTCCTTTCTCTCTTCCTGCTTTGTAACAGTGTAGAAACCTGGGTACTTGATGAGCAAATGAATCAGGTAAGTCGTCAAGGTGGTTATAGTGAAAGCTCTAATTTCACACATAAATAGCTTGGTAATTGGTGGTATAACACCTCCATCTCACCATGCTTAAAATATGGTGGGATTTCTCTATCACAACTTTTACTGGAGTCCATTGGAAAAACTGTTAGTTAAGCCATTTTTAGTGGAGGCTGAATATTTTCCAAAAGTACATTACCGCTGTCACAACGGAATTTATTCTTGCAGTCAATGTCTTCGATTTTGCAGAGTTTAGATGGAATGCATCGTTGAAAGTTCACCAGGGGCTCAGTGCACGGTTGCCCTCCAAACTGACTGGGGCGCAGCATGGATCTAACCTTAAACTGAGAGAAAAGGAGAGAGAGATGAGTAACTCTGCGGCAGGATGAAAGCCGAAATGTAACTAAGAAGACTGGACTTCTCACGCACAGTAGGGATTTTGACCACAGTGGTGTTTCCTTGATGAACTAATGATTTTTCCGATTCCATTCTTGTGTGTCCTTAAGGAAGTCATCCCTCTCTGGGCCCCAGTTTCCCTAAAATGAGGAGGTGGAGCAAAAGGATTTCTAAGACTTCCAACTCTAAAATCATGATTCTAAATTAAATTGAAATCTAATGCACGGGTATTTACTGAGTGTCTCCTGAGTGCAGATTCTTCTGGGTAATAATAATAACAGCCCTTCCATATCTCAAAGATAGTGTGACGTGAGTGATAAATGTGAAAGGATTTGGGGTTCTTTTGCACAAGGAAGTCAGCATGGAAACCAAGGTTGACACATTCTCTACACTTTAAAATAGATTTTAAGTGGGGAGTAGAACAGAGAGTCGGGGAAGAATAGAAACATGACAGGATTAAAGAGTTCTGACTGATGTCAGAGAAATTTGGTTCAGAATATAGCTCGTACATCCAATAGTGGTGTATTCTTGAGCAAATCACTTAACTCCAAATGAGCCATAACTTCCTCACCTGTAAAATGAGTAAAGGACCACAGGGTGGTGTGAAGTTTGAATAAGGTCATGTATGTAAAGGGCCTAGGACACTTTAGCTCAGAGAGTGGGCACTCCACAAATGAGTTTCTTTTTCTCCCCTAACGTGCAGTTGCTCAGCACCTGCCCTAACTGGGGTTTGCACAGTCAAGGTCCTTACTGATGGGTAAATATTGCAGCTGGGAACAATAAACAAATTGAGGGACTTTCCCAAGGAGAGTGGGGGGTTGGGAAATACGAGGAAGGGCAAAGAGGCAGGCTTTTGGTTAATGTCCCAAATTTCTGTCTGATTTTAAACC
Organism: Desmodus rotundus; assembly: GCF_022682495.2. Classification (NCBI taxonomy): domain Eukaryota; kingdom Metazoa; phylum Chordata; class Mammalia; order Chiroptera; family Phyllostomidae; genus Desmodus; species Desmodus rotundus. The sequence continues at coordinate 204,046,654 of NC_071387.1, forward strand.
TTGGGCTGAAATCCTCATGTTCTAACACCTGCATTTGCTTCTTGGGTTCTCAGTGGCACACACCCGGGCAGTTGCAATACAACTACTGGGGGCAGGATTTCTTTCCTTTTTTTAAAAAAATATATTTATTGATTATGCTATTACAGTTGTCCCATTTCCCCCCCTTCACTCCACTCCATCCTGCTCACCCCCTCCCTCCCACATTCCCCCCCTATAGTTCATGTCCATGGGTCATACATATAAGTTCTTTGGCTTCTACATTCCCTGTACTATTCTTACCCTCCCCCTGTCTATCTTCTACCTACCATTTATGCTACTTATTCTCTGTACCTTTTTCCCCCTATCTCCCCCTCCCACTCCCCTGTTGATAATCCTCCATGTGATCTCCATTTCTGTGGTTCTTTTTGATGGTCATACAACAGTGCAACATGTAAAATGAAACCTTCCATCCCCCCCAAAATTATTAAACAAATTTCCCCCTAGTAGAAGGTGGGAAAGCTTATTTTCAGAAATTGAAGAAATTCAGCCTTTCTGTGATTGTTGAGCCTTTCAGGGAGTCTGAGCCTTCTTATTGTGATTCAGATTTCCTGAGTATGTCCATGTGTTACCTGTTTTTCAACACAAGGGTCACAGTCTGACCATGGTCCGTAATCTCCCAGGAGGCAGTTGATAGGACAAGCTTGCAAGTTACATACTCTGACCTCAGAGAAGACACAAAGCTTGTCACAGTTGTTCTTCATATAGTAATCATTTTTTACTGCATGTCTGTAATAGTGAGGAAAAATCTGCTTAGAATGAGTATATTCACTATGGCTGCAGCCAATAAGAAAAATATCACCATGTATTAACTACAGTGAATGAAAGGAAAGCAGGTTTTCATGAAAAATCAGGGGGATTGGCATTGTGCAGGTCTTACCTCTTCAAGGAATTCAGGAGCAGGTATCTAATTCATGGGGCCCAGAGCAAAATGAAAATGGGGAAGGGGGTGGCTCTTACTCAAAAGTGAAGAATTTCAAGGCAGTGATGGTAGAGCATTAAGCCATGCATGAAGCCCTTCTCGGTGTGGGCTCACACATGGTGCAGCTGGCCCTGATGGAATTCCTGCAAGAGGCTGGACAGGAAAGAGAAGAGAGGAGAAAGTCCCTGCAAATAGCTTAAAAGGTGATAGCACAGTGTGATAGCACAATGGTTGGAATCAGAGTGGTGTGGGGCCAGAGTCGGAGAGAAAGGGACATGAGAGATACTTCTTGAAAAATTCACATGAGTTCTCCAGGCAATAAGGGGAAGGGCACACGGTGGGAGTGGCATGTGCAGAGATGACAGGTGGGCAGCACGACTGGTCTGTGGAGGGTGTGTGGGCTTGTGAAGTACACGATCGGAAGGAACCAGATTTACTGTTGAACTTTAGTTAGTAGGCAGTAAGAGAGCTGCTGAGGGATTCTTCGGTAAAAGACTATTATAAACAAATCTGGTTTTGCACACATAGGGGATGGTTTATTGGAGGAGTCAATTGGTTATTTTAATGAGACTCGCACCACATACGCAAAAATAGTTTTCTAAAATAGATATCTTAAAAGTGCTATAATAGCTAAACCACATTAAATACATGCTTTTCTCCCTCAAGTCATGTGAGCATCTCCATGGAGCACAAACACCCAGCAGATTTTTAAAAACTGCCAGGGACAAGTAGCCTGAATTGGTGAAAAGACTGAATTATTGAACCTTATTAAGTCAACATAGTTTTCCTGCCTTCATGCACATGCCAACAACCAAGCTAATAGTGGGCGGTGCTGCTCGGTTGAGGTCCTGTTGGACTCTAACAAGCAGAAAATTCTCTATAATTCACTCACTCACTGGTGGCGAGGAGAGTTATATGCTGATTGAGTAACAGGCTTCAGTAGTGATTCTAAGTAAATAGTTAACAGAAAATATCACACAGATTCTTAGTTAAATTTCTTAGAAACTCCTCAATTTTATGGAGAGAACAAAAATAGACTTTCATTCAACCTTATGTGGAAAAGATCTCAAACTCCATCCAAATTCATGAGTTCTTATTTTGAGACACACTGTTTTTCCCCATTGGTTAGTATGGTACTTTCGATATTGCACTCGTCTTTGAGGTTGCTAGGGCACACGGGAAAAGCTACGTAGCTCCCACCCACCTAAATCTGCTCTGGATTCCAGTATTGCAGGTTTTTGAGCAGCTGGACCACTCACTCCATGGGTAATGATCACAGTAACAAGCTTGGCTCCTGTCAATCAGAGCACTCAGCAGGATGGAATACAGGATGGAGTGTCTGGCCATGTTTGAGAGGCTCCAGGCCCTGAAAAGGAATGATACATAGTGTGTATCAAAGATGCATTAGTGTAAAGCTTCACAAACCACTCTCTGTTAGAGATGCAGATATTATCTTAGAAAACATCAGCGTCTCCCTGCCTTCCTGGAGGCAAGTTAACACTTATAAACTTACATGTTCGTGAATACAAATCCTATTTCTAAAGAATTTTAGGGCATAGATTCCTGTGGCTACAACCCCCAGTACCAGTAAATTTCTCTGAACTGTTAGTGATAGGCTACAAGACAAAGTACAGAGCATATATTTGAAACCTATTTCATTCCAAAATGGGAATTCTTATATAACCTTATACATTTTCAAAACAACGGTTGTGCTCACTTCAGCAGCACATGTACTAAAATTGGAACGATACAGAGAAGATTAGCATGGAGAGCCCCTGAGCAAGGATGACACACAAATCTGTGAAGCATTCCATATTTTTAATACCTGATGTCAAACTGTATTACAAGGCCACTGTCATCAAAGCAGCCTGGTACTGGCATAAAAACAGGCACATAGACCAATGGAACAGAACAGAGAGTCCAGAAATAAATCCAAGTCTTTACGGTCAATTAATATTTGACAAAGGAGGCAGGAGCATAAAATGGAGCAAAAATAGCCTCTTTAACAAAGAGGTGTTGGGAGATCTGGACAGCTACATGCAAGAATAATGAAACTCGATCACCAACTTGAACCATACACAAAAATAAATTCAAGGTAGATAAAAGACTTGAATACAAGTCGTAACACCATAAAAGTCCTAGAGGAAAACATTGGCGGGAAAATCTCAGACATTCCACACAGCAACGTCCCCTAAAACAGGGGGCCTAAAGGAAAGAATAAACAAATGGGACCTCATCAAAATAAAAAGCTGCATGGCTAAAGAAAACAGCATTAAAATGAAAAGAGAACCAACAGTATAGGAAAACATATTTGCCAATGATACCTCAGACAAGGGCCTGATCTCCAAAATATATAAAGAACTCACACAAGTCCACTCCAGGAAGACAAATAACCCAATTAAAAAATGGGCAAAGGACTTGAACAGACACTTCTCCAAGGAAGACATACAGAGGGCCCAGAGACATATGAAAAGATGCTCAGCATCACTACTATCAGAGAGATGCAAATTAAAACCACAATGAGGTACCATCTCATACCAGTCAGAATGGCCAACATAAACAAATCACCGAACAAATGTTGGAGAGGATGCGGAGAAAAGGGAACCCTAGTACACTGTTGGTGGGAATTCAGACTGGTGTGACCACTGTGGAAAACAGTATGGAATTTCCTCAGAAAACTAAAAATGGAACTGCCCTTTGACCCAGCAATCCTGCTGCTGGGATTATACCCTAAGAATCCTGAAACACTAATCCAGAAGAACCTGTGCACCCCAATGTTCACAGCAGCACAATTTGCAATAGCCAAGTACTAGAAGCAACCTAAGTGCCCATCAGCAAATGAGTGGATCGAAACACTATGGTACATTTACACAATGGAATTCTATGCAGCAGAGAGAAAGAAGGAGCTTATACCCTTTGCAAAGGCATGGATGGGACTGGAGAGCATTATGCTAAGTGAAATAAGCCAGGTGGTCAGGGACAAATACCATATGATCTCACCTTTAACTGGAACATAATCAACAAAAGAAAAAAGCAAACAAAATATAACCAGAGACATTGAAGTTAAGAACAATCTAACAATAGCCAGAGGGGAGTGGGGAGGGAATAGTGGGGAGAGGGGTTTTCAGGAACTACTATAAAGGACACATGGAGAACATCAAGGGGGAGGAGGAAGGTGGGTTTAGCTGGGGTGGGGTAGAGGGATGGGGAGAAAATGCACACAACTGTAATTGAACAACAATTTAAAAAATGAAAAAAAACCTGTTCATTTTGTGTGGGCAGATCCCTCAAGTACATTTCAGTTCTTCATACTTTTCTGGGCCTGGGGCATGAGTTAGGACCATTCTCCTGGAAGCTTTATTCAGTTTCCTGACATCCTGGAAACGTGTTAAAGCAAAAACCAAAAAACTCACAGACACAGACAACAGTATAGTGATTACCAGAGGGAAAGGGGGTGGGGGGAGGTAGAAGAGGGTAAAGGGGGGTAAATAGTGATGGAAAGAAACTTGACTTGGGGTGGTGAACACATAATATACAGATGATGTATTATAGAACTGTACACCTTAAACCTATATAATTTCATTAACCAACATCACCCCAATAAAGTCAATAAAAAAGGAAAAAATACCCAAGAAATTTAAAAAAGAGAGAGAGTTCACTGCCCAATTTACCTCTACTTTCAGGTCATAGAAGTTGGAGCTGGAATAGATCTTTGAAATCTGCAGGGTAAACTCCCTCATTTTATGGGTGAGGAAACTGAGGCTTAAGGAGGTGCATTGACATTGCAGCTAGAAGGCAAATAAGAGCCCATGACTCCTCATTCTTATGTGAGATGTATCCCTTCATTGAATTAGTAGTGATGCTAATTTTTGTGTTACTGGAGCATCTCCCTATTCTTGGAGCTCTGCCTCGCAGACCACAAGAGGACTTTCCAGATGTGAGGGAACGCCAGAGAAAACTTCAACCCGTAGTTCCCACTGGTAAGCTGTGGAGACTTGAGGATTGGGAATTATTGAAAGGAATTTGCAAAGCCATCTCTGCCCCACAATATTGCCATTTTGACCTTTATATCTCTAAGAAAACATGCAACATATTTAAGTACATAGAGAAAATACTACCGTAATTAACATAGTAACTTTCATTTAAAGAAGTAAAATACCTTTTGCCTAATTTCTCTGCCTCAGTTTCATTATCTGGAAAACAGGAATACTACTTTTACCTTCTTCATAAGACTTCTGGTAGAATTCAGTAAGAAAATTCATGTAAGGTGCTTAAAACAATTCTTAGCATGGAATTAGCTTTTAACCCAGTATTGGCTTTTAAAATTAATAATAACACTTAAGAGTGTTGCAAATTTAATTGCAGCAGTTGGTCATGCATTTTCCAAAATTAAGGGATCTTTGAATTACAGCAAATATCAAGTGAAGATCAAAAATATGTTTTGATATTGAATACTCAAAATGCTTTAGACATATGGTTTCAGTTACTTTTCATCTTACAAATAAAATCAGATCCTTGACCATCTTATTGGAAATTGCAATTTCCCATCAGTATTTCATGCCCTCCTTCACTGCTTTGTTTTTCTCTTTTATACACCCCCTCCTATATAGAAATTATTATTGAAGTTTAAATGAATATTTCCTATTCCATTTCTCCACCAGTAGAATGTAAACACCATGGAGGTTAATCTTTTTTTTGCCTGTTTTGTTCATTTTAGCATTTAGAAGAATGAGAGCAAGCATAGTATATAATAATAAATATTGTTAAATTGATTGAGTAGAAGAAAGAGTTTCAAATGGGTTTTAATGAAATGTGAAGAATGAAATTTGAGTCCATACCTACAGAAACTTCTGTGTACTACTCTTAATATTTCTGCCAGATTAAGGATATTTTATAGACTTTAGAAATGAACTTTTCTGTTCAATTGTCATTCACTGTTTTAACAAGAGTGATAATCTCTAGCTTGTGATAGTTGATTGAAATAAAAAACTAGGACTCTTGAGATTCAGATTAATTTTTAATACTGGTAATTCATTTAGTCATATATATATTATTTATATTCCCCCAAACATGACATATGATATATACTCTTCTGCACTTTGCTTTTTGCACTCCATAATACACTTTGAATATATTCTCATAATAACATAGGCATATCTACTTAATTCCTTTTAATGGCTACATAATTTTATTCCATATGGTTGTATTATATTAGATTTAACCATTATCTTAATTGTGGACATTTAGTTTATACACACACTGCAACAAACATCTTTGTAATGTATTTTAGCATAATTCTGTAGTCCCTCCATGGGGTAAACAGGTGTATTCCTAGAAGCAAAATGGCTCAAACAATATGTAAATTTAAAATTTTGATAGATACTGACAATTTGCCTTACTGAAATATGGCAGCTTCCAGTGTCTCAAAGAGTGAGTTTCTGATTACATTTTAATGTGGTTATTTTACACTTCTTAGTTGTGATGAAAAAGTACTTCGGTAAAAAAAGGGGGGGGGTTCATCATTTTATGCATTTTTGTTCAAGTCAGAAGCTTGAGATCAGATATAAAAATTGTTTCTCCAATATGCTCACAAATTAGAGCATTCCTAATAAATAAATCAGTAAACTTTTTGACCTTTCCTACAAGCTCAGAGAAGAATGCTGGAATGAAAGCCACCAAACTCATTGACATATGGCTAAACGTGTGCTTCAGTTTAAAGTGGAATGAGCACCCCTTTGAGTGCCCACTGTGTGCAGCTAGGCATCGAGTGAGATACAGAGAAATAGGATCCATTATCATTGTTAGGGGGAAGGGGTGGACAGACACTGAAGATGCTTCCCGTGTTTTCTATCCAAGCTTTTCTATCCATGTTTTCTATCCAAACTTTTTTCCTCTAACTCATAGATAAGCAGCTACAGTCCAAGACTTTTTAAGTCATTAAACTGAGCATGGCACTTGCCTGGTGATTTTAGTTTTCTGGTAAGTAACTTGCCTGGTTTCCCTCAGCAGCATGGCATCATGGGAGATTAGGACGGGAGTGTTTAGACAGAATTTAGGTTGTGATCAGACAGAAGGGCAGGAGGCCTAAACATCAGACCCAAGTTCAGATTGGATGGTTTGTTTTTCTTTTCTTTCTTTTTTTTGGGGGGGGGAGAATAATTTGTAGGGTAATTTCTTAAGAAATTACAAATTATTCAAGTGACAGATGAATACATTTTCTCATACAAATGAAAATATTATATATTATTTCTTTATTTCCCATTAATTTCTACCTCCTCTTTTCTGAAGTAACCATTATTACCACTTTGATTATATACTTCCAAAACTTTTTCTATTCATTTACATTTAAATACTGCTTTTTTCTTTTTTTTAATTTTAATATTATATTATTTATGCAATTATGGTCCTTGGGAGCTGAAGTTTCTAAACAATGTGAAGTTTCCCTGTTTAATTGCTAAACAGACCACCATCCCATCCTCCCCTCCCCCCCAAATTGGGGTCTTCTTATACAAGACTGCTTCGACAAGGAAATCTAAACAGAGTGTTTGGCTGTTGTTGCTGTTGTTTATTTATTGGTGTTTTCTTACTAGATTTTGAAGAAATGGGTATCTTCCAGAATAATTCTTTCTATTGTAGAGAGAACAAATTCTTAAAGTATATTATGTGCATTCAGCTTGTAAGGGACTGGGAAAGACTGAATTACAGGAGGTTACCAATTCTCGGTTGTCAGTAGACACTGTTTTAACTGCCCAAAGGTTGAAAAGTATAGGTGGATTTTACTTCAGTTACCATCAGAAACTGCAAGCACAGAATCCGGAAACAATATTCTGATGTCCTCTTTGGCTACAACTGTTCCGAGGCAATTGAGAAACTGCTCTAAATTAAGATGGTATGTCAAGGCTTCTCATTTGAGGGGATGCTCACAAAAGAGCGAATTGGCAGCACCTCCTTTTATAACATTTTATTGTTACAAGGAGAAATTATTTTATGTGAAAAAGATAATTTTCATTCCAATAAAGATAATTACTTCACTAAGTTCCCAGCATATAATATCAAATGGTTCCATATTTGTTAATTTTTAATATCTCTAGGCAATTGGGAGATATCTAAAATTTTATGACGACATTTTATACATTATCACATGGTTTCCATACAGACATGGAACGAAAGAAGATGGCTAAGAAAACCTTCCACTGCGGGACCGGCGAAAAGGGCAGCTGTTCTGCAGGTTTCTCATCAGGGACACCCCCTCTTGAACCCTAAAAATCAGGGATCCCATTGAATCACTGGAAATGGCTTTCTGATCATTTGGAGAATGTTAGCATAGGGTGAAGTCAGTCTGGTTTTGACCTGTGACCCTCCCTTGACCGATTTGTCTGCAAGGCAGCTCAGTGCATCTTCTCCAGCAGGTTTATGGGATGATCTCATTTGCTCTTAAATACAGATTCTCCCTTTCCATCCCCTTGTAAACTCCTTGAATCTTTTATTTAATTTTTTCTTCTGTTTATGCCTCAGGAGCTCAAGAAATGATCTACCATTGTTAATGCAGACTGAGGAACCCCCGGCACTTAACTAATCTTTTAGCTAAAGGGTATGTTTGCTTAATTTTTAACCTTAAACAACAAGGTAGTTCTATGGAAGAAAATCTATGTAAGAAACACAAACTTTTGGGTCTTTTGAAATTTAAGCAAAGTAGCTATAGCTAATTTTAAAAAGACAAAGAAATGGCGATCATCCGAGTTAATGTGTTTTACATGTGAAAGGATAAACTTGTTAGAAACACACTCTACAATTTTGAAAGATTAAGATTACAAATGAAATCATTATGTCACTCACCTTTAACACAGAGTTTGTGGTGGCCAAGGAGCAGAATCTGTGAATGCCTGGGGAAACAATAGGTGCTTACAATAAAAAGGGTTTAAACGATAATCCAGGCAAACCTTTGACCCTGTGGCTTACTAGCACAGGGTAATGCCGTTACAGCGCAGAGACCTGGCACACCTACAGTGTGTTACGCAAACATTCTGTGGAAAGTCTGGACTTTGTAAATGATTGCTTCAATCAGCAGTTAACCGGCACACTCCTAAGAGTGAGATACTCCCAGGGACTGGACTTTTCAGTGACTGTCCCAGTTGAGGGCTATCATAGTAAGTCCTGCCACTGCAGAGAAGAGAAATGTCTGACTCCATCGGGGAAAAACCCCTTTAGAATAAACTGCTTAAAATTGCCTCCTCCTTCCCCCATAGGAATGTTTATTTAAAAAAATATAGATTCTTATTATTTTCTGATTATAGAATATTTATTGAGGGAGATTTAGAAAACATGAAGAAGTACAAGGAAAAAGATCAAAATCATTTTTAATGACCAGACAAAACCACTATTAATATTTGGAATAAATACTTCTGTTCTTATAATGTGTATTTGTCTCTGTGTAAGTATACGCATAAACATACATATATAATTTGTAAATGCCATCACATACTTTTTTAAAGATTTAAATGTATAGAATTGATCACATTCCACAGTTTATAGAACCATATCATCCCTGGCCTGTGCAAAATGTTTTTTACTTTATATTACTATTCACCCCCAAGATCTTATTTCATTTCTTTCCCATATTAGTTGCATGTATTAATGTATTTGGTGTTTCTCCTTACATACCATTATTTAGATATATGCGTATCCTTCAAAAATATAGTGTCATTTCCCATGTATTTTTTTTTTGCAATTTACAGAAATGGCATTTGGCTAAAAGTTGTATTTGATTTCTTACTCTCTTGATTGAGCAGTATGCTTCTGAGCCTTACTGAACGTCAACCTACCTGGGCACAGACACCCGGAGTGGGAGCCGCGTCTCACTCACCCCTCACGTAGCGCGCACTCCCATTGCCTGCAGCTCCCTGCAGACAGAAACACAGTGTACTCTTCCCCTGTGAACTTGGGAGAAAATGTCTACACTCTTCCGGGGTGCTCTTTAGAAAAACTGTAGACCTTTACACTCTCACCAGCACCTGCGAGGGCTCCTCAGCAGTGAGTTCTTACCAGCAGTAGCTGTCAGCCAGCCTCCTGCCGTTACGTGGAATCTGTGCCATGTGGCACCTCACGGCTGTTGTTGAAACAGCTTGTCTGTGATCAACAGTGAACTTCAGCATCCTTCATTCTCGTCAGACACTCCAATTTTCGTTATGTAAATTAAGAACTCATACCTTCTGATTATTTTTCTACTATCTTTCTTTACTTGCTTTTGCTGCCTGATTGTCAGGTATGCCCCACACATTCTAGATACTAATGCCTTGTAAATTTTGGATTTTGCAGATTTCTTCTCTCACCTATGTGTTAATTTTACCTATGGTGTCTTTGATTGAACAATCTTAATTTTAATGTAATCTAATATGCTTATTTTCCCCTGATAGTTTTTGCTTTGGGTAATTTTTCTTTCGTTTGTGAAGTTATTTTATTTAAGAAATTGTAGTTTTACATTATATAAGGTATTCTTTAATCCTCTGCTGTTACGCTGTGTTTTACAAATGGTGTATGATGGAATAAAGTAAATTTAAAAAAAACCCAAATTTATCAATTACTAGATGCAGGAAAGCATTTATTAAAACTCAACACTTATTACTGAAAAAAACTTCCATCAAATTAGGAAGAGAAGATAACTTTCTTAATCTGACAAAGAGGTTCTACAAAAAACTTGAGATTAACATCATAGTTAATGGAAAAATACTGAACCTTTACCTTCTAAGATCAGAAGAGAGATAAGAATGCCTGCTATGCCCATTTTTATTCAGTACTATACTGGAATTCCTATCCAGTGCAATAAGGAAAGAAAAGACACAAAAAGCATAACATTGAAAAGAAAGTAAATAAAATAGTATTACTTGCAGATGATTGTGTATGTAGAAAATCACAAAGAATCTACAGACATGTGTTAGAATTAATAAATAAATTTAGTAGGATTTCTGGATACAAGTTTATTATAGAAAAAATTGTTTCCACACACAAGGAAAATTCAATATGATATGTAATTTGAAAAGATTTAAATAACAATGGTCAAGTGGGGTTTTTTTTTTACATCTAATGATGATTCTGCTTTTATAAAAGGTTCACAATATAGCTTGAGGTTGACTAATACGGACATTATGCTAAGTTGAAGTGGAACAAAATAGTGTAATAGAAAAAAATAAAATGAACCCTGGCTGGTGTGGCTCAGTGGACTGAGCGCCAGCCTGCCAACTAAAAGGTCATGGGTTTGATTCCCAGTCAGAGCACATGCCTGGGTTGCAGGCCAGGTCCCCAGTTGGGGGTGTGTAAGAGGCAACCAATTGATGTATCTCTAGCACACATGATGTTTCTCTTCCTCTCTTTCTTCCTCCCTTCCCCTCCCTCTAAAAGTAAATAAATAAAATATTTTTTTTAAAAAGAAAATGATAAGGATTGAGAACATGGGAGCATATATTTTACTTTTGATTCAGCAAAAATCAGTTGTGTGATATTCAATAAGTAGCTTTACTTCATTGAAACTGATTCCTCATTTGTAAAATAAATGTTTTTCATATTTTTTTCAAAACAGTAAAAAATTTTAAAAAAATATTAATTATATTCTCAATATGGAAAACAGTGAAAAAAATATTCCCCAGAAAACTTAAATTTTCACCATGTGGTGGGGAATGATTATCTCAGCAGGTCTAAAGATTCCCTGAAGGAGAGTAGGGAACCACTACTCCCACAACATGCTTTAACATGCATGGTAGTAATGTGCCCCAAACCAGAGTACATCACAACCAGAATATACATATCTGATTTATGGTATGCTTTCTTTCTCCAACACTGTACTGGGACTTTAAAGATAGAAATTTCAGGCTGAGGAAAGCAGAGTGGTGTGTTGAAGACACTTTGGGGCTGGTGTAGCAGATTTACCTTGAGTATGTGAGATGACAAATAGAGAAAATAGTTGATGACTAGAAAGAAACTATATCATTTAAATATATACACTTCTTTTGTTGTTGTTGGTTCTTTGAAGCCCTGAAATTAAACACATTATTCATAGGTCATGGTGTTTGGAGCTAAAGGCACATTCTAGAACTCGTAAGTTAAAGAGATGAAAGTCAGGGGCCAATAAGATGAGCCTAAATGGGATTGTTAAGCAACGTGGGCTATGAGGACAGAGAAGTGAGAGGGTCGTATGCCGTGGCACAGGGAAAACAGAGGTGGAGAGAGTTGAAGGTGGTGTGCAGGAACTCCTCAGATGGAGTGCAAATGTCTGTGATCCAAATGCTAGAACTGACCTGGTGTCAACTAGAGAATCTAGCATCTCCTCGATAACGTATGTTTGGGCCCCCCATCTTGGGTCCTTATGGATGATTCAATAATATATCACTCAGGGTCCTTTTCTAGAGGAGGGTCTGGCAAACAATAGCCAGCTACTCATTTTGTACATAAAGTTACACAATGTCATTGTCTATGGTTGCTTTTGTACTACAACAGTAGAGTTGAGTAGTTGGCAACAGAGACAGTATGGCCTGAAAGCCAAAAATATTTACTACCTGGCCCTTTACAGGGAAAATTGAGATTTCTAGTCTGATCTGTATAACCACAGTGTCCAGTTCCAGGAGGGAGAAGTAGTGTTTCTTGGGACTGATGGATGGGTGATTGTTCCAGAACTAGAAATCCAATGCTTGTGTGCAGTTGTGCAAGAATACAAGTGCTCTCGAAGCAATATTTGGATGCATGTTGCTGAGAAACAGAGCATACTATGAAGTTCACCAGCTGAGCTGTTTCAACAATTGCAGGCCTTCTGAAGTACTTGTTGAGGACATGGAATACGATTTTCACACAAAATGTTCTCTATTTTCATAATGTAGAAAGTTGCTAGTGAACTTACATGTAGAGGGACCAGTAGAAAAAGCCTTTAGTTGCAGAGGAACAGAAGGGTGTACGAGGAAATCAGAGCTAAGACATGGAAAGTTAAGATGGAACAATTATAATTTTTCCAGAAGGAGAATAGTATTTTGTTCAAAATCTTTATTCCTCTACTAATGATGATAGATCTACAGCCAAATGGTATTTTCTGCCAAGAAAATAACCCCAAACATGAGATAATGAACAGTGGAAGCTACTGATTACCTGAAGGCTTTTTCATATGCTAAGTATTCACATGTCATCTGATCATTACAGCAAAAATACTATAATCTCTCATTAGAGCCAAGGCTAATGACCCCATCTATTTCACAAGTCCTTCAGAGTGCACGTTGTCAGTCAATGTGTGTGTGGATAAAGTGAAACTGCAAACCGAATTATTTCACGTGGTGGTTCATAGATCAAAACTCTCAAATGGAGGAAACAGAAGTTTGAGCTGGATCTCAGGCTACCATGCTCTTTCTCTCTCTCTCTCTCTCTTTTTTTTAACTACGAAAATTATTAGAATAGTCTAAATTGGCTGCATTTGATTTATTACCATCGATACCTCATTAACTTCGCTCTTTGCTATCTGTGCTATAAATACAACCAGCCTACAGGAACTATTCGCTCAATGACCACCAGTACCCTCTGGACTGCCAAATGCAGCGGCCTCCTCTCGATCCGCTATTGCCTTCTCAGACACAGACGCCTCTGAGGAAATTTCTCTTTCCACCACTGTGATTCTCCTACCACTCCTGTCTGGAAGATTATCCTCAGTCTCTTTTCTCTCATCAGATATTTTATCTACCTCCATGGACTTACCCATCACATTTGTGTTGATTGCTTCCTTGTCCACCAACCTCCATATTCTAAAGTTTGCTAATAGTTTCCAGATAGAACAGCATAAGGGGTGGCAACCTCTCTCCCACACTTCCTCCATTCTAGTGCTGAGGTCCTTGAGATCGTTCTAACCCAGCACTTGAAGGGAAAACTTTTATTCTGAATTCTGAGGCTGTGGAAAACTCCCGCAAAGTTAACGGCGGCAGTTATGTGATGCTCTGGGCAAGGGGCAGCACCTGAAGCATGGAACAAAGGAAGGAATAAGTCCAGGTCAGACATCACTGGGGTCACAGCAAGGCCAGTGGCTGTGAGGCATGGGAAGAAATGCTGTGTTGGGGCACGTAAACAAGTCCAAGTTTTAACAACAGTTTGCGTTTAAGATGCAGTGAGACTTGGCTCCCACAAATAAATACCAAGTGTTTCCAAGTTCTTCAAGGGGGAAGTTGTTTCAGTGAAGTGCTTGGAAGCCTAACAAGCACATTAATGGTCCAGCATTTGGAACCCAGCAGCGGCAGACAGCAGTTCCCATCACCCTGCTGCACAACACCAGGTCTGTGGCCAAAGCAGAGAGAAAAAAGAAAGAAATGGAACAAACTGAAAAGTGTGTGGCAAGGTCATATTTTAAAATAACCAAACCATGATGAATAGTTGTATTTTCCATAAATGATGATGAGACGGTCTTACAGTGATGAAAAACACAACTTCTGTTGACATGAAAAAAGAGTTTCTTGATTTCTTGACATGTTTTTCAAACACTTGCCAAAATGGGACTGATCATTTAGCTGTGTTTATCCTTCTTAAGACTTGATAAAAAGCCACTTTTCTTACACATCTATACAAATTTTATCTTAAGAGAGCTTGTAATGAACTCAAACTATTTCCCAACCAACCCTTAGTTTGGAAATATTTTAAAAGCCCATTTTCTGGGTTCATTTTTGAATATTCATAGAGTGCCTACTATAGATGAAGGAATTGATTAAACCCTTAATATAACTATGAATTAAACAGATATGAACCTTGCTCTCATGAGCTTATTTATAGTCTATTAGGTAAAAGTGATGTAAAATGAATGAACACACACAAAAAGTATATAATAACTTAAAGTATAAATTAAGTAATAACTTTGAAAATATTTTAATAAAATATGGTAAGTGCCATAAAAATAATAGGATGTTACGAGAAAGTCTAAAGAATATGGAATTTAGGTTTGGAGATCAGGGAAGGTTGGAGGACAAATATTTGAGCTGAAATTTTATTAAAGAATTCAGTAAGTAGAATAAAGAGAGACAGATAAAGAGTTGTAGAATTACTTTCTTAAAGCTTAAAAAGATGTTGCAAGCTTTATTAAGGTATAATAGACAAAATTATTATTTTAAATAGAAATCATGGTGCTGTGATGATACACATATGCATTGTGAAAGATTCCCACCAACTAGTTACTGAACGTATCTGTCACCTTACATATGTCTTTCTCCTTTTGGTGAGAACATGTACGTTCTACTCTCAGGAAATTTCAATTATATAATACAATGTTATCAGCTGTAGTTACCATATCTTATGTTAGATCCTCAGGCCTCATTCATCTAGGAGCTGAAAGTTTGCACCCTTTTACCAACCTCTTTGTATTTTCCTTGCTCCTCAGCTCTATTTCTAAGAGTTAGACTCTTATTATTTTTTACTTTTAGATTCCATATGTAAGTGATACCATAGTGCAGTATTTGTCTTTCTCTGTCAGGCTTATTTCCCTTACATAATGCCTTCAGGTTCATCTATGTTGTTACAAATGGCAGGTTTCCTTTCTTTTTCAGGGCTGACTATTATTCCATTGTATGTATGTATACACATCTTTGTCCATTCATCTGCTGAGGGACACAGGTTGTTTCTGTGTCCTGGCTATTGTGAATAATGCTGCAATGAACATGGGGGTGCAGATATCTCTTCAGTGTTCTACTTTAATGTCCTCTGGATAAATACCAAGAAGAGAGACTGTTGGACCACATGGTAGATCTATTTTTAATTTTTTGAGGAACTTCCATAGTGTTTTTCATAGTGGCTGCACCAATTTACATTTCCACCAACACTGCAGAAGGGCTGCCTTTTTCCCACATCCTTGTCAACACCTGTTCTCTCTCCCCTCCCTCTGCCTTTATGATAGCCATGCTAACATGTGTGAGATGATCTCTCACTGTGGTTTCAATGTGCATTTTCCTTATGATTATTTATATCGAGCACCTTTTCATGTACCTGTTGGCCATTTGTACAGCCTTCATTTTTATGCAGGTAAAGTATTACTAATAAAGGAGACTCTAAGGTCCTGGGTCTTTAGGGAGTATCCAAGTTAATGCAAAAAATAAATGGTAAGAGGGGAATTAGAGGTCTGCTGCTCTCTAGTGGAGTTTGTCTTACTGTGTTTTCTACTGTCTTCCAGTATTCCCATGGCCACCCAAATCGTTTGTGATGCCTGTTTTCCTTTAGTAGACCTACTAATGTTTTGAGTGTAATTAGAAAAAAAGAAGACTTTAAATAAACTAGATTTTTTTAAAAGGGCAAGGATATAAAAAACATTCTTGGTAGTTTAATTTTAATATTTTACTAAAATGTTTTATTAATCTATTTACATAATTAAATAGAATGAAAGTCTTAAATGACAAACCAAAGCCATTACTCCACCTCTTCCCACTTCTTCAATCTTCTCTTTAGTGCCAGTCACTTTCAGTTTAGAGCTGGGGGCTTTGTGTTGTCTTGATCTCCATATTTCTTAGTACTAGCACCTGTATGCATCCATTTATCCTGATGCCAGGTCTTCATGCTATGGTCTTCATGTAAACCCTGTAATATATTGTTATATTTTCTTTAGACCATGCATTCACAACAGGGGTAACATCGTCCCCACAAGGATTCAACGAGGCTGTTGGTGGGGGTGATGAAAATTCTCAGGTATTATGGTTGTCGGTGGCCCTACAAAGCTGAACCCTACCCAACAAAACTACTTTCCTAAGAATTTAATTGCTTTTGTTGGGTTTTCTTGCATATGTCATCAGCGGCACTGACACTGAGTTCACGGAAGATAGAACGTATGCAGGATCAGGGTTAAATAACTCTGGGGAGCAGATGGCTTCTTTCTTCTGATTGCTCTGTTTGGAGGAGAGAGGTGGCCTACTCACACATACTGGCTGCTATTGGCTGCCTCACAGACATTGTCTGTTTGATCCTCAGTGTTCTTGTCTGTGGCTTTGGCTTTGAGAATTAAATGAAAGTAGTTTATATTTTACTATTCAATTCTATCCATATGATTCAACCGATCATGTCAAGTGCTAAAAAAATATTGACTATATTGAAGTGAACATGTATTTATTTTCTTATGTCAACCAACAATTAAAAATTAACTTAATTAAACATAATTTTTAAGATATCTATTTAAATTATGTTACTTTTGTGACAATTCATGTCATTTGCTCTTCTTATTGTGTATTACCTATGTTGCTAATTTGCTGTTAATTTTATAAGTTATAATTTATAGAACTAAATAACAACATGAAAATGTACTTAGCAATAATTAATTGGTGGGGGGAAGGGAGTGATCAGGGGAGGAAAGTCTAAGAAGGCTCCCAGGGTAATGAAAAGTGGTTGGGAAAGTAATTTAACCATCATATGTATTTCAGAGAAATGAAGAGGAAGAAATCATTTACTTTTATGTGTGACCACAGATTTGTCCCTCTGACCTCCTTCAGTCCACATGTAAGATCTGTTTTTCCAAGCCTAGATCTCTTGCTGGGAGAAGGTGGGGAGGTGGTTGCTTATCTTGAGAGAGATAAGTCCTCCAAGTCCTTCGCCTGCACTAGGTCCCGCAGAGGAAAACTGACTCTGTTCCCTTTGGCATTCACCTCTGTGCCTTTCAGCCTACTGCTTGCTCTGCCCTAAGTCAGGTACCATTCTTCCACTGGCTTCCTATTTTCCAAACATTGTTGAAATATGTAGGATGTCTACTGAGATCTCTATTTTCCTTGTCTTTTTTGGGCTTACAACATTTTATTTCTTTCTATTATGATGAGAGATTGATAAACTTACCCCATATGAGCAATTGCTTTGTTCAATAGAAATTCATGTAGCCCTTTAAATGGGAATAAACTTAACCTCTTAACATTATGCATTTAATTAAATACTTTCCTTATTCCCTTCCCCCATCTTCAGAAACTTGAACATGCACAAATCCTTTTGATATTCTACTGTATATTATGCTTTTTGATCTGTTTAAATCACAGATATAAAAAAATATCATTCATAAGAATGTGAGGGGGAGATGCACATTCAGCTTGAAGCTGGACTTGCCTCAGGTACTACTGCAATAAACGAAGGCTTTGGTTTTTATGGTTCCTCCTATTGCTGACATTTAGGAATCAATAGGTATTGTTACCCCAAAGGATACTTGGCAGATACATGTCCGAGGAGGCAGGAATACAAATAGAGCAGCAGCAAATTAGCCATAAACCTGGGATGAATTCATTTATTCTACAAGGACTAGATGGTCGAATGGAACTGTGCTTGAACAGAAGCACTGTATTCCTGCTCTTCTCTCCAGTGAATTTAGAGGAAATCAGTGGGGAACAACAATTACACAACAGGCTGGGTGGATGAGCAATCCCAGATGCGAAGTCACCAAGCGAAACTCACAAGATGACTTGGACACGGTACCATCACAGCCCTGCCCTTCAGGACAACAGCTCAAAATACCTTTTCTTGACGCCACGGAATATGCCTGCCTGACCTTTCGTGTGATTGCACTGGCTCAGCCTTTCAGTAGGTTAGGTAAAGCAGTCTATTTGAATAAAAGTGTTTTCCTAGGCTTACATATAGGGAAGACCACAAAGATAATTTTCTTTTTGGGTTCAGGTGTCTGCACTGCAGTAGGTTCATGGTTTTATCGAATGCTTTGATCAGTTAAATTATGGGGCAATCACATTTAAATAAAACTGGGAAGGTTATATAATATCATGGGAAAAGCTCCAAACTGGAAGGCAGATCCGCCCCTTTTCAAATGATGGACCTTAGGGCCCAGTCACTTAAGTGCTCTGACGCTGTGGTTTGGTGATAACACCACTGAACCTACAGGGTTGTTCTGAGGGTTATTTAGGATAATGTCTGTTCTCTAACATAAAACTACGGTTCAAGTAATTGCAACATAACAGCCTAAACTCAGTCCCAAGTCAAATAAATTTTTTATAATCCACTTTGCTTTCTCAGCAATAGCTCCGAAAGTTCAGAACAGAGAAATACACAGCTAAAACCCAACTTTACTACAAAATATGTAAAAAATAGTTTTGAAAGCTCAGAGGTTGTAGTGAACAGGTTTCAAAGCTACAGACTTTTTAAATGAAAGTGACTGTATCCATAGACGCGCACTGAGATTCACCAAAATGCCCGTGGGTTTTAGTTCACTAATAAAGAACTGAACTCTGGATCATGATCCCTGATGAGAAATTACGTCTTAAATGCTTAATTAAAAATAATGTGATAAATTGGTGATGCCTTTAGGGAATATTGCTCTAATGGACTTGGAAGGATTATTTACTCAACTTAAAAATGATTATATCCAAACATTTGATGAGCATAAGAGGCTAATGGGAAATGTTTAATTGGCCTAGGATGAGTCAAATACATAGCTTATGTTACCCTCTGTTCCTTGATACACATGTGGGTTTCTAGACCCTCTTATGTTTATTCCACATCAATGTAAACAATCATGTCTAGGCTCTTAACAGGCTTCACTTTAACGTTAATCCTATTTTTCAGGTCCGGGGCTATTAGACCTCCACAGCTGTCCCAACGTTGAGCACTAGAAATTACAGGAAATCTTTTGTTTTCTGAGATAATAGCACTGTTTTGTTTTGTTTTTTAACAAGCTTTAAACGGTTTCCAGCACATTACCACCTTACACGAAACCATCAACCCCCTTGGTACCACCACTGAGAATTTAAATTACCAACTCCTTACAGTGGGTGTTAACTATGCTTTTTGGAAGAGAGAAGTTTTTGTTTCCTAATTAGTTCACTTTATTGACCTGAGGCTGTACTTCCAAAGAAGGAGAAGAAAGAGAAGAAGACCCATTCTAGCTTCCTCATATCTGCCATGTCATGAGTTGGGCATCGTCCTACAAACCAAAAGGGTGAAGGTTCAATTCATGGTCAGGGCACATTCCTGGGTTGCTGGCCAGGTCCGGGGTTGGGGATGTGCAAGAGGCAATCAATCTACGTTTCTCACGCACATGATGTTTCTCTCCCTCTCTCTCCCCCTCCCACCCCCTCTCTCTAAAAATAAATAAACAAAATCTTTAAAAAGAAAAAGAATAGGGCCACCATCAGTTCCCGACAGCGGTGCTGTTGGCATCCCGATGTGACTGGTTCTTCATTAGCCAGATGGTCTCGAATGCGTCGTTTGTTGGTATTTCCAGCCCGCACTCACGAAATGCCTGGGGCTGTCCCCGGTCATTTTGACAATCAAAACCCTCCTCCACACATTTCCAAATGTCCTCTAGGGAGCAAACCACCCCAGCGGGAAACCTGAACCTCAGAGGAGGAAGAACTAATGTATTTTTTAATGTCTCTGTTTATTATGCACGCACCAATAATGACTTCTAGATCATTCAGCAATTACAATCAGAGTTAACTGTAGTTTAATTTTTTTCTAAAGTAATTTAGGCCCACATTTTGTTTTTATTCCACCACAAACTTAATATAAACTCTAAAATTCAAATATCTTTTAAATTCTCCATCTGGGCTCATGAAGGGGTTCCCTGGCAGTGAACAGAGCTGGCACACATGCAGAACAGCTGTGTGACCCAGTCACACAACTTTACCCAGGGAAAGGACACCCAAAGTTTTGAGAAACAGAGTTTCAAACATAATGTCAAACCTGAGTCAGTACCTCTGACTTCCAAAACTGTTCACTAAAAAAAATAAATAAATAACCCCACAATTTCTCTAGTCTCAAACACTAGTCTCAAAGATGAACACTGAGTAGGAAGAGCAGAATTATGTAATAAATGAAAATATTAATCATTGGATTTGACAAGACCACACTTCAGTTAGTACTGATAAGACACTACACAAAGATTTGCTTCCCAAATGTGTAAATGAAATCGCCAGTCACCTCACACAGACCTTGTCACCTACCGATCACATGTTGTAAAAGGTACTATGTATTAATAACAGCCTATAAAACTTAGTCAAGTTTCATCTAGGAATCTTCCTTTGTAAACCGGCCATTCTAAGAAACACAAACCTCACAGGCATCCTTACCAATAAAGGAAAGAAAATAATAAAAAAGTGGAGAACTTACCGGTGACTTGAAGAGGTAGCAGCAGACGGTTCCGCACAACAGCCAAGTCCAAAGTAGCTAATTTCCTACTTCTTATTGGCTCTCATTGGGAATCACAATAGATACTGAAACACTGAGGTCAGAAGCATTTCTCTTCAAAAACATTCTAGTTTTGAAGACTTAGTTTCAGAATAAAATTTAATAAAGATTAAGCTTTTAAAATTAAAAAAGACTCAAATATATCTTAGAGAGAAATTTCTGTATACTCTAAACCTAATTGAAAATGTCTAAATTTTAAAGTTTTTTTTCCAAAGGAAATCGGCAGAGCAAACAAAGACATAGCTATATTAAGTTTCTTCTTCCCAATATTTTAAAATTAAAAAGCACAAATTAAAAATGAAATAACTTTTCACTTTATTTTAAAAAAATCATGAGTCTAGAAAAAGAATATTGGAGTTCCATGTAAACATTTAGAGTCTTACAATTAAAATTTTAAATGGTGAAAGTAGTCATTTCTACATTGTTTAATGGTTACTTACCAACCCCCAAATTATCTTTTATTACAATTTAATGAGATTTTAAAAATAGCGGTATCCCTATACCAGAAGGTGGTTTTTCCTGCTTTCAAAACACTTTTTAAATTTTATGTTTCTGATAAGCTTTTAGAATACATAGCAATTGAATAAAAACATTTCACTGAATAAAATATACTAAATGCTGTGATAGCAAGACATCCTTTTGTAGGGAGAAAAACTTGTGGCGAAAAAAATCTTGTCACTATGTAGTGAGCAAGTAAATCCTTTTGGTCCCTTCTCTCTCTCTCTCTCTCTCTCTCTCTCTCTCTCTCTCCCTCTCCTCCTTCCTCCCCCCTCCCTTCCTTTGTTCCTTCCCTTTTTTCTTTCTTCCTTCCTTCCCTTATTTCCTTCTGTTGTCCTTCCTGCCTTTCAAAATCCACTTTCCCTAAAGTAATTGTTTCTCAGAACTGGAATTGAAGAGCTGAGGTGGGCAGGGAGGAGAGGGAAAGTACAAACAGAAAACACAGAGAGAGAAAGTTGCTGCAGACAGACAATTTGTGAAGTTCACAGCTGTACTCCAGGGTGGTAGAAGCTGCTTGAAGTAATTGGAACTGGAGCAGAAGCCAGGTTTACACTGTGGTGTGAGGATGGGGAGACTCACCACCTGAAACCATTTGCCTTCCCCTGCCACACCCTGCTTCCCAAGGGCTCCCCACGGGAAGGGCCTCTGTCCACTCCTTCACTGAGGAGGCGGGGTGCAGGGAGGGGGCCTTCCAGGTATGTGAGCAAGCAGGGAAGTCTGAGTTTTCTGCAATCATTTAAAAGACCATTTTAAGACTGTGCTTGTGTGTGAATAGGGCTTGTAGAACTCACACACTAATTTTCTAAAAAATTTGTATTGTTATTCAATTACAGTTGTATGCCTTTTCTCCCCATCCCTCCACCCCACCCCAGCCGAACCCATTTTTAAGATGAAATTTATTATTTTATGTTTCCATTCTTAGTGACACACAAAAAATTGGAGGGCATTCTTTAAGAAAATTGAGATTATTAGAAATTTCACTTCTCTGGGTACTGATCCATTGGGTCATGACTGAACTTTGTCACTGCTGTTTGGCACCCCTCTGAAAACAGGTGTTACAATATTATGAAGACTTCATTAATGGGGTAGTATGTTTGAACCTCCAGCAGGAGATACAAATACAAAATAAATTAGTTGTACCTGTTATCTGGAACACATCCCTTCAGAGGAATTTGCTCTGTACTTAAACCTCTACCCATGGATCAGGGGGTAAAATAACCAGTTTCATTTTTCAAATTGTTTTGACTAAAGTGTTTTCATCTTATCTTGGTGCCTAAGGAAGACGGTTATTGCAATATGAACTGCAGCAGTATGTGGGTCAGTGTTCGTGTTTTTTTCGCTTTTGCGTTTGTAATTGGGATTGGATTGAAGCATGAAATCATTAACAAGGGTGTACAGTGACCAATATGGACAATTAGCAGTGGAGCAGGAGGCTATTTAATGCAGGTGGCTCCCCAACATTGACCGAGGCAAGTCCTGACACTTCTCACAGTGACCAATATAGTAAGTGACCATGTGCTGCTCACGGATGGCCAAACAGACTCAGTGTTTTATTTGAAAAGGATGAATCAAAATTTCAGGAAAGTTGGCTTTAGGTATTTGCTGTTCTAAGATTATTTGGCTTTTTTAAAAGTCTAAATTTAATTTAAGTAATATATCTTAGCAATATTTACTGCTCTTAAGGTCATTGATTTCCTCAAAGCTCACATTCAAATCAAAGGAGAGCTCCCATTAAGATTTGCCTTTGTTCACAGCAGCACAATTTACAGTAGCCATGAGCTGGAAGCAGCCTAAGTGCCCGTCAGTAAATGAGTGGATCAAAAAACTATGGTACATTTACACAATGGAATTCTATGCAGCAGAAAGAAAGAAGGAGCTCCTTTCCCTCACAACAACATGGATAGAATTGGAGAGCATTATGCTAAGTGAAATAAGCCAGGCAGTGAAAGACAAATACCATATGATCTCACCTTTAAGTGGAATCTAATCAACAAAACAAACAGGCAAGCAAAATATAACCAGAGACATTGAAATTAAGAACAAACACAGTAACCAGAGGGGAAGTGGGAGGGGATAATGGCAGGAAAGGGGGAAAGGGTTTTCAGGAACAACTATAAAGGACACATGGACAAAGCCCGGGAGGGGGGGGGATCAGGGGAGGGAGGTGGGGATGACTGGGGTCGGGGGGAGTTGTGGGAGGGAAATGCAGACAACTTTACTTGAACAACAATAAAATTTTAAAAAAGAAAAAAAAATAAACTACAAAAGAAAAACAAAACAACAACAAAATATTTGCCTTTGGGGCTATTTCCCCTCATCTCTCACCACTATCATCCCTCCAGACTTCCTTAGCTTTCCTCCCCCTGGACTGCTTGGGAGTTTCTCTCTAAGCACTACCTAGGCGCTTGGACCTTGTGTGATAGCCCCTGAATGTATAGTGTCCTGGTTTTTACAACCTACAAAGATCTAAACTTCCAAGAAGTCTTTCTTAACTTCCTCCTCTCTCATGAAATCTTGCCTCTTTTTACAGCTTTGGATATTCAAGCCACATTATCTTAACCAAACCTGCTAAAGTGCTCAGCAGACGGTCAACGGGTCTGAGTGTCCCCCTTCCAGGTACCATTCCTATGTTTTAACAGAGGTCACCTGGAGTCATAACACAAACTCAAATACAGATGGGACACCCCTCTCCCAATATCATGGCACAAACAGAGGTCATTGGTCTCAACAGGAACCAACAGGGACAGCAATATAGATGGTTCTATTATCCATCCTCACCCCTGGAATACTGCCTGAAACACCTGCATTTTCTGATGCATGGTTGTGAAGTTCTGGGGCAAGGGCTCAGTCAAAGCATTCCTAGCAATAAAAGGCAGACTATTCATTTTCCTTTCCTAACACGAACCACAGTCAAGTCATTGGGAACCAATTTCGAATCTGAGGCAGATAATGCTTTCTGTATCCTGCTGTTATTTTTCTCCCCAGCATGTGCTCAATGAATATAGTCCGGTGAGTAATTATCTGACTGCATAAAACCATTAGGCCAGGTTCCAGGGAGGTACCACAGCTGCGCTAGAGAGCAGATAATAGAGAAAGAACAGCGCTCGGGGCTTTTCCCAACACCCACCTGCGCCACAAATAGTGCAGTGCAGAGAAAATAGGACCCCAAGTGCAGTGGTCCCAGCTTCCCAGGGTTGGCCACGCGATGCCACGAGTATGGGAGAAAGCAAGTGAAGTTGCCTAGGAAAAGAGCCATCTAACTGTTCCAGCTCAGGTATCTCCTAAAACCAGAAGACTGGGATAGATCTGTCTCTCAGCCTCTCCTTGTGGGGTGGGAATGCAACCAAGATAGTCCAGTTGCGTTTGAGCCTCTAAAGGCAGGGTGCAAGATGAACTTGACGACTCAGGAGCGTACACTCCGAAGTACTAGTGTGCCGTGTATAACGCATACAAACTGTGGGTGCGCATTATACACTGGAAAATACAGTACTTTCTCTGGACGTGATCGTGGTAGGTTAAAGCAAATTGACTCCTTCAAACACGAGCAGTTCTTTTCTAGAAAGGGCTGGAAGTTGATGAATGTGCTGCGGCCTGTGTTGCTTCCTCTGATCAAACAGCAGCCTTTTGCTTAATTTACAGTTTTCTACTCATTATGCTTTGCTGCCACAACCAAACAGAGATTTCCCAGCCTGCCTCTGGCTTCTCTTTGCCTAGGTCCTAGAAGCTAGCTTTTTTGCTTTTTCTCTCTAACTTTTTAAGAGCTTTCTTAAAGATAGGACTTCAGGCTGCATTAGAACCAGAGGAAAATATTAGCAAATAAAATCCCATTGAGAAGAGTAAGTGAATTGCCTCAAGAGCTCAGCTCCCAAACATCAGATATAAGCTAATTGCATTTCTGTCCAGGAGTCAGAACCAGGATATTCCTGAAAGGGCGTGGTGTTTGCTTCATGATTAGGTCAAAGACAGAAGCCTACTCACTGGGAGCCTATTTTTAAATTAAACTGAAGGCTTACTATCCAACTCAAAATACAGAGACAGTAAGATTATGTCTATTTAGCATCAGTATATAGAGAATAAAAGTGAAATATCCCTTATTTTCCCAGTGATGAGCTCATGTTCTATAAATTTGTATGGTGCCTGAACATGCCCTGTCTTAAGATCAATTTGTACTGACACCTGAAAAAAAGAAAGCGTGAGTAAGACCAGAGTAAGATAAGGGGTAGATGTTCAGAGAGAAGAGTGAACAAGGGATGAAGAAAACTTAGGCAGACACGATGGTCTTTGGGGGCTGAAAGAAGAGAAATAGCGCAGAGACCAGAGGTGTCAGTCAGTACGGAGCACGGAAGTACTCAGAACTGCCAAGCAAGGGCTGCCTCCCACGAGGCTGTCTGGTTCACAGCATGTCCACGCTGGTCCTGACTGAAGTTAAGGAAGATCTAATTTGTACAAATATTTATCCTTAAGATATAATGTCAACAATTCCTTAATTTGGAGAATTCTGAGGAAACCATCTGTGGGCAGCAAATGGCTCAAGGAATTCCCAAAACAAACCATTTTCACATCAACAAAAGAACCATTAAGGCAAACATGGAGGGTTCATCCTTTTTCTCCTATTTTCATTAAGACAGATGGAGTGTTTCCCTATTGTCCAGAGCACATCTGTATGGACCCACCGAACCACCTGAGAAGGAAATGATCTTGTGAATGAGAGGCCGGGAAAGATTGTGAAAGCTTTTCTCTGACATTTTCTTTTTAGGAGAAAGATAACTTTAACTGCATTTTTGCATTCATCCAATGTGAGAATACTATTTTCTGAGAATGTTCCAGCAGAACTCTTTCATTTAGACATGGGCACTGCCTGGGAACCAGAAAACTGGACTCTGGTTTAAAGCTTTGGGGACTGTCTCTGGCACCTCAGAACAGGCAGCTCACCCCCTGGCTTCAGCTTTCACGTCCATAAAATGTGAGATTAAGTTAGATGTATTTTAAGATCTCTTTTGGAAATCTGTACTTCTTCCTACAGCTCAGAGACAGAGGCTCATAGAAACCATGTCTCTAGTAGGTCTTATTGATTATGAGAAATAAAAAATCTAGGATAACACTGTGGTTTGAATAGTGAAATGTTTGTACTTGGGAACAACCATGTTGTCTAAGCTCACTCTAGTCAGGAATTACAGAGCAAATGGAAGCAGTTGAAACTATGTCTTAGTGGGCGTGGATCAATATTTACAGACCTTTCTCCACGGCCCAAGAAGTGTGTGGGCCTGCATTATCACTACATAATTTTCACTGGATAATTTCACTATATAGTGAACATATCGGTATATGATTTCAAAAGCTGTGAAGTAGATTAAAGTTCTGTTCCTCAAAACAGCACTATCATTGTGAAGAAGGGAAACCAAGTGCAAGAAAACCTACAGGGCTCTGAAACTTAGCACTCAGAGGGCACAGAGAAGCTGGACTAAATTGTCTCTGTGGGCAAGCAGATGCCCATAGTGAAGTGTGGAACATGTCGGCCCAGTCTGCCTGTGCCAGGAACAGGTTGTGTGATATGAGTCCCTTAGCCTCTCTGTGTCTCAGTTTCCTTGTCTGTAGAAGAAGAGATTGGAGTGGCTGCATTCCTAACCACTTTCATTTACGGTGTCTGATGACTCCGTAAGAAGAGATTTAAATACAGTCAATTGTTAATTGAAAATGTAAACAAATTTTACAGATGCATATTTTAAACCTTTAAGAGAATAAGTTCCTCAAAGACATTCATTTACATATAAATTGTTTATGTTAATTAAAAGTCATAGAGCCTCATAACTTTGGAGATGAAAGAGACTTAGCAGTCAGTACTAGCTGTTAGAAAATGGCATCATCATTATTTGCGAACATCCCCTTTCCCTGCGAGTTCTCTGAGGGGATAAACAGTCTTCTGTTTTTTTCACACCATAGTACTTAGACCAGTACAGATCCAGAGTAGGTACTAAGTAAAGATTCATTAAATAAATTTTGCAGTTACCAAAATCCCCAAAACCCTGAAAAGGCCTGCTAAGTCCCCCAAAGCCACACATGTAGCTAGAATGGAGCTTCTGCCCCTCATGAGACTCGACCCAGGGAGGGATTGTTCTTCTTTAAGGACAAATTAGATTATTAAAAAACCATCAGCAATGGCATCTTTTTCATGAAAACAGACCTTCTAAGGACTTTAAAGGAGGCCAAATAAAACTGAGCATTCAGTAAATGCTCAATAACTATTTATGGATTGGTTTAAACCCAAATCAAATCATCTTCTTAAAAGTGATACAATTATATGCCCAAGGTTAGCTGTATTGATAAAGCGGGCCCATAGTGTATAGTAACTACTAAAATGAAAGTGCGTGTAAAGGAGAATGAGAGTTATGCCTACAGAAGTAGGGAAAGTTAGTCCAGAGAAGGTAACGTTAGATCTTGAAAGATAAATTTTGCAGACAAAGAAATGGTGAAGGAGATTTCAGGTAGAGATAAGGACATTTACAAAGACATGAGGAATTAAGGAAAAAAATGGCAAAACTTCTATCGTGGATGTAGGAAAGGGCAGGGCAGGAGGCTACCAAGACATAACTAACGGTTTTGGTAGAGATAGGGTTGGAGGCACAGAGCGAAGAACTGTTATAAATAAACTTACACTCGATTGGCCTTCACCTAATGCTCCCTGTGGGGCCTGCTGATTGGATAGCTTGTCCACCACCATTCAAAACTGAGTAGAGCAGAGGTGTATGCCTGGTCCAATGCCACTCCATTTTTGGCTTGCTTGTGACCAGGTAGATTTCCCATCTCAGACATTTACCTTACGGGCTATGGCTATCTGACCATATAGTATTACACACTGGCCCAAATGGACATGCAAACATGAGGTCAACTCTGACTTCATGACAAGCCAAAGTCACAAGCAAGTTGATGCTTACATAGCAGCAGAAAAGGTACAGGCCTTGCCGAGTCTGTGGGCAGGAGAACAAAGCTGTCCTGCTGAGAGAGGCGGAAATGAAGGACCGTGAAATCATAGTGAAAATGAGAAAGAAGTAGATGAAGAGTCACAAGAAGAGTGTGAGGGGTTGTTTCTGAGAGGAGGCTGTGAGATTAGACAATTAGGCCAAATGCAGTAGAGACATCAGCCCGATGATGACTTTGTTGTAGTCATTAGATCTGACAATTGTAATTGACCTCAACAAGAATGCAGGCTCGGGGCACATGTAGCCGTGTCTCCACCCTATTATTTGGAGTTCTGAGTGCACAGGGAGTGCCTGTGACACAGGCAAATGAAATCCGGGTAGTGACGACCTCAGCTACCAAGTGGTGAGGCCGTGGAAAACAGTTGCAAGAATGAGGGATTCCACACATGCTCACACGGGCCATCCCGCTCTAAGTAGATTATAGCCGGGTGATATTACTTTTCCTTCACTCCATTTGCCTTAATTTGAGGAGGAATTGAACTCTGCTGCCTTCTCTTTTATTAACGCTCACAACTAACACTGGTAACACGCCGTGAACCTCACGGATGTACAGCTCAACAAGTCCCCACTTAGTCTGACTACTATTCACACAGGGTGGGCACAAGTAGGTTTACAGTTGTGAGTACACGAAACACAGAGTTTATTCTTAAATTAGTACTTATAACTTATTGAATTATTTCCCATACGAACAACTATAAACCTACTTTTGCCCGACCCTGTAGGACGCAGATCTCAGAAAATGTCTCTTTCAAAGAAACTTGTGTGGCCTCCCGCCATGGAGAGAGGCAGTTAAGTGAGGTGAACTTGGTTTTGCATTGTGACTTTTCTGCCACTGGGATCTTCAGGGTGTGGCTGTGCTCCAGGGGGGCTGCGGCTGCAGCGTTAGCAGAACAAATGCTGAATGTATAAGAAGACCCATTTCCTTGTTGCTGGCTCAGCAAGTGGTGCCTTATCCATGGCAGTCCTTGGTTTCTCTTGTATCTGGTGCTATTACTTCCCAACAAAGAGCAGGAAGAGTGGGTGTGACCAGTGGTCTGTCAGAGCATCCCTTATCCTTTGGAGGAGTCCCAGCAAAGGTATACGCCCAAAGGGTTTCACAGTTAAGAGTAAAAAAGCATCTTCAAGGTCCAAATTAGAAAAGTGGGAAATGGTTACATAAAACATGGTCTATTCATATACTATTGCAAAGCCACTAGAATTACATGCATGGTATGGTGTTAGAAGCCAGGATGTCATTGCCTTTAGGGTGTAGGGGTGGCTGGCAGGGGGCATTTAAGGGTTTCTGAGAGCTGATAATATTCTATTTCTTCATCCGGGTGCTGGTTATGCAGGTGTGTTCACTTTGTGAAAATGTATTGAGTTGAACTCTTTGGATTTGTGCACTTTTCTGTATGTGTATTTCAATTAAAATTTAACTTAAAAAAAAAAAGAGGGTCCGCAAGCTTTTTGAGCCCGCTGTTTGTTGTAATATCACATTCCCATTAGCTCCCCTCAAAGGATCTTGGACCTAAAGTATTTCTGGAAAACAGTTCTTACTTATAAAACAGCAGAAACCTCTACTTATTTTTTTACCCAGTTTTGAAGGAGAAATGAGAAAAGAAAAAAACAAGCAATGAGTGATGACCAAAAGAAGGGAAAAAAAACCCAACAGTGAAAGAATGTCCGTGGAGAAAGCTCAGAGTTGAGTTTTCTTTGTTACTGGCTGAGATATAGGGGGAGTTAAAACAGTAGAGCTGCTTTTTCTGGTTAATACATTAGCCAAATACATCAAGTCTGACTGCCCTCTGCTTACCACCAGGGTGCACCAGTGCACACACCATTCCAAACTTGTAACCCTTAATAATCGAACTCTAGTCACTTCTGAAAGAATACTGGGGTCGGGGAGAGTGGCAGTTGGACAGCTAGACTCTGTTTATCATACCACAGTTCTGCTACAGCATGTATTTTAAATGCAAATCAACTCACATGCAGTTGGTAATTAGGGAGTGACATCAATCAACCACAGAAAACAAATTGGACCAAACATGGTTTTTCCCAGTGTATTCATTGTTTGAAATGATCAAACGTAAGCTTTTTCACAGTTAAATTTTTTTTTAAGCTGAAAAGTTTCAAATATTGTTCCTTAGTTCAAGCAAATGGCTGGTTTAGTGGCCTGAAGACCTGCTATACTCTCTTTATGCTAAGCTACCTGAACAGTCTGTACATGCAGGTTAAGAACCTGGGCAGACGTGTCCTTGTGGGAAAACAAGACAATAACAACAAAAAAGAACAAACTTCTGAATTATATATTTTCTTGGATGTAACTGGTCTTCATTAAAGTGGCTGACACTAAAGACCTACATCTCCAAGGGAGAAGCCTGAACTCCGGGGTTTGAGACACCACAGCTGGGACAGACTCGGGTTCTCAGGGCAAAGGCCAGTGGAGAGTTCTTTCTGCTGGTGTTATCTTTAGGGTTCTTATTGTTTTCCTTAGCGCCCTGGTTAAAACGTCCCATAGTTTTGGGGGATTCACTAGCTCCTAATGCTGTTTCTCCCCCATGAGTGCTACTGTGTTTAGTGTACGATTTTGCAGAATCTTAAGAATGCATATAGTGGTAGAGCAGAAACTTCTGTGGCTAGCTAGGATTTCGCTTGAACAACAATTGTATAAGACTTAGAAAATGCCAGACATTTCCCTAAACATTTTACATACACTATCTCATTTAATTCTCATAACTTAATGAGGCTGGTTCTCTTACTAACCCATTTTTACAAACGAGGAAACCAAGATCAAGAGAGAATAAATGGAGAGCAGAAGAATGAGTGTTTAAAGCAGATACACATCTGGATGGTGTGGGTGGGGAAGGTCCTATTTTTTTAAATAAATTCTTTTTTTTAATTTCTAAAAATTAATCTGAGAGAGAGAGAGAGAAACATCAATTTGTTTTTCCACTTATTCATGCATTCATTGGCTCCTTCTTGCATGTGCTCTGACCAGGGATGGAACACACAACCTTGATGTGTCAGGATGATGCTCTAACCAACTGAGCTACCCAGCCAGGGCTGAGATCCTATTCTTTGAGTTATACCAATGGGAGGGCTATCTTAGAGGTGAGTTTGCTGGGAAATAAGATTCTGTTAGACGGAAGGTAGAAGGTAGAAGGTAGCAGATAACCTTACTTGATGAAAACTGGTTTTCAAGTTTGGCCACATATGTTAAAATGTATGACCAGTTTCCCTTTTTAATTCAATGAGGTACTTATTCCTCTTTTCAAGCTTTTATCCAGGTTGTCAATAGATACTCTATAGGAAGAAATGCTGTGTGTGGAGGATCACAGTCCTTGCACTAGTTCATGTCACTAAAACTTGTTATCCTGGTCACCTGAAATTAAAGAACTACAACCTCCCTTCTTTCCTCCTTCCCTTCTTCCCTTCCTTCCTTTCTTTTCCAGATTTATTAGCATCTGAGATAAGTTATGCATAAAAATCAGGCCAGGCATACTATATGGACACTTTTTGCATAAATCTTTTGTATAGAAGCTTCTAAAAGGCTCACTGGCATACTTCTTTACATATGACATTTCTGCAGATACAGAAATTCTTTCAGAAACTGATTTAATGGGAGCAAGTGAAATTTTAGTGGTAAACAGGCATTGTGTGAATTGCCTACGGCACAGGCTTCAGGCACTAGCAGAATGTAATAGGTGATATTATCCTCAGCTGCCTTTCTGTACATCAGGAGATTAGTAAAAACTCTTCTTGTTTTCATAACGTGTTCATAATGCAGCAAGTACTACAGGAGCTTGCTGCTTTACCTGCTAATTATATTCTGGGACTCTGAAGAGAGAAAATGGCATCACTGAATTAACATTTTATTTAAAATTTCACAATGAGGGAACAATATGTAAAAATGAAGAAAATAATACTGTAAATGTATAAGGGTAGAAAATGTGACATTGCCTTTTATAATTCTCCTTTTCATTTTATTATAAGAAACATGCTTTTCTGATTTTTTTTCAACATTTCACTTTGGTGCCAAGTATCTGAAGTTAGTGATAGTTCTTTTGAGAAAAGTT
Source organism: Desmodus rotundus (assembly GCF_022682495.2). Classification (NCBI taxonomy): domain Eukaryota; kingdom Metazoa; phylum Chordata; class Mammalia; order Chiroptera; family Phyllostomidae; genus Desmodus; species Desmodus rotundus. The sequence continues at coordinate 204,079,296 of NC_071387.1, forward strand.
TGGATTTCAAAGCATTCAAATGATGCACTTCAATGATTAGTAAAGTATGGGCTAAGGATTATGCTGATCGGAATTAGCTGAAGTGCTTGTTAAAAAATGTGAATTCTCAGACTCCAGGTCTATTTACTGAATTAGAATATTTGGATGTGGGGGTCCAGACCTCTACATTTTTAACAAGGTCCCTCTATCTGTTAAAGACACCAAGGCTTAGTGTGTGTAAAATCTAGGTTCAGATCACATTTAGAAAGTTCAGAGAATTTACAGTAGGTGTGGTTGTTGTAGTCAGGCAAACCAGCCACTGACTGATTGATTACTGCAGGTTTCAGAGTTTTCTCTACCAGATTGGTTAGGCCTTGTTTCTTCTACCCAACAGACTCAGAGTATCAAATTATCTACTTGGTCAGTCAAAAACTGCGCACCAAGTCAGTGAACCAAAACCCAATTATGTAACCAATCTCAGAAGTCTTATTTGACTGAAAGATGACATTTAAAACACCCCACATGCAAAGTTCATCAAAATAGTCAAACTGATTTATGAATGCAGAATCAGCCTTAAAATAACTACTACCATCAACGTTGTAGACATGTTTCAGTGCATCCTAAAGATTTTCACTTGCAAATATGGATACATGCAGGTCACTCAGGACCCATATGCTGCTAGACCTAAGAGACTCTTTTCAGTACTTAATTGATTGACTTCTTAGCAGTCATTTGGTATTGTTGAATACACCTTCCTTTTTGAAATAGCCTCTTTTCCTGGCTTCTGTGATTCCACACTGTGTAAGTGAAGGCCATTCTGCTACAACAGATAACTCACCAAATTTTGGTGGCTTAACACAAAAGTTTATTTCTCACTCATGTAAAGTCCAGTAATGTTTTCACCCAAGGGATGAGGGAAGTTTAGTGGCTGCCTGTAGGGCTTGACATTGAGCCACCAGATGGAAAAGAGAGCGATCACTACAGGAGATTTTTATGTGTCTGCTTTGAAAATGGCCTTCATCACTTTTGCTCCCATTGCATTGGTTGGAACTCAATCTAGTGGCAATGCTGAACTGTCTGGAAGGCTAGAAAAGGTCTAGAAAAAAGAAGCAGATTGGTACTCAGCTAATAATGTCGACTTAGTAGTAACTTCCTACCTCTTAGCATGCTCTTTCTCTGATGCATTTGTGACTCTTTGTTCCCTACCTAATCTTAGAACATTGATTTTCTTCATGCCTCTGTTCCAAGTCTGCTACTCTTTTTGGTTTCTAAAATTTCCCTGGCCCATTTCATTCTTTCACATGAATTTAATGTATATCTCTAGTCCAGAAAGTCCCCTAAGCAAGGTCCAATTGCTCCTGAAAAGCTACCCCTCAATGTCTCAAAGGTGTTTCAACCTCAAATGTACAAAAGTGAACTTGTTGGCTGCATCCTGAATCTTTTCTCCTCTTAGCCTTCCCTGATACAGTAAGTGGCATGAATCTCTACCAAATTACCTCATTAGAAATCTGGGAGCACTCCCTGATTTCTCTCTCCTACCCCTCATCATTCAATCAATCATTAACCACTCATGATTCCAATTGCCAGTCATCTCTTCACTATAATCATGTCTCCTCAACTCCAATATCCTACTCTAATAGAATCCATCATCATCTCTTCCTCTTTTCTGATTTCTACCCACAGCTTTGCTCTCCACAGTTTACTCTCTACATTGCCACCCAAGTAATTTTTATAAAATTAAATCATGGCTGAACCTTTTTTCTCCTTTAACTGTTTCAATGGCTTCTGCATGTCCCTTGGACAACAAACCCCATGGCATTTAACATGGTTTATGGTGCTCTTCATGATTCTAGTCCCTCTCACCCCTGACTTACAACTCCTCCCCTGCACTATTGCCCTTGAACAAACAATGTTATTTTAGTCACTTTCTAAAGTATGCCATGCTCCTTTTTTCCTCTGGAGCTTTGTACATGCTGTCCCCTTTACTTAGAGCACTTTCTCCTGGAGACTTCCAGTCAAGATGGAGATGTAGGTAGACACACTTCACTTCTTTGCACAACCACAGGGAGGATTATGACTAAACCTCTGAATAAATAACAACTAGAACAGTCACAAAATTGAACCATATGGAAGTCTGACAACCAAGGATTTAAAGAAGTCACATTCACTATTTATCTAAACAGGTAGGAAAGGTGGAAATACAGAGATGGGCATAGACACAGAGATGGCAGAGAGGTGAGGAGACATCATGCAGTGTGGAGAGGTGGTGGCGGTGGTGGAACAGGGTGGTCCCACATTCACGTGTGGTGAATAGAAATCAGGAGGAATACCTTGGGAGTAAGCAATCCCAGCCCCACCCAGACCACAGGCCAGGGTTCCAGCACCAGGAGGATAAATCTCCATAAATTCTGGCTGTAAAAACCAGTGGGGGTTGGGGCAGTGGGAGAAACTTCCAGATTTTCAGGAGATTTCACTTATAGGGCTCACATGGTCTTAGAACGTATGCAAACACACCCACTCTCTGATTGAGCGCCAAGGCAACAGCTGGAAGGGTGCCAGTCACATACAGGGAATGGGTGAAGTGACTGGAAATGGTGCAAGTGCAGGGCAGACCTCCAGAAGGTAGGCAGCGCCATTGTTACCTCTCTGAGCCCTCCCCCCTCACAGGGCCACAAAGCAGTGAAATGGGTTGCCCTTCCCTCGAGTTTACCTGAGGCTCTGCCCTACACAATTTACAGGTGCCTTTTCTACAATAGGCCATGCTACTAAGACAGGGAGTCAAAGCAGCTCTACCTAATGCACAGAAACAAACACAGGGAGGCTGCCAAATTGAGGAGACAAAGACATATGGCCCAAATAAAAAAACAGAACAAAACCCCAGAAAAAGAACTAAAACAAGCAGATATAACCAGTTTATCAGATGCAGAGTTCAAAACACTGGTGATCAGGCTGCTCAAAAAACTCACAGATCATGGCAATAAAATTAAAAAGTCCCAGGAAGAAATGAAGGTTATATTAAGAAATAAAGAAAAATCTACAGGGACCCAACAGTGAAGGGAAGAAAGCCAGGATTCAAATCAATGATTTGGAACAAAAGGGAGAAATAAGCATTCAACCAGAACAGTAAGAAGGAACAAGAATTTAAAAAAATGAGAACAGTATAAGGAGCCTCTGGGATATCTCCAAACATACCAACATCTGAATCAGAGGGGTGCCAGAGGAGAAGAGGTAGAGCAAGAAATTGAAAACTTATTTGAAAGAATAGTGAAAGAAAACTTCCCTATTTGGCAAAGGAAATAGACATGCAAGTCCAGGAATCATAGAGAGTCCCAAACAAATTGGACCCAAAGAGGACCACACCAAGACACATCATAATTAAAATTCCAAAGGTTAAAGATAAAGAGAGAATCTTAAAAGCAGCAAAAGAAAAGCAGAGAGTTGCCTACAAAGGAGTGCCCATAAAACTATCAGCTAATTTCTCAAAAGAAACTTTGCTGGCAAGAAGGAACTGACAAGAAATATTCAAAGTAATGAAAAGCAAGGACCTACAACCAAGATTACTCTATCCAGCAAAGCTATCATTTAGAATGAATGGGCAGATAAATTGCTTCCCAGTCAAGGTACAGCTAAAGGAGTTCATCATCACCAAGCCATCATTACATGAAATGTTAAAGGGACTTATTTAAGAAAAAGAAGATCGGAACAATGAACATTGAAATGGCAACAAATTCACAATTATTAACAACTGCATCTAAAAAAACAAACTAAGCAAACAACCAGAACAGGAACAGAATCATAGATATGGAGACCATTTGGAGGGTTATCATCAAGGAGGGTGAAGGGGAAGAATGGGGGGAAAGGTGCAGGGAATAAGAAGCATAATTGATAGGTACAAAATAGACAGGGGGATGTTAAGAATAATATAGGGAATGGAGAAGCCAAAGAACTTATATGTATGACCTGTGGACATGAACTAAGCAGGGGATTGCTAGAGGGAAGGGGGTTACTGGGTGGAGGGGGATAGTGGGGAAAAAGTTGGGACAATTGTAATAGCATAATCAATAAAATATATATTTTTTAAAAAGAACACTTTCCCCTGACCTCTTTGAAAGTCTAAATCCAACTCATTTTTCAGGTCTTGGACTCAATGTCACTTCTTCAGTTAAAATATTTATTTACTCTACTATTCTGTAGTCTCCATGAAAGCCATGGCTGTATCTGTTGTATTTACTACTGTATTTCTAAGTTTCTTAGTGCGCCCACAGAAATGTGTTGATGAATGAATACAGTTATTAAGTGAGAACCTCAACCAGCTACTGTCATATTTCTGCATATTCTATCATATAAATGGCTGCTTATATGTCACAGTTAAAGTCTCTATTAAACAATTTTTCAGAAGTCCAGCTTCTGATGGCTTCTTGATGTAGCACCTCTGATCACCTTCTCTGACAGGAAGGACAGGACTGCTTTCTGTCTGCACCCAGTTGCTCATTGCCTTCGTGATCATCCTCGAGGAGCTCTGGGAAAACTGAGAAACAATGTTCGTAACATCTCCCAGATGAACACAATAAAGAAATCAGAGACATCTGTGCATTGTTTATACCTCATTAGCCTTTCTTGAGTTGTAAATTACTTTGCAACAGCTGGGCAAGAGAAAAGGAAGAGCTATTCTATTGGAAAAGGAAGGTATGAGCATTATTATTTAGTGCTTTCAAGTTTTATCATCTACAAAGTTATAGTATTTCTTATTACTTAGAATTGTTAATTATAATACTAATCAGGAGACATCGACATATTGAGTATATGCATGAAGTGAGTAAAGGCAATTCTAAAAATACCGATCAACTTGGGGAAACTTAAATGGAAGAAATGTGTAACCAATTTGATTGTTGGCCTGAGCCACTCTGATCCCCCCTCCAGGACTGAAAGATTTATTTCTCCTGTCCCTGCAGAACCTGCTCAGTTTAATGAAGTACTGAATTATCTTTGAGAGACAATAGGCCAAAATCTTGACCTCCAGCTGTACTAGAAACCAAAGTCTTGCACCTTCCCCCACCCCCACTGCTCCAATATACACACAGAACCAAAGCACCAGGACAGAACTGGAACTTGAACATGGAACACTTTCAGAAGCCAAGGGTTCATTTTCCAGGATGATTCCATCTTGATGTCCCTTCATCATTAATAGCCAAGCTCCAAAGTTCCTCTAATTAAAACTTGCCCCACCAGCACTTCCACATACCTATCCCCATAGCCCATTAAAAAACCCTTGGCCTGGTCCTGCAAGGAAGGTGGATTTGAGGCACTGTTAGGCCTCCCATCTTCTTGGTTGGTGCCTTCTTGATCAATAATCCTTTCCTTATTCCAAACCCTGATGGTTTGAGTCTTGGCCATTTAAAGCATTGGGCACATGGACTTTTGTTTGGTAACAATACCCCAGCTGTGAAGAGCTGTAATTCTCTTCTTTGACTGAAGAAAGCCAAATACAGCCAAGGTCACAACCCTTTCCCAGGGCAGCTTAACCCCCTGACATGTTGGCTTGGGAAAGTAATGGCCTGGGCATATTGAACCAACTCGAAACAACTCTTAAGCACTCCCAGCTAAAGTTGGAGTTTCCAGGGGTGTTGGCTGAGACCTTGAACTGAATGCATCACAGCCTCAGTTCTTCCTCTATCCAATACTATTTCCTTCTCACTGTTAATCCCAGGAACACTCCCTAATAAACTTCCTACATGGTAATCTCATCTCAGATTCTGTGACATAAGCCCTTCATATCAGGCTGGGAAGTCACTTTGCCTCCCCTGTGATCCCCTGATGTTCTGGATGGTACTTGAGAGACTAAATATGGTTGGTTGGTCTGGTGAGAGCAGTAAGGGGTTGGGGATGTTGGTGGGAACTGGAACTTGAACCAGAAGATGGACTGACACCTAGAAGCTTTAGCTTCAGTTAAAGTTACTTAACCCTTCTTGGTGGCCCCTGAGTTTCTCTCTGAAAAGAAGCCTGTCCTGCCTCTGACCTGTAAAGACTTTCTAGCTGTTCCTACAATTTTGCTTGTATCTTTGGTCTCATACTATTAATTTATTGTTCTTTCATAAGTATCTTATTACTCAAAAAATTTTTAGGGTAGTATCCAGATATTACCTCTCATTATTCCTGCAGAGTCTTTACTCAGATGTCCTAATAGTTTTGTATTAATAAATTGTTATTGGATAAAGTCCCTTAAAAATACATATCTTCCTGCTTCACCAGCCAAGATGGAGGCATAGGTAGATACACTATGCATCCTCACACAACCAAAAGAAGAACAAATTTAAAAGCAAAAAATAACCGGAACTGACAGAAAATCAAACTGTATGAAATTCTGACAACCAAGTAGTTAAAGAAGAAACACTCACCAAGACCTATAGGAGGGGCAGAGAGAGGCAGTTGGGGTGGAGAGGACTCGAGGCAAGGCTGCGGCTGGAGGACTGGGTGGCCCCACATTTCTGTGCAGATAAACCGGGAGGAACAACTGGGGAGTGAGACAGACCTCACAACCCAGGGTTCCAGTGCCGTGAAATGAAGCCTTAAACCTCTTACTGAAAACACCTGTGGGGGTTGAGGCAGCAGTGGGAGAAACTCCCAGCCTCACAGAAGAGTTCATTGGAGAGACCCACGGGGTCCCAGAATGTACACAAACCCACCCACCCAGGAATCAGCACCAGAATGGCCCAATTTGCTTCTGGGTAGCACGGGAAGTGACTGAAAGCTGGCAGAGAGCAGAGCAAGCAATATTTTTCCCTCTCAGACCCCTCCCCCCCCATACAGCACCACAACACGGCAATGGGGATTGCCCCGCCCTGGTGAACACCTAAGGCTCCACCCCTTACTATGTAACAGGTACGTGGAGACAAAGAAATATGGCCCCAGTGAAAGAACAGATGAAAGCTCCAGAAAAAATACAACTAAGTGACAAAGAGGTAGCCAACCTATCAAATGCACGCTTCAAAACATGGGTAATCAGGATGCTCACAGAATTGGATGAGTATGGTTGCAAAATAGAGGAAAATATAAAGGCTGTGAAAAGCTAAATAATGGAAAATGTACAGGGAACCAACAGTAAAGGGAAGGAAACCGGGACTCAAATCAATGGTTTGGAGCACAAGGAAGAAAGAAACATTCAGCCAGAACAGAATGAAGAAATAAGAATTGAAAACAATGAGAAGAGGCTTAGGAACCTCCAGGACATCTTTAAACATTCCAACATCTGAATCATAGGGGTGCCAGAAGGAGAAGGAGAAAAGCAAGAAATTAAAAACTTACTTGAAAACATAATGAAGGAGAACTTCTCTAATCTGGCAAAGGAAATAGACTTCCAGGAAGTCTAGGAAGCTCAGAGAGTCACAAAGAAGTTGGACCCAAGGAAACACACACCAAGGCACATCATAATTACATTAGCCAAGATTAAAGATAAGGAGAGAATCTTAGAAGCAGCAAGAGAAAAGGACACAGTTACCTACAAAGGAGTTCCCATAAGACTGTCAGCTGATTTTTCAAAAGAAACCTTTCAGGCAAGAGGGGCTGGAAAGGAGTATTCGAAGTCATGGAAGGCAAGGACCTACATCCAATATTACTCTATCCAGCAAAGCTTTCATTTAGAATGGAAGGGCAGATAAAGTGCTTCCCAGATAAGGTCAAGTTAAAGGAGTTCATCATCACCAAGCCATTATTATATGAAATGTTAAAGGGACTTATCTAAGAAAAAGAAGAAGATCAAAACTATGAATATTAAAATGGCAACAAATTCACAAATATCAACAACCGAATCTAAAAAAACAAAAATAAAAATGAACCAAGCAAACAATAGAACAGGAACAGAATCACAGAAATGGAGATCACATGGAGGGTTATCAGAGGGGAAGGGGAAGGGGGGAGTTGGGAGTTAGGGAATAAGAAGCATAAATGGTATGTACAAAATAGACAGGGGGAGGTGAAGAATACTATAGGAAATGTGGAAGCCAAAGAACTTATATTTATGACCCATGGACATGAACTAAGAGGGAGGCAATGCAGGTGGGAGGGGGTGGGTAGGTCACAGGGGAATAAAGGGGGGAAAATGGGACAACCGTAATAACATAATCAATAAAAAATATATATGTGTACATATATATATATATATCTTCCTCATCATGCCTTAGTCATTTATTCTTCAGCCTCTTCCTTCCATTTCTTCTATGTATATATAAATATGTATACATATATTATATATCACATATACATTTTTTCAAGGCTGGATCAATATAATGAGTTTTTTGTATTTCTTTTTTTAATGGCTGGTCTGAAGATAATTCCCATTATAATATAAAACTGATTCCAATAAAGTTGAAAACATTATATTCCAGGAAATGGGCAAAGTAGTTTACATCCAATCAGGAAATGCTTTCTGGATTTTGAAAAAAAATATCTGCATAATTCTTTTTTCTATTTATTATATTTATTGTGTTTAGATTATTTGGAAATTGGCAATCCATTTAAGGACTAATCAGACTAATCTTTCTTAATTAGAATAATTGATTAATAAAAACTCATGCTTTCTATGCTCCATGTAATAGGAGGGCAAGTGCATTGTAGAGCTGGATTTTAGGCCTTGAGGGTTCAGCGATGAGAGCAGGTGTTATGGGAGGCAGCCATTCATGCCAACCTGCTGAATCTTCATTAACATTTCCCTAGCATGTCCTATTTTTATTGCTGTTGGAACTACTTTTAGCTTGTCAGTGAAGGAGTGAGTTTGTTTCCCACTCATTCAAAGGGAGGGGGCCAGTCAAAATACCAAGAACCACATCAAACTAGGAAATCAAAACATAATTAAATAAACTGAGTGGTTAGGAGAGGAGAATGTAGATGGGGATTGTAAATCTTCAAGTAAGAAAATAGACTAAGTATGGGTATGAGCAGATCTCTCTGTGAAGAAGGAGGAACTGGCAAGAGGGACTTAAGTGAGAAATGCTTCATTTTGGCATTTGTTGCGTCCCCACTATACATATGTATTCCTGATACTGTGCTGTGGGGCCTGTCCTAGAAAGTCAGCAGTGGAAGATCCCATAGGAATAAGACATCGTTAGCAAGGGCAAGTGCTGCCCGAGGCGTGGATAGAGAGGCCAGCACAATTCTCGAAACTGAAACCTATGTTCAGAAGTTAAGCCGATTCTCACTCTGGGATTTCAGGATATCTCTTAGGGAAAAAATACCCTTCTGTTGCCCTGGGTGGATGGTTGGAGCCTTGTCCCATATACCAAAGCATTTTGGTTAGATCCCCAGCCTAAATTGCAGGTTTGATCCCAATTGGGGTGCAACCAATTGATGTTTCTCTCTCTCTCTTCCTCCCTCTCTAAAAAAAACAAAACCAAACCAAACCCAGAAATCAGTGAACATGTCCTCGGGATGAGGATTTTTTAAAAAATACCCTTTTGTTACTCTATTGAGTTATGTCTTCCAAATACTGTGCTTAAGAAAATCTTTGTGTTTAAGTAGGATATTGCCCGAAGGAAATATAACTGTATTCTCCCACTGACAGCAGGTTTATCAAAATCATCTACTTCAAGCACAACTTCATCCACCCACAGAGATCACAGTCTGAACTATGTTCTAATAAAAATGAAGCTGCGTTTTCTTGTATAACGTGGTGAAAATCACTCCACACTTTTGTCCCAAGTAGTTATACCTGGAGAAAGTCCCTGAAGATCTGAGAAGTTTCCAGAGTCTTGGAGTAACAGGAGGAGAGCAGGTAGGGGAGGGGCGGAGGTGTGTCGACCTGAGGTCACTGATTTTAAGGTGCCAGCACCTCATGACCAGTGGAGGCAGAGGTGCAACTGCAGAATTGGTGTGTTTATTTTTCTGTTATGTTTTTCTAATTAAAAAAAAAACCTCCGAAGAGGAGAGGAGGTGATGGCTGTTAGCAGAGTAGCATTTTGTTTTGTTTTGTTTTGAGGCTGTGCTTTATAAATAATTATTTTCTGCACGTAGGAGTCAGTATCCTGGCTGTGCCACTTACTGTTAGCATAAAAATTCATGATCCAACACCAATTAATTTGGGTCTGTTTTGGGTTCCTGAGTTCTGTGTATACAAAGGAAGCAACAGCATAAGAACTTTATTAATTCATAATCTGGATTGTTTCATAAATGTATATAGGTCTCATTTGACTTAGATTTGTTTGGTGAACAGAGAGAGAGAGACTATCCTTCAGCTCAGGGAGACTGCATAGTGATTTAAGTTACAGTTCCCTTTTCCTGCATTTTTTTTCTTTCTAAAGTACAATAAATCACCTAATCAGCAGATTATACTAAATCCCCTAACTATATATATATATATATATATATATATATATATGTGTGTGTGTGTGTGTGTGTGTGTGTGTATGTGTGTGTGTATATATATATATATATATTTAATGCAATGGGACTATTCAAATGGAGGTAAACCAGTAGAATGGAATGGGTCAGGCTGGGGGTGGAGGGAAGGGATGGAAATCATTATATCAGCAGCCTAGGGCAAGAGTCATTACTTCAAACAAGCACTAAATTTAACTGCTCTTCTTGGTAGACAAGGCCAAAAGAAGCAAAGGCAGTGCAATACGGAGTAAACGTGTTAGTGAAAAAATAGTCTTTCCTGGCACTGAACTCTAAAAGACACTCAATACATATCCTTATATAAGAGACAATTAGATTTGCTGCATGAACCCGGAGAAACCCAAATAAAAATGGTTTAAATAAATGAGCGGCTATTTCTCATGTAAAAGAAGGTCAGACATAAGGAATTCCACCTTGTTTGGAAAATCTTCACAGAGCCACCAAGGACCCAGTCTCCTATTTTCTGATCTGCCGTCCTCAAGATTTGTGACCTCCACCCCAGATTATCTTTTGGTCCAAGACGGCTGCTGAAGCATCGGCCTTCATGTCTGCGGTTCAGGCTGTCAGCAAGAAAGACTAAGCCCCAAGTTACTTGTCCCTTCATGTTTAAGAAAACTGTCCAAAATCTAATACAAAACTTCTGCACCTATTTTATTGGTTAGAATTTAGTCACATGTCACGTCATATGAAGATGAAGGTTGCTGGGAAATGCCATCTTTTTCTGGGTAGTAATTTACGCCACTAAAAATATTTGACAGGCATCGGGTAGTCTGCTTCAGACAGGGGATGACAACATGGACAATGTCTTCAATAACCATTTTACAGAACATTCAAATCTGGTTTTGGGTTTTTTTTTTAAGTTTTTAAAATATTTTTATTTATTGATTTTTATTTTTTTAAATTTTATTGTTATTCAATTACAGTTGTATGCCTTTTCTCCCCATCCCTCCACCCCACCCCAGCCGAACCCCCCTCCCTCCCCCAAATCTGGTTTTCATGGAATGTGTTATCAGAGACAAGGGGAGAAAGTTCTATGGCCACAAAGTATTGGTGTATCTATACTACCTTAGCCCAGTTCTCTGAGCCTTTCTCAAGAAAAGTGACTACTAAAATTCCATAGAAATAATTGCATATTTAATGTGTTAGCTCTAGGTCAAAGGATCAGTTCTCTAGCATCAACTTCTTTTAAACAATGAAGAATTATAGGGAAAACAGCAATCTAGCTCTTATTCAGGAGATTTAATGGGCACAGTCTTATATTCCTTTGACCTTCTAGCAGGCAACAGATACACAAAACCTTTGCCTGTGGTTTCTGTAATCACTTAATCGGGGAAGTGCTTCGTTCCAAGCAAATATTTATGCCATCTGGACGTCTGTAGATCTCCCTAACCCTTCAGGTCTAAAGCAGATTGATTTGCGCCCCATTCCCTGGTTTGAGGAAAACCAGAGCCCTTTCAAGATTGCCATCAGCTTCAGAGGGACTTGTGTCCTCGAGGCCACCTCTGGTTTTGGACACCCGCTTCTGCCAGCTGACTCTGAAGTGGACTTGCCTCCTTGTTCGTGTCGTTCCAATTCCCTTCTGAGTCAATCTGGTGTGGGGCTTGGATCTTTTCCTTATTTTCCACATACACAAAAAAATGACCCCCCCTAGATTTAACCACCAAAAATAAACATACTCCCATACAAGATAATTTTGTGTGAGTGGAAGATGCTTCTGAAGTACATCAGAGTGGAGATGTACATTACATACACATTAACATATCCAAATGAAACATTAGACATCTCAGGGTTGATAAGTTCTTTAGCTACCAAACCACTGGGGACATTTTTTTGGCAGCTGCCTTCTTTCAACTCCCTTAAACTCCTCAGTCCTCTACAAATTTTCTGGCCTCTCTGTTTTCAAATATAAAGCAATAAAGCTATCTTTGGCCCTGTTCCCCAAGTTACCTTTGCATATTTAAGTTGCGTTGACCCTCACAGCTGGGTAGCAGTTTTTTGCAGATGGCGTACGTTCATCAGGCTACCTCTGGCCCATGGCCTTTTTTTAGGATTGCTGGCTGTGAAAATGAGAGTCTTTGTGAGGTGGTAAATGCAAAAGGCAGATCACAGAACCTGAAAGTAAGTACACTGTAGTCATTTAACGAGGGGTAGGTGTCGCACTAACAATCTTCAATTGATACTGCTTTTCCTGTTGAGGAAAATGTTGAGTCTTCCTATTCTTCTGGTGCAGAATAGTTTTAGTTTGCAGATAGAGGCCTCTAGAATCTGAATTTGGGGCTTCAGTTAGGGATGATGGCCAGCTAGTTCTTAGGAAATGTCAGTTCTGAGAGTGATTTCAGGGGATACCAGGCTGCTATTTCTCTCCTCCATAGACAGTGGTGGAATGTGGCAGCTAATTGTCTGAGAGTCAAGCAGAGGAGCCCTGAACAGTGGTCAATTAACTAATTCATCAATGAGGAAATGTAGAAACTATCATTTAAAATATTGAATAGCTGACTAAGCTGATTAATGGTAATTTTCTCTGAGCTTCACAACCCAAATAAACAATAAAAATGTACAACCCACCAACATCTTGAAGACTTCCACCCCTTTCTACCCTCACCCCTGCCCTGCACACTCTTGCTTCCTATTCCCGTCATTGATTTCCTCCCTCAATCTGCCTGGCTTCTACCCCCTTATCTTCTCCTTTTTTATTCATCTGCTTCCCTAGACCTCTTGCTTTAATCGATCATGTTTTGAGGACTACAGTAGCTTACTTTTCCTTTGAGTGTATTACACGTTTAATAGATGACCGTTTTCTCTTTTAAAAGCTGGTAGATCAAATTTCTTTCTCTATAAGAAAAGAAAACTTTCTTATTTTTTACATTTAATTGATTTTCCTTTGAAGGATACTAATACTTAAGGAAGTGGCTTATTCTTCCTGGCCCAGCTCTTTCTCCTACAGGCTCTGTATTGCTAACTCCCTACAGCTTCTCAACTCAAGTTACTTAACTACCAGGTCTTGAAATTTATTATCTGTCAGATACTGAGACACAGATGCTGTGGATTAAGTAATATTTGATTCCTTTTCTCCAAGAGCATTTATATTTGGAGGGACAAGACATAAAACTACACAGTGCATAATTTAAATGAGAGTTTGAGACATTCTATATAAACTTCCTACTGTATGTTCTGTTAAGAGGTTTAAAAGTCAAATACAACAGACCCAATTTAGTGATACAATTATATTGTCCTGAATTTTCTAGTAACAGACTGATTTCTAATAAAGGACACCTCTCTAATGTCTTTTAAAGGAAAGGAATAAGAATACATTTTTATTTTCTTTTAGAATGATACCTGAAAAGGTGATACAATCATGAGTTCTATAAGCAGTGATATTTTCTCTTTTCCTAGGGTTATTACAATAGATTTACTCCTTATTCTGGACTCATTCTCTGGCACTCACTCAAAATAGAGTTTCACTTAGGCACTTCTTTCCTAAAATATATGACTAATATATGACATTTAAAATGTCATTTTAGATGGAATAGTTAAGTCCCTGGACTCAATCAGGCAAAGATAGCAGTATTCTCTAAAAAAAAGGAATTTCAGATATAAAAATGTAGCTACTTTTTTTTTGAAAGAAGGTAAAAAAAAATGCTCTCTTAGGTTACTTACCGGTTATCTGGGGATAAATTGTGTGGCCCAAGAAGTCCTTAACCAGGAAAAAGAGAGAGCATTGTTTCTGGCTGACGTGTCAGGGATGGGTGAGAGAGGCTGACCACCTTTCGTCTCAAGACAATGTGTGCTTTTATGTCATCTTTGCACCTGAGAGGCTCACGGACCAGTGGCCTCACCGAGATCACAGGTCAGTGTGGAGAGAGCCAGGTAAGAATATACAGTGTTTCATAAGTTTTTCCTATGTCCATTTACATTTTAATTAATTCATAAAAAAATTATTTCTACATGGTGGGCAGGGGCAGGAGTAGAGTGTAGGAGAAATCAATGTTCATGTACCACCTGCAGGTTCTCAAAAATACTGTGCCGCTCGCTGACTTAGTTAACAAAGGTAGCAACCCGTAGACCATAAACCTTGGTCTTTCTTCCAACTACCTTGAGTGTGAAGAGAGAAGCAAGGGGTAGTGGTGAGGAAAAGGGAAAGCTAGAGCTGGGAGGTACTTAAGACCCCAAGAAAGATGATGAAAAAGAAGAAGAAGAAAAAGGAGGAGGAGGAGGAAAATGGAGAGAAGAATAGAATGCTGACTTGACCAGGGAGAGGAAATAACAGAATTTCAGGACCTCTGGTTTAGATAAGAGAAGATCACTCAGTGGGTTTGAAACAAAGTGTGAATGCACTGTTTAGTGGGGCCAAAATGTTTCTAATCTCAAGATATTTGCATATGTATGTGTGCATATGTGTGTTTAAATAGGTAATATATGCACATTTTAAATGTTTAAAAGGTTAACAAAGACATACAGTGAAAATGTTCCTGCGTCACTTTCTCTAAGCCACCCATGGCCCAGTTCTGAAGGCACCCATGTTATCAGTTGCATGTGCGCCCTCCCAGAGATATTTGTGCTTGCATCACAGGACTACATTTCTCACTTCCTTTGTCTGTATGGAGGACAGGGTTTTTGAGTCTTACAGTTCTGCTTATCAATTAAGCCATCTGAAACTTACGTGCTTCCTCTGTAACAGGCAAGCTGACGATCATCAGAATTGGCTAAAAGTCCAACTCATTTTCCCGAGAGATGAAAAAGAAAATAGAGGAAAATCGTGCTGAAAATGTAGCAATACAACAGCTATTTTGCTGAGTGTCCCTGTGAGAAATCTGTAGTTGTGTGTATTATGGAACCTATTAAGTCGCTGTGCCCTGCCTCCCATCACTGGACATACATTAAAAGGGAGACGACATAAGTGAACCACAGGAAAAAGTGGAATAGTAATGTGACCTAAACAAAGGAAGAGTTCCTAGTGGAGCTATGTTAGATCATGGTTTAGGTAAGTTTTTCAAGAATTACTGTGTAATATTCATTTTCAGAATTTTAGAAACAATTTCAAAAGTATGTCCAGAAAAAAAATGAATAGCCTTTGACCTCCTGAATTATTACCTATGGCTGTGGTATAGCCTCTTCTCACCTTAAATTCTAACTCCTTAAAGCCAGAAACTGTGCTTCATTTATCCTCATGTTTCTAACTAAGCTTAGTCTTAGTTAGGTAGGTATTCTACAAAAACATGTTGGATGAATGAGTAAACAAGTACCTGTATAAATAAATCAGCCAACCCTTTAAACAATTTATGGTTGAATGTCTGTACTTTCAACAATGAGTATTTCCATTTGAGCACTGATGAAAATAGAAAAAAGGCACAACAGTCCATTTTTAATACTGATTCATAATAACATTCCATGAACTACAAGGTGCAATTCTTATGTCAGTTTTGCTAGATTAAGATGTTAACGAAGAAAAATTCAATGAGCCTTGAAATGCTTTTTTTAGCTACTCAACCTTGACTTTCAAAAGGGTAACTGAACAGCTGTGTGTCTGGAACAAAAGACAAATTAAAAATAAGATTAATTAAGCATTAAGTTGATATTAAAAAAACACAAATTTCACTACTAAAAGTGGTGAAATCAATCATGTCAAATGCACTATTATATTGGGAGGTTTTGATTTTATTAATTACTGAAAAACTGACTCAGTCTGAACAATTAGAATATCAAACAAAGAACACAGGCTTTTACATATGCAACAAGCTTTGGAAGAATTGTCCATTAAGTATGATGATTGCTGCAAAAAAAAATAAAAAAAATAACATTGTTTGCACAGCATTGTTATCAGGAGCCTTTACTTTTGACATTTTGAAAGCAAGGATAGCAAATGTCTTGAAAAGTTGAAACGCCAGTTCATTATGATGTCTGACATTTGGAAGCTGATATTATCATCTGCAATTTAAAACTCAGAATATATGAAGTGCGGTCACGTCCTGCAGCCCAGCAAATAAAGGCCTCACTGAAACCTCTGGGCTTACCTGGGAAGACAACATGGAGTCACACAAGCTGATGGTTCTGAATTTGAATATTTATTTCTTCTCACCTCACCTCCAACATCTACAAAATAATGAGTTTTTACCTTCTGCAGTAAACAAAATTGTATGTGCAAGAAACCAATTTTATATAGGAGGACTCAAAAATCTGTATGACCTTAGCCATCATATCTAGGAAATTTTTCTTGAACATTTATCATGTGCTGTTTGTTGATCATTTGTTTGTTTTGTTTGTAATCAAAATGTGAAAGCATATGAAAACTTCTTGAAAGCTACTTAGAATTCTGCTCAGAATGTCAAGAATAGTCGCGATGCTGCTGTGTGCTTATGCATAAGCTTTTCTAGTCCAGAGATCCCTCTCTGGTAATATCAGGAGATATTTAGGGTAACATCTGACTCAGAATATACCCAATTGCAGAAATTCTTTGGGATCCAGAGCCTCAAAAGTCATAGAAGCTACCCCTGAGAGTCCTGGGCCCAGATAATCTTCTTGGCCCTGCACCTAATCACCCACTTTCTTCTTCATCAAAGGAATCATCATTAGGATTGAGGAAAGGGCACCAATAGTTTTATCCTCACTCCTTTCCTTGTCTTGGACTGAAAACCTTGCTGCTCTCCTAAAGATTGGTTTGCTCTGTGTACTGTGCTCAAATTTCCTGCAGGTGATTAGCAAAGAAAAACATTCCCTTTCTTCCTTCCTCCCTAACAAATACTTCAAGAAAAAGCACCCTGTGATTTGTACAATTGACAACTGCAACCATCGCTACAGGGCAGATGGAGAAAAGCTCATATTCTCTCTAACAGAACCCAGAAGTGTCTCTTCATCTACCTTGTGGCCAGGCACACGCTTCGTTGCTGCTCTGTGATTTAATTCAGAGGAGAGATAGCTGCTGCAATTTCAATTGATATATAAAAATAGCTGGTTGCACTAGACACTGTCTGACGTCAATGGGATCATTAAAAAGCAGTGGCCAGTCTGCAGACTGTCTCTGTGGAAGCGACTGAAGGTCAGTGTGCAGACACTAAAGCCATATCATTTTTCCTTTTGACAGATAGCCATCTTCTCCTATTGCAAGATAATTTTCATCAATCATTTAGCTAACATGTGGTCCAATTTCAAGGTGTTTTTTTTTTTTCACTAAATCATGCCACATAATCCTATATAAACGGTCAGCCAGCCACGTATGAGAGATGTTCATATCCTGTGGGCATGGTGGAAATGGACAGTGGGGACCTTTGGAAATTTCTCAGTAGACTCAAGTAGATGCAAGCCCACAGACTAGCTCTTGTTGGGTTTTTTGTTTGTTTCCAACCATAGGCATGTGTGCTGAAATTTCTAGAAGGGACTGATGCAGGAAACCACTGAACAGGAAGCGATACAGTGCAGAGGCTCACTTACAAGTTCTTTCCAGGAGATGGAGCTCATACCCAGAACCAGAGGTGACTATCAAAATGCCAGATGGGATCAAGCTCAGCAGTTGCCAATTCGCTCTCCTGTAGAGTGTTCTGCTGCCCTTTCCTTTGATAGAGAGTCTCTTCCCTATTCCTCACCATTAAGTTGAATTCTACCCACGCTGCAAGTGACCCTGATGTCTTGCCCAGACACACTGGCATTATATCATCTTCCCCTTCTTGACTAAACTACTCCAGCTGACAGACACAGCCCTAGTTCAGACCTTCAGCGGAAGTCTTTCTCTGTTTCACAAAAGAATGCTCTCCCGACCCGTTTACTGTACCCTCCCACCATTGTTCCCCACACCCCAGTACAATCTTGTAAACAATCAGTCTGATTATGTTGGCCCAGCTGCATACCTTTTAACCAGGCCAACTCATCCCTGTTCTAGCCTGAGTCCAGTTAAACCAATCTTTGGCTCTCCCAGGCTTGGGACCCTTGATTTTACTCTATCTTTGCTTTTCCATACTCACCCATTCCTGCAACCACTGGCCTTGTGATACTCTGGATTTCATCTATCCTGCTCACCCCTCAAACTTGACATATTTGGCTTTCTTAATGTTGAATAGTTATATTCTCTTTCAAACGTGATTTGTAATAGTCTTATGACTACTTGAGTAACCATTCTGCTCAACAGATATCCAGAGGAAGTCTCATGCTAGACCATGACTCCCCTGCTTCTTGGGAACACATCAGACACCACTCATTACCTGCAGGATAAAACCCATGGCACCATACACAGACCCCCAACCCACCATTCTAGACTCGTCTACCATTCCCCACCACACAGCTTAATGTCAACCACTGAGCCCACACAGCCTTTCATTTTCCGGTCTTTTGCCATGCCATGTCTTAGGCTTGTAAAATGTGTTTTACAATTTTTCATTTGACAAGTTCAACCTTTAATATCAAACTCAAATATCATCATCCTCAACCAATTTAATTGATCCTGTGTGTTCCCATGGAAATGCATATATATTTCTAGCACTTATGCTTTATAACTGTCAAAAGTTCATTTGTTTTTCCCCCTAAAATTTGATTTTTCACAATGGAAGAAACTGATATTTTATTTATCTCTTTATTCTCAGATAGAGATTTTTACACAGTCTGTCAAATGATGGTTCCTCAACAAGTGTTTGTTGAATGAACAAACAACCTACACCATATGTCTGAATACATCTTTATTTTTTTACCTGTACTGTCTAATAATTATTTTTCATTTGTGAATCAGTAACTCTGATTAATCATAAGCATGATGTATAACAACTATTTTTAAACTACCCTATATGGCACCTAGGTCCGTCTTAAGGATTTATACTTGAACTATGTTCTGTTTCTTAATATTAGCCTCTGGTTTATATTTAATCTATATTGTAACATTTTCATCTATGAACACACCCTTTCATACTTGAAATTTTAGCCTTTACTATTTCTCAGGGCAGTAAAATCGTAGGGAATATTGTTCCACATCTTTATTTCTACTTACAATGGCTCCAATCCTAGCTCAATGGAACTGAAAGAAGAAAGTCACTTAGGTGGTGAAGGATGAAAGCTGGCAAGGTCATTTAACTGGAGGGCCCGTATGGGAGAACACTGGTCACAAGAGATATTCTTTATAGGTGTTGCCTCTGGTCATGTCTGTGTCCTGCTGTCATCATGCAGTACAACCCTAGTAGTCTAGAGGGAGCCCTGTTCTAATCCAGGCTCTTTTCCTACATAGACTTGGAGATGTTCACCTGTTTCTTAAATGTGTACCTACAGTCACTTTACCCAGCATCGGCTCAAGAAGTCCTCCCATCACACAAGTATCTAAAATTCATTACGTCCAAAGTTTGAGCCAATGATCCACCTTTCCAAATGTGCACATCCTGAAATTTCTTCCACGTACCCAATCAGCACAACAATTTATTGATTTTCCCAAGTTAAAAATATGTGAGTAACATTGGACCCTCTTTCTTCTTAACCCTCATATTGAATCAAACACTAAATCCTGTTTGCAAATCTACTCCCTTTTCTCATTGCCTTTTTTCTACTTCAACTATCATCATCTCCTGAGTTCTTGCAAAATATTTTATTTGGCCCTTCCAATTTATTTTCCAAATAGTATCCAGGGAAATTTAACAAACAAATATGATTACTTCCCTCTCTTGCTTAAAATCTTTTAATGGCATCAGATTGCCTTTAAAATACAGTCCACAAGACCTTGTGTAACCTCTTTAGCTCCTTCTCAAGCTCCTCCCTCCTCCAGGTTCATGATCCTCCCCAGAGTTCTCTCTGATGCATGAGCATTCCATGCTTTCATTGAATGCTGTTCCCCATGCTCCCCTGAGCCTTTCTTCTCCTTCAACTGGCCCTCACCTACTTGTCCTTTCACACTCAATTAAAGCATCACTTCTAGGAGCCTACTATGACCCCCAGATTAAGTCAGATAATTCTTTTGTAGGTCCACTCACAACTCATGACTTTCAATTCATATAGCATATTACATTTGTGATTATGTCATTATTTGTATAGTAATTAGTTTTAGCTTCCTCTGCTTTAATGTAAAATTGTCCAGGAGGACAAGTATGTGTACTCTTATATCTTGTTCACCTCTGTATCTATAGGATATATGAGAGTACCTGGAAAATACGTGTTTCAATTAGAATATCGATTCAATCACTGAATGAATGTCTCTTCTATATGAGAGTTCAGCTATTTATTGAGATTCTGAATTTTTCATTAGGCTTGGGTATACATCTTTGTAGCTAAACTGATGAAAACAGATGAAATATTAGACTAAACATTATTCTTTTTGGGAAAATTGACATCTTTTTAACTGCCTTGCTAAGAAGCTCTTCACACTTGAAAACAGTATAGACAGGAAGACAACAAGCTCTACCCATAGCCTTTCAAGACACCCAAGAGGTTTGTGATTCTGAACCTGTGTTAGCTAATTGCCTACGTTGGCACATCACTGGGGAGTCAGACCTTGTCTTTTTGTTTAAGTGCTTCAGTAAATATGTGTTTACATCTTGTTGGGCAGATACAGGTTGTAACTAATCACTGAAAACCACCTCTAAGCAGCTGTTAATGGAAAAATGCAGAGCAATCAAATCAAATCAATAATGATGGCTAAGAGCAATTGCAGAAAGAGGTGGCATAATTAGACTTCATATTGTCTGGCTTGTTTCAGGCCACTTGGAATGTATTTTTGGCTTAAACATACTTACTGTAACAATGCTGTTATTGCTAACTTTTTCAGCACTCTTGGGAATAGATTAGATTTTATGACTTTTTTTCCCTTATACCTTCTATTTTAGTGCAAAGAATATGAGCTTAGAAGCCAGGCAGGTTTGGGTTGAAATCCTACTTACAAATTTTGCAATGCTCTGACATTCCTATCGTTTGAGAGGTCCTGTTTGTTCTACTTTGTGGCTGTTCTGATTGAAATAAATAACACATATAAAATGCCAGGCAGATAATAGAAGTTGGGTAAAATTAGTCTTCTGTTACCACACACCACCCCTTGATTTCCTCCTTCTTTCTTTTTCCTTACCCCAACTCCCTTGTCTTGGTCTTCCTGGTCTGTGAAGGCTCCTGGTGACTTTCTTTAATCTCTAGGGTACTGGGTGGCTAGAGTGTTGGCTTCCAGATTCTCCAGAATCCTGTAAGTGAGGGAAATTCAAGCCTTCCTTAAGCACATTGGTAACTAGTGAAAAATTCCACTTCTCTATTTTTCTGATGAAGTGTCTGTTTCCATTGACTGACGAGTTTACAATCTTTCTTTAGTATGTTCTATGTCCACCTGTTGGAGAACAATAACTTAAATTATTAGATGAGCTCATCTAGAATCTCATTGCCTGGGTGTAGTGGTATAATTGTGGTAGGGAGGGAAGTAAATGGCATAGAGAAATTCTGATGGGCAATTATAACATAGTCTAGTGA
Source organism: Desmodus rotundus (assembly GCF_022682495.2). Taxonomy (NCBI): domain Eukaryota; kingdom Metazoa; phylum Chordata; class Mammalia; order Chiroptera; family Phyllostomidae; genus Desmodus; species Desmodus rotundus. The sequence continues at coordinate 204,101,067 of NC_071387.1, forward strand.
AAAATCATGAAGTCTGTAGTAGTATGAGGACATGGGCAAAAATCATCCTTTGCTCATCAGCTTTGTCAACTTGAATAGGTCATTTAAAATCTCTGAACCTCAGTTCCTTTATTTATAAAATGAGATGTTTTTCTGGTAGGGTTTTGTGAGAGTTAAATGAGACAATGCACGTGTAAAGTTTATTTTAACAAGGGAAGCATTCTAAATATTGTAATTTTGTTTCCATAAAAGAAGGCAAAGTGTGATTCCCAATATAAGGCCTTCTTCAGCATCTGAAGAAGAGGGACTATGTATCTGGAAAAAAACTATAATGAAGGCTAGCCAATGGAAGCAGAGGGAGAGGAAGGAGATCAACATTTGTTCAATTCTTAGAGATTCATGGGGCATAGAAATTGTAACTCATACTTTTCTGGTAAATATCCTGGAGGGAAGGAAGAAAACCCTGGACTCCTCCTGCCTTATCAAAATATCTAGAATCCCATGGATGCCTACAAGGCATTCTAAGAAAGTAAAAAAGCTCTGCTCGACTCCTTACTCACAGAACTGATCTGGACCAGGGACTGGACATGAAGATGAACGAGTTGTTGCTCAAAAGACTTTAAATGATAAAAACAGAGCCCACACATAGTCCCCTCCCAAGTAGCCCATGGAAAATAGAGGAACTGACTAACTGGGCAGGTTCTGCTCACTCTGGTACCCCTCTCCGAGTTCCTTCTCATCTCTGGGATATAGAACTGAAGTCAAAGCAATTGAGGCCAACCTGAAGAGTAAATAGAGGCAATGGCCCCCACAGGGCACGATTTCAGGGGTGTTGGTGAAGTCTTTGTGGAGGACATCTGTATCTGTGCCTGACTAGAGCACCTTCTCACATCTGCTAGTAGCAGAGCTCTGACTTTCCTTGTAAGTCACCACATCCCCATTCTCAGGCCATGGTCACGGGCACACTGCTTGCTTGGAAAATTGACTTCGGCCCAACTCAGACCAGTGGGACTCAATTCTGTTTCTTGGTTGAAACTGTTGGGAAAAACAAGTACTCTTTGGTCATCATGTCTCAGTGTGGGAAAATCCTACTTAAATATAGTCAACACAGAAGAAAGTGAAACCGAGAGATGGAGGAAATCAAGCCCTGGTGATAGGATGTGAGATTCCAGACACTGTTATCCCCGAGGCTACTGCTTTTTCAGATTTGATTAGCTTGAAAAGCATGCCCCCTGTTTTTTGGGCTTAAATTAATTTGAGTTGGATTTCTACCACTTACAATCTGAGAAGGCAAAAATGAATTTGGACTGAGAAGGTGAAATCGGCCTGGCCATGCAGCGGGTGGGAATCACAGGCACAAATAAAGCCAGCTCTGCAGAGTGAACAGGAAATGCCCTTCCTCCCAATCACACACCGCAGCTCTGAGGTGCCATAACAACCCCTGTCTGTAGTGACTACGGCTATTTGAAATGAGATCAGTAAAAATGAAACTCCCTACTCTACATGCAGGGTGTAATCACTTTGACACAGGGAAGCAGCCTCAATTCACAGCCCAGGAGCAGAACTTCAGATAAGGGGCCACATGCCACAGCTCTCCTGACTTTGTGGGGCCAAAAACAACGGGACCATGGGACCCTTTGCAAAGAAGCCTGGTTTGCTTCGAGCCTATCAAAATAGCATTGTGCCTGAAGTTCATCCAGACTTCACCCTTTCACAGAGCCCCGTAAGAACTAGATATTTTCCTTTGTTTGGTGAGCTGGTCCATATTTCATTTTCTGTGTGACCTCTGTCATAGCGATGGGCAAATGCATCTGATCTCCTGGGACCACAAGTAGTTACTGGTGGTTTTAGGTCGACTAGGTTTGGGAAACAAAAGTGTTTTAATTATTATAGGCTTTTTTTCTATAATAACTCCACCATTTAAATTGGCTTTATAATTAAAGATCTGCTCATTTATTCTCCCCCCAAAATACCTCTTGGAAAAGTCAATACTGTGAAGCAGTTGCTTTCAGGTGGGCCGCATAGCCGAGCTGCTCAGAGTAGAGCCCCTGTAGTAGCATCATTTGGGGGCTTGTTTGAAAGGCAGAACCTGGGGCCCATTCCTGACTTGCTGAATCTGAATCTGCATTTGGTTACGATTCTGATGACTGAACAGTAGGTTTGAGAAGTGCAGCTCCAGAAAGCCCTAGGCATTTCCATAGGGCTCCCCAAGAAACCAGGAAGGTAAGAGAGGGGGAGACAAGGTTATTGGCCTTTCCCTTATGAAAACCATCCTGTAATATATTATTTTGTGAGTGTTGCTTTTCTGCAAATGTTTCTTTAAAGGAAGAAACATTTGAAAACCCCTTCCTTAAGCCCAATTAATACTTCATTGTGAATGAGCTCATCTAATTGTTTGGGAGGAAACAGGTTTTGTTCAGGGTTGTTAGGAGTAGGGCAACTCCCATGAAAGGGAAGCTGGAAACTTGAATATCAAGTCCCCTCCCCAATCTTGTCATTTGTCCATGTATGGAGATGGCTGCTGGCATTGGGTGCTTGTTTTTTAGGCCACACGCTTCTGGGGTCCTAGAATGAGTCTGAAATAACAAAACTGGGAGGGTGAGTCCCTCAGGGGCCTTTAGGACAATTTCCTGGGAGAAGAAAAAGCCGGGAAGGTAAATTTGACCAGGAATAAAACCTTGGTCCTCAGAGGGGAGCAGTGACTTGGAGAACAACATGATGGCTTTCTCTGGGGTAATTTCTGCCTCGAGTCCATAGATAAGAGAGAGACAGAGGTAGAATGGGGGATGGGGCTTCATCTAAAAAGTTGAATGAGCTTTTCACCCCCGATCTCAGGTAATTATCAGGACACAAGGGCCCTTCTGTCAGAATGTAACCTGCAGGGAGGAGAAGCATTTCCTCACCTACCTTCACTTGCCCACAGACCACTTACCCCTTTCTCCCACAAGGACTTGACCTTTGCAGTGATGCTGAGCCGGGGATGAGCCATGCCGACTGGGCTGATGGCTGGGTCTGATGGAGAAGGGGCACCAAGAGTGGAGCCTGGCACGGCATCGAAATGAGAAAACAACAGAAGCCAATGGGCAGAGGCCATGGAGTTTTTAAGTTAAGCACACAAGAGACATCTTCTGGTGACTCAGGAAAAGGTGAGGAAGGGGACAGTCTTCCAAAAGGGTGCGTGAGCAGAGGTCTTGTGTGCAAGCAGGAGGCTCTGGAATTCTAGTTCATGTATTCATGCAACCCCACTGGTATCTGCAAGCAGATGAGGAGTGAAAAATTCAACAAGAGATTGTGTTGAAGTTCAAAACGTAATCCCCTTCCTCCACCCTTTCTCAGCTCCTTTTAAACAGATGCATCAGAAGCCAAGTTCCCCTGGGTAAATGTTCTTTGCAGAGTGTGCGTTCACTTTACAGCTAAGAAACCGGGTCTCTCTGAAGTTGGGGAGAACACCGTGCAGTGCACTCCCTGCACTCCCCCCAGTTCTCTCAACATTGCCAGTATTCCTCCAAGGAGCACAGGAGGTGGAGGGTACTGACTTGGACTTTTCCGAACCTTCCTAATCACCTCACCGTGATCAGCACATTCATGGTCCTTATCAAGCGCTGGTCCACCAGCTGACCGGGTCACAACAGTCACAGTTTCATTCCTCCAGTTCTGAATAGGTTTCAGTAACTGCCATGCCCTGGGGAAACAGAAATAGCTAAGATGTGCCCCTTACCTTCAAAGCTCAAATCAAAGATGAATAATCTGAGAGTCAAATGAGAAAATAATTATTGGTTCTAAATTAATACTTTCTGCCTTTTCCTCACGTCAAAATAGAAACCAGTCTGCAGGCACATTTTTTTGTCCCCAGAATGAAAGAGCACAATTGAATAATAGCTGAGCAGTTGTGTCGGGGCACAAGGTTTTTTCTTATTTATTTCTTGGCAAAACCCCAGCAGTCGAGCTGACATCCCTACGAGGAGAAGAGTGTGAGTGGAGAAAACATTCTTCCCAGAACTGCTCTGGGAACTGCGAGCCTTGGCCTTTTCACCGCCCCCTGCCTGTCACTTACGGCACTACCTCCCGCCTTCTGGAATTTTATGTCCTTCACTTCGCCCAGTGGCTCTGGATGGCTCCAGGAACATTTCCATCACAGGAGTGAAGGATGACTACGGTAGAAGGTGCCTGGCTACATTCAGGTTCACTTCCTGCCACTTAATTCCAGGGCAGCCATCATTACAGCTCATTACTAAGATCATATATTGACCCACACGCGGAGAGAGCCAATGATGAAAGCGGCCATCACAGTATAGTAAGCCAGTGTCACTTTTTGCTGAAAAAGAACTACTTCCTCCAATTCCAGATGATATTTTCTCTCTTTTGATCTGGGAAGCATCACCACCTCTTGTACCCTGTGTGGAGGAGACACTTCCTCACTTCTGCAAGGTCAGCCTCTCCCGTCAAGAAAAAGCAGTTTCATCAGAAGCCCTGGAGGACCGTGCCTGTGGAATGTGGCGTCTGAACTGTCCAGAGTCCTGTACCTGGCCTCCTGTACACAGTGGTGTGGATGTGGCGTGAAGAGAAGAGGGGCCCGCTCTGCATGACCGACCTCCTTCTAATTATGCTCGCTGTAGAAATGGGTCTTTCTCTCTCAGGCTTTCAGTATTACTTCCTGAGGATATTACTTTGGAAAGGTCATTGTGATTAAATGTATGTTTATTTGTTTGAGGACAAAATGGTGCCCCTATCAGCTCTGGTGAAAAACTAGCAAAGTTGTGCTTCATCCATTTTCCCAAAAAACATTTTAGAAATGATTGTAGTACTCAGCAGGGAGCCGGCCATATAGCAGGCAAGTGTTTGCTGAATGACCGAATAAGCGTACAATGGCTCTGATGAAATGGTAGCAGTGTTAAGGACAAAGATATGATTGTATGGAGTATTATGTGCAGATACAGACTGTTTCACAAATGTGGAGGTCATTACCGCTTTATAAATAGAAACCCTCTAATGTCATGAACCTATTAGTGTATATAACAAGCAGAGCTTTCGGGAGACTTATCCAAGTTCAACTTCAAAGATAACCTTGGACCACATCTTTTCTTGCTGGATTATCTTTATAATACTATTCCAGTGCTTAAATTTTGTTTTAAGTATGACTTGAACCCCAGCACATAGGGTTTATTTGGTGAAATACAAAGGCAACTTCACTCCTGAAGTGTTTCGTGCATTGGGCATAATGGAAGTTCAGCAAAAGTTGATTTCCTTCACCTTAAGCTTTTAACCTCAAGAAGGTGTTTTATACTATTGTTATACTATATTGCTGTAATAATGCTACATCAATACCAGCTTTTGTGTGGTAATACCAGAATCTAAGAGCACCAGACCTCAGAGACACCTGACTTTGACATAGTGGAAGCACTCATGGCATTGCCTTTATTGGTGGAGAATGTGTTTTTTCACAGAGGAGATCCTAATATAATGATTCATATTTCCTAAATGGAATTATATGTTCTAATGTTGTGAGTGATGTCCTATTTAAGAGTTCCACTTTTGTGGGTCTTATAACAAAGCACTGATAAATATGAAATGAAAATTTAAAGATAACTGGTACCAGGACTTTATTAGGCATTTCACTGGATACAAAGAAACTTTTTCCTACATTAAGAACACAATCATATTTAAAAAATTCACATTTGCTAAACAGAATTGTCAGCAGGTATTTCCTTTACACCACATTTATTAAAGTATCAATGACCAGATCCTAAAAAGAGAAGGCACAGATCTGTCTCCCTCTGGTGAATTTCTGGAGTCCAGTGAAGGACTTGTCACCAGCCCTGCAAATTCCCATCCCTTAGAAATGAAGCAAATCAGCCCAAATGTGGGCAAGCGGGGCCATGAGAGGGAAATGTTATAGGGTTGGGATTTTCTTACCACTCATGGGAATTTCAAGAGAGGTAGGTACCAAAAATGTTCTAAAACTCCATCCACATTCAGATCATGTCAAGGATTTGCTGTTGAATACAACAGTATTTGAAAACTCTATTTTAGGAATTCCACCATGGTTCTCTTTTCTGCAAACTGTTCTAGAAACTGGCCTTAGACCTCCCTGTTCTTACTCTGAGGTGTCTTAGGTTTCCAGTTCCTCAGGAAAAGTGCTGGTTGTTACAATTTGCTTTGGTGAGTCTCTGCCACATGCTAACTTCATTGTCCGAGTCCCTTACCTGCTGCCCAATCTCCTGAGAAGGCACCCACAGGGGGTGTCTATTCCTCAGACTCTGTCCTCTTCCTCCGGCCATCAACAGAGTTCCTTTCTGTGTCAGATTTCTTTACAATTCCATTGGTGACCAGTTCTAGTCTAATAAAAATAATCTGTGGTAAGGTGATAATGAGGTGAGTAATGAGTAATGGATTAGCTTCTCTGAAAGAGAAAGAGACTGAATGGTTACCTCTCTGAAAGAGAAAGAGACTGAATTTTAAAAGGTCTTGGTAGTGTGTTAGAAGGAGGTGTCACTTTCTGGAGGCATTTGTCCTGGGTGGGTGTTTTGGTTGTCCCAAATATTGGAAAATGCTCCTTAAGGAGTGATGGGGGACAATTTGCATCTCACAACAGGCCAATGAATGGAAATTTTGAATGTGGTGGCATGAATCTTATAAAGATTACATCCTTGCTAATTCCATCTATATGCGAGTTGGTCCTTCATAAAGCATTCGTGGGACTTGGCATGAATCAACATTTTCCTTCATGAAGGGTATTAGGACTAGAGATGTTCATGAGGTATCTTAACATGCGGGTACGGGAGGGAGGTAGGGTTTCATCCCTTCTAGGTAGCCCAGCTGAAAGAGAGAGGCAGGATGAGCAGCATTGCCAGATAAGAGAAAAAATTACAGGACACCCAGTTAAACTTCAATTTTGGATAAACAATATATTTTTTAGTTTGTTTCATGAAATATTTGGGAAATTCTTATACTAAAAAATATTTATTGTTTATTTGAAATCTAAATTTCACTGAGTGTTCTGTAGTTTATCTGGGAACCCTAAATATGGGAGAAAAAAAAGTAATGAGGATGGAGAAAGAGAGGAAATAAGATGATTAACATTCCAGACTCCGATCCCAGGCCCAAGGAAGCTCACAGAGTTTTTGCCTTGAGCGTGAGAACCTATGCAGATGCTCAACCTAGTCATGAGTTTTTTACACCCGGACTACACAAGGGCAAGTAGCAAAAGTGCAAAAGAGTGTTGCACGCTTGTTTTTGGAAAGAAAACCATGTTCGGACCACTTAATGTTGATGGGTCTTTAGCGACTCTCAGAGAGCCAAGGAAGTCCATCTTTCTTGAGAAGATCCAATTTTTAAAAAGTCATGCTTTGTAGAAGCAATTTTTTTTCATGGACAACTTATCCTCCTAAGCAAAATGGGTTCCATGTTTGGAAGAGCAGCTTTGGAGGTGAACTGGTTCTGTTGGTGATAGAAACAAATGTGAATTTAATCTCATCGTATGACTATGGATTCAATAAATTAATGGATGTTTGCAACCTTTGAGAAGCACAGGGTGCTCCGCAAGCTGAACTATTGTCTGTGGTTTGTGGGAAATTCAGATAAGTTCTAAAGTACATCCCTCATATGACTGTGTAAAAGACATCATTTCTCTTTAAGTTTTAATCCCAAATTGCAACAACAACAAAAAATGGCAATGAATTAAGGCTGGTCATAATGTGCCCTTTTTCTTTAGGATAAGTTTGATTTTCTTATAAGATACAATATGCTTACACACAAAACACATACAAGCAGATACTTTTGACTCATACAAATGTATACGTTTAGAACTAATACCTAAAAATAGTCTCACACATGAAATAAAAATTACACAGTTATCAACAGGCTCAATCAACACAATTTACAGATTCTACAGAACATTTTACCATTGTCATGGGGGAAACGAAACAAACAACTTACAGCATCGTGTACAACTGCACGGACCACAGGCGCCACCGATAAGTTATGGCAAATACAGCATTTACACCACTGTGTCACTGAAGTCCAGCTGAAAAGACTAAAGTGCGGTAAAATAAAAGACTTTTCAAAACCTTGTTTAGCATATCCTGAGGGGCTCTGTGCATAATTTTCTATTAGCAGGTCAAAAGGCGAGCACTCTTGCTAAGGAGCCCTCATTGGCATGAGTGAGATTGTGTCACTGGACCTGCAAAACTATAGAACTGAAAAACTCATGAACATGCATTTCCTGAGACTTCCAACTTTCCAGTCTAAAAGCTGAACCGGGGAGAGAACCTGGACAGGTAACCCTGGCTAAAATAAGTCAGAACATCAAAGAACTTAAAGCAACTTTAAGTAAAGATCAGGGTTGGCTGGTTTGTCATTTATATTCAAATCCACATTCAATTCACCAGCTTGATGGCTAATTGACTATTACTGCTAGGCATTTCTTATTTATCATGGTCTCATTTTTTTCATTAGTTTCCTAGTGATTTTTCTCTTCTTAAATAACTAAATATTGGAATTTGGTTTACTCCTACTCAGATTGGAGGCATTGATTTTGAGCGTTAAAATGGCAACAGAATTAGGCTGAGTGATGACCGTTTCCCCTTGAATAGTGTGTGAGTGTATCTGCACATGTGTAGACACATAGGTGTATACATGCCAAACGCTTTGTGTTCTAGCACATTCACTATTAGGTGGCACTCCGTGAAAAGTGATTTTCCCAATATGGCTGAAAGTGAAGACTGAGGTCATCATACAGAATATCCTAAGGCTTTTAAAAGATGCCTCCTCATCTCTGCACTCATATAATCATATGATACTTGTAATCGTGTACTAATAAGGGAGACATAAATGATAATGGCAGGAGCATTCAGTTCGGTCCTTCAACATTACAGACAGGAAAGCAAACCAAAAAATGATACTCTCGGCATATTTTCCCTCATCCCATCCACTCCTTTGACTTCCTGCTGTAGATTGGGTAAAAGTTGGATTTTATTTCTGTGCTTTGCCTTGCAGAATTTGTGGCACAAAGTCTTAAGAAACAAGCAAAACAAAAAGTGCACCAAGGTGTACCTCCTACCATCTTGGGGCCTATCTGTAGCCCTTGACCCCTAGCTTGTCTGGAAAGACACTGCCCAGCCAAGACAAGAAGCGTAGGCTGAGGGAAAGCTCTGATTGCATACGCCTAGTCCTCCAGCTCTTTATTAAGGCCCATAGCCAGCTCCGTCAGTGTGCTCCAGTGCAGGGCTGATAAACAGAGGCAGCCATAGGCACCTTCTCTCTATCCCCCTTCCAAAGGAATCCCTGCTAGTGAACTCTCCCCAGCTGGAAGGCCCACAGTTCATTTCAACATGCTTCCTCCTTTAGAAATTAAGGCAAGTCCCTTTCTCGGTGCCGCTATATAGGTACTGTGTGCCCATGTGGAAACAATAACATTGGCTTGAAAGTACCTTTTGTCAAACAAGTTTCTTTGTGCATATCATTAGTGGCAATAGAAAACTTTCTCCAGTTCAGAAATTGCACATTCTAATCCTTCAGCATATTTTTTCCCAGCACCGAAATGACAAATATAACAAAGCTAACTCTAAGCAAACTTTATAAGAAAGCATCTAAGTTCAAGAAAATACAACATAGTTACCTCTGTATTTTATTCATTTTCCATGAATATGTGGAAATATCTGCTTCCTATCATATTTCTAAGTTAACTCCTTGTGTCATTTCAAGTGTGCTTGGCTAAAGATCCTCCTGAGGAATGATGAATAATGAATAGTCAGAGAGAAAATCTGCCCCAAAAGCAAATTCACAGGACATAAACTTCAATAATCCATAGTCCTTTAAAAAGGATTCCTATTCAGTTGTACACAGAGCAAGTGAAAGGGGTAGAAAGACAATAAAACTGCAAAGCAGAAAGAAAACTATCTTTGCAAATAATTAAGTCCCAAGCTAGATTATCTTTACAAAAATATTTGAATATGATCAGCAACTCTACTCTCAAAGCTCCCATCACCCTTTTTCAGACATTGTTAAGGGTTTCACAGTCTTAAAATTAAATTATTTAATATTATCAATGTTTTCAGTTGAAAAGAAGAATTTGATTGTGTCTGTCCATGTCTGTGTGTGTTTGCATGTGTTTGTGTCTCTCTGCCTGCACGGGAGTGGGTATGTAATGGCATGTTGTGGGGGGTGAGACCTACACACTGCTGGGATGTAGAGCATATCTGTTGCATGTACATGCATGCTACTTGGTCTCCCACACATACTACACACTTTTTATAAACATGCCACTCAGTATAAACAGTTTTTCTCCCCTGCAGTTGCTAATGAATAATATTTTCTGACAATGAGCATTTATAATCTTATCAACTCTTAATTAGTTATAATCTTGACGTACACAATCTTGGAATCAACTGCCTCGCCTAGGTCTAAGAGATTTAACCACGTGGCTGACATCTAAATTAAAGCCGAGGGCATGCTTTTATTTCTCTATGGCCCCACTATACACGGACTGTGTTTTCCCAAGAAACTACTGAGGTGTAATTATTTCTAAACATGAAGATAAAATAATCCATAATTTTAAGAATTTCAGCAAATTTTATCGATTTTTATAAATGCCTCACAAAATTCCTGTGAGGCATATAGATAAAGGTTATTGTGCTCTTTTAAGATTATTTTAGAGTTGTTAAATATCACAGAGACAGCAAGGAGGAAACAACACTCACAGTTGAGTTATTTTTCTCCCGGTACAACTGGACTTTCAAATGTTGGACCACAGGAACGTTTGCCTCTGCCCCGTTCCTGGCCCTGGGGGAGGACAGACCCCAGAAGGGCCGAATCAGTTTTCATTAAGTCTGCTCAGATCACACGTATTTAAGAATCTGCCAAAGATGGTTCATGGATCCTTGAAATCTCACAGGCATGGTTTCAAAAGAATTGTTCTGATTCCTTCACTCACCCTTCCTTTGCCTTCAACTTTAAGGAAAAAAAAAAAAAAACCTCAAATTAACACGTCTTGAGATATTCTCCTCAAAATCTGGAATTTAGATTTATATAATTGGAAATCCCAATTTGATAAGAAAGCTTGCACAATCTTTCATTTCTTTCTTCTTTCTTTTCTTCCCCTTTTTTAAAAAGATCAAGTAAATTATTAGGCTTTTGTAAGAGTTCTTTGCAAAGTTTTCTGATTTCAGCACACTCTTCATTCATAATTTTTCATTTAGTGGACGTTTGCAGGGCAATATTATTAAGAGATTCTTGAGTTAAAATAGCAACCATCCCTTCCACCTCCCCCCATTTTTCACTATAGAGTTGGCACGAATAGTTCTCCCACAGAATTGTTTACTCTCTATTTATAGCTGCCTTAAATAGAAATACTGTGAAACACTATTATTTTCATATAACACAAAAATCACTGGTTACAGCCTCCAATATTAGTGATGCAGGGAAAATGACTCGCATATTTTCCATGACCAAAAGTTAGCGATGATTGCCCAATTGCAGATGACTACAGAATATTATGCCAAGTCCCACACGACAAATAAATTTTAGTGCAACAATGTAGTAAATGTTCTGTTGGGACACTCAATTGTTTTGAGTCCCGTACAGTATCTGATGAAAAAGAGAGCATGAGAGAGGGAGCGGAAAAGTTCAATCAGAAGATACAGAGAGCGCGTAGATCTAGGCTGAAGTCAAAAACACAATCAAGTAAACACTCGCGAGTTATACGTCACAAAGACTAATTCTGAAAAACAAAATTCACTGGTCTTTTTTAAAACCTCTAACACTAGAAGTAGATTTTGCTCATCCAATGGGAAATGAAATATTTATACTAATGCAGACTATGATAACAATCACTCGAGAAATGGATTCCCCCTTTTCCCACCCACTACCAGCCCTAATTCCCTCTGAGACTCAGTGGAATAGGAAGATCAGCGTGTTTACAGATAATATGCCTAATACAATGTGTCTTCTCTATCTTAAACTCATGAATGCTCAGAACAGTACTATCAAGTGTTGGCTTCTCCTTCATCAAAGACATAGTTGAGCTTTATGACGGTGCTGATGAAATCACCAAGTTCTACAAAATCGGCAGTGACGATATTGATGCCGCTCTCTCCTGGCTTCTGCGTGCGGACCCACTGCATCATGGCGGGGAGAGCTCTGAGAAAGGAGAGAAAAAGAGAAGTCACAGAGGGCAAGATGCTGCCTTTCCAGCTCACAATCCCCAGGCTTCCCTTTAGTATTCTTCCTTATTAAGGTAAACGTCCCAGCTATAGAATGGAGAAACAGGGCCAAGTGGACAATGGTAAGCGCTTCACTTCGGCAGAGACTCTGTGGGAGAAGTATTCACCATATTGGTCTCTACTGGTCGTGGCATTTTGGAGATCTTGGGTGCTGTGAGAGTTTAGAGTGAAGCTTCTCCTCTAAGAAAACATTCTGGCACTTGTGTTTTGGTTTGGCACTGTGTGACTGCAAACTCTGCAAAGCTATGGGTGGCTAAGGTCAGAGATGAATGCACACACTTAGCAAACATTTATTATAAACCCAATATTTTCAGGAAATGTGCTAGATACTGTAAATAGACATAACAACAGAAATCCCTGCATCTGAAGAGTTGATGATTTGGTGGTGGGCAGGCAGGTGGGCAAGAGAAGAAAATATTAATATATTACAATCGAGGCTATTCTTCTAAACACATCTATTATACATATTTAATCCTCACCTGAGGATATGCTTATTGATTTTAGAGAGAAGAGAAGGAGGAGAGAGGGACAAACATTGATGTATGAGAGAGAAACATCAATTGGTTGCCTCCTGTACACTCCCTGACTGGGGATTAAGCCCACAACCTAGGTATGTGCTGTGGCCAAGAACTGAACCCACAACTTTTTGGTGTATGGGACAATGTTCCAACCAACTGAGCCACCCATCCAGGGTGAGCACCTATTACATTTTAATTACCATTGAAGGTACTTAGAAAACTTGAATGAACAAAATAGATAAAAATTTCCACCATTATGGAGCTTATTTCTAACAAGGAGAGACAGACATTAAAAAATAATCACAAGAAAATTATATCATTTGATTGGAGGGAATAAGTGCTATAAAAAAAAGAGCAGAAAAGGAGTAGGAGTGTGGAGGTAGAGAGGAGTGCTACAAACTGCAAGTTAAAATAGGGTAGTTTGTAGGCCTCATTGATAAGGGGGACATTTCTGCAAAGGTTGGGAGGAGACAAGGAAGTTAGTCACATGGATTTCCAGGGAAAGCATTTCAGCTCCTCCTGTAGCCCTAAAGGGGTCGCATGCTTAAGCTCGGAGAAAGAAAAGGGAGTAGTGAGAGTTGAAGTCAGAGGGATAATGAGGAAAGCGGGTAGGGTACTACAGGACATTGTAAGGGCTTTGAGTGACATGGGGAGTCTTTGGAAGATCTTGAGCAGAAGAGTGGTGTGAGCTGACTTTCTGACTTTTATTAGAGAAAATGGTTCATGACCGTAACAGCATAAGGGAGAGTCCTCTGCCCAGTCTGGGAAGTCAGGGAAAGCTTTTCACAAGAACGCTCCCTGAATGTGGCGGGATCAGCAAGATTTAGTGGAGTTCAGGTAGGAATGCAGGATGGAGAATGGTGTAACGAATTTTCAGGCAGAGGACATACCACTTCTTTATTGGCAGAGGTACACGTGTCTTCAGGAGTAAAAGATGCAAACACAAAAATACAAGAGATGTTAAGAATGATACACACTATCCTATGACAGCACATTGAAGGAAAATCTACTATGACTTCACATGGTAGGAAGGGATAAATAAACTGGCCTGAGAGGTGAGAGTACAGTAACAAAGAAAGTGTGAGGATACACATGTGAACATTAAACTCGCGGATGACATGGAGGAGCAAAGACAAAGAGAAGGGGAAGGGGGAAGAAAAAAAATGATGTGGTTAAGAATCTCAAAGAAGTTATATCACAAAATTTAAAGAAGTCTTGAAGATATGGGAGAGATAAGAAAGAACCAGATGATAGAAGGCTTTCAGACATCTAGAACAACTGAAAGCTGTGAACCAGGGAAACAATATGCTTTAATTTGTAACTGGGAGAGATTAGTTGCCTTCAGTGTGAATAAATGAATGGGAGAGGGGAAGACTAGTAATCCAGACAAGTCAATAATATCTTAAGTTCCAGTGGCAGCAATAGATAGATTTGAAAAGAACTTAGGAAAGAAAAATGACAACATAGATTGGTGTGGGATTGGATGTGGATGGAGAGGGAGAAATAGGCAATGATGATGCCTAGGTTTTTAGCAGTACTCTGGCCGCTAAACACCATTCACTAAGCTTGCAGCGATAGGAGTGAAGGCTTTCCAGTGGATGTGCTAAGTCCAGTCTGAGACACACTGTCAGTCAGTCATTCAAGATGACTTCGAGAAACTTGAGTTGAGATCTCAACTGGTGGTTAAGTCAGGTTCGATATTCAGAACACAGAGCTGGTTGGGAGCCATTACATAGAGCTACTGGTCAGAGCTATGAAAATGAATAAAATTACTGGGAAGATTTTGTAGAGAGGAAGAGAAGAGAAAATCTGAAGATCAGCAGAAATGAGTAGAAAATTGACAAGTAGATGATAAGGGATGAGTGGAAAAGTTGATTCAATAAAAGAGAAAGAAGTAGGCACAGGAGAGGAGGAAAATCAGGAGTGTATGGCATCATCAAAATCAAGGTAAAAAGAAACCATGCTCTTTTGGGTCCATGAGGTTAAAGCATGGAATGCGGTTCATATAACCCACGTGCATTTCTCCAGGTCTCAGGAAGTGTACTAGTCTAAACACACTCAGCCCACTCAGACAAAACTGGATCAACTGCCTGGAACTACATTAATCTCACAGGTAATACTGTGAAAATTATGATCCATATTTTTCAGCATATACATTTTTCTGTTAGACACAGGTAGAGGAGGATCCAGTTGCTTCTAGAAGAGCACATAATGTATCTAAAGTGCCTAATGCCTTCAGGAAATAAACTGACAGGTGGAGAAATGAGGTCCCTCATGGCAACAGTTTCAGAAGAGAATTCTACGTTAAGATGAGAAATCTGGATCCCTGGTGCTCAGACACAGCGTATTCAGGCTCATTAGAAAGATGGATGCTGTGCCAATGTGTGTGCAGCCACTCGGAGCTGAATTGCATTACTGTCTCTTCTGGACTTGCTACAGTAGGTGACATATTCCTGTTATAAACGTGGCATCACCTGGGTGTTTAAGGAAAAGTAGACAGTCTTTGGAGAAAGTATCAGAACCAGTGCATTTCCTGGGAAGAATGGTTTTCCAACAGATACACTTGGCTGGAGAGTTGAGAGTGGGGAGTGGACAAGCCTGATGCCAAAGCCAGTGCTGACTCTGAATTAACCTTAACTGAGTGTGTGGTTCACCAGACCCCTGGGTACTGAGGTGCCAAGTCATGGAAGGTTCCAGAGCAACAAAATTCTCACCTTAGAACCTTAGATCATCACGGAAGCCCCTACTCAGATGTCCTCTACTACCCTAAGATTAGAATTCCTGGGCCTGAATTGAGAACAATAAGTTGTTATTTTCATGGAGAGACATTAGAAGAACACAAGAGTGCTTTTCTGCTTTTCTCTGTAAAGTCGATTGCTTTGAGAATTGATGAAACATCCTCTTGGAATAGCTTATAGTCCTCATATAAAATATAAGTTTTACATTTAAAGTACATTTCCGTGAGCAATGGGAGTATTTCTATCTTTCTGTTCAGATGTATTTTCCTAAAGTCAATACAACACCAAAGATAAAACAACCAATAATGCCAAATTGAATCTCAAATGTTCAGAAGTCTTAAGTAGAATCATGCTAAACAAAAAGACTCAATATACTGGATTAATATTAGCAAATGCAGCTGAAGGTACAATAATTATCTAGAAAAGCATTTTTAACCTATTTTTCATTATTGCCCCCCATGACACCTTTATTTTTAATTAAATTTATTGGGGTGATATTGGTTAATAAGATCATATAGGGTTCAAGTGTACGTTTCTGTGACACCTGGCCTGCATACTGCTCTGTGTGCCCACCGCCCAGTCAGATTATCGTCTGTCACCATAGGGTTGGCCCCTTTCACTCATCACTGCCCCCCACCCCGTCCCTCTGGTCACCACCATACTCTTGTCCATGTCTATGAGTTTCTGTTTGTTAATTTTTCTTGTTTGTTCATTTGTTACTTTTGGTTTTATGTCCCACATATGAGTGAAACTATATGGCTCTTAGCTTTTTCTGTCTGACATTTTGCTTAGCATGATATCCTCAAGATCCATCCCTGTTGTCCCAAATGGCAGGATTTCATCTTTTCTTATGACTGAGTAGTATATGAAGTGTGTCCAGAAAAGGTCCAGCCATTGTTAATAAAACAAGAACAGTTTTTGCAACACTGATGCAACCTGGCAGCCAAGGAGAGTGGACTGGAATGCGTGAACAATGACAACTTCACTGTACTAGTCAGTGGGGGTGGTAGATGCCATTGAGTGAGCATGTGTACTGTGTGGCCATTGCATCCAAAATGACTGAGTGAATAGAGTAATGAATCTGCATCAAATGTTATGTTAAGCCTTTACCATTCTTGCGTGGAAACTATTTGGATGATTCAGAAGGCTGCAGCGATGGGCAACTGGTGATTGGCAGCTTCATCACGACAATGCACCTGCTTATGCATCATGTCTCATGCAGTTTTTTGGTGAAACATCAAATTACCCAGATGACTAAGCCCCTCTACAGCCCAGATTTGGCACCCTGTGACTTCTGACCTTTTCCAAAACTAAAATCACCTTTGAAAGGGAAGAGATTTCAGACCGTTGATGAGATTTAGGAAAATACAACAGGCAGCTGATGGCAATTGGGAGAACTGTGTGACATCCCAAGGTCACTATTTTCAAGGGTACTGAGGCATCATGGTCCTATGTACAGTGTTTTTTATATTTTGCATCTTCTTCAATAAATGTATCTATTTTTTCACGTTACATGGCTGGATACTTTTTGGAGAGACCTTGTATATGTACCACGTCTTCTTTATCCAATCATCTATTGTAGGACAGCTTTTTATACATCAATATGACCCCAGTGAAAATGGTTTAAAATAAAAACATATGAGCATGAAAGAGATGATGTGATGGGGAGGACAAGGTGACCAGAGAGTAGAGGCCTTGGGGGTGCGGGGACAGCAGGCTGGCTGACTAGAGCATGAAAGGGACAGGAAGGTACTTCAGTCAGACTGTACAGAACCTCCGTGGACAGCCCGGGGAGTCATACGTGTGCACTTGAAGGTTTGCCATGGACTCTGTCCAATTAAACAAGAGTTCTTTGATTTCCCATGCGAAGAAGAATCTAATATTAATTCCAAACAAAGTGTACCATCTAGTGACACTGAAGTTTGTATTCTGTCCATATATAGTGAGCTCACTGTCTCCCTTTTAAAGTTCTGGGATTGCCACGGGATCCTAAAGAGCACTCATTCATTCACTATTCATGTTGCCTCCACCTCTACAGACAAAATTTCTAGCTGAAATTTGAATGATGTTCACTAACATTATGAAGAAAAATATTTTAAGTGAAGTTATATAATCTGAAGTGATTCTTAAACTCCCTTTGAATTTGTACATTAATAACTTAGTATCTATTTATGGAATGGTCTCCTTTGGTCTAGAAAGATGTGATTATACTGTAATGGTGTCTTACCAATGTCCCTCCCCTTTTCTTATTCTCTCTGTTTTATTAGATGCTGGATTTATAGTGTAGATTTAGACTGTTTACTTGTGAAACCTCACTGACAACCAGGAGAATCATTTCAAGATAACTGAAAATTTAAGTAAAATCTTAGCACGTATCTAATCTGGATCCAGACTATTTCTACTCGAGTCTCAGTACCAACATTTTCTATGAGTTAGTTAACAACCCCAGCCTCAGTTTTACCACCTGTGAAATGGGCATAATAATGAGGATTGAAGTAGTCAGTGCACGTAGAGTGCTTAGATGAGAGCCTGGCTCTCTGTAAGTGGAACTGTACCGAACACTCACCGAGTGACACCCTGTGCACTGCCCTCTCCAGCAGCCACAGAGTCTGAAAGAAGGAAGGCAGCAGGGAATTCTGAGAGCAGCGCCCAGCCATAACACACTTGGAATGTAAGAAGGAGCCCGATTTGATTTGATTCCAATCAAAGTCAGAAAGGGGGTTGGGGGACACCCTAGTGCTGTTGGGGCAAGACTGGTGATGAGGCCTTGGGGGAAATATCCTTGGAAGCGCTTCGTTTCTGGGCACCTGGCTGTGGCAAACATCCGAGTATGCTTTTCCCATCACAGATTCTAAATTAGGTTGGTGACAGAGCAGGTGCAGAACTAAAACTTGGTACATGAAGCCTCAAAGCCCCTCTCTGGAATGTGGAGCTCTCCCGAGGAAAGGCATCTTCAAACAAAGTTCAGGTTTCTTAGAAGAGAAACAGGCAAATCTATAGAAATCAGACAACTCCCTTCAAGGAAGCAACAGGAGGTGAGAGGTGAGAGATGAGAGAGCCAGAGATTTTCTGATGTTCTGGCTTTGAGAACTGGGTTTGAAAAGATTTAAAGCAAAAGATTTTAGGAGTTGGAAGTGCTGAGATCGGTAACCCTCAATGTGCTGACCTTGACTTGTTAATTCATGTAAGGGTCACGAGATTAATTCCATCTACTCAGAATGCTTCAATCACCTCTCAGTGCTTTTAGGATGAAAATAAAAATCCTTAGCTGACCTACAGAGCCCTGAACGATGCCCACCAGTGGCTCCTCTGGTGTCCTCTCCAGTCACTCTCTCCATCACCGAATTCTAGCCACACCCTCAGGCTTGCAAGTCTCCACCAGCCTACCTTTCGCAGGGGACTTCGTGAATGCTGCTGTTGTTTGTTTGCTTCCTCCCCACCCCCTTCACTCAGACAACTCACTCATCTTTCAGGTGATATTTAAACTGTCACTTCACAACCCTCGTCAGAAGGGTAATTACGTCGGTGTGTTTGACAGACATCTGTCTCCCCAACTAGACTGCGTCTCTCTGAGCACACGCACTGTCTACCTTCTCACTGCTGCCTCCCAGTCCTCAGCGTGGTGCCTGGTGCAGCAAGTTCTCAGTAAAGACTTGTTGAACACATGAACACATTTGACTTTTAGAAACAAATGCTTTATATTTAGAACAGAAGCATATGCAGTAGTATAATTCATGAAAAGCCTCTTCTATGTCCCTTGCCATGGTTACTGTCACAGATTTGTTTGTAAATTCACCGTTTGTTTGAACAAAAAAAATCTTTAAACTAACTTGAAGGATTTTAACTTTTCTGTACTTGGCAGGTCTCAACGGCAAATTTTCAAATTCACCACTCAATTTGCAAAATAAATTTCTCTGCAGTATACATCTAGTGCCATGAGATTCTGTGTTAATGATGATAGCAGGAATTATTATCATCTTAATAAATACAAAGTTTATTAGAGATAAAGTTAATTCATCAGATTTCTTTAGTTATCCATGTGTCATTAATTTTAATTATTAAATATTGCATAATTTAATTAATTACATGTAAATTATTAGACATTAGGAATCGAGGTGAAATTCCTATTCAAGGGTGCACATGCGTACACATAACACTTTTACAATTAATGCATTTTATATGCTACTTTTCTAATTTCCCTAAACTTACATTTTCCTGTTATGAATGAACAATTGCAGATAATAAAGCACATCTTTTAGCAAATTTTATTTGAATGCATTTATTTTGAATGAAATATTTCTTTAAGTGAATGAAATAGAATTCTTCAAAATCAATTCATTAATTTTTCCTGAGCCCTTTGCTGGACTGGGAATAAAGACTAGTATGGACACATCAGAGCCTAGTTACTGCTTATCCCACACTCAGCCTCTCCCAAGAAATGCAGGCTTAATTGACAAAGTTTAAAATAACAATCATAGATCTTTTCTTCTCTTGAGAAACTGGGTCAGCCAGGAGCAACCAATTAAAATCAAGTCTTACACATTTTAATATGTGATTTTCTGTGAATTCGGCCATTTCTGAAAGCTTGGAGCAAAGCCACGATACATTTACACAACGGAACACCACACTGCCATAAAAAGGACACCTTACCTTTTGTGACAGCATAGATGAACCTGGAGATTATTATGCTGAGTGAAATAAGCCAGTTAGAGAAAGACAAATATTGTATGACCTCTCTTACATGTGAAATCTAATGAACTAAATAAACTGATGAACAAAACAGAAACAGAAGGCATGGAGACCTGGAACAGACTGACAGATCTCAGAGGGGTGGGAGCGAGGGGACTGGATGGAAGAAGGGGAAGGGATTAGCCAAAGAACATTCATGCATGACCCATGGACACAGGCAACAGTGCGGTGAAGGCCAGAGGGAAGGTGGGTCAGGGGCTGGGTGGAAGTGGGCAAAGGGGGTTAAATAGGGACATTTGTAATAGTGACAGCAATAAAAATAAATAAAATGACCTTACGTAAAAAAAAGAGAAGAAAGAAAATGTAATAAACAAAGACAAAATGAAAAGAAACACTTGCCCAGAAGGTTGGCATTTCATATACTGAAGCTCCAGCAATAGAAAGCAGGGCCTTCGCACCTGTAGGTTGAAACCCGGGAAGGGCTTCAGAGTAACCTCAGGTGGACACACCCGCATAGGTCATAAATCATGACTTCCATAAACACAGGACGTGTCATTTTTGGCTAAAACTGTTTCTGTTCAAAAAGCAGCATATCCGATTTATGTCCGATGAAAAAAGCTCATTAAAAAAAAATTTTCCCCCTAAAGTTGCACTTAAAGCATTAAGTCATATGAATTATGTGTAAACCAATTGCCTGACAAGCCACTCTGGAGACTTTAGAAGACCTGTGCTCTCCTGCATGGGAGACTGAAGCCCTCCCAAGACTTCCTACGACCTGCACTGATGTGCCTTCAAAAGGAAATTGCTACCACTACTTAGGTGTAAAACAATAATCAAAGGCCCCACTGTCCAATCCAGATACAGTCCAATCTGGATTTTTCCCTTAGCTGTGAAAGAAAGAAATCCCTCTCCAGTTGACTTTCCCAGGTTCCCTGCTCAAATCAAGTTCAAACTCTATTCATAGCTTGATAGCAACATCTATTCTGCAAGTATTTATAAAGCACCTATTATGTGCTGTGCGTTATTGCATGTGCTGAGGACGCGATGGTGCTCAGAAACCCAAGCCCCCCTTGCCCTCCTGGTACCTACAGTCCAGTAGGGGAGAGAGAACTTTATTTAAAAACAAACAAAATCGATCACGTCAACTTTATTGGTGTTGAGAGAATCTGGCCTTGACTACAGCAATGTGTTTGATTTATAATCTTACATAAATATGCAGACCCTTCAGTCCCCATGTCCCCTAACTGTAACACTAGGAGTAGTCACACTCAGAGGCAGACACACCCACACACAAGGTACTGACAGGTGTGTGCCTTGAGGGTGCTATTCGCACCTAAGGTGCAGAGTTAGTCACAAGGACCCGGCCCCAGCCCTGGGCCCAGACACAGTCACAAGAGCAGCTGTCACACCAGGAGTACTGGGCACTGGGAAGGACTAGCCTTCGCCACCGCCTTAACTACACTAGCAGCTTTAAGTTGTCAAAGGGACAAATTCCAAGTCCTTGGGAGCACACAGAAGCTATTTCACCTCCTTCCCATGCCTGGCAGGTTGTTAGTTTATTTTATTTCCATTTAACAAAAAGTTCTGCAGTGCAGTCAAAGCAAAAGACACCTTCTGTTTCTTTTTTTTAAGATTGTATTTATTTATTTTTAGAGAAGGGGAAGAGAGAGAGAAAGAGAGGGACAGAAACATCAATGTGTGGTTGCCTCTCATGCACCCCCTACTGGGGACCTGGCCTGCAACCCAGGCATGTGCCCTGACTGGGAATCGAACAGGCAACCCTTTGCTTCACAGGCCCGTGCTCAATCCACTGAGCCACACCAGCCATGGCACCTTCTGTTTCTTTTGATGAAGGCAACAGGAGCCCCCCTTACTGTGGCATGGAAGAAATCCGTTAAAAATCCACTTTCCATTAAAATAAGGTTCATCTAAACTCCTAGAAAAATGGTGTTTAGAGTTCATAACATGTCCTTGTCCTCGGGCTCCTCATGTGCTCCCAGCCAATGTTTCAGAAAACGCCATAAACCCGGTGAGGAGACAGCCTGTGAGCTCAGACGGCCCTCCCACTGGGCCTCCTGCCGTGCACACTCTTCTGTCTGCTAATTTTCTGAGGGAGCAAAGGAAGAAAGAAAGCTTTGCAAATTCTAAACAAAGAGACCCTTCAGCACATCAAGATTCAGACTGCCAGCAGGCAGACAATGGGTTTTTTTTCCAGAACAGAGTCACAATAGGATGAACACTTCTGCGTGAGGTCAAGCAAGGCTCTCACCTCAGCCCCGTCCTCAGTATTAAAGTGCCCCGCACTCAGCACAAACGCTCAGAACTGGGGTACTCACAGTCCAGAGCAAGTTCCTTTGTTCCAATCACAGGGGTTCTGTGTGCTGGCCTCTGCCCTGGCTTTCTCTTCTGCGGAGAGATTTCCATTTGCTAAGAGAGTTGCTGCTAAGCTTGTGCCGAAAGGAAAGGTCACATTTCTATTTTCGCTTGAGACAGACACCTTAAGGTCCATCTAGATTCCTCTGTTCCTTGGCCTTCAGTGGTTCCCGGCCAATGGTGGGCATCCTGGACCGAGACATCAGAGGTGGCAACGTTGAAAGCCATGACAGAGATGGGTCATCCGAGGAGTGCGGCCCTGCCGGCGAGCTGAATTGCCACTCTGCTGTAGTGTCAGCAGGACCATTTTGTCAGCTCGGTGTCAGTCTCAAACACCTGTTGCTTCTGGGAAGTGTAAGTGGAATTCTGTATGCCTTTAATTTTCACAATGGGAATGAGTTATTACTTATATGCATTTATTAAGGGGAGAAGGGCTCTGGGAGGGAAAATGGTGTAAGAAAATTGGCTTTGAGGGTGAGATCCTGGGCACTATTGGTCTCCAGCACGTTCATATATTCCCTCATAATGTTGCCTAACGTTCACTGAGCACCTACTATGTGGCAGTTGCTGGGGTGGATTCAGGGATGAATTGGATGTGGTTCTTGCCTTAATTACGGGACTAATTCCAGAATCACCTGCACTGCTACCAATAGAGATTGTTTAATCGCTCTGAATAGCTTTGCCTGGAAACATTAAAAAATGAAGATGTCCATGAAGCCTCTTGGCTCATGAACTGGCTGCTGGCCTCTTTCTTGGCACAAAGTCCAATTCCAGTGGAAATATTCCATGGACTCTTATAAATTCATGAGGCTAAATAAAACTACTCTCCAAGGACTCATGCGTTAAGTAGGAATTTACCAGGTTTTAATGGACTGGTTAGAGTTGATATGGGGCAGTTGAAGGAGCAAGAGCTTTCGAATCAGACTGAGCTGCATGTGAGTTACTAATAACGCGTGACCCCGGGAAGGGTACTTAACCTCCCTGTCCCTCATTTTCCTCATTGTAAATGGGGATAATAATGGCATGCATTTCACAGGGTTTTTGTAAGAATGAAACATAACAATAACATATAGATAGGAGGTATAACACAGAGGTTAGGAATGAGGACTTCGGGACGGACTGTCTGAATTCAGACCCTGGCGCTCTCAGTTAGATGTACTTGTGTTACTTTTGGAAGTCACTTAACTTTTTTCTAGCTTCAGTTTCCTCACTCGTGAAAGAGAATAAAAAGAGTATACTAATGTGAAGATTCAATGGAAAAACACACGTATAAAATTTAATACAATACCTGAGAGATAAGAACTCAATAAATCTTAGCTGTTAGTCCTTTTTTAGTGTTAATGCCTAACGTGCGTGTCACCTAGTACACGGTTAAGTAAATGTTCGTCACCTTCAGTTTTCCTAGTTTTAGGTCCCTTTAAGGCAAGTGGCCAGAAGAGTTGGTCTGTGTATCAATGTGCAGTGACTGCTGGGGTGAGCTGCCCACCACACCTTCCCTTCCAGATCGGGGGCGTCCATCCTCCGGCTGCCTGGGTGTTGCTGGTTGTTGGTGCTCAGCTGTGTTTCTGCCCAAGAGCTGCCTTCAGCCAGAGAGAGCCACCACAGCCAAGGTCACACACCCTCTCGGGAAAAACCCTGCGGCCAGCGACAGATCTTTGGGGAGCAGGGTGTGACGTCACTTGCTTCCAGGGGAGAACAGCTCTGAAAGCCCATCCAAGCTCCCGACCTTCCTGCAGGCGTGGGTGACACCTTTGCTGTGACTGCCTCACATGTCCCTCCACCCAGTCCTGTTTTCTTCCCTCTCCTGTAGACACTGGTCCCATGGCCTCTCAGGGACTCAGAATGAAACAGCTGCACACAAATCTCAGCATCTCAGAGTCTGTCTCTGGGGGAACCCTGCCTACATGATTTGATAGCAGGAAATCGTGGTCAGCAGATCCTTTCCTCCTCACTCCACTCCCTCCACCCCATCAAACAGGGCCTTTGGCAACCTTAATGAGATAAAAAGATTAAAGCCACATTTCCATTTCAAAAACATAAGGTAGATCACAGGCTGGTTTGAAGGTGGGTTTGTTGTTTTTACGTGGTGAGGGGAATCACCAGAAAAAACCTGCACTTACATTTAGTGCTACACACTGTGCAGACTCCTGTGGGGACCTCTACCTCCTCTGGCAAAGAAGAAAGGCCACCAAAGCCGGACTACTTAGAAATAGTGACCATGTAGTCTGACTTTCAGTTTTCTGTTAGGATTTTCCTCTGTATACCATTAAGCTTTGAATCACATATCAGAGGCTCAGAAAACCCACACCAACTTCTAAAGGAAACATGGTCACTCTGCTGGAAGACATTTCCAGTCCCAGCTGCCCAGCCGAAACTGGGGGTGTTTATTTTATCATCACAGCCTTCTGCATATAGTACTTTGTGCAATTGCCTGTCGGTGACATATGCTTTCAGAGACTTGGCTATAGCGTACAAAGTAGACGTTCAAACTCCCAAAGTAGATGTTCAATTTCCAAAAAGCAAAAATCAGAAATTTCCCATTCCCTGGAGAAAAAGCTCCCAGGCAGAATGAACACAAACAAAATGTAATTCGATCCTGATAACCCGGGCGCTAACACGGTCCAGTGTCCGTGGGCAATGTAGTCATGTAAAATTATCAGGGGAGATTTCTTTGGCCTTTCCCCCTTTAATCAGTGACTTAACTGCAGGTGCAAAGGGTAGATGAATATGTCATATGTTCTGTAAGATAATAATATTCATTAGGCTCTGATTCTATAATTTCCTCCTGACAGCAGTCTTACCAGTCAGAGTCTTTTATTAGCACCAAAAGAGTACAAAATTTTAAGTCACTTAGGCTGCGCAGAGTTTTCTGCTGTGTTATCTGTTGGTTATATCCGGGAAATCATGTCACCTGACACTTTAACATGGGCCCTTTAGCATTCTTTGACAACATAGAAAACTCCTAGGAACTTAATAACATGCAGTAAATATTGCCGAACCACGTAGGTGCTATATGTGTATCTTGTTTGTTAGTACATCCTCCGTCTTCCTTGTATATGTCCTCCTTGTCACCTTTACTAAAGTGTCAGAAGGTATAAGGTTTGACAATGTCCTTAGGGTGTTCATAAACAGTGACCCCATTTTGGATAAAAATGTTTCCTACACTTGAGTTCCACGTGACAATGTCTCACAAGATATTGAAAAATATTCTTAAGACAAGTAACGATTGCTTTGGTCAAACACATGTAGGTAATGTTGAAGCCTCTATGATATTCACAATACACACAATAGCACGTTAAGCACATTGCCTTATTAAGGACACTGAGATGTCATTGACATAAGTTAGGAACTTATTTCCCTGATTTTAAACTGTTTTTTTCCAAACTTATCTGTTCCCAGGAACAGTTCCAGAACCACACACACACACACACACACACACACACACACACACTTTTTATGTCTTCCTACAGAAGCACCAATAGACATCAAGTGGACCTGGTGTCCTACAGGACGCTGCTCTGGAATTATGGTTGCACAGTGTCCTTTTCAAGGGCTCCACTCTGCCCTATGTTTCAGGCTTGAAGTTCTCACAGCCTCCTGAGTCAGACCCTCCCGTCTCTGCACTGCTCCCACTACGAGAAGGTTCCTTCTGACCGCCCACTAGTTTATTCCTCTTTAACATGATATCCTTTCAAATATTGGAACATAAGTGGGACTCTCCTACCCCACCACCTGTATCACCCCTTCCCCACCTCAAAGACCCATTTCTTTGCCTTAGACAATTCCGTTTAGAACCTTCTTACTGTCCTTGCCATGCTCTTCTAATCATTCCACTTTGTCTATACTTCCCCCAGAAGAGATACCTAAAATACAATGCGATTTTCTACCGTGGGCGTAGAGTAGAACAGAGTATCTCCACTCTCATTCTGAGTGCTGTGGTTCTCTTATTATGGTCACAGATCCTTTTGATTATTTCTCTATTATTGCCTCCAAGCTCACTCCATCATCACTTTTCCCTGGAATTCTTTCACAGCTTCTCTGAAGGAGGCAGGCAGGTATTAGGCAGTAGCCATGAAGGGAAAGAAACTGAACTTCTAGAAGAGTCACCACATTCTTCCTCCTCTTCAGCTCAGGGAATCTCTCTGCTGCCCGAGAAGCTGTAAAGCACGGAGGAAATGAGGTCCGCCAGCCCGGAAGCCCAGTGCTCAGAGCGGTCGGAGGCTGGGGGGTGGCCGGAGGCTGGGGGGTGGCTGGAGGCTGGATAGAAGTGTGGCAGAGGAGAGACATGAAGTTGGGATCCTTTAGGAGTGAGAAGCAATGTTATTGTCAGGGGCTGTTAGAGATACAATTTGTTTTCAAACGTGCAACCATACATGCATGTGAAGGGTGGGCCATGTGCATTCTCTGCCCACCTGATTGAGTCTGCACTCCGCATGTGGCAGAAGCTGGCTTTGGTAAGGTGACATAATGACAATAATGCTGTCCTTCCTCAGGGCTGGTGCTCGCTGTAGCTTTAATTAAGTCATTAATTAACTAGCTATTGAGTCTAAGAGCCACTGAACATAGAATGGGCTGTATGAAAGAGGAGCATTATTAGCAACTGTGTCTGGTTGCATTTTAGAGAAACACTTGAGAATGTGCTCCTTAGAGAACCCTTGCCACACACATTTATTTATTTATTTATATCGAATTCATTGGGGTGACGTTGGCTAAGATAATCACACGGGTTTCGCGTGCACAACTCTGTAATAAACGTCTTCTGTATATTGCGTCATGCTCACCACACACAGTCTCCTTCTGTCACCCCCCGTCCCCATTTTGTCGTCTGCTACCTCCCGCACCCCTTTTCCCTCTGGCAATCACCATGCAGTTGCCTGTGTCTGCGGTTTTATTTATTTATTTATTTTGGCTGAATGCCTTCACCTTTTCCACCCAGCCCCTGGACATTAATCTATAATGCTATAAATATGCTCCCATCACCAAAATAGAAATAAAAATAAAATATCTCTTCATGACAAACGAGTACTGGGTTATCTCAGGGGAGGTCTGCAGGGATGAGTCTTTAAAAGTCGTTATATATAAAACTGACTCAGGCTGGAATAGAAGAGAAGGCATTTGCAGAGAGGAGGCCAGAGGAGGGGGCCTTCTGGTAAGGACATGAAGAGTTGTTAAAAATTCAGGAAAGAGATTGGAGGGGGGGAGTTCTGGAATCTTCATTAAATTCCAAACTTCCATAGTTATGCCGAACAATGCATTAACTGCTTGATTTTACATAGCTGCTGCTCCCCTGGGACCTTCCATCTGCAGCACCCCTGGGAGATAATGAAGAAGCAGTTTCATTCAGGACTTGAGGTGACCAGTGTGCACCTCAGTCTGCCTTGTACCAGCACGTTTGGCTGTAAGTGAATTTTGAACTTGGCAGCACACAGTGTCTCTGAAAAACAGATAACATGATACTATGAAAGTAGATAATTAATATACTCAAATATGAAAACTATCCTAGAGGCAACAAACTATATTTTATGTATAACTGGCACAATATATTAACTAAGCCAAAGTTGTAAAACGATGTGAATGCCAGAGGTTCCCAGTTTCTCTGCTCTAGATTAGAAGTACAATTATAGAAATACCATCTATTTTTCTCCATTTTAGACTGGGAAACTTCTTTCAAAAAGCCAAGTTCAACTTTGAAAAGGGGTGCACAAAGGGAAGTCGGTGGAGAGTCACACAGCAGCACCAGTGACGGGCGTCGCTTCGGACGGCAGCACCTCCGCTCCCAGGAGGGGCAAGGCCTCGGAGGAGTCCTTTCCCCAGGTGTGAAAGGCTCTCTGACAGAGAGAACTGCTTCAGGAGGATGGTGCTGTTCTCAAGTACTTTTCAACTAAAGGATGAGATCAGTGGGAAAGAACTTAAACAATGTTGCTGCTCATTTGCTTAGGAACTCCTATCCCACTGGAAGTCATTAAGTAGAAATTGTTCGAAAATATCTTCAAATGTATGGCTTTCTTGGCTACTAATAATAGAATGTATTTTATAACAAGTCTTATTCCTTATTCCTGGTATTCAGTTTCTTGTTAGGGGGTGAAAAGGGTTTGACAATTAAACAAACAAAAATCTTAATATCCTACTGAAGTGAAGTATTTTAAATAAATGTAAACGATGTTGCTGCTAAAACGCCATGTTTGAATGCAGCTCGTTACTATGACTGTTGACAAACACAGGAAGATACATGTGCTGATTGACTTTCCTTAGTAACGTTATGCTATTATATCTGGTGGGATGGAGTGGACAACAAAATCAGTTTTGAGAACTGTGAATCCTTGACTCTCAACCTGGCTGGCTCTGCTACTAACAGGCTATCCATGGAGGACAACACTGTCAACATCACATTTCTCCACCGCTACAGTAATGTCCAGAAGCAGCAGCTTCCTTCCTGACTATAAAAGGTCATTCCCGAACCCGTGACCCCACTTGAACCATGTCTGCAAGTCATGGGCTCTGTGCAAAGTGCAGGATGAAAACACTTCATTCCCTCTCGGGGTTATTAGGAAGCTCAGATGTAATCATGACTGTGAACACCCGTGAACATTGCAAGTGCCCTCCGATTTATGCTGTTAAGTAAATTATTTGGGACTATGTACACTGGAAATCCTCCTGGCCCTCAGCTGAACTTCTCTCTTGGAAATGGGTTGGACGGCCATTGGGTTCCCCATGTTTGTGCACCCAGCCTGCCTTGCCTGTGCATCGCTCCTCTTACCTTATTCTGAGGCTACAAAGGGCGGTGGAGAAACAGTCGAAGTCATGGGAGAAAAGAGTTTCTATCACTCTTTCTTTCGACATTTCTTAGAATCTCCTGCATGTTACTAACCTCAAATAACTTGAATCTAGGAAGAGTTGAAGCCATCCTGTTATTATTAAGATGCCAGTACTGTGTGGGGCCCAAACAGCTCAACTGGGTTGTACAGGAGCTGATTTTAGCCACGTTTTCTTGGTCAGGATGAGCCCACAGCCCTCTCTAGCTGGAGTTTCCCCCATCCACAGCAAGGCTTTGTTCCACCCATGGTAGTAAGTGATTGTCGATGACGGGGCTGAGGTCTGCTGAGCCCTTGTCTTCTCATCTATCTATTCAATTATAGGTCTTGGTAGCCAGAAAGGGATCTGCCCCTGTTGGAAATGAACACAGCACCATGCGGATGGGATTTTGAGAGCCCTGTCCCCAACAGGTTGTTCCATATATTCTCTAATGAATCAAGCCATGGTAACAACAGCTCGAGCAGAGCACCCCACTCTGGGTATGGGCCTGTGGAGACCACCGTGTACACCAAAGTGATGCAGGAGATTTACCTAAATCTATGAAGGGCATGCTTTTCCCTTCAAATAGAGAGATTATCCTTCATTAAACAATCTGAATATTTTTGTTTACTCAAAATCTAGTTGTTTTGCTTCAAAACTCTTTTACATAAACAGAAAAAAATTAAAGTCCAAACAAAATATTTCCAAGTATCCAATGAATAATTTGAAAATGAATTGCTTTTAGGCAAAAGGAAAATTAACTTTGTTTATATACAAAGTGAATCTCTTCCTTTGGGCTGAAATAAATGGTCAATTCAGTTCCAGAGTCAAAATTTCTACTCTCAGAAGGTAGTTTCATGTTTGTTAAATCGAAAAATCACTAAACTTAGTATGTATCTACATCCTGAACATTGAATTTAAAAAATTTAAAACCATCACACAAGTCAAGCCTAATAATATTTTTAGTCACAGTGAAAATCCGGTATGTTTAAACCTGGAGAAAGTAAAGAATGGCATCCCATAATAGTAAATTCTGACATTTTTCTGATCTTAATGAAAATGGTTTTCAATGTCAAGTTACAGTCATATTAAAACATTTTCCCCTAAAGCCCAAGCATATTTTGCTACACAAGGCAAACATTTTCATGAATTGTGTTATTTACTTGCTTAAGCTGAACTGGATGGCTCATTTGTTTGAGAAGAGAGTTCATTCTTTACACCTTGGGCATGTATTTCAATTTCAGATAAGTAACAAAAACTCTAGCTTTTCTACCATCTTGTATTTGCTCTAAGTCTTAAATGTCATCCATGATTCTCCATTCGCTATAAAGCATTTTCTTGGACTGAAGAAATAATCTTTCTAAATCGATGTTCTGAATTAATGGATGTGTTTAAAAGGAATGATTTCAGATGGAGTTCTAAAACATGAATAATAAATTGGTCATAAAGGCCAAGCAGTAAGCTGGCATTTAGAATCATCGCCATGAACACAGGATAGAAGAAGGCAAACAGCAGGCTGTCCAACAGTTTATTGACATATTTGGCCAAAAGAATAAGTGCCAAGTCAACCATCCAGAAATGCAACTTATTTTTAGAAAGAGTAGACTCTAGAATTAAGGATTTAGATTTCTTCAGCTCTTGTTCAAATAGTAGGTAGGACTCCTTACATTTGTTTCCATTTCGTTTTCTAAAGCAACATGGACTCCAAGTGATTAATTAAAGAAATTCTCGAATCTAAAATCAAAAGTCTATTTCCATTTTGCCACTTAAGGAAATAGTTATTTTTGTTATAAGTTTTATACTCAGCCTAGCTCCTCATACGTTTCTCTTATAATTTTATTTTAATTTGTTAGTTTGCCTAGGAATTATTTTAGATGAGATATGTATAAATGTGACTGGTGCCTGTGGGTCACGTGAAAAATTTCAGCTCAAATCTGCAACCTGCGTTGGCTGTCATTCAGGAAAAGCCCCCTAATTCACGCAGAGTAAGCCACATTTTAAAAACCACAATTTTCGTTTGCTGCATATTATTAAAAATTATATTTGTATTGCATTAAATTAAATATTCATTCATTCATTCATTTGATTCAAGACATATGTGTTGTCCTCTAAAACTGGGATCTAGGTAATGGGGAGTTAATGGTGAACAAAATCAAGTCACCTCTGCTCTCACAGAGCTCACAGTTCAGTGATGTGTGTGTGCAGGAACGAGGCAATCATAAAAACACATGTAATGACAAACTGAGAACTGTGAAAGGAAGTTACCATATTTTGCTGCATATAACACACATCCATGTTTCTGGCCCAAACTTTCACCAAAAAAAATCTTTCATTTTAATTTTTTAATTCAATTATTTATTTACTTATATTTAGAAACAAAACCAATGAGCATATTCCAGGGTATTATTTTGCATAAGGAATTAGTTATTGCTTTCTAGAGTTACATTTTTAACACATAGGCATAAATAAAAGAATTAAAAGTATTTATATAGATATGGAATTAGTACTATACATGCATAATGCATGTCCTTATTTTTCCCACAAAAATTTGGGTAAAAAAGTGCATATTATACACAGAAAAATACAGTAAGTTGTTCTGTGAAACTCTACAATGACCCAGTCAGGGTAGTCAGGAAACCAATATGGAAAATTTCTTTTTAGAATTTCAAATAGTAATGAACTAAGTTATCCTTAGACTTGTCTCAAAATGAAGTGATCTCCACAGACATGGATGTTCTTTGAGATTTTCCAGATTATGTCTCTGTTAAATTTAATCAGGCAAAACAAAAGAATTTGCAAGTAAGAATAAAGTTTAGGCACCAAGCAGTCCAACCCTGTTCTTGGATAGACTTGGAAACTGAGCCGGAGGGAGGAAGGCTGAGCAGCTGCTCTCGCGTGGCCCTCACTCGGCAGTGGAGGTGAAACAGTGGCCCCGTGATGCGAAAATCCTGGCCAGGGTGCCTCCCTCCCTCTCACCCGCGCTCTCTGTGCCTGCTGATCACCCAATGTCAGCTACTCCGCCGCTCCAGGGGGTGAGAATATTCATGAAGTAAGTGTGGTGTTCCGAGCACAATCTGTCATTCCGCCCAAGCCACCAGTGAAAGGGAAAATAGCGGTGCATACAACCAAACACCATGTTTCATTGTTTTCCCTAAAGAGTGTGTGCCAACTGAATACACATGTACATTCAGTTTTAAAGACACTAACTTTTATAGATTTTTGATTCTTTTGTTTAAATCAAAATTTCCATTAATGCATAGCCAACTCCATATTTAATTTTTCCTCTATACTCATGTGATTTTATCCAAAGGAAATATTTTCTAATGACCCTATTTTTTTAGAGAAGTCTTAAGTTTACAGAAAAATTACACAGAACGTACAGAGCCCCACAAGCGCTCTCTCCCACCTCCCCACATCCACAGTGTCTCCAATTATTAACATCTTAAATGAGTGTATTTTTTACAACCAGAGAACCCATATGGACACATTTTCATTACCTGAAGTCCACAGTTTACCTTAAGACTCACTCTTTCTGTTGTGCAGTTCTACAGGTTTGGACTAACACGAATGTCCTGAATCCAGCATTACAATGTCACAGTATCACTGCCCTAAAGATGCTCTGTGCCCCACCTGTTCAACCCACCTTTCTTTCCCCTAAACCCTTGCAACCACAGGTCTATTCCTGTTCCTATAGGTGTGCGAGCGCGTGTGTTTGTGTGGTAAAATATGCGCACCACAGCATTTACAATTCCAATCACTTTGAGTGCACGGGTCAGTGGGCGTGGATACGTTCACAGTGCAGTACAACCATCGCCATCATCAACCTGTCTATCGCTCTGCCTTTCCCAGAAGGTCGTGTTGTTGAAATGACACAGTATGCAGCCTTTTCAGACTGGCTTCTCTCACAGATGCGTGTTTATGTTTCCACCTTTTCATGGCTCATTTCTTTTATCTCTGCATAATATCCCCTTGTATGGATGTATCATAGTTTATGTTTCTATTCACCTACTTGAAGGACACTTTGGTTGCTGCCAAATTTTGCCCATTATGAGTAAAGCTGCTATGAATATCCGTACGCAGGTTTGTGTGTGACCATAAGTTTTCGATCCATTTAGGTAAATATGTAGGTGTGAGATTGCTGGATCATATGTTAAGATGAGGTTTAGCTTGTAAGAAAGTGCCAAATTGTTTTTCAAAATAGCTCTTCCATTTTGCATTCCCACCAGGAAAGAATGAGAGGTCTGGTCGCTCCATACTTGATGGGATGTTTGGTGGTGGCATTATTTGGATTTTAGTCATTGTAATAGGTATGTAGTAGTACCCTATTGTGTTCTTGAATGGATATTTTAGAACTCTGCAAATTAAAATATTGAAAAGATGCCTCAGCACAGGAAAAAGAAAAAGTTCGCTGCCCATGTGAGCAAAGCTTGCCCCCTGTACAGCTGGTCTGCTCCAAATATTTGAAGTCTTCACTCCAAGGCAAAAGTATTGCTCTCTGGACTCATACAGCATCTTGTTCGTACTTAGATTACTCACTCATCGCACTGCACTGTAACAATATATTGCTCTGCCAGCCTTTGTCAGCAGACTTTGGGGTCCTAAAGGCAGGGCACCTGATTTAGAGGGCCCTGCATCCCCAGGGCCCAGCACATGGTCTGTGCAGCCGTGATCAGGTGATCAGCCTCTAGTCGTTCCTGATTGTGACAGACATTAGTGCGACACACCCAAGACCACCTCCAACTCATCCTGGCCTCCAGCTTCCCTGTCTTCTCCCTCAGCACTGTTCCCAGCTTTCCCTGTTCTAGCATCAGGTCAACTGGAGGCATTATTATACAAAGAATCACCAAGTAGGTACAAGAAAAAAAGACTGAGAGATAAAAACAAATAATCCCCAAATGAGTAACTAGTAGTCCGTCAAACATGGAAGTAGCTGACTTAGCACTCTTTGCTGCCCCACCTGTCCAGGTAGCGAGGACAGAGCCTCGGTCATGCGCATCACTCTCTGAGGATGCTGGCGGCCCTTCCAACACTGCCCAGGGTTCCTGGGAAGCTAGGAGAACCGGGGCTGTGGGGTGTTTCAGACCTGCTCCTCCATGGCTCTGCTGGGGACTCAGAGAAATGGATGCTTCTCCCAAATGGTTGTTCAACGCTTCATGGGATTCTCTCTTGTGAAGTGTTTCTCGCGTTGTGGGGTAAATTAACAGAATCAGCTTCATTTCCTAAACGAGTTAAGGGAGCAGCTGTTGTGGTGCTATTTTCAAAAGAAAGGCACGACGACTTGTGTGATATTATGGTCTAATCAGGGTACCGAATGGACCCCAATGTCCCATCATCTTAAATACACGCAGGAGGATGAAAAGAAGTAATCACAGAAGAACTGAGGACCTCAGTTTTTTGCGTGTCTTTACATCTGATGTCACAAGAATGAGAATAGGATTTTGAGTTGAGGGGAATCTAGCCATTCCTGGTAATCTTCTGCAATGTCAATATCCATCACTCTGGTTTACCTAGTTAACTAACAAGACAAAGAGGCTTTTGCAAATATAATGACAGAAGGTCTTCCAACGTTGAAACAGATTTCCCCCCAGAAATGCCATAACCATCCTATAAAACGACAACTTACAAATAGAACAAATTATTGGGTTTTTGCTGGGGTTCAGTTTTAGATCCCCAGAGCTTTGGGCCAGAGGTGATGTTGAATACTTATGTGCTTGTCTGCCTCTAAAATGCAGGCTCACCAAGTGAAAAAGTATGGAGAGAGATCAAGGCCTGCCGGAGATCTGCCAGGAAGACTTTTAAACTGCCGAAGAATGAGAACAGGCCACCATTTCCAGAGAAAGTATAGAAATACTGAGCTCTGGGAAGTCTGCCAAGATTAATGCAAGCAGGGTGGGGTTCAACAAGGTCAAGTAATAATCACACATCCCAGTACTTGCTCTAATTACCTAGTAACTTTATCTAAAACATATAATGCAAAACCTCTAGGTGACTGAAATATAATTTGCTAATCTTCCCTATGATTTATTAAAAATACCCATCAACAGGTAATGGCTATTAATACAAAAATATGAGAAAGATTCTACACACCTCTGCATTACCAGCCCTGCATGTGCAGGGTGAAGACCCCTAGGTCCGTCCAGGAGTTGTTTAATGCGCCCCAAACATTGCTGTCACGTTTGTTCTGTGGTTTCCAGATCAAGATTTATTTTTTAAAGGGGTGGCTGGGCCCATTAGAGGCCATTCGGATACTAAACATGACATTAGGAACACGGGAGCCACCAGAGGTTCAAAGCGCTATGTCTGGATGAAAATTGTCGTTTTGATCATCAGACAGCTTCTGTGAAGGACTGTCATTCTCAGGGAAATAACTCCTCCCAAATTCTGAGATGTCAAGTACTCCTGTTGGGAAAAGTGTAGAGAGCCTTTATCCTTTTGTTATACTAAATTCTGCCACAGAGTGTGTTAAAAGGACCTTATCCCCATGAAATCAACATTCTTTTAAACCGTGCGACTACAGCACACCCTGAATCGTGGGGGTGAGGGTTGTCCAAAGCATCCCACACTTTTTCTACATAAAAAGGCCCAATGGTGTAAAGCACTCTTTCTTGTACTTTGGAGATTTAAAGGACACTTTGAAATGCTAGAAGTTTTTGCTGCACCCCTGAGGAGATTAAAAGACTCAAAAAGGCATGAAGCAAGTGCTTAATTATTACAGCTCAGTGACACGTATCCCGGAGTCTCTGAATCACCCTCTGGTTACAGAGCACTTGTCCCTTGGTTGTCCTGTATGCTTGCTCTGGGCGTTGCCCTGACTGCACCCGTTCCATCTGGGCAGAGGTCTGAGTGTCCCAGGAAACACGCAGGTGATACATTGCTCTTACTGCTCTGCACCAAGAACTAGTCACCAGTCCCAAAGAACTGACCTCTGCAAAGAACTGATGTCCGGCTCTACCCTGAGTTGGCCACTGTGTTCAGCTGAGCCGATAGCTCTCTGCAGAAGACTCCACAGTGGTTGAGGTTGATGAAGACCCCAGGCAGACATCCAGTGCCAGAAGTCTCCACTGTCCTCCATGTCACAAGCTACCACTTCCTCAAGTTTTTCAGTTGCTCCACAGAGAACATTTTTAACTTCAAGGGGCCAAGGTGCTGGGGAAGCCAAACCATTCTCCTCTGCACTAAGTATCTGCTGTCTTCTTTTCTTTGTATAGTAGACATCATGGGCAGCCTGCTTCTTCATGTTCACAGCAAAGTCTAAATTCTGCACACTGATCACACTTTGACAGCTCAGCGTGAGTTTGCAACATGCTGGTTGAGTGCCCTTGCTTTAAAAGGTTCAAGGTCATTTCCACAGTGAGGATCCTAGAAACAACTGGGCTTGAAACATCCCAAACCTGGCTTAGGCTGTCCTCCATGGCCCCCTTTCTCCCCTTCTCCCCCTGTAAGAGCCCAAATCTCTCATTCTTTTAGTTTCTTCTCTGTTTGCTCATCAAAAATGAAGGAGGTGTGTTTGATTTCCGCCAGACCTATGGCAGATCTCATAGGGATGCCCTGGGAGAGCTCTGTTCACTACCATTCCCACCACCAGACCCCACGTCCACAGCGCATCCCATCTCTTTTTGGGACTCTGTCTTCATTTACTCCTTTCCCCCATTTTCCTTTATTTCCACCTGAAGCTTAAGAAAGGGAATTAATCTCAGCACATTAGGCCCTATGTCCATTATACAGAGGATACTGTGAATTTTCATGGGAGTCCGTCTCTCATCTTGGGGCTCAGATATGCATTCCATTAGAAGGACTCTCGAGGCAATAGAGAACTGGGCAACTGAGTAAAAATTTCACCTTTCTTAAACCATGCTTAACGGAGTACAAAAAGGGTGATCTGAGCATGTAACATACATCAGAAAGATCAGGTGCACAATCTTGTCCAAAGACAATGTGAAGAATGTTTTCCTGGATATTTGTAAAGTAGAGCAACTACAGACAGTATTATTTTCCCCAGAACATTGCCTCTTAAAGTCTGATAAATACGTTGCACGAAAAAATCACCATCTCTCATTTGTTACTTGAATTCCTTATTCTTTGTTTTTTAGTTTTGGAATTTGGGTCTGGGAGCTAGTTTGGACAACTTCATGCCTTCACCAGCACCCTGAAACAAAAAGCTCTGCAAAGAACTGATTTCCGCTCTTGCAGCGGGCAGAATCCACCGAGCCACACTAGTGGCAAGGACTGGAGAAACTATCCAAGAAATCCCAAATCCTCAGGGCAGATACTTTGTTTTAAGGCAAACTTGCTCTAATCTTTGGAGTGCTAGGATTTTTAAGAAAAGAAAAATATCAGCAAATACTCTGACCACTATGTTATGTGCTCCCATTGGACCACATGCCTTCCACTTAGTATTCCTTCCAGCTTGTCATTTCACACCAGTGTGACTTGATAGTGTAACACTAGTATCTATTCTCCCTGAAGCATGAGCTACAGGCCAGCAGGGGCCCTGTTTCCATTGACCCGCCATTGTTTCCGCAGAACCTGGCAGGAGGTCTGAGCACATGGTGGACTTCCATGCATACAAGGGAAGGAAAGCTCTCACACACAGCTTCCTACCCAGGCTCCTTGCAGAACAGAAGCAGGTCAAACATAACCTCGGTGATGTGAGAACACGAAGAGTAGAAAGGAGTCACTGGACTCCAAGCCCAAGAGCCTACTTTTAGGACCAAGTCTGCTAAATTTCTCTTTGTCTTGCAGCCCTCAGTTTTCATTTACTTCAAACGAAGTTGCTGTAAGGAGAGCAGTGAAGATCCCTTCCAGTTTTCAAATCCAGGTTCTCATTGCTGCAGTGTAATAAACAGTTCTTGATGCATTCAACAAAGAAGAGATATTACCATTAATACTGCCCGTGACACCGAAAAGACCAAGTAGATCTTGGTCTCAAGATGTCGAGTCTATATTATTTCTCAATTAAATTATATCCCTCAACTTCCTTGCTTTATGTTGTTTCTTTGAAACATGTGAAA
Source organism: Desmodus rotundus (assembly GCF_022682495.2). Taxonomy (NCBI): domain Eukaryota; kingdom Metazoa; phylum Chordata; class Mammalia; order Chiroptera; family Phyllostomidae; genus Desmodus; species Desmodus rotundus. The sequence goes on from NC_071387.1 coordinate 204,139,385, forward strand.
ATATGCCATTTAATTTTTTGAGGGAAGCTGTTAAAAAGGGAGCAAAATAAATGTGATATTCTGGCATGGTGGATATTAAATTTCATGGTGACCATTGCATTTCAGAACTCAGTTATTTTTATCTAACTTATCTACTGCAACATTAAGTCATGTGGGCATGATGAGGCCAGAAATAGCCTGTTCCCAAGAATGGCCAGATCCTGGGAATTTTAACCAGTGACTTTGGCTGATGATAAAACATCACAGTGTAGAGGGTAGCCATAGATAGTCTCCCTATACATATATGTATTTAAAATTATAGAATAATTAAAAGATGAAATATAAATATTATAAAGTAAAAAAAGAGGCTCAGCACACAAAGGACTCACCCCACTGTCTGACCTCTTGGTTATTTTCTCTGGCTCTCTCCCACATGAGCTAAGGTTCAAGACCCATTAAAGACCTTGTCCATCTTGAACATGCACATTCTTGCCTATTTTACACCTCTTACAATGTGTATTTGTATTCCTTCTGCCTCAAAAGTTCTCTCTCCCCAGACTCGTCTAGCAAATTATTACTCATTATCATTCTAGGATCAAAAATCACCTTCTCTGTGAAGTTTTCCTTGAAACCTCTGAGTTCATTAGGGCAGAGACAGCCTCTTATTTAACTTTAAATGAACAGTATCTAGCAAATGCTGCCAAAATCAGGTGCTCGAGATATGAATGAATGATAATTAACCTAGTGTTAAATCTGTACCTGTTTTTCTTAGTGCAATTAGTTGGAATAAGGACAGCAATCTATTATACAAACCACTTATCTCTACTTAGAATTCTGCACTAGTATGTCAAATTTTTGAAATCTAGCTGTCTTTGAGTTATTCAAGCAAAAAACAAACATACATCTGAACAATTCTTGACAGCTGAAAACTGCTGTTTTTTTAAGAGAGCTTAAAATGAGACAAATTCTTTTAACAAGTCATTCTTTTGGAGCCATGAGAAATTTTTTTTTTAAGTTTTAGGTAATTTTCTAGAAGAGTTCTACATAAGCGGAGTTAAGTTAAAAGTCCCATTATGTCATCACTGGCTACAGAATACTTCCAGAGTTGGAACTATCTGTAGAATCCTCTTAGTAAAAAATTGAAAGTGCAAGAAAATAATGAAGATTTTTCTCATATGATTTACAGACAGTGCATATCATGCTAAGAAATTTTATTAGAGGAATTGAATAGTCCTTACAACACAGTGAATTCTTGGTTAACCAAAGCACAGCATACTGGAAACTTCTGTCAGAACCAGTATCTTGAAGACTCTGCTTTTAAGAGAAAAAGCCAAACACAAGAAAATGAATTCATATTAGGAATCCTATTTAAATAGGCTTCCCTGGATACGGTCTGAGGTCAGTACATATTTGGTCCAGATGTATGATTGGCACTTTATTTATTCAAAAATATTTATTGAACATCTACTATATGCCACATATTGTTCTAATTGCTAGGCACACAGAATTGAGTAAAAGAGCCAAAAATCCTTGCCTTTGTGGAGTTTCAATTTATTTGAAGGGAGACATAATAAATAAATACTAGGTAAAATATAGAGTCATTCTGTGCTATGAAACCATTCACCAGGTGAGCAATGGTTCAGGATTCTTCTGCTTCTTGGTCTGTTTTGGTTGGAAACTTAGGAGCAGAGGGATTGGTAGAGGCATTTTTCCTCTGGGCTCCTATTTCTCTATTGTGAGTATCAGTGCCTCTGATGATCTATTAATTGTCTCCTCCTTCACCAGAACCTAAACTTCACCAGAGAAGGACTCTGTTTCTTTTATCCTTTTAACTTCAGTGCTAGAATATGTGACCCTTCTACTTGAAATCTCCTTTGGTTTCTGGAAGCCATAACCCTTGAGGTCATTTCTTCCAACCTCTGGTCTTTCCTCAGTTTTTCTGCAATCACTTTTGTTTTGTGCCCAAGCCTGAAATGTTGGTGGCTTTCAGAGATCTGTCCAGTTCTTTTTAGATTTTTATGCCCTGTCTCAATGATTTAATTATTCCCATAGCTTTGTTTCCAATCTATCTGATGGTAACCTCCCTAAGTACTTCTGAAGCCCAGATCACTCTCCAAAGGCTGGTCCCTGCAATCCAGGCTGCCTTGAGGTCAGCTGACATGGATGCCCTGCAGGCCTCTCCAAGTCCACAGAGCTGAAGCAACTATCATCATCCCTCCCTCCACCTCTTCTACATCCAATGTTTCCAACCTCACCAGTGGAATCATGAGTGACCCAAGCCAGCAACCTTTGTTTTTACTTTGATTCCCCAAACTCTTCCCCTCTGACTCCCTATGACAAGCTAATTGTCCAAGTCCTGTAGAGTCTACCTTGTTAACACTTTCAGAATCTCTGTCCACCTCTTCTCTGTTATTCTCTATAGCCATCAGATGAGTTTAGTCCATCATCTTAGGTATCTAAATTACTCCTACCTATTACATACCTAGATCCTGAGAAGCAAAAATAGATAAAGTCCCTGCTCCATAGGGATTTTGGTCTGGTAACTTCTGTCTGGTCTCCCTGCCCCTAGTACTGTCCAAATCCATTCCCTCTATTGTAGAGAGAGAGATTTGTCTAAATCTGATTCTGATCATATTACTTCCCTGCATAAAACACTTCAATTAGTTCTCAGGAAAACCCTTCACATTTCTTAGCAGGAAATATAAAGGAAGGCCCTTCATAATGGGCACTGTTTTTCTTTCTCTAGTCTTATCTCTTGCTCTAATCCCAAATGCTGTATTGCAGCATACAGAATCCCTTGTAAGTTTCCTAATGCTGTGTGTATTTTCTCTTACCTCCAGAAACATGCAGTTCAGTGTGTCTAAAGAAAAAGCTCCCGACAGAATATAGACAGACACACGGCAAGCCTCTGGTAACCCCAACTGCAGCCCTGTTTACTCCAAAGCAAACCTCACTGCACTGTTGTCTCCTTCCCCCCAGACATTGGCCTGGCACCAGGCATCAGTCTGCTAACACTGTACATGTAGGCAGCCCCTTAGATATAGAAAATGCCCTTGGGGTTCTAGGTGTCACAACTCCTAACCCAACATTTGATTTGGTGATGTAAATAATTCTTGTCTTTAGAGATCATATTTCAAAATTTACAGAGCTACCAAGAGCCACCCATCACCTGCAGCAACACCTTTCAGGCCAGAACAGGGGCGATTCACTCTAGAACGCTCCAGCTTGCATAATTCTCTTTCCAGGCAGCATGGCACTTGTCTGCAACAATAACATCATAATCCACATCAACCTTCATGCTCCTACTTCAGCCCAAAGTCCAGCCTTATTCTGAACTCTTAGCAGAGCCACGCCACGGACTGCCAACATCCATGTATACTTCTGAACTCTTTCCGGGCCTCTCCTGGAGAGGGTGTCAGTCTCAGCTAGGGATTTTTCTGAACTTGCTGTGAGACGTGTTATATCTAAAGGAAATGGGCATCTTTAAGTTGTTTTTATTCACCAAATGATGTCTTCTTCCCCATCCACGTTGCCTAGTCACAAGAATAAGGTTGCATGTAAGACATGGAGAGCGGGCATGGGGGAGTGTTGGTCAAGGTTAAGTTTGGATTGGGACAAGTGAGGATCATATCAGGAGAAGAAAATAACTTCCATTCAACATACATCAGGACTTATTTTCCTTCCCACTAGTGTATCCTGATATCCTTTGGACATCAGTTTCCTTTGGCTTCATTTTTTAACTTCTGTAAAATGACTGTTGGCAAAACCAGGCCATTTATCTTTACTATCCAATCACTTCTCCCTCAAAAACTACTGAGCACCTTGATGTTCCTGAGAAATTTACTACAGTGATGACCATTACTACCCAGAGATAGCCTTGTGTTAGTGGACAGAAAACTAGACATGATTATGGGAGATTTGGATCTAGGTAAAAACTAGCAAGTGACTTGGGGCAAATCATTTTGGGTGTGTGGATATAAGAACATAGGTATCAGATGTTGTGGAGATCCTATTATTATTGACTCACTTTGGGGCTACTCCTTTTCATTGTTCTCTCACTGACACAAACATTAAACTTATTGTTACTGGGAGTGTCAATGATTCCGAAAGTATGTTGATCCCTGTTTTTGAAAATGAAAATGGCCTCTCATTTTAATTCAGTTTACATATAACCCAGTTTACAGAGCACCACATCTGACCAATCCTTTCTGCCATTAATGTATTATAAAACCTCACTTTCTCCCTTTCTATCTCTCTGCTCATGGGGCCAAAGTGGGAAAGATCTCATAGGCTGTGCCCACCTGGAGGGTCACAGGTTGTTATCACAAGCTGCATGGCAAACAGAGAGGGCCTCGTGGGGGTGTGGAGACATACATCCCAGGGGCCCACCATTAGCTCCTGAAATTAGCTGCACAATTAGCCCAGTCACAACGAGTTGTCAACAAGGGTGACAGAGATCCTAAGAGCAACTTAATGAACCATTTTCAGCTTTACTATAACAACCATGTGTATGCAGACATGCCTGACCTCACCCTGAGCTGGGCGTATGTTTATTTGCAACAGGATCTGCTGGGCTGGCTGATGTATTTAAATAGTGGAAACATGATTAGCGGTAATGACAACAACATGTCCTTCTCAGCACAGTGCCTTGTCAGCCTTGTCCAGGTAGCCCCACCTGTCAATAGATCCCTGAGGGACAGGTATTTAAACTATTTTTTATTTGCGGCTAGTCTTTGTTCCTTGGTATAAAGCAATACAGATATCAGAAAAAGGATGAGGGGTTGAATTTTAGAAAACACTCTTATGGATTAGAAAATTGTTACTGTCATAATTTAAGGTGGCATTGGCCAATTATGAGTTTGTCAGATATTAATTCATTTCTTAAAACATGAAAGATGTAATTTCTGTTTGGAATTTGAAACTCATTTTTCTTTTATTGTCTTCTATGGTATCTGACTCCCCAAACTGCTCAGTAAATGCTTAACAGCTATTAAAAGTCATTTCAGGGGATACGAAACTGAAGAGCTCGTGGTCCTTGTTTTCAAAGAGCTCACGGTGTATAAGTCAATTGGTAGCTTTCTAACCTGAGCCAACACCAAAACACCACTGGGATCCAGAGATGGGGCTTGAACACATGAAAACTGTAAGTCCCACTGGTAATTCCGATGCACAGAGTCATTGTAACCGATTTAAGCTTAGTTCTAAAAATGATTACAACAAAATAGAAACAATAATAAACACAAGAAAAATCTGTAACATTAGTTTAGAGAAAAACAAAACCCCAAGATATCTGTTGCAAGATGGCCATATAACTCTTGCCAATTAGTGTACAGAATCGTCACGTGTGCCAACATCTACTGAAAAATCCAAATCATAATAATCAGCTCTATCACAATAAGGTTATATTTAAAGCAAACTTAATTGGTCTCAGTAATGAAATCTCCTCCTAGGAAATTAGGTTTTCAAAGAGGATTATTTACTCTTTTAATTTAGCAGAGTACTGTTGAGTGTCCTTACAAAACTATTGTTGTTAATAATAATATTGAAAGTCAACATTTATTGATCACTCACTATGGACCAAACACTGAGCCAAACACCTTGTGTGATGATCACATTCATGCTTCACAAGAGTCCTAGCAGTGTGTTTTTATTCCCACTTTACAGGGGAAGAACGGAGGCTCGAGGAGCTTAAGGAACTTGCCTAGGATCACACAATGGCAAGTGGCAGAGTTAGGACAAGTCCAGCTCTTTGCCCAAACTGAATGCCTGAGCTACTGGAAACACGAACTATACTGGAAACTATACCGGAAACATGAACGAGAAGCCTTCTACAATGAATAAGAAAATCCACCTCACTCGTGCCCCGGGTGGGCACTACATAAAGGAACGAAGAAATGAGTAGCTAGACCACTTTGCCACTCGGCTGGAAGCCACATCTCAGCAGCAGCAGTTCATTTGAGCTCTATGGTTCCCCACAATTTTGTTTAAAAGATCAACATGATACAAAAGTAATGTGGTTAAAATGGATATTTCACTTAATTGACTGTTTTAATCTTAAACTAATTATCACAATTGTAATATACAGATTCTTGAATCACCAGAGCTCTCACAGCTGAAAATGAAAAGCTAGAGATGGAGGTGGTAGCTCTTCGGTCAGGCCACCAAGCAGAACACCCCGTTATTTTTATGTTAGCGTGTTAGTTAGTGCACTGAGCAAAGGGGGTCACCTGAAAATCGGATTGCCTTTTCCTCCGTTGCTGAAACATCGGGAATTAACATATTTTGGCTAAGAATCAGTGACACTCCTTGGAAGCCATTTTCAAATGTTGGGGGAAGCTACCCGTCCGACAGAATTTGGCGTTGTTTGTCATTTGAAATGCCTGAATTTAGAAGTAGAGATAAATATTTTCTTCTCTTTCATTTTGTAGGCATTAGTAAATACTTTCATGTTACTGATTTGGGTTAGTTGTGGAAAAATCATATAACTTCAGAACTTAATCACAGACAACTCAAAGGGTGGAGTGACGTGCAGAAGGTAAAAAATAAAAGAAACAGACTCTGACATCAGACCTGTTTGAATCCCAGCTCCAGAAGCTGTAAAAGCTGAGTAAGTCTGGATGAGTAGGTTTCCTTTGCTAAGCTTCATTTTTTTCCATATGTAAAACAGAAGTGAAACTATCTCAGCATTCAGCTGTTACAAGGTCTAAGATGAGAACATATGTATGGGTCTATTATAGTCATTTGAAATCTATCATTTCTCATTCCAATCCCTTCATCTTCTAGTTGAGAGTGTTGAGGTCAGAAAAAGACATCCTGAAAGTCATACGAATTTAAACCTCGGGCTATGGGTGTCACTTGTACTTTTAAAAATAATGCATTAATTTAAATAATAAAGGATTAATGACTTAAGTTTTGAATATCGACATTTTATTTCACTTTCTGCTGCTTGTCATTTTCCTAGTACACAGCAAGTTCTGGTCCACTAAGGATACCTGTAGCTCATTGTAACCCTGCAGAGTCCAGGAAGGAAATTGGATAATTCATTTGGTTTATGCTCATTCTTTAAAAATGAACTACCAGTAACAGGTCAGGTCCTTCAACATTGCTGTTCATGAACATGTAGTTGGGCATTTCTTCCTGTTTTGGTAATGATTCAAATGAAACTACTGGTTAGACTTTAGACACCATATGATTAGATTTCCACAACAAAACGTTGTGATACACATGCGCTTAGAAATTGCCACTGTTACCACAGAATCAGATTATTGATGCTAGAAGAGGGGACAAAGGTTGCTCGATACGTTCACTTTACAAGATCAGGAAACTGAAGGCAGGTAAAATTAAGTGACTTCCTCCAGCTTACACAGCAAGCAGCAATGCTGGCAGGAGAAACTAGGTCAATACCTGCTTCTGATTCATAGTAGCACTGAGCACCCTCGGCTGAAGTAAACTGTCCAGGAGCTTGTCTCTCTGCTAGAAAGCAATTGCCTGGAGGGCCAGGGATGGTGTCTTAGTCATTTTGAAGTCCAGGCCATGGGCAAAGACTCATAAAATTTCTGTACACATCTATTGTTCGATATAGGTAATACAAATAATAAAAAATATATTTAAAGAGTTTTTTCAAGAATCAAGAATAGTTGCTCATATATTATGACTCTAAAGTAGTGCAGCTTTCCTTTGCAAACAAAGATCCCCAGACGTGGAAGCTGAAGTGAGCTCCCATTCAGAGCTGTTGCCTGTGGAGATGATTGCTCACTTGTCTCATCAATGGTAGGGCGACTCAATGTCTTTGCAAGGCTCCTCCACTGAAATTGCCTTCAGGGAGCATATGTGCATGGGGCACATGAGAAAAATCAACCTCATCATCGCTCCGCTTGGACTTGGACTCCACACAGCATTTATCAGCTTTGGTCACCCACCTTATTTACAAAATTTGGCTCCGAACGAGTGTAGGTTGTGCAAAATCCAATTCACCTTGAAAGGATAAAGATTTACCCCACACCCCAGGAAAACTATTCCAAAACTACTTCAGCATCACTCGAATGGATAAATAAGTCCCCAAGGTGACTAATCTAAAGGCAGCAGACACTGGAAGGTACACATTTTGGTATATTCATTTAAACACAAAAAAAGCCATATGACTAAATATTTTATGTTTCCTTAATCCCTGGGCAGTTGGTACCATCTGCTTAACAAGAAAAGATTAAGATCCTGGACAAGTGACTTCATGGGAACTTTTGTGCAGTGGCTGCTCTAAGGTAGTGGTTTTCAACCAGGGGGCATTTTTCCCTCTCACACACATACCTGGGGGTGAATTTGGCAAAATCCAGAAACACTTTTGACGGTCCTGCCTTGGGGAAGGGGGACATGCTACTGGAATAGTGTGGCAGAGTCCAGGGGTGATGCTCAACACCCTGCCATGCACGGTACAGCTCCCAGAGCAAAGAATTATCTTGTCCAAAATGTTGGTTATTCTGAGGTTGAGAACCTGAGTTCTAGGCTGAGAATCCTGACTCCCTGTCCCTTTAGTAGCCCTCACTAACGTCACCGGGACTGTTCCTGTGTCCTCATGTTTCCAAAAGTAAAAATATTTTCCTGTGTTTTTCTTTGGGGATGAAAGAGTAAATTTTCCATGCTATTTTGCCTCTTGAATATCTCCTTTTGCCTTAGATCCATTTACCAAAGGATACTAAATTGTCACAGAGGTTGCCTGGAGATGCATTTGGCATCTGAAAAGTCTACTTGGCAGGAAAATGAAAGCAACTTAAAGTGTGTGTGCTCTTCAGGGCAATGTGCTATTCCCACCCCATATTACTACATCTCACAGACAGCTGGGGCGAGACCAGCTGGGACTTCCTGCTCTATCGCTTTGGCATGTTGCTATACATTTGTCTCTTCTCACTACAAAACTAAGAAGGAAGAGAGGAAAAAGTAGTGCCAAGGCCAGCTACACTTGTCTAAGGGTTGCTTCTCCGTGTCTTTCGGAAGTACCCAAGGTGGCTCCCCAGCTGGGAAGTTCATTCAACAAAGAAAGGTAGGTTAGGGTTAGGGTCAGGCTTACTTTTGATAATAGAGGACTAGATCTTGGCATATACACTGTGTATGACAGAATGTCCCACCTAAAAGCATTTCTTTCCACCTCAAATTTTTGAAATAAAGTACGTAATGTGTAGTTATCCAATTTCCTCAGAACTTGCTCAATTTTGTGGTCAGAAGAGAACCCTTTCACACAATGGTTTTGCTAACACCAGTAAACACACACAGTGTTGAATGTCTGTGGCCAGTCCATCAAACCTCCTCGGAGTTCTGACTTGTTGGCCTAGTCTGACCCTCGTTGTCTGGAAATGTTCCCAAAACCAAACAATTTTCTGCCTAAGAAAAGATGCTTTGTCCCACTTTCAATGGTCAATCGTTGGACAACCACAAAAGTAGATCACATTTGAGAAAGTAGAATGCTCTTGGTATTTGAGTCTGATGTTACATTGCAATGAGTAAAGAAAGGGCAGCAAAGGTGAGTGTGTTGTCCTGAGAGACTGGAGAAGTCACTTTTGTCATCTTCCCTTCCTTTGAGCTCCTGTATTAAATCTACAGGTCAGAAGGTTACTGCTCAGTGGCAAATTCTCTCGTATCATTCCAAATTGCCTCATACAAATCTCACATTCCAAAGAGATTGCCCAGAAACCCCAGGACAAGGATCAGGAGTCAAGAGCTTATAAGACACTACACCATGCCTCTCCTGTCCCCACTCAAAGCCCACAGCACAGTCCTCATACATTCTCACTGTTGGTAGATTCTCATGCTGGGATCCTGGGGAAAACACTACTTTGGTCAACTATGACAAAGAGAAATTAAAATTCTCTGAAGTCATAACATAAATAACATCCCAGACACCAAGTGGGTTATATTCCTTTCTTCTCCTCTCCACCCCACCATATCTAAGTTTTGTCTGAATTTTTATCAAGAATCGTAGAAGGATGAAAGCCCCCAAAATATTCCAGAGATAAGTCATGCAACATTGGGAAAGAAAAAAAAAACACTTTCATAACTACAACAGCCACACAAAACAACCTGAAGAAAAGCACTAAAGAAAATACAAGGTCTGGAGAAAGCAAAAGGAATGTAAATGCATGAAACCAGGTGCAAAGTAGCACTGGGTATATGAGCACTTTTTCCTCTACCATCCATAAGATGAAGACAGAAGAAGGCTTGTGAAACTCTCCTCTCCTCATGAGCAGAAGTGAAACAATGTACTCTCCCCAGTGCTGAGAGAAGACAAGGTTTCTACTTATTTTCATTACTTCTTCCACCCCCTTCAATGCGCACACACACGCACACCCATGCATACAAACACACACCTTTTCGATTTAAAGCAGACTACCTAGTGGTAGTTGGAGCAGAATCTGGTGGATCATTTAAACAGCTTTTATACACACAGCCCACGTCATCAGCATCTGAACATGTCCCTGCTCGTGGTTCACGGCACTAAGGAGCCTCTCAGATGCAAGGGTCTTTGGTCGTGCCCTGTTTGGGGGCTGCCTGAACACATGGGTGAAGTGTAAGCACACACAACAAATGAGCTGTGTGTTAGTGCAAAGATGTGAAATTCTCCTCCTGCCATAAAAAAATCATGTAGAAAAGCATGTGGCAGCCCGCTCTACTTGGGAATGACAATGAGTCAAGTTCATGCAATAGCCCTTTAACTGCTAACCAGTAAATGTAAAATGAGACCAAAATCAAACTAAGTTTCCAGGCTTTTTTTTTTTTTTTTTTGCAATGGACTCAGCATGTCTCCCTGAATCCACATATGGTCTCTGTTAACAGACTGAACTTTGATTGAACTGTGCACTCAGCCAAATTGCTCTACAATCTAAAATATTATTACAAGTATTGTGTTTGGAGAAACAGGCAATATAAGTTAAACCCTTTAAAAATGAACTGTAAAATATCTGAAAGATATATTTCCATGAGTAATCTTCTATAGCTTTATTGTATTATTTATTTTCATGACCAGTTCACTTTTGAACCTGAGCTAAATCATATTGGTAACAGCTTTTCTCTTCAATATTCAGATAAGCAGCAGCTACCTGGTGATTTTGCTCAGTTTTCTAGGGGCCAAATCTCACACCCACTTCCAAAGGGCAGCCTGTGCTCTTAGCATTCACTAATGAAATCACACATTCCAGTCTCAGGGCCACATCCGCCCCATCAAGATGGGATGTCACAGCGTGACAGACAGCTCAGAAGCTGCTTTTCCTTTAACAGCTGAGGCCACAGGAAAATAAGTGATGAGCGGGTGAGAGGAAGGGATATTTTAAAGTGAAAATTCAAGCTATACTTGTGATTTCTGCAAATAAAAATCAATTATGACAAGCAAGTCTCTGGCTATTCCTGTCTAATCACTTTTAGTGCTTTAAAATAAATTAATTAGTGAAAGGCTACAATCCCAGATAATACAGCAAGAGCCAGAAGGCCTGGGTTCTCCACAACGAAGCCAGATATTAGTGTCGGACAGCAACGCATGTCGTATTTTCTTCTGAAATCCTCCAAGGCCAGATATTCTGAGGAAATTTCATATTTCCAGTTTTACTGTTGTTGTTATAGTGAAAATATTATGGAAGAAAACGTTTTCTCAACTGAATGCGATACGTCATAGACAACAGTGTGGGGGGAGGGGGTGGATGGAGGTGGGAGACGGTGTAAGGGGGATAAATGGTAATGGGAAAAAAATACAATAAAAAAGCTGAAATGTCATTGTCTGGAGTGGTGTAAGTAAGTTATGGAAGATTTTTGTTACAGTCTGGTCAGATGGGGCACACTTAAAGCAACTCCTCACCCTTTTTATCATTTGACGGAGTGGATTGGACGTATATCACCTCACTTAAATAAGCATTTATACTTGTTGGAGTCACCCTTGGTAATCAATAGGTCAGTCGCTCGAAGCTGCATCTACCAAGTACACCCAGCACAAATGAGCGTTCAGGGGCACCCATTCAAACAAGGTCAAGAAAAATATGCCTCCCCAGACACAAAGGGCAAGAAAAGCATCCAGGTGAAAACAGGACCACCTTCTGCTTCTTTGTGCCCCGAATGAGTTGTGAAGCCCTGGGACGGACGTCCGGATGCTCGCAAATATTACAGAATAAGCAGTTCCCTTTACAAAGTGCTGTGTTCTCACATTTCTTTTGCACCCGCAACCCCTTCAGCTCCTATCCCTGGCGATTCCTTATACTTGTTAATCATGCCCAACCCTTGCCTGGTGAGATAGAAAGAAACGGAAGATCCCAGCGGTAAAAAATATATGAAGTTAATTATCAATATGGCTCAATCTGAAGTTTACATTTTCAGTAGGCAAGCCCTGAGCTAGGGGCTCATCACCAAGTCTTTGATTTGCCTCCTTATCCCAATGGTCCGGGCTTCTGTGTGGACTTAGCCTGGACTGTTTCAATGAGAAAAAGAACAATAAGGAAAAAGCACATGGAAGCTTAAGTTACACCAGAGGCCTTCAAAGCAAATAGAAATAAGTGATATTTCTTCCTACACATTACACTGAAAGAGGGCAGAGAAATTACAAAGCAACCCTTGACCTCTGGAAGCTACTTGGACCCTCACAAATAGGCCATGTTATTCTCCTGTTGGGAATAAGCAATCTCCCAGAATACCTATGAGGTTACTCAAGATCAAGGGAAAGTGAGATTGAAAAAAGGATACTTTGTGATGTTGTCTAGGCACTAAAACAAGACCCCACAAAATAGCTAACATTACTCATCTAGACTAAAATGAATGACCGAGACCTCTTTACCAATCATAGTTGATCCTCGCTCTAGCCCTATAGAGAAGACCTACTGAGAGATCCAACTATAGAATTGCCCCTGCTCTCTGACTGCACCCAATTGAGAGAGAAGCTTTGCTTCCTTCAGCCTCCTGCTAGTCACCTACCTAAGCCCTGGTTCTATAAGAGGTTCTCTCCATCACCCGCTCCCTGGGGGTCTCATGGTCCCCGTGGTCTGGGTTCTCCCTTGCTGCAACAAGTAGTAAACTCAGTGTGCTGAATGATCCGTTTGTGTCTGGTGGTCTGGCAGTCACACAACACTCATACCCTCTGTCTCCCCCCGGAAGGTAAGAAGGCCTCCCCAGAAGGGGTCATTCCTCCTTGGATGAATGGCCTCGCTCTCCACTTCAAGGAGCCCTGCCTGCAGAGGGCAGACAGGCGAGGGGCCTGAGCTGTCCAGGCCCAGTCTGTTTTACTTCCGACTCAGATACTTCTTACTTGCTCATCTACTGACAATTCGTGTTTCCGTTCATTTCCAATTCCAAACAATCCGCCCTGATCCCCTGTTTGCTGGCTGACATGCCCAGTCTGTTGTGCCACGACCTGTTGACTAAACATCCCTACTGCATGGACTCTCTGTCTTTATTCCTTCTGACTCTCCCCAATCAACCTGCCTGCTTTCAGCTTTCTCTGAGTGCCAGCTACAGGCTAGGCTAGTTCCTTTTTGGACGTTAAGTCCAATCTGCTCAGTAAATTCCGCATAAGAAAACTGACACCCAGAGAGAGTCACTGAGATGGGTGAACTCTATTCTATGCCATGCTTTTTAGGAAAATACATGTATTATCTCTCTTTCTCTCTCTCTCTCTCTCTCTCTCTCTCTCTCTCTCTCTCTCTCACACACACACACACACACACACACACACACACACTCACCAGGCACTGAACGGGTATCTGACTTCCCAACAGCTTCAAACTCTCTCCAGTCTTCAACTCTCCCGACACAGACAATGAAAGGTGACTGCCCGGATTTGCCTTTAATCTTACAACATCAGCAGAATGAAGGAGAGAAAGAACTTGGATGTGCACTACTGTTTCAAAAATTCTTGGGTCAAAAGTTGTTAGAACAGCAAGTTACAGACATCCGTCCCTCCTGCTGTACCCCAGCAGGACCCAGGCTGACACTAGTCCTCCATCACATGGCCTCATGGTTGGAATTTGCTATCAAATCTTCTTTTTTACTGTTGGAAATCAGGCCTGGGAAAGCAGTTGGGTTGCAAAGTGCTGCGAAGTTAATTGGTTTTGATGGAAGATACTGAGGCTGGAAGTTACTAAGACTTCTTCCATGGCAATTTGCTTTAGAGCTCAGGGAAAGAAAACACCCCTCCAGGTAGCCTTTGCCCGTGCTGCCACCACACAAGAACCCCAGGATCCAGCTATGTGACACGGGAGGGAAGATGCATGGGGGAGAATGGCTGAGGACCATTTTCTGGAAATCAGTGATGAGCTGATCTACCTTGGCGATAGAACAAGCAAATTTGGACTTAACTCTCTCAGGGCCTGTGGGTGAAGGAGTCATAGCTCAGATTAAGGAAAAAATTAAGGAAACAGATTTCAGGGATAGGGAGGGGTCTGATAAATCTTGGGGTTGACACTTTCCAGATTTCCTAAAGCCAAGTTCATCTGTTGGTGGGATGGTTGAGGGGCAGCTTGTCTGCAGACATGAGCAATGGCACTCAAGGTGAGGTCACCTGGTGTCAGAAATGAAAATCTTTGAGCCACAGATGCCTGGATCAGAAGCTCTGGGGAGCAGTGTTCAGGAATTTAAATTTCAACAAAACCTCCGTGAGCTCTTTCCAGTTGGCCAAGCCTCTGGCTAGGAAAAAGGTTACTTTCCAGAGCTGTCTTTCAATTTGCAAGCCAGACTCCTCTTTCAGAAGTTTAAACACCTAGATTCTGAATTGCTCCCAGCACTGGCTCATAGCACCACTGTAACACATCATGTAACCTTTCTGATGGGCAATGTCTTAAATTGCAAATTGGAAATAACACCTATTGAATAAATGAGGCCCCCAATAAATATATGTTGAAGAAACAAATCTTAAGATGAAAGTGTCTTGTAAACAGTGATTATTCTAATGCTGGTTCTCCATGGTCGACTTGATATTCTCTCTCTGAAGGCATATGGAACCCAAGGAGACAGCTTCCCATTCTACTGAGTAGCTGAATAGACTGGTCCACAATTAGCTGCTTTTGTGTGCTCACTTATCTGGGGACAGGTCCTGGGGGACAGAGGCAGAAAGCTGCTCTTCATGGAGACATGCTCTCTCATGTCATCCTGTAGTTACCTTTTAAGCCATCTCTCAGTGCGGTTTTTCCTGGCTCTCTGCAGCTGCTGAGATGACTGAGACTGCAGGCAAATGACCTCCCAGAGGCCTGCCCCACCCCTGCTGGGCCCAGGCAATGACAGATAAATTGGGCAGCAGAAGTGTTGTTTGGGGTGTTGGTGTGAGCCGGAGTGTATCCCTATTAGATGGAAAAATAGAGTCCATTGTATTTGTGAGGTAGAAAGAGGGAAAGGCCAGGGAAGGATGGCCCTGCACGAAATCCATGGCCCATCCTCAGGCCTGACCTCTGACCCCCAGTCAGGGCCCCAGGTACCACGTTACATTGTGCACAGTGCAGATGAAGCCAGCTCACCTTCCACGTTGGTCCCTGTACCTGATGTTCTCTGACCCTCCCTGGTCTTCCAGTCCATCTCTGTCCTCATCCTTCCCTGGGGTGTGGAGGGCAGAATTCTGCCTTTAAGCCAGGAGACCTGGATTTTAATCCCATTTTTGCTGCCAGTTAGCCAAACTGTGATTTGGGTAATTGTTTAGCAAGCATTCCTCTGGCCTGATTTTCCTACTAAATGGAAAACAGTTAAATGGGCAGTAAGCATGTGACAAGGAGAATGGAGCCCAGTCACCTCTAAGTTCCCTCCCTTTCTATTATTCTCCACAGTGCTGGCCTGGGGCCCTGCCAGCACCCTACCTTTGTGTGCTTTCTTGAGACAAAACCGTGAACTTCAGTGCTGCTCTTCTCACAGCCCCAGCGTTCGTACCTTCCCAGACCCCTGAACTGACTTTGCCCCCCACCAAGATGACAGAGAATGTATTATATGCACCTACTTCTAAGAAATGTGGATGCATATAATACATTCTAAGAATGTTCCCTAATTTGCAGGAGTAAGCGTAAGACATGGAGTCAAACAGACCCAAATTATAATCTTGGCTTTGCTAAATTAACATGGGATTTTTGAGCAAGGTACCAGACATTTTCCACCTCCATTTTCCACCTCCAGCACTTGGAAGTGCTGGAAGTCCACAGCACTTCCTGCAGAGCCCTACTCACAGAAGCTGCTCGACAGACACATACGAAATTGAACCCTCCACCTGAATACACTGCCAGTGTCATCCAGGTGTTGCCACATGAGAGGAAAACACATTTCCAGTCCCCGCTTCAGACTCTCACGGAGGATCTAGAGATCAGAAAGCTAGAGCAGGGCAATGGTTTTAAGACCCCGTATCTGAAGTCACACCTTGAGCACTGTGTCTTGGGAAGAGTAGGCACCCAAATGTGGTTGTTTTATGAATAAACACAAAAATGGAGCAAACTGGATTTAAATCTTGAATCTACCTTTTCTTAACTCCACTATCTAGATAAGTTGCTTAACTTCCCAAGGCTCCATTCTTTCATTTATGATGGTATGGCAATCCTGTTGGGGGGGAGTTTTGTGAATATTAGACCAATGGATGCTTGTGAAGCAGTTAGCATAGTACTGAACAGAGAGCACTTAAAATAATAACTTATTGTTGTTATCATCTAAACTGTTGGCCTATATATGAACATTGTCTGAATTAAATCAACATCAATTTACTTGCAAAAATGCATTACTCCTTAAAAATTCTGGCAGGTGCTCTGACCTTTTTTTTTTAAACTGAAAAACCTATAATTTAATAAACTTCCACAAATTAGGGAAAAACTTGATTCAAGTTGCACACCTTCTTTTTAAGAACGTGTGAATTCTGTGGGGGTGAGGTGCAAACGCTGGTGGTTGAAGAATAAATTAAAAATAGGTCTTTAAGAAATAAAATCTGCATCTTCTGGCATCGCGAAACTGTGGAAAACGCATCTGCCGTGTCCGGAACCAGTGGCCAGACTGAAAGCTACGCTACCTACATCTCGTTTCCCTGAGAGCCACCCGTGCCTTCAAACAGTGTTTTCTAAGCGCATGTGCTTAGAGTTTTGTTACCAAATAGCAGACATCCATAAAAAGTTTTTAGAGAAACTAGCCAAATGCCGGGTCTCAGAATTGTAGGAGTTTGAAACTGAAAAGGATCTTGGAGATGTGCTAGTTCAGACTTCCGGTTTTGCAGATGAAAATACGTAAGGCCCAGAAAGATCCTCATAGTGCCTCATCATCAGCTCTCCTTCAGTGGCAAAGGAGAGGCCCGTCACCTTTTGTGGTGTTCACGGAGGATTCCTGAATGCTTGGCTGTGGTACAGCCGCAAGAGGAAAATGGCAGAGAGACAGAGTCTTCCTCCTCCGCGTGAGGAGGAGAGAGAGGGGACATATTCTCGGGGAGTCAAGGGTTCGTTCACTGGCTGTTCCAGAGGTAAGTAAATCACCAGGCAGCCATGCAACAGCTGACAATGACCTTTCCCTATAGACCTCACGCAGGAAGCTAAAACAACACGAAAGAAAACCTGAGTTCCGCATTAATCCCATAGGCTGTGCAACTGGTTTAAAAAGAGGTCTTTCTAGTTGCTCTGAGACCGAACTCCATCGACAATGCATATAGCGCAAGTATCACAGTTGTGCTTATGTACATTTGCAAGTAAATTTCACAATCCCAGACAGAGAAAAAGTTGATGCTACCTGTAGAAACTCTTTGTTTCTACTTTTTAAATTCTTTCTTCACCCACTTCTCTTTCTCTTTTCAATGATCCAGCTTTATTGTTCCAGATATAAAAGGCAGAGGCAAGTGAGAAGTTTGGAATTAGAGCTGATGGCTGAGGCAGTTTGTAAAAATTAGTTTCATGGGCTGTTAATAAGTGTGGCCTGAAAAAAAATAAGTGCTTAGAAAAACACTGCATTAGTTATCTTTAAACAAGATTCGCCACTAAGACACTTGTTAGTGCCTTTTATATGCTAATGTGAATTGTGAATCTCTTGGGAGAGATGTGTAGATATATATAGAAACATTTCCAGTACTTTCCTAACTTATTTGATCTCCACCCCCAAATCCTACTTTAGTTAACACTGTACCAGAGCATAAATAACCAAAAAGCAGTTCAACTTATAAGTTGCAAAGTCCTAAACTTCGTGAAACGCCATAAGAGAGAAAAGTGAAAGTCATTTATTCCTTGGGCAGATTTTCCTTAACTTCCCGAAGGCTGTTCCCTACACAGGTAAAATCAGGGTGTGGCTCTTGGTCAAGTGCAAAGCAGGCATGTTATATGAAAACATGTGTTTTTCTAAGTGCAGCAAAGTGAAGATGGAGGGCCTGAGGGAAGACTCCTTCCATGCCCAGTCTGTAAACATTAGAAAAGAAGCTGCTTTCATCCCAGGTGTAGAGAATGGAGAAAGTTGGAGCTGGTTGATCCCCAAGCCTCATCTGCCTCTGTCCCACCTCTGGTGGACCCTCAGGGCCTCCTCAAAATCTGGGAGGCCTATGGGGTAAAGTTGAAAAGAACACATTCTTACGTGTATGTAATATAACTCCTTCATTTTTAAGTATATAAAAGTGGTGGTAAGTTGTTATGTGCTGGAACAATTAACTTTAGTAGAAAGTGGTGCTTGTAGTCTTCGTATTCTGCTGAAAACTTTGAGGAAACCAGCTGAGCGAAGGCTTGGGGCCAGGAAAGAGGTGAAGAGTTTGGACTCTCCAAGGCAGTGTGGGGGTAGGGGAAGCAAAGAGATGAGAGAAGGAGAAGGAGAAGGAGGTGGAGGAATGGAAGCTGGGGTGAAAAGTAGTACGGATGTGGTCAGGGGAAGACAGTCTAGGCTAGAAGATTCATAATTACAGACAAGTCTAAAATTCAATTTTAAATTATGTGCAATGTTTTGGTGATAAAACCTCCCCTGTCTCCTTTGGGTCCTCAGCAAAATCTCCAAACCAATGTGGAAACTGAGTAAGACACGAGTTGCATGACTCAGGTTATACAGAGTGATGTGTGGAAAGGCCACTGGGACAATCAATCCATAAAACAATGTGTGTAACCTAGAGGCAGCCAGGGCTCACCCCACAAGGATATAAGAAATCTCAGGGAAGGTTCTGTACGTGCACAGGGTGTACAATGAAGGGCTAGGGACCTTATTTAGATCTTGAGAAACAGGGAGGTCCCAGCTAATATCTGAATAACAGAAGGGAGTTATGCTTTTGTATGGAGAAAATTTTCCACTCAGATATCTTGTGCCTTTGACTACCCCAAAATGCCAGTAATGGCCAAAGGAGCTGGGCTGTATTTCTATAGCCAGTTGGCCACATAAACTTCAGTACCTTACCAGCACTTTAAATTTAGTGACCCTGATAATATCTTCCCAACTTCCTCCTCACATCCCTGTGTCTGTGTTTCCCGCCCTGTGAATGTCTTTATCACCCCTGCTCCTTAAGAAGAAATCGTGTTCTCAAATCCTTCCACCCATTCATAGCACATAGCTTAATAGCTACTGAATCATCCTAATATTGCTGTTTGCATGAGTTGCCTTGGTGTTTGCTCACTTCCTCAGTTTAGCTTGCATTACGTGGCTCAAACAGTTCTAAGCACCTACGTGCTCCCTCTCTCCATGCCACCCATCCTCCAAGCTGTGCCAGTTACCCATCTAAAGGCAGACCTGCTTAAGTCATTCTGCAAGAACCCCCCCATTGCTCCCAGGATCACATTCCCTGCAGCCTGGCTAAAAGCTTTCTTGAAAGTGTGTTTCTGCCCCACTACATGACTCACCTCCTACGATTTCCCACCCTACATGCTGTGCTATAAGGCCACATGGATTATTTTCACCTACAAATCTTTTCTTCCCCTCTCCTTGTCTTTTCCTACAATGACCTTGAATCCAAGCAAAGCATTTATGCTTTGTCCCCTCACCATAATTCAAACTATCAATGTTAAAGATAAAAATTCTCATAAAACTTATATTTTATCTTTGGACATTATTTGCAATGTTTCATACTTTAAGTCAAAAGAATAAATACTGTATACAAGTTTTCATGTTCGATCACACTCATAGGAAAGAGCCACAGAGATCTTCGGTGATTGCAGGTGTAATTGCACTCACATGCATGGCTAGACTTGACCAATGGGACGGATGCCCTCTCGCTGGAGGCTGATGCTTGCTTATGGTATAGTGTAAAGGCATACACTTGAGATTTTGTTTCATCATTCATTGTCCAAGTGATCTTAGGCCAAACCTATTACCTCTATGAACCTCCATTTTTATCGGTAAGACAGTATCTACTTCCCAGGGTTCTTAGGTAGATCCGATGTAACTGAGTATGTAAAAAGACTCTGCGAACGGGGGACAAAGGGCTTTGTAATCTGTAAAGTGCTACACAAAGGGGAAAGATGTGCTATGAAAAGAGAACTGGACATGGAGTCCAAACACATGGTGCCATGGGTTGATCTTTGTCCTATAAATGTATATGGAGGTCCTGATTCCACATACTCGTAAGTGTGACCTTATTTGGAAATAGGTGTTTGCAGATGTAATCAAGTGAAGATGAGGACATTAGAGAAGACGCTGATGCAGTACGACCGTGCTCCTGATAAGAAGAGAAGATAGACATGTGGGGAGAATGCCAGGTGAAAACAGAGGCAGAGACTGAAGTGATGCACCTATAAGCCAAGGAACACCGAGGACTGCCAGCTGTCCCCAGAAGGTAGGGGAGAGGCATGGAAAAGACCATCCCTCAAAGCCTTCAGGAGGAATCAAACTCGCTGACAACTTGATTGCAGAATTCCAGCTTCTGGAGCTCACAGACAAAAAATATCTTTTCTTTTAAGCCACCTAGTTTCTGGTGCTTTGTTATGGCAGCTCCAGGAAACTCATACACATGGGTATGAGTTTCAGCTCCATCACCTATGAATGTGTGGTAATATATTTAAGCTTTTTCCCCCTAGTACTTGAAGGGCACTTACCTTTCGGTGATTGTCTCTCTGAGGCCACTGGCCACCCCTTTGACCACAGTGCTAGCTTTGGGCGTCAGTACCACCTGAGATATAAAAAACGAGCCCTTCTTTCTTCTCTCTGTGATGGATGCCTGAAGAAACTGGATCAGTTTTTCCGGGTCTGTGGTGTTGGCCCAAGGAGCGGGCATCATCTGCCCAGGCCAGAGGAAGGGCACCTCCAGAGCCACGGGGCTGTGGTAGAAGACCAGCACTTGGTAGTCCTTCTCCCACAGGTACTTGAGACTGACTTCCTGTGCAAAAATGGCTGGGCACATTTTATTGCCATAGATGTCTTTCAACATCTGGACCAATTTTTCATGGTGGTATTTCTGCATCCCATAAAAATGGTTGAAGTCTAAGAACACTGCCTCCTTATGGTGATCTGTGAGGAATGCATTGATCTCCTCAAGGCCTTCATTGACTTTGGCACTGAACAAGCCATGAGCAAAGTAGAGTTCATTGTCAGGATCTCTGGGCTTGGTGGAAATTCGAAGATCAAAGTAACGGATCCCGGCTCCTAGCTGACCCGTAAAGTTCATCGTTTGAGTGGCTAACCATTTCCGCATCAGCTTTTTGGCCACAGTTCCAAAAACAGAGACAAAATTCTGGACAGTTTCTGGCTGTTCAGGGCCTACTGGAGAGGCTTCGTCAATGTAGAAACTGAAGGAATCGTGAGATCCTGGAAGAATAACAAGGCACAACGTGGTTACATTTCAGTCCTTCATCCTCCCCAACTTCCCTCTTGCCATGTCTGTATCTCTCCCTGAAATAAGCCAAAGGAACTACTAGGCAATGTTTACCAAGTTCATTCTCAAGTCTTAAGAAGGTTCTTTTTATAGCCTGGCATAGTACATGGAGTAAATTAGTTGTAAAGTGGTAAAAAATTCCTTCTGATAATGTTTAAAATTCATATGATCATCTTGTACTTCTGTAAACAAAGAATTTAATGGATTTATTTGGATTTGTTTTCAATATAGTAACCATTCAAAAACAAGACCTAAGGGGACTCACCAGTTCCCAAATACTTTATCTATAATGTTGCCCCTTTTCTTCCTTTTGGGTTGATTTGAAGCTGGAAGGTTTGCTTCGATAAATAAGGAAGCCCTTTTCACAACAGATGATCATTGGAAGAATTGCTAACTCATACACTTTGGAAAACACAAGAGGTCACAGGGTAGAAGAAAGGAGAGGAGGACAGTCCAATGCTGAGATACTTGACATCATTTCTGACCCTGCATTTGGGCAATTGTCAACTTAGATAAGGCTGCAAGTGAACACATGTGAGAGCATAAAAAAAATTAACTAACAGGCCATTTTCTTCACAGATATTTCTGCTCAACAGTAAAATCTCTTTTTGGAGTTGGCTTCCAAATTTAAAAGACTTTCTTTCTAGAAGAACAAGAACAACCTATTTATTTATATTTGGCATTTACAAATACTAAAACTCCAGAAATGGCCCTGGCTGGTGTTGGCTCAGTGGATTGAGCACTGGCCTGCGAATCAAAGGGTTGCCGGTTTGAATCCCAGTCAGGGCACATGCCTGGGTTGCAGGCCAGATCCCCAGTTGGGGGTGAGCAAGAGGCAACCACACATTGATGTTTCTCTCCCTCTCTTTCTCCCTCCTTCCCCCTCTGTCTAAAAATAAATTTTTTTAAATCTGAAAATTTTAAAAACAAATCAAGAAATGTAGCAACAAACATGTGTATGACTTACCTGTAAGTACAGAGTACCATTTAAAATATTATTGGACCAGATAAAGAAAAATTATTTCAAGTTTACTTATATTTGTTAAAGCCTCCTTCAATTTTGGGGCATGACTGACTAAATAGGTAAAATTAAATGAATGAATCCTGGACTTTTCACACGTCAGAAAGGGCAGACGTCATCATTCTCCATCTGTTCCTCAGGCCTCCTCTCGCCTTGTTGCCCTACTCCTGATCGACATTCCTCAGGGTGCACCTTGTCCTAGGTTTTCCTCCCAACACAAGGAATAATGCTCAGCCTCTGCCAGCGGAGGGCCATGGTTCTACAGCCCAAGGAACTCCATTCTGTGAACAACCAGCAAGATAGCTCCAGGGGTCTCAGCCTCAAATGATATTATAGCCTTGGCCAACACTAGGATTTCAGTCTGGTGTGGCCTGGTTTTCAGATGAAAGGAAATTAGGCAAGGCTTTGCATTGAGAGCAGTGTTGAAGGGAGTGCTGGTGACCAGGCTCAAATTCGAGCTCAGTCACTAACTCGCAGTTAACACTGGAGGCTCGTCAGATTGCTAACCACTCTGGCTTTGAGCTTTCACAATTTTTCAATTAAAATACTCTCCACACCTACATCACAGGATTCTTACAAGGAACGTATGAAACCATGTTCACAGAAGTTGCGTAAGGAGTATATATACAAATTAAATTACTGTACTTTTGTCATGGAGATGTAACTAGTCACAGAACATTCATTCACTCGTTTTGGAAAACATCACCTAGACAAATGCACACTGGGGTGGCTGGACAAACTCACATGAAAGGGAGGGCAGGAAGAACAATGATTTAAATTGCAGAGTTTAGGTTTGTTAACGTTTCTTGAAAACGAGATTTGTTTCTGTCATTTCTCTATGACTTAGCAAATAACGAACAATCAAAATGACCCCATTTCCTATTGTTTGGAAAAACAACTAAACACTGCTGTCACATTAGGAAAATTGATCTGTGATGTAGACCAAGTGCTAACCCTGTTCCATTCAGGATCTTTCCAATATTGTCCACGAAATGACTTCCGGAGGATCTTCTGGCTGGTCTCTCAGTTTGGCTATAGTTCCATTTCAAATTCTACAAAATTATGGGTTTAATACACATCAGTGAAAACGTATCAAGTCAATTTCATCTGTGAACCTTCAGATGAAAAGGCCCAGTAGGCTAAGGTTTGACGTGCCCGTGAGTGTGCAATTTCAATATCTATATCCTGACCTTAGAATTCAGGCTGGCTCCATCAGAATAAGCACTGGCTCTCCCTGCCTCTGCTGAGCACTTGGCTTGCTTGTGTATGGCACCCCATGCCTCCCTCTCCTCGCCCTTCTGTCACTGTGATATGACACATTGCTGAGGTTTTGGAGACTCCTGCTTCCTAGTAGCAGGCTCCCTGCATATTTGATATCTTGGTACCTTTTGTGAGAATAGAGCCGACACCACAGGAATGGGGGGCATGGGTACCTTCCATCTGTCAACCCAGAGAAGACTGAAAGGCTAGGGTTCGTTTATGAGGCCCCTTCTCTAAGGTGGAAGATTGGCAGGAGGCACCTCTTCACTTCCTATGGGAAGACACGAAGTTCTGGAGTGTTCACCCTCTCAACTTCCCCTTGTGGAAGTCTTCATGCTGGTCTTCTTTTGTGACTGCACACAGTCTCTTCTCTGTGGCAAAGCTTTTTTTCCACTTCCAGAGGCTTCCTTTTCCCGGAATTCACATTCTCCTGGTCTGCAGCTCCCCCTCATCAACTAGTAGTTGTTATTAGATGTTGTTACTAACACCTGTTCATTAATTTTTTCTGTCTTCATATCGTGCTCGCCACCTGCAACTCCCATATAGATACACTTGATTTTAATATAGATTGCAAGCTTTCTAAAAAGAAAAAAAAAACTATGCCATATAATCTCCTGTGTCCACTACCGCATCCAGCTCTATGAATACAAAAATATTTGATTCCAGTCAGTCGATCAAAATCGTTCGCATGAGATGTGCCATCAAAGTGAAATAACTACTTCTACTCATAATCATTTTAATCAATAATGGGTTAGACCATTATTGGCCCACTTTTTCTTTACCATTTCCTCTCAAATTTCTCAGAAAATTAGTGTATACAGCATGGCTCCCCCTCCCTAACTTTGGTTCCATCTTTTTAAAAAATTTAATATATTTTTAAAATGTGGTTCCCTCTTTAATCCACTGTGGCAAGTCATATACATTCTCTATAAAGCATCGTTGATCACTACTAAAGGAAGCCCACCGGCCATTTCTCTGACCTCATTCCTAAACCCTAGCACAGAACATGGTAGGCATTTAGCTAATGCTGTTGAGTAAGTAAATGGGTGAACCCGGCTCAGCCTTTCTGGAACACCTGATACTGCTCTACTACCTTCTTGAACTTTTGGCCTTTGGGATATGACTCTTCTAGTTTTTCTGCTCTTGCTGTTACCGTCCCTTCACTGGCTCTTACTCTTTCACCTTGTAAACAAGTGCCTTATCCAAAGCTCTAGTCAAGATTTCAACTTGCTCCATGCTTTCCCTTGGATGATCTCGTCCATTTCTTTGGCCTCATGCCTATAAAAGATGAATCATAAATTGATATCATCTAACCTCTCCTGCATGCCAGACCCCTGTCCACCTCCCAGGCAACTAAATGTCACTGCTCCATGAAAATCTTAAACTTCAAATGTCCCAGATGCACATCAGTGCCTTCTCCTTGTCATGTACCTCTACCATGCTTATTGCGTCGGTCCGCTATCTCCTCCCTGGGTACAGCTTCGTACCTGCCTCTCAAGCCTCACAGGCCATCAGACTGAAGGTCCCATTGCACTGACCCCCAAATGCCCTCTTAGCTGTGCCCACTTCTTTTCCATTCCATTGCCAGAGGCTTGGATTTCTGGGGGGCTACTGAAGTACTTGCAGGCGCTCTGGTTTTGCTCCCATAAATGCTCCTTTAAACGTTTATTTAGTTCGGAAGTCCATCAGATCTCTCTGATTTAATTGCTCAGTTCTTATGTGACAATATACAATTACTATCATTAATTTTTGTTCACTTATCCAATCACTTTTATTTAGTTATCCAGTCACTTTTATCCAATCACTTTTACTTAGTTTGGAAGTCTGTCCGTTCTAATTTAATTACTCAGTTCTTATGTGACAATATACAATTACTATCATTAATTTTTGTTCACCCCGTTGACTAAATTGATCAGTTATCTGAATTTTTTGTAGACAAAGACCAAACCTTATTCCAGGCACATAACGTTGCCTCAGTCTCCCAGCACATGACCAGGAGGTCTTCGTGGACAATACAAGAAAACGTGTGTCATCAGAGACAACACACGATACGCATCACAAGCCAAAAACACCTCTGGAATTGAACGGATCATTAAAAGTGACACTCTTGTAATTTAATATGTGTCCTCCCCACAACATAAAAATGCATGTAAAATACGTTTTCAAATATTAAATTAAACCCCATCTATCCCACAGAAGACGGACATGAATCCTTTGGTAAAGGAACAATTAAGAGTCGTGCTGGGATTTCTCTCTCTGGCTAAACCTGTATCTTTCATGTTGTGGAAAGCCTTCTCCCTGGGCACAGTCCCGGGCAGGGAGCTGAAGGAGAGCATGTTGGTTTCCTTACTTTAGTCTTCCGGCGGCGCAGGGATCCCAGGGACTAAATTTGAGAAACCCTATTATATCGATGCCTCCCAGGAGTCGAGAAGCTCAGTATTTACCACAGTTCTTTTAAACGTGCTCAGTGGATTCCTTAGCCCAGTGGATCAGCTGACAGCAAATAGCTTAAGAGCAGCAGTGTTCCCGCCAAAGGGCAGAAAAGAAAGCCCGCTCCAGTTGCCACCCTGGGTGAAACTTCTAAGCCTTCTTTTCACGTGAGTTCCTTTTCAAGGACTATCAATATGGATGCCAGAAAAATAATTAACAGAGACCCCAAGACACAGCGAAGTCCTAAGTTGCTGTCAGACCCAGCACGCCGTGCCTTCTCCCTCTCTCTGCGGCATCTCCTCGCCTGGCACAGCCACGTGGGATCCGAGGTCGTACACACTGCTGCTGAGCCAGCGACAACAGCTCACAAGCTTCTGAGCCTGGCAACACAACACTGGTGAGCGCAGCTTCCAAAAACAAAAGGTTCTTGGGCTGGCAAGAATCTACCTCCAAAATAGGATGATTTAAGAGGAAAATCAGTCCATCAGCAACATTTGTCAGGTAATTAAAAAGAGCAATAATCCAGCTGCTTCCCTAGAGCAGTGGCACTGACCCAGGGGGGTTGACATCAAGTGGACACAGTCTGTGTTGTCATCGCTGAAGGGGGCGGTTGCTGGCATCTAGTGGGTAGAGGCCAGGGATGCTGCTGAGCACCCTGCAGCGCACCCAGCATCTCTCCCAGCAGACTCAACGGGCCCAAATGTCTGTAGAATCAAGGTTGAGAAAGCCTGTTCCAGTGGAAACCTTACAGGCAGATCAAGTCATTTCCAGAGGCAGAAACCACACACTCTGAGTCGGCCCCTCTGCCTGTATTCACACAGCCCTCACACCTGTAATCACCTCTCACAGGCTTCTCAGGGCGCCATTCTGCCCTGACGCTGTTCTAAAACTTGTAGCAACTGAAAACAATCGCACACGGGAAGCACTGCTTCCGAATTTGCCTGAAGCCCAATGAATATGTGGCTTTGGCTCTAGATTTTTACTTGAAAATTTCTTTCATTTGTGCTGACAGGTTCTCGAGGGAAATCTTTCAGGCTAAAATGAAACCATCCAGAAAGCTATCTTTTATCCATTGAGCTCCATCTCTACTCCGGAAGCTTCTGTGTGGCACAAGTTTTGTCGGGACAATAATTTATCTACCTGTTATTTATTAAATAAATTGAGCACCTACTATGTGCAAGGCACTGAGATGAGAGACGTGTTATGTGGCTGAGAAGAGGCGGGGGTTAGGGAGATTGGGATAACAACGCTTATCAGGTGAGGAAAGGAAAGGTGGGTTCCTTCTATCAATATTTCTTCTGCCTCATTGCCTTCTCTGTAGTATTAAGCATTTGGTAGATATTTATTGAGTATCTATTATATGCCATGCATTGGGTCAAGGGTATGGAAATAAAATAGTATATAAGACTCGTCTAGGCTTTGTCCTTGTAGAGTTCATATCACAGTGGAGAGAAATATGCAAGAAAAACCAATATCATAAAGTGTGACAAACGCTATGACAAACTGTATGACACCTTTTAATAAAAGAGTGGTGCAGTCCTGAGCCGAATAAGATCTTCTAGAGATAATTAATAATCAAAGCTAAAGAGTGGGAGTAAGACCCCAAACATGCAATTATTAAGTTTATACTTTCTTAATGTCAATGTGCATATAGATCACTAGAGGATCTTTCAAATGCCTGCATTTCCAGATGCGTGATGACCACTCTGCCTAATGCAGTGAGTCAGGGAGAAAATGAACCAAAGATGACTAAATAAGAAAAATGAAAGGGAGGGTCCATGAAGAAAATGTGGCAAAGATTAGGGAGAAAATGGCATATTCATCAGCAATGTTGGCCTCGGCTATTTTAGCGGAGCCTAGAGAGGAACTCAAAAGGACACGTCTGTTGGTGAATAATTTGGGAAAGAAAACCATGCTCCCCCTGATACTCTGCTCTTCCTCCTCTTCCAAAGGGCCTGGACAGCCCAAGAAGGAAAGGGCAAGCCTAGAAACTGTGCTTTATCTAGGAGGACACAAATAATCTGATTCGCACAGCAGACTGTTGGCTCTTCCCCCTTCACTGCCCCAGAAGACATTCAATGAGCTTGAAGGGAGTTGGACTTGCAGGACCCTTTAGTAGCATTTGGCCCAGGGTCCTAGGCTGCTCAAGGTGGATCTCTCTCCCTCGCTTGCTGGATTCCAGCTACACCAGGCTTCTTTCTGCTCATCAAATACACCAAGCTCATTCCAGCACAGTCCTTGTGCTTGCTGTTCCCACTGCCAGCAGTGCTCTGCCCCGAGTGGTCTGCATGGCCGGCATCTTTTCATTCACATCTCAACCTGAATGTCACCTGCTTGAGTAAATCTTCCTTTATCTAAAGAACCTAATCCATCTCACCCTCCCAGGTGCCTATCAGTCCCTATCACAAAATCATGTTTTATTTTCTTCATAGCACATATCACTAGCTCCAAGTTTCATTTTATTTAATTGCCCGTTTGCTTATTGTCTATCTCCCCTCACTAGATTTTAAGTTCCATGAGAGTAAGAATCAAACCCTTCTTGCTCACTACCACACCCCCAACAAACTGCACAATGATTGGCATGTGAAAGACTGGCATGTAATAAACATTTGCTGTGTGAAATAAACCTCAATATGCTCATCTGTAAATTCTATCTCCACATAAAGATAATAAAATAAAATCAACAATAACCACTAAACAAGGATCACAGAAAATCTCAATAAATATTAGCTTTTATTATCACTATTAATTATTATTCTACATTATTAATTCTGAGCACTAATTGCCTGGAACAAAATAGGTTCTCACCAAATGTTGGCTGAATGAATGAATGAATGAGTGGGAATTGCACCAAAAAGTTATAAACACTATAGCTGCCATAAACTCTGAGAATTCTCAATGAAAATATTGCCATAGCATCCAGCTGTGCTTTAGATGGATAAATTGTTTTCAAGTCCTCTCTCTTTTCAATTTCCTGGACCGTGAGTTACTTTTTTCCTGTACCAGATGCAGCAGTGCCAAAGCTGACCATCTCTGGAAGGCTCTGGTCCTTCTGCACATGTCATTCTAGATTCTTATCACAAATGTAGGTTTGATATGCAGAGACGGACCCCACTGCTTACCCTGAACCCAGGCCACCCATAGGGGCTCAAGTGTAGGACAGCTTACTCCTTGACCATCTATTCCCCCAGTAGTTTTGATACCTGTAGACAGGCTGTCTGGACTTCTAGGAGCAGACTAAGGGCATGGCACACAGCCAGACAATACCTTCACAAACCACCTAGGACCATGGCAAGGACATTGAGTTTTTCAGCACTCTTGTGAGAGGAGCCACATTGCCCAGGTAACCAAGCCCATGTGCCCCCTACCCCTAGGACAAGATGGTGGCAGGAGGAAGTCCTTACACTGAGCATGTGCAAGGCTAACAAGATAATTGGATAAGAGGGTTCCTACCTCCTTGGGTACCAGATTGGGGGTGGAACCAAAGGAAGGCAGGCACGTGCCCAATAGAAATTAAAAGGGTGGCAGGAAAGACCAAAGAGGCCCATCAGTCTAGCCAGGGGAAAGAAGTTGGGAGGTGAACTTGCCCCAAAGTGCACCAAAGTTTGGAAGGTTAATTGGTCATTCTGAGAAAGCACCTGGTCCATTTCATACCCATAACTAATATAAACCCAGGTAAATAGAGAGGTCTCTCTCTTGCTCGTGGCTGCTGCTCAGATGGTGTACTGGCCTGTCCTCTGCATGGGCAGTCACGTGGCCCATGGCCTCCACAAGAGTCTCTCTGTTCCTTGAATTCACTGGTGCCTTTGTGTGCTCTCCAGAGTGGAGGCATGGGACCTTGTGGCCCTAGAAGCCACATGGCCAATGGCAGTGCTGGCCCCACATGCAGCCTCCAGGAGGGAGCATGAGGCTAGACAATAGCCAGGAACAAGCTAAGCTACCTAGATAACTGCTTAGAAGCCACCTTGGGCTCCAGAGGATGGTACTTTAAAATGGAACATGAATTCTGGGCCTTTTGTTTTGGTATTGCTGAGGACGGCTTGGTTTTGTCTGGGTTTTATGGAGAAGATGAGCTTTGAGATGGGTAGTCCTCCATTGTCCCAGATCATTTTGCCTTGGGATAAAAACCTTTTTCCTTTTTCACCAGTCTGTGCCTCTAGAGTTTACCCTTGGTGGCAACAGGGAGCTGAATCCTACTTAGGTTCAAGAAAAGCTTTATCCTTGGGAAAGATACCTAAAACTGAGCATCAGTGTTAACCAAAGAAGGAGATTTAGTCATATCTAGGTAGCATGCCTCATTGGAAAAAGAAGAAGAGTTGGCAAGAGAGATGTGGTTGCCACACAGCTCAGACTTCCCTACTCCTCTTTAGAAGCTAGTTGTTTAAGATGCAGATGTCTTTATTATTACAGTTTTCATTCAACACTATCTTGTGTTAGTTTTAGGTGTACAGCACAGTGGACAGACATTCACTATAAGTTACAAAGTGCTCCCTTCGATATTCCCAGCACCCACCTGGCACCACACATAGTTATTACAATGTTGTTCTCTATTCTCCATGCTGTACTCTACATCCCCATGACTATTCTGTAACTGCCAATCTATACTTCTCAGTCCCTTCCCCCTTTTCACCCACTTCCCAAGCCCCTCACCTCTGGCAACCATCAGTCTGTTCTCTGTACCTAGGAGTCAATTTCTCTCTCTCTCTCTCTCTTTTTTTTTTGTTCATTTATTTTGTTCTTTAGATTCCACATATAAGTAATGTCATATGGTCTTTGAAATGTCACCTCCATCCCCTGATTTCTCCACTAGAACCTCCCTGTATGGGCACCCCCCAGGGCAGCCTTGAATATCTGTAAGACAAGGAGCAGCTCCAGTACCTTGGCAGACAGACTGAATAGCTTGGGGAAAGGGAAGGGCAGATTTGATGAAACCAAATCCATTATCACTAAAACCAACTATTCTGAAAGAAAAAAAATCTCTATTGAGTTTTTCCTCTAAGAAGAAAACAAATTTGATACATGGCAAATCAACAGTCCAATGATTATATTCTCTTAGATTCAAGAGCCAGAGGCCTCTGAAGCCTACTTAGCTTTGTTCTTGCATGTCTGGCACTATTGGTTTTCCTTTTATAAATAATGAAAATCTGAAATAACACATTACTGTTAATCATGTTTGTGCTACAGAAAGAACATCTCCTTGAAATATAAGCCTTTGATTCTCTGGTGCCCTCACAAAACACCATTTCTAGATTTTTTCTTATCAAACAAGTGTTTGCAGCATGAGGATTATTTATTCCTTTGGTCTTTCTTCCAATCTCCCTCTCCCTTCCTCCAGTCTTGGGACTGGAGCTCTGGATATGTGGAGAACAGCATTATGTCCTCTTGCTTTCAGCCTCATGGCAAAGCTAAGATTATAAGCAATATCTGTACATCTGGGGCACATATACAGACTGGTTTCTAAAAATGAGCACTATTGGACCTAAGAAGATTCTGAATGGCATCACCTTAATGCTACAGGAAATTTTGTCCCAAAATTCCAAGGACACTCATACATATTACATTCCAAACAAACACTCCCAAACCATTCATTTTGAAGAACATATTTATTGTAAAGCATTATTTCTTGCAGTGGTTTTAATGATACAGAGCATTAATCATGGAGGTTATCTATCTATCTGCCTAACTATCTATCTAAAAAGGGATAATGAATGCGGTTGTTTGTGAAATGAAAATGTCATGCAATAAAACTCAAAATGTATCCATTGAATACTGATTTACTAAGTATTTAATAGGCACCTAGTTTGTGCCCTGCGCTAGGCTAGTGCTGGATATTAGGGAAGGCAGTGGTTCTCTGACATTCAGGACACTTTTTAGTCTCTCATGGTAAAAATAAGACAGCGAAGGAAACTGGTTTGCAAAGATACCAACAGTCTCATTCGAGGACTGGTGGTCTTGATCTCCACCTTCACCCCAACCCTTCTTCCACACCCCAGCATACATCTGTTGTTTTATTGCCTGCAAAGCAAGTGTGATGGTATTGAGGGGTAGTTTTACAATAAAGAGATACGCAATTTCATACCCTAACTATACTAGGGAAAACTATCCATTTATCCCCATATCCTCTTAGGGTGGGTCTGCATGAACTCATATTTTACATGGCTGGATCATTGTGTACCAAACACATTTACATAGATCATCAGTGTTTTTCCACAGAACAACAGTCTTCAAACACTGTTTAAAGAGTTGCATTACATGGCATATGCTGATAAATACTTTAACAACCCCTTCATTGTGTCTTGTGTTTTTTTCCTTGTTTTATTTTTTAATAACTATAAATTTAAGCTTAAGGAAGCCTACCTTTGTCTTGAAAAACAAAACAAAAGAGTAAAGCTTTCATATCGTTTGCTAACCTGACCTCATTTTAAGAGAGGTAGTGTTCTTGCAGAAGATAAAAGTTATACCATGAATGGTGCCAGTCTACGTGCAGTGGTACTAAAAGGAGACAATAGCATTGTTGACAAAATTATTATCCTCTGGTGGCATTTGTGGAAAAGAAGCCCTTGACAATTTCTAAACAACAGTAAATTGTTAGGAAATTCAAGCAGAGACGTCCAACCTGTGGCCCACGGCCTGCCTGCGGCTCAGGATGGCTGTGAATGTGGCCCAACACAAAATTGTAAATTTACTCAAAACATTATGAGATATTTTTTTGTGAATTTTGTGCCCCAATGTATTTAATGTGTGGCACAAGACAACTGTTCTTCTTCCAGTGTGGCCCAGAGATACCAAGGGGTTGGACACCCCGTAAGGTGTCTTACAGACCAAGAAGGGAATGCGGCTAGTGAAATGCTGCAACAGAGTTTGAATAAAACACTGGATGTGAGAGTGACTGCAGTTTGCGTATGTAAAAATAGAGTTGTGGGTTGGGTCACGCCTGCAATGGTGTGAAGCTGAAATCAGCTGTTGTGACAACACACCACTCCCAGGGTCACAGGCTTCCCCAGGGCCTTTCCTCCCTCGGTAGGTGCTGGCAGAGGGTAGGAGCCCTCGTTTTCCAATGTAGATGCCTCCTCCCAGGGCCAAAACATGAGCAAGGAAGGGAGATGGAATAGAGACCTCATGCAGTTCTGCAGAAAAAAATGCCCTTTCTTCAGGCACACTCTCACCACCCCTTAAAGAAAGAGAACGTTCAGGGGCCTGATGTGGAACTCCTTAGGTGCATGTCTCTAGGCCTGCTGGACCAGTCCAACACCAGTCCTCACTTTTCTGTAAAACATTAACCCCTTTCTCTCCTTCTGCAACCTCTTCTGATGTCAAATGCAATCTGCCCTCTCCTCCTGGGCAAGGGCTGTCTCAGTGAGCTACTCTGTCCTGGCTCACAGTGAGCATCCCAAAGAATCTTCTGTCTCCACTGGGGATAGAGGATGGGGGAAGATGTGTTCCAGCCCCTCACCCTCCTTCCATGGCCATGATCATCGCCCCTGCTGCTCTTCACGGTGAGGCCAACTGACAAGGTCAAGGCTGTCCCCTTCCTCACCAGGTTGGATGAGAGGACACTGGCGGCAGCTGGAAGAGCTATGGCCACAGCTCGACTGGCTCCGGTGCTCAGGCAGTGACACAGCAAACCAAGTCCCCAGCCTCCTTTCGTTATTTGACTTCTTAAGAAAATTCTTTTCAAAAGCCTTTTTATTGTACCAGACTATTTGTATTGTCTTCTGCCGAGAACTGTTCCGGTCGGGCTTACATTGTGGTCAAATACGCACTCTATGTCCTTACGGATGTGCGGTCTCTTCAGGAGAAAGGAAATAATGAAAGGCGGAATACGCTCCCACGATGACCAGGCCCTTCCTTGTGATCTCAAGTTGCGAGGAAAGCAGAACAAAAGTAATCATCGTAAAGCCTGTCATTTTGTATGGTACCTGTTAGAGCTTGTGTTTAATTTGGGAGTTAACACTCGACCCCACAGGACTGCATGTCACTAAAAAACAACTCACTAGATAAAATTTCTTATACGAGAAAAGCAAGTATCCTGCAAGGGAGTGAACCCAGGATTAGATCGTAAGAGTCACAAATTCTGGGCAACAGAAAGAAAGGGCTGCGTTGAGCGGGCTCAGGTTCAGTGTCAGGACAGGCAGATGAGGAGATACAAGCACCATTTGGTTTTAGCATTGGACTTGGAAGAGCCAGTTCAAAGCAAATCAGCAAATACATGTTGAACACCTGCAGTGTGGAAGGGAACATGATGCTGGAACCGTGGGAGAGGTCAAAGTAAATGAGGCGAACTCTGGCTTCAAAAAACTCAAATGAATGGTTTCAAAAGAACAGTCCCTGCCTTTAAGAAAATTTAAGAGTTAAGTTCTAGAGAACTTTCAAGGAGGATTATTTGACTTTCCACTATTCATTTCTAAACTTTACAGTGCTTAACTAGCTTCAGATTTGGGTTAGTGAATTAGCTTCCTGGCTATAAAGGCTTTTCTATTTTTATAATTAGTTTAGGCAGCCGCCATCCTGACTTGGGGGTGGGAGCGGGGTTTCGAACTCTGATGAGTAGTCTTTGAGTCTAAGCCTTGTTTCTGACTTCACAACATGCTGACTAGGTTTGATTGTTTTTAGTCTCCTACTACTACAAAAGAAATACATGAATATATCTTTTTACAATATTTTATTTAAATATACACAGCTGGCCTAGTAAGAAAATAAGGAAAATTTCCAAGTCAAAACCTAACCAAAGAGCAGATAGACTCCAGTAGACTATGCCAGCCCTGAATCCTTGGATGCCCTGAGGCTATTTACTGATATAAAAACCTAGGGCTTTGGGTGTTTGCAGATACATAGGAGAAAGGTCCGGGCCTGAGAAGTAGTGTTCACATAAAGCTAAGATCCCCCACCCCCACCAACCCTATGAAGGACTATAGTATAGCCCTATACTTTCAACAAAGTGAGGCTTCCCTACATCAAGGGAGTTGGCAAAGCAATTTGTCCATCTTGGCCTTGGCTCTAGAGTAGGGCCAATAAGTGGAAAAGGGAGTAGGAACTGTCTTTGGTAGGAAAAAAAGTATCCAACTGGGGAAGTACACACTGTGGATTCAATTATTTGGGGGATTTTTTAAAAAACTAGACGGTGTTATAAAAGTTATTGTTATATTATTCTTCTATCAGTGTTTATGTCTTTAACATCACCAAGTCAATGGGAAAAAACAGAAGTAGCCTGTAACAAATTAAAAAAAGAATTACTTTCAAATTAAAAAAATTTAAGATATGACTAATTAATGGAAATTAAGATTAGAACTCCAGCCTCTCACATTGAACTCTAATACTCCGTTTTCTCTATACTTAAAAAAAAGGATATCTCAATTCAAGAAATCCTAGAAATTATATATTTTATTATGATACGTGGCTGAGTTCGGTCTCAAGAGTAAATCCTCTCCAGGAGGCCTGTCTAAGATTAACGAATGCTGTGTGGTTCTTTGGAATAGCTCCAAGACAGACTTTCCGCTTGGTACGGCCTTGAAGACAACATCCATCTGGGATCTAGATTAGAAAATCCACCAACAAGTGGTTTTTGGTGTCGGGGCCGAATTTATTGGCAGATCCATGTTTCCTTTGACCTTTCGGTTCACACTGACCTTGCCCATTTCTGAATTCTTAGAGCATGTATGCACCCTAACCACATGCTTACTCTTATTCCTCACTGCATAGATATGTAGATTATCTCTTCAATGAGACCTCAAGCTTCCAAAGAACAGATTTACTTTGCAGTCCCTACATTGCCAAGCAAACTTACAGCTGGAAGGGGTATTATCTGCTTTAAACCTGTCATCACATTTGATGTAACTAATCCTATGAAGCGACTTGCTCTACATCACACAGTAAATCAACAGAGAACCAATGGCACGATCTAAATGGGATAATTCAAGGAGAGCTTATTTATGATGAGACCATGTGAATGGGGTACAGAGAGACCACAGATTATAATGCAGTCTCAAGACCAGTAATGGCTGAAGAACTGTTAACCCCACGTGGGCAGCAAAGGATAAAGATAAGGAGTAGAAACTAGAAGGAGGGGTGCACTGAAGGCTGGCTTGAGAGGAACAAGGACCTTCAGTGAAAAGACTCACCCATCCCAAAGCAAGCTCAGAGAGAGGTCCAGGGCAATAACCCCCAGCAACACTTTCCCATATCCACTCAAATTACCTTCACTGGTCAAGTCAATTTGAGTGTTGGAGAACACAGAAGCCCATCAATGAATTCTATAATAGCCATCTGGAGCCAAGGGCAAGGTAAAGGAGGGTGGAGAGGTCTGAGGGAAAGAAATTATACCTAGGACATATATCTAGCTGAAGTAGAGTTCTCCTGTTTCTAAGTCCACTATCCACCCAAACATAACTCTTCTCATGTTGCTCAAAATGCCTACTTTCATTCAACTAAACTGAATGAAAGCTCCTCAACAAGAAGGTAGATCTGGGCACCTAATGTTGAATCAGGGCCCAATGAGGGTGGTTCTCAGACCTTTTAGAATTAGAATCAGATCCAAGAGCTGTACTCAGAAGCAGATGGGAAGCCAGAGTAGTGCCCAGGGCCAAGTGAGTAGAATGTTCCAAACAACAAGATCCATTCAGCATCCTCTTTTGCTAAACAGTGACACAACCCAGCATATGGCAAACCAGACACTTGTGAAGTGTGGGACCATAGCCAAAGACAGATCTGGTCTAGTTGAAAAGAGATATGCTAGTTTTCAGAATTCTAGAGTTAATTCTGGGAAATGTTTCTCTGTATGAGGAGAGATCTGGCAGATGAAGAAGTTCAAGGACCATCGGCATCTTTTGACCCACACCCAAGATCTTTGCCCCAGTCAGAGGCAGAACCGAACTCCAGGAGAAAGGAGTCGATGCACACCTCTTTGTGGGCTTGAAGGCAGCCCTCCTAAACCTCCACTACAGCAAAGTCCCAGAGATACCAACTAATCCACTACGAACAAAAGCCACTTCCCAGGACCAATCATCAGACCAAGAACACTGACATGCATGCACATGACAAGAGCAATGGTGGGGACATTTCAGGATGATATAGGAGATGTCTACCAGGCCTCTCTCTTTCCTTCTCAAATCTGTAGTTAACACTAATGGTGCGCATTATTCCTTTATGGACATACCTTGCTGGCCAATTATAATAATCAAGTAAAACAGTGAAATAGCACTGTGTAAGTTGCAGGGCTCTCTACATAAGACAATTGTTATTATTACACACTGTGGGCTTCCTAAGGGTCCCAGGAAGGAATACCCAATTCCACTGCTTAGGGTGACTACCATCTGGGGAGATGGATTCACTGCTAGGGTCTGCATCACAAAGGGAGCTTCCCGTTGCAGTTGGGTGGATAAGGTCATAGGGCATGTCTTTGCTAGAGCCCCAACTGAATTCCTGGAGCTCCCTCCTCCTTCCCACCCCAGGAAATAGTATCTAGAAGCGGATGATGAGACTTAGCTTAATGCCAACAGAGGGGCTCAGGGTGCTGCCTGACAGGCTGAGAAGAAATACTGCCTCACCCTTTGTTCTGCCTAGTATGGCCAGGAGGCAGAGCTGGCAACTGAAGAATCAACAGGGGAGGGGCAATCAGGCCTCTGAGACATCCTTGGAGATATCCCAAGGGAAGAAAAAAAAATCCCAAAACAGAGTAACACGTTCATATTAACTACTCTCTGATTAGCAGCTAACTGTTGCAAATGAGTTCACCAACCTTTTCCCTGACAGTTAGGAGAGCTGTGGGGCTGTGGCACAGATCTGTGCTGCACACGCCTGCGATGACTAGACCTTTCCAGGGAGGCCGTGGGTGCCTGGGGACAGTGACTGTGGATACCTGGGCGGGGGGGCAGCTAGGGAAACTTGCCCAAAGTGCAACCTGACAGTGCAACGTATCAGGCTGGCCAGACAGGCTGCGTAGGAGAGTAGGACTCATGGGACTGAGAAAAGCCAGCATCCTCGGGCACTGGGTCAGCTCACTGCTCACTAGCACCTTGTTATCACCTATTTATTGACTTTCAAGGGGCATGTCAAGGGGCGTGTCATGGTATCTGCACATAAACTCCATCAAACAACTAGACAACAAATGTAACTGCCTCTCTGTGGTGAAAAAACAATTCGTCCAGAATAGCTTGGGATAGTCTTTTCCACCAGAAACACAGATGCGGGGCAGTGTAGCATTCTAGAAACCAATTCCTAAGCACGGTGTATATTTCTAGGACATGGGTTTTACCTCACATGTGAAGGAAGAAGAGATTATTTTCATAACATGCACACACAAAGGGGAAGAGGACAAACCTTTGATTTTAAGATTAAACATGAGGAGGCAAGGACTTTCTCCCTTGCGGCAGGTGACCCTGAACAATGCGAGACCCATGTACTCCCCTATTTGAGGGCTGCTGTTCAAATAGAGCTATTAGAGCCACTTGGGAGGAAAATTTCAAGGAATTCTGGTGACGTACGGCCCTATGCAGAAGCAAAGGGACAGGCAGTGGAAAGAGCCCATAAGGTCTTTTATAAACCTAGAAGCTGAAGACAAATAACACATTAAATATTTTTCTAACCTTGACTCAATATTTCACATGCACCTGGCAACATCCTAGACACTGAGCCCAACACAGAGTGGACTACTAGAGAACCTCATGCCCAAGCCCTCCAGGTTACGCATCACACTGGATGAAGAGTTCCTAAAGCAGAAGGAATGTCTTTTGTTCCCCTTCTTCTTCCTGCCACAGCCCCACCACCCGGATCCTCCACCCCAGCTTCCAACCAAAAACGATTCACTCCTAAACTATCCGAACCATTTGTTATTCCAACAGTGACATTGAATCAGTCATCACTTTCTGAAAGAATATGACCCCCAAGTATTTTACGCAATGATACTATGATACGCAATGAAACGATAGACCATTACCCCCCAAAAGGTCACACTGTGTCATAAACGTCGCCATGTGTGAGGGCAGCAATGGAGTCAGAAGGAGGACAAGGCTGAGCCGTGGGCTGCAGAGTGCCAGGCTCTGCCATCTTGGGGAAGGGACTGCGGCCACAGCCCTTCATGGACGGACATTGGGTCTTAACGTCATTGTCAGTTGCCCCTTCCACCATGTGCAGATTAGAAACAGAAAAGTTAGAGGGGTGGAAGGAGAAGAGTTGGGAAGGAATCAGTTTGAGAAAAATACCCTCTGATGGGGTTTTCAGGGGGGGAAAATAGGAAAACGCAGCCAGTGGCAAGAGTGTCTCCCTCCCCAGTTCTGCTCAAGCTTTTCCGGCCACAAGTCTCCTCCAAATCAGAAAAAACTCCCTGCCCTCAGTGATCAAACTCCCAACAGTCAGGTTTTATGATAATGAAAAGGGCCTCACAAATATTAGGGCCTATGCTCTACACAATGTATTCATTGTATTAGAATCAAAGAGTCGGAGCAAAATCCTAATTTCTTTGAATAATATAATCTTACTGTCCGCTAAATCATTCCACATCGGTGGTCGTATGGAGCAAGTGACATGGCCTCTTGAATTCGAATGCCCTGTTCCACTACTTCTTAGCTGACTGACAACAGGTTAAACGACTTAATCATGTTGTGTCTCAGTATTTTTAGGTGTGAAATAGGGAAAATACCATAGACCAATGTCACTCAATGGGCTGTTATGAGGATTAAAAGAGGTAATGCAAGTAAAGCATGTAGCACAGTGCTTCAATGCCAAAGAATTAACTATTATGATTATTATTATTGTCGGGAAATTATTTATTGGAGCTTCCTTATCCAACTTATTTTGTAGCTAAATTCATGTTAGTGGTACATGGCACTGTACTTCCTTTTATCTCTTTCCCTTAATTACTAATCTTTCACTATTTATTTTAATTATTCTGTACCAAATGTGTAGTTGCCATCATATGGCACCTAGATTTGAGCACGGAGATCTCAATTCTCAGTAACCCATTCACAAAACAAGCTTGATGTAGTAACACACTTTTCTTCACATATTTACTATAATTCCCAGTACCACTCGTGAAGGGTAAGTATGTGGGGTGTAATTTATAAATAAAAATGAAGACTATGGTTATACCTTTATTAAGTATCTCACCTATGAGTTTGTAAATAGACTTCTCTTTATATGCAATTCTTATTCACAGAACAAGAAGAAACTTCTGGATGTATATGAACTAGAGGCTATAAGAAAAGGGAATAGAAGAAAACATGTGTCACTGAACTGGATGTATTTGTCTGTTATCTCTGAGTCTTCCTCAGCCCCAATGTGCACATCCTTTACAGTCATTTGGCTATTCTGGCAACCCTAGCCCAGGCTATGCAACAGCCTACAGATCTATTGGCACAAATTCAGTGTTCCTCATCTTCCTAAACAGCCAGCTTCCGGTGCCCCATGAAACAAGATGACGATAATCACATTTTCTTTTACGAATGTAAAGGGTAACATGAAAAGATGCAAAGGAATTATGCTGCATGTAGGTAACAGCCAAACTCCTTCCCTCCCTAATCAGCCAACAGGTTAAATCTCTCAGGCTGTGCTTCTGCCAAACCTGCCGGTTCAGCAATACAGTTCCCCCTGCTCCGCTCCGGCAAGCAGCACCTCCAATTCTCAGGAGAGAATTCATCTTTACGCAGCAGGATAATTACAAACAATAGGCCAGGCCATGGAACATGGATACAAAAGGACATTATTTCTGCGTTGTTAGTCTTTCCCCTACTCCCTAATTTTGTCACATCAACTCTATGTTGTCTGCAAGTTATTGGTTGTTTTCACTGTATTAACTCAGGCAGCTTCTCTCTGCAATCACGTGATGAGTTAACTCCATTATGTGAGGTTACAAGTAATCAAATCCTACTAGTCATTAAGCTCACACACTGAGACCCTTTCTTCTGCATTCTCTTGGCTTTATTTTCAGTTGAATCCTACCCACCAAGTAGATCCCTGATCTCCTTCTGTTCTCCCAAGGTGTAGAAGCAAAGACCTTTCCAATAACATTATCTAATCTCTGAAGCCCTAGAGAAGTTATTTTCCAGTTACATAAACTTGAGAAAATATGCCTGATATCAGGACTCCAAGCACTAAATGAGAATATATTAAATTCCTCACTGCTTACATTTCTGTTTGTGCATCTCTTTCATAAAAAGTGTCAGATCCACACTGATCAATCTTGAATTCCTTTCTAAAGCTGCTCTGGCCCCTATCTCTAAAATATAAGGAATTGGAGGGTTGGTAGTGTCCATAAATTATATTTCTTTTAGTAGTCCATAGAGTATTTTAGTGTTGGATATTAAGCAGATATTTAAAAACAATGACTAGTTAGTAGAAACTAAATCAAAGGAAAACTTAACTCTATGCATATTCTAATTTCACCTGATTTTAACAAAAATTCAGACTCAAGTCAACTCAAGTGACCTGAGCACTAAGAGTTCATGTCCTAGTTACTCATCAAACAAGTTTGGTGTAGTGACACATTTTTCTTCACATATTTACTAGAATGCCCAGTATCACTCATGAAGGAAAAAACAACATGGTTTCTTCCAAATACATATTTTATATGTTTTTTCTAACATATTTTAATGTATATAAAAAGTTACCAATCTTGCTTTAAGAGTTACTTACATATATATTCTTTTTAACATGCTTATCATATTTTTTATCCTACTCAATATCTTTATAGATAATAGAAAGTCTGTTTTATTATTTAAAGACTTTTAGAATTCTGAACTTTGGAATAACCATTCAGAACATAGGTTCAATCTGGTCAACGGCCAAATTTATCAGCTTGCTCTTTCTTATAAACAACTTCTTTGTCCCTGACTCTTCCTTTATTTGCCCATTTTCCATTTTATCAATCCCAAAATTGTCCTTAAATTATAACTTCAGTACCCTTGAGGAGCACTGTGTGAAAGTAAGAGTGTGAACGTGGCAGCAGCATAAATCAGAGTTTAATCCCAACTTTTACTAAACTCTAGGGTGTTGCGGAATTGACCAACCATTTGGTTTGAGTATCTGGGTAGGATGGGTCTCACCCTTCCACTTCTCTTTCTTGGTCAAAATTGTCTCGGCTAATCTTGGAGTTTCATTCTTTCATATGAATTTTACAGTACGTTAGTCAGACCTAGTGCAAAGATTTACTGAGATTTGGATTGGGATTAAATTAATTGACAGAGCAATTCTGGGAGACTTGTCATCTTTATTATGTTGAACTCTTCCCACCTTCCAATACCACACTTCCCTTCATTTACTCAGGGCTTTAATGTTCTTCAATAAGACTTTAAAATTTGTTCCTGACGTTTCTATGCCCCTTTCATTATACTTTGTGTAGAAAAATTTCATGTATCCTAC
The DNA here is from genome assembly GCF_022682495.2 of Desmodus rotundus. Taxonomy (NCBI): domain Eukaryota; kingdom Metazoa; phylum Chordata; class Mammalia; order Chiroptera; family Phyllostomidae; genus Desmodus; species Desmodus rotundus. The sequence goes on from NC_071387.1 coordinate 204,182,149, forward strand.
CTTGGTTTGCTACAAAAAAATAGCAGTTTTATTTCTTCCTTTTTGATATGTGTGTTTTTATTTATTTTTCTTAATATACGAGCTGGTCCTGCAACACAGGGCTGGAGAGGGAGTCTGGATTGCTTTAGTGTTGCTTCCAAACAGTTTAGCATCATCTTCCTCCATTTACCCCCATGAGTATCATTCACATGGGGACAATTTTTATGTTACTCTCTCAACCTAGGGTTCAAAGTACTACTTAGGATAGATTTGGGCTCCGATCCCATTAAAGGTACATGGGAAACATTTTTTTAATCTGCTCAAAACCAGAAAACAAATATCTTACATTTTTCCCAAGCCACACAGTGAGTCCATTGAGCCTGCCTTTCCTTGGGGTAGCTGTCCTTCCAGGTTTCCATCTCTCACTAGGAGTTTCAGTACCCATTTCCCTCCTTTGGTGGGATCACTTTGGGTCAGATCTCTTGTCATCTATCCCTAGGAAGACATTTAAACCTAAGCTTTGCTCCACCCCACCCCCTACACCTTGTACCCCAACCTGCCATCTTAAATGGAAGACAAATCTTTCAGTGTTTAGCTCCCTCCCTATCTCTGGCTCACAGGAATTTTTATATCTGTCTTCTAAGTTTGGACATGTATTTAAAAAATTGTATTTCAACAACATCCTTAGAAGTTTGCATTGAGTTGTTACACACCCACAGATGTTATATGTTGAAGCCCTCACCCTCAAATTATAACCTCAGAATGTGAGTGCATTTGGAGATGGGGCCTTTAAAGAAATGAAGATGTCAAAGCGAGACTTCTAGGAGGCACCAGAGGTGCGAAAAGATCATGTTAGGACACAATGAGAAGGTAGCCACTTGCAAGCCAAGAAGCTTCAGCAGAAGCCAAATCTGCTGATACCTTGATCTTGAACTCCCAGTCTCCAGAACTGTGAGAAAATAAATGTGTTTCTTAAGCCACTCAGTCGGTGGTATTTTGTGATGACAGCCCTAGCAAACTAACATAGTTTTTTAGGACAAGAGTCTTTACCTTAGTCTACTCTTGTATTTTTTTCAGAAGTTGCTTAATTTAAAAAATCAATATCCTCATCCTCCCTGCTTCCATTCCATTGCATTTAGCACATTTTTCGACCCAAAGAAAATGCTTTACAGAAGCATCATATGCTATCAAAAACAAACAGTTGGTGAAAAAGAGCATTTAAGAAAATTGGTATCATGGTAAGGTAAATAAGAAGGGGTAAAACAAATGTCCGTTTTATCCATATGATGTTTCAAACCCTCCCTGAGTTCAGACTATTTCCAGAGACTGAAACAGTCACACTATGGACTGACGTGGGAGGGCTGGAAGAGAGCGTGTGTGCCTTGGAGAAGAACTGAATTCTTCCAGCTTCTTCGAATGTCTCTCTATATCACCCAGCGTGTGCCCAAGCAGCCCAAACTTTGGGATTTTCCTCAGTGAGGAAATAACTCATTCCCACTATCACATTAGGCATGCTGTCAATTACCGAAACAAAAATGCAAGATTGTCTAGTAAAAACTTTCTCCACCCAGAGGAGCCACGGGGCTTATGGTCTGTTTCCTACTGGGGCTTGCTCAGGGAAGACCAAGTATCCTCTGATGGAGTCAGGAAGAGATGAAGCTGAAGACTCAGTGGAATGGGACAAAGAAGACACTGCCACTGGATGTGTGTGTGTCGGAGGGGGACGGACACATTTAATATATGGAGATTATCTTGTGGGGGCGCATAAAGGGGGAAGAGAGGGAGGAAGATGGAAGAGAGAGAGAACATTAATGATGTTATCTCGTGTTACCTTAGCAACTACCTGGTCAAATTGAATTGCAAAGGTTGATTTAACAGGAGTATACACCAAATGATTTAAGGAAAACCTTGTGTGTTTGTATCTTACGGGTCTGGGCCTTCTATATCACTGAATTATCTTGAACAAGAATGTGTTAATATGATTCCAAATAATGAAAGGAGGCACAGTCGGGTTTATTGTGAATGGATGCTGTGAATACGTGGGTGATTTGGGAAGTAAATGTCCTTGAAAAAGAGAAACAGAAAATATGACAAGGATGGAAGATGACAAAAAGAGAGAAAAGAGACTGAGAAATGAAGAAGTTCTGAGGCTTTTTTGTAAATAGACAACATCTATTCATGTCCAAATTGATCCAAAATTCTATAAAACTCATTTGAGGAGTCAGATAAGTTTTAACTTATGTTTAATGTTTTCATTCAGCACCAATTAATTATATGTATCATAATGTTGGAAAGATCTTTTGCTTCTCAGCAACCTTGATGCTCCTGGAATCACTTTCACATATCAGAGGAAAGCAAATGTCGAAGATGGGGCCTGCTGTCCCATCCCCCAGTGATTTAAATCCAGAGAGCAAGAAAAGGCATACAACTGTAATTGAATAACAATAAAAATAAATAAAAATAAATAAAAAAAATAAAGCCAGAGAGCCAAGTAGACAGCAAGACTGTTGTGTCTGACTCCCGCTTTGCCCCTTGCTAGCTGTGCAGCCTCAAGCAAGTTACGGAGGCTGTCTGCACCTTAGTTGCCTCACTTACAGGAATAATAACAGCACTTACCTTATGGAGTCGTTATGAATTAAATGAGTTAATATTTGTAAAGCCCTTTTAACAGTTTCTAGCATATGGCAAATGCTGTCTACATGTTTGTCAATAAGGGACACATTTTATTAATCTGTTTTCTCTAAGAGAGCAATAAACTTGAAGAAAGGTTTGCTGAATTGAAGTGAACCAAACAGTTGCTTTGAACTCCGGTGGGATTAGATTATAAAACCAACATAGTGAACTCATAAAGAATTGGACTGTCTGTAGTTTTCCAAGGTTAAATATGGAAACAGCACTAATTCAATTTATTGAAAATAGCTGCAGCTTGAAGCAGCAAAAATTTCCACATCCTCCTCTGGTAACGGGGCTTCATGAGGCAGGAATATTTAGGAAAGACAAAAAAGGTTTCACAAGGATGTTTGGGTTTCCGCCCGCCTCTCTGCTCAGGCCTTGACCTGTCCAAAATTAACCTGGCACGTCTGCGGGAGCATGCTCTGGCCTGGTGCGGGCTGTGGACGGAGGAAAAGCCCCCACATCCCTGTGGAGCGACCCCCCTTCCTTTCTTACCAGGACCCCTTCCACAGTATGTGGGGCTCACATAATTTGAAGCTATACATTACTCAAAAGCTTTGGGAGGGGAAATAAAATATTTAAATAAAATCACCCTTAAAATAGTATTGTCAAGTGTAAAGAAAATAGAAAAGTTATCATAAAAGATGAAGGAAATTTTGGCACTTAGAGCTCTGTCTTCCAGCCCAGCAAGCAGTCCCCATCTGCTGCTTATCCAAGCTGGCTCTAGGGAGAATGACCCCCCCCCCCCCCCAGCACTGGCTGACCAGTTGGCTGTCCTCTAATGGGGATTCAACCAAACTGTCTTCACTAGGAAATAAGGGACAAAGTCATTCTCTACTGAGCAGCTCATTATACCACGGGCAGGAGTCAGCGAGCAGGTGCAGGAAACGACGGTGAGGGAAGATTCCTGCCAGCTCCCTGTGCGGGACCCATCGATCTGTCTCCGTGCAGAAATTGCACCTCTCACTGCCAATGTGTTGAATTCCAGGCACTGGATTTTGGGTTATGACTCAAAATTTTACTTAATTAAAGAATAGCCATGGATAGAACCACTGACCTATTCTCTGGGCTGAACAGGAATGAGAAAATTATTTATGTAGATTTCTCCGAGTATATGAGACACTCTGCTGAGAGTGTATAAAAGTACATAAAGTTCTTGATATTTTTCATATTATCTTATCAAGGTATGATTGACATACAAAATGCTGTACATATGTAATGTATTCATGAATTTGGAAATAGTACACATCCATGAAACCATCACCATAATCTGTGCCATAAACATAGCCATAAAATTTTTGATAGACTTATAGATTCTCATCATTACTTGGTGGTGACTTTGTATCATTAAGTTACAGATTTATTCATACCACACAATCACTTTCATAATAAATTTGTCCTAAATTTCCTTGTCAAGGTAGATCATTTTATAGGGAGGTTCTAGAAATTATGCAACATGAATCAGGAGGGAAATATTCCCTAGGTATTATATTAAATGGCTGGCTGCCTGTTTTTATATTTTACTTTCTCTTCTTCACTCAAAGAGAAAACAAGCAGAGCTAAATCCAATCATCCTTTGTTTGCTTGTTTTCGGACACATTGTGGAGTGTTTTACCCACAGAGGGAGGTCTTGTTGACCCAGCTGTCTTGCTGGGCCATTCCTTACAAATCTCCAATAGAAACAAGGTTTTTGATGGTGAGAAGCAGATAATTTGAGAATTCAGATGACACCGCTCTTTAGAAAATTTAGGAGGGGGATAGTAATGTGATTACCTCCAAATTCAAGTCACTCTCCTACAGGTGGCCTGTGATGAGTGCTGGGTCCGGGAGATTTATTGTGTCTGAAGAGCCCAAGGTAGCCATATGGGACCTTGAGCAAAAGAAGCAAGAAGGAGGAATGGTTGGGGGAAGAGGAGAGTTGGGAGACAGAAGGACAAGCAGAGGTGAAAGATTCCTGTCTGGGAGACAAAAGGGACGTCTCCCAATGACCCAGTGTCCACCCACAGAGGACCCAGTGTTCCCTGGTTTCCTGTCTTTGAATGCTGTGAAATTGTTCATATTGGTATTATACTCCAGAGCAGATCACAACATTTGGAGCCCGCTCCCCCTACTGTGTAACTCAAAACTGTACACATTGCAATTTTCAGACTGGTGCTAGAAGTAGACATGTTCCTTTCTAAGTGTTAAACAATTGTGAAATAGGAGCAAGTTTATCGAAGCTGAAAATTCTCATGTCTTTGGCCATCACTGCTTTTTCTGTTGGCCAGCATGAGTTTATTCAGAAGATGGAGGAAAGTGAGGAGGGAGAGAAGGAGAGGGGAAGGAGCTGGAGGAAGAGGAGGGAGGTATACTGAATTGAGGTTGCCTATTCCTTATTGATTTGATAAGTTCTTTAAAGTTTCAGTGATAAACTGTGTGCCAGTTTTTGATGTCTATTCCTCCAGAAAATACTTTACAACAGTCCTTCCCCAAGCATGACTTGACAGAGAAAAGCAAATGAGAGAGCCCAGTTCCATGAGCGAAGGGACCACGTCTGCGGAGCACCTGGCAGGACAGCCTCGGTCAGTGCATAGCAGACAGGAGCTGAGTAAATAAACGGGAGCAAGAAGATTCTGTTTATTTTAATATAAAAGCAACTAACAGAGAAAAGGAGAGAAAATGTAGTCAGCCAGAGGTTTTGCCTCAAATACAAAGTTGCCAGTGCAACAGTGGCCTTCTCGATTTTTTTGCTGAACTGACCTGCTTACAGTTGAATGGACGGGTGCTTCTTTTCCAATGGAAGAGGACAAGGCACAGCTTGCTGGGCCCACATCTCAGTCTGCCTTGCCTGTCATTTTCTTTTAGCCCAGAACCTTTTTTTTTTTTTTTTTAGTGTCACAAGAAACTTGTTCTTGTCTTCAAGGTCCAGAGCAGTGAGCTGCTGCAGCCTGTGCTCTGGGCCAGCAGTCTGGCTGAGCACAGCCAGATCTGCTCAATGGGCAGGTAGCAGAGCTCTCACCATGCCTGAAAGGGGACCTTCGAGGTCAAGTGCACAGCACCAACCAGCCTTCTTTGCCTCTGTAGCTGCCCCTCTGCTGGAGCCAGACCAGGCTGAGAATTAGGACGCTGCTACTTCCCAACCAGGTAATCTTGGGCAAATCTTTGCCTCTGAGCCTCCAAATCCACTCCCTAAGTGAAAATAATCCAGCCAGCCTCGTCGCCCTGTTTGAGGTTTATGTGATAATGTCTCCCTAATGCTCATAACCTGGATCACCCCAGTGTTTGTGAAATGAGAGTTACCACTTTTTCTTTTGCCCCTTTGCACCTCCTGTTCTGTACCTAAGTAGTGCTAAAGAGAAAGTCAGAACCATGGACTGGGCTGGCTCTCAAAAACCTCCTTGTTGTAAAGAGCCCCTGCAGCAGGGCCAAGCACCCCTTTCCTCAGCCTCCAGATGGAGGTAGCCAGATTAATTTCTCAGTAACCTCTGAGGACAGTTTTATAGATTTTTCCATGTTTGCTCAGGCACAAGAGAAACGAGACCTGAGCTCTCGGTGCTGAAGTGTTCCTTCGATTACTGACTCACAAAGATGACAGTAGAAATCAGGACATAAAATGCTCCTCCTGAGAAGGATTAAAGCGGCCCAACGCAGCCAAGCTGTCTGGGTTGATCTACTGTGCACGCTCGCTGGAGGCAGGGCATTGCTGCAATATCAGGTAATACATCCAAAGCTCGCGAACCAATTCTTTTGTGCACAGAAGCAACAACACAAAACGACTCCTCTCCCTTGAGCTGGTGTAATTTTCCCACGTCCTCTAATCTCCTTCCATCAAAAGCCTGGAGGTGGGAAGGGAAAAAGGATGGATCACCGGTGTAGCTGTGATGTGATATGATCTGACTGGAGCTCTTGGGATGGAGCTTTGGAGCAGGAAGAGGGTGGGGAAACAGGGCGGGTGCACGCACCAGAGCCATAACCTCCGCTCTCACAGCAGGGGGCGCTCACACAGACCCTGCGGAAAGATTCTGGATGGATCTTCCAGGTACCTTTGCTTACTCCATTTGCCCTGGTGGCTGCTATGCAAGTCACTATTTTATATGCAAAGCAACCCAAGTTTGATTTCTGTGTGTGATTTTGGACAAGTCACTTGACATGGTGAGCCTCTTTTCACTGAGTCACGGAGAGATGGGTATTGATAACGTATAATTGCAGTGGGGACAATGGCTGATAAGAGAAGGATCTGACCTAGTTAAGAAGTCGGGAAGCCCCACTTGATGGTGTGACTGCACCCTGAATTTTATTCTCCACTCGTTCCCCAGTTGCGTGCATTTCTGCAAGGTACAGTGAACACACAGGCCCTGTATCCAATCCTGTGATGTAAAATCTCATAAAAGCAGAATAAGAACTCAGTCGATGGGATGAGTTCAAAGGCACTCAGAGTCTGAATTTTCCGGGGTGAATAATGGAATGGGCCTTGAAAGGTGGATGGGATTTTGGTGGATGGAGATAATATGGTGAGAGGCAAAGAGAGGGGCATTGTGGAAAAAGGTAGGAAACCGATTATCAAGGACCTGGGCAAAAGTGTGCCTAGTGAGAGTAGGCACAGAAGGGCTTGTCTCTAGGGGCCCCTGGGGTTGTGCTTGTCCCTGGTGCTGGCAGGTTTTATGGAGGACCAGGGAAAGTAGGTAGGGCTGGGATTTGTAAACAGGAAGGAAAGGGGTCTTATGTTTTGTTTTTATGAAGGAAAATCTCTTCCTAGCTTTTCCCTCTTAATTGTAATGACAGCACACACTCACTATAAAACATTTCCAACAGTACAAAAGTACACAAAGAAAACAAAAATTACATATAACTCCACTATTCAAAGAATCGTCTATTAGTCTTTTGGCATATAGGATTTTAGATTTTTTTCTTTGCGTACCCACATGTATCCATATATACAAAGGCTCATATGATTTTCAATGTTCTCATACTTGGAATACTAATTTGTAACCTGCCTTCATCACTTTTTGATATGCCCCCGGCATTGCTCTAACTCAGCAAGTATACAACTTGGTCATCATTTTTATGAAGACAGTAGATGCCACTATCTGATTGTACAACAATTTACATAACTAGTTCCATGTTGATAGATATTATTTTCCAAGTTTTGACTATTGTAAGTAACCTTCTGATAAATATCCCTAAAGAAGCCAGAGTATGCAAAAAAAAAAAGTCAACTTCCCTTTGAAACCCAAAGTAGTATTTGGTTTCGTTATCTGATAGTTGAGGTTGACTGGGTGTCACTGAGATGCACACTGGTCAGCCGCGGCTTCAGGTGGAGATATGGTGGAAAGAACGCTGGGCTAGATGGTAAAGATTTTGCTAACTCAAGCCTCAGCTCTTACCTCAGAAATCTTAGAAAAGTCATGGGGGGCTCTCTGACTCTGAATATTTTCATATGTAAGTGAGGCGAGGGTGGGTGGGCATGCACAGGAGGGGAAGACACTTGAGATCACATCGCACTTCTCAAAATACTAATTCTGAGCAAAGTTAATAGCTGTTCTTTGGTAAACATCATGGTTCCCTTGTAAAATAAGTTTCAAAATAAGTTTGAAAATAAGACTTATGAAGACTAGTTAAAGGAGCAGAGGTTCTTACTTAGAATCTATCAGAGAAAGGAGACTGTTGTTCTCCTGTGAAGAAGCAGGAACCACCAATCAGCACCATGCAGCACAGAACCGTTCTGGCCTCATGGCCCTTGAAGTCACTCTGTGCCATCTCTGGATGGCACCTGACAGCTGCCTTTCCCTGTGGATACCACTCAATCCTAACATGTTGGTTGGGGGTTCGCGTGGATGAGAGGTTCTGGGGGTAGCCTCCAAAGAGAGTGCCAATATTGAAATGACATTCAGGAAGCAAACACCAGGTATGATGTGTGGGCCTCCACTTAGCTTAGCTAGGTACCCATTCTGACGGGGTACCTGATACATATTTTAAATATCATAACTGGTTAGACTCATAACTGGCAATCTTGAAACCTAACTTAACAACTACCTAGTACAGCCTTTCCTAAGGTATATATCACTGAACACAACCCCCATAAATACAAGGCAAGTTAGCTTTGTTTAAAAGAATGGAATCTGTTATTAGACAGAGCTGCCTTCAAATCATGGCTTCATCTCTTGCCAGCTGCATGATCATCTTGCCAGTTATTTACTGTCCCTAAACCTTGGCTGACTCATCTCCAACCAGAGACTTAGTTAAAGTTAAATTACACTCACAAGTTCAGAGTTTGCTACTTAATATGTTCAATAAATACTAGCTATTACTAGTTTGCTGAATTATATGAAAATTTCTTTTGAGGCATCTCTTTGTAATAGCATCAGTAGGCATTCTACTTTAGAAAAGTAGAAATTCCAACCTTAGAAAGTTGTGCCTCCCAAGTGCTATAACAAGCAGCCATGCACTCTTTCAATTCAATACCACCGCTACTTCTGAAGCACTTACTCAGCAGGTGCACAGCAAGGCAGCACATAGGGCCAAATCTGGACCTTGTAGAGAACAGAAAACTACTCCATCTTTCTGTGGGCTACACTGGACAAAAGTAAAAACCTACTTCAAAATAGATTTTTCGAATCCAAACTAAAATTAATGAAAAACTAAAATAATTTATCTATAGAAGTCAACTAAAGTGCAGTCATTTCATGGATTCTGTACTTTTGTACGTTTAGTATAGTCAAGGAAAAAAATATGACCTTAAAGGAAAGTGTCATGTTAATCCTTTCTGGAAGCTCTTCTACTTAAGAATTACATGGGCAAGCTTTGTCACAGAATGTCCACGAGTTAGAAAGGGGAGTGATGCTGAATCTTTCTTTCTGATTGATACGTTATGCCCTGGGCCCATTTTCTCTTTAAAAACATTCCATATTTGTCCCCTTTTATCTTTCATTTAATAAACTTACTCTAGTGGGAATTTAAAGATACAATTAAATTGGAAGACATCACCCTTGTCTTCGCGGAGCTTATAATCTAAATACAGTGACAACACAACATACACAAAACTAATAGAAATGTGAGATACTGAGACATCAGCCCACTGGAAAGAGCTATGGCCCAGTAAACTTTATTCTATTAAGTGGTGGTAGACACTTAGCAAATAAACAAATTCTCTAAATAAGTAAATGCATAAAAAGAAGGGCATTTCAGAATGTCCTTAAAGAAGACCACAATGACAGAGTGTTGTGATGGAACTGGTGGCAGTGGGAAGTAGTTGCAGAAGGCCTTCTTGCAGAGATGACATTTGAGGAGAAACTGGAATGACACAAGGGGAGCAGCAATGAACATCTCAGGGTGCTCCATCCAGGACCCATGACAGGGCATGTTCACGAGCGTTGAAGCTGAAAGAGCTTGGTGAGGTCCAAAGACAGAAAGAAGCCAACATGGCCAAGTTGTGACCCAACTGATGCAAATGTGGAAGGAGTGGGGTCAGTAAGTCATTGTCCTGGCCAGTGTGGCTCAGTTGGTTGGAGCATCATCCCATAAACTGAAAGGTTGTGGGTTCAATTTCTGGTTGGGACACATGACCAGGTTGCAGGTTTGGTCCCTGGTAGGGGAGTATATGAGAGGCAACCAATTGATGTTTCCTCTCACGCTGATGTTTATCTCCCTCTCTTTCTCCTTCCCTTCCCCTCTTTCTAAAATCAATAAACATGTTCTTGGGTGAGAAAAGAAGAAGAAGAAGAAGGAGAAGGAGGGGGAGGGGGAAGGGGAGGGGGAGGGGAGGAGGAAGAAGAAGAGGAGGAGTCATTGACCACATGATGCCATGCCTGGTAGATGTGGGCAAAAAGGCTGGACTTTCTCCAAGTGTTAGGGGCAGCCATTGGAGAGATTGGATCAGAAGAGTAGTGTGGTATAATTTACTCTTTCCAAAGGCCTCTTTGGTACTGGGGGAAACTGGATTATGATGTACAGGGGGAGAGAAGGAAAACTACTATCCATCAAAGTACAATAAATGTTGCCAGCCATTCACCCAAATCCTGTCTTTCCTTCTTCCTGGATGCAGGTTATAAAACATTCCCCACCTTCTATTGTAGCCATGGGTAACGCTTACCATTGGTATGTAAGGAAAGTAACTTGTTTGGGAAGAAATCCCTAGCCCTAGGCGTTGGTTTGTTCTGCCTTAAGTTGGCTGCAAAAGTGACCAGTAGACAAATCATTGCTGAGTCCTTGAATGACTATGTGGAGCACGTCTCCCGTCAACATAGAATCCTGACTTCAGCTTTTATGTGAGAGGGGAATTAAATTCCTCATTTTTAATCCAGGGTATTGCTGGGCTTCTTATTTCAGCAGCTTAATCATTTTACCTCCATTACCGCACAAGACAATGAGAGCAGCCGCTGACACATGGGAAAGTCTCTCCATTAGAAATAGCCAAGGTTGTTAACCTGGTCATGTTCTTTGGAAATTGCTCTTTAGTACTGAACCTATGATTAGAAAAGCAACTTTACAAGCTATTTTTATCCACTGGAATCAGAGCATAAAAAAATCTAAGTGATCAGTCAAAATGTTTTTCTCCTTGGAAAAGAGCCAAAGAAAACAAAGCATTACATGTGTTTATTCCTAAAACTATAAAAGTACATTTATCAAAGTAAATTTCAAGGCTTTTGTTTGTTTTAATGTCCATGAGCCCCATCTTCAACAATCTAAGCAAACAAAGACTGTCTCCTCAGTGAGCAACAGCAGTGCTCCAGGCCACTTCCTGATGTACCATGTCCACAGACAGGAGACCCAGGTGCTTTCCCGGTATAATGCTCCTCCCAGCAGCCACCCAGAACACCTTTTAATTTCTTCTGTGGGTCATGAAAATAAAAGGTTGCTAGAGAGAAACCGATAGATTATTTTTATTCCTCTGTGGCAAAGCTTACTAGTTACCTATCCAACATCTATTCTCCCCTTCTAACTTATCACTAAAAACCTTGGTTTGTAGGTGGGTACACAGATGGGCTAAATAAAAGACTACATATCCCAGCTACCCTTGAAGCTAGTAGCAGCCATATAGAGCATTTCAACCAATGAGATGTCAGAAAATCCCCTTAAAAGTTTTCCCTTTGGGGAATGCCCTTCCTCTTCTCTGCTCTCTGTACTGCATGTGTACTATCTGACCAAGAGGTGGCCTTGAGGATGGACGCCAAGTACTAAGGATGGCAGAGCACAAAGATGGGAGCCTGGGTCCCTGAAGAAATCATAAAGCCACCATTTCATCCTGGACTAACTTCCTCCAAACTTCCTTCAGGGAGAGAAACAAAAATCATTTTGTTTAAACTAGTATTGTTTGGATTGTTTTCTGTTATATGCAATGCAACTTACTTCTAAATTGATAATCTCCCATATATTTAAACCTAATTTCTAAAAGTTCCAGTATCTTGATTTTCCATTGACTTGTGTATTAGTCCTTTATCAAGTACTGCATTCTCCATGGACACAAAAAAAGCATATAACATTGTCTCTCTTCATAAATTCTCCCTGGCTAGTTGGGCAGGCAGAATTTAGAAAATAAAGAGTGAAAAATAACAGTAACTAGTGTTAAATTGGATATAAGTGACTATGACTTTTCAGAATGGAAATGCAGAATAAATTGGGGCAGAGGTAGAAGGAGGATTCATACACAAGTGCTATCTGGGCTTGGCCCATGTGGTGGCCATTTCTAAAGAGGATTTGAGGATGATGATGTTTATGGAATTGGGAACCAGACCACCTGGGTTCAGATCCTACCTCCACCATTTATTAGTTCTGTGGCTTTGAGTAAATTATGTGATCTCATTCCTCAGTTTTCTAATCCATTAAATAGAGAAAATAATGTCTACCTTACAGAGCTGTTATTATGATTCTATTAGTCAATATACATCATAAGTACATAGAGGACTCTCCAGCATATCATAAGTTCTGGCGGTGTTAACTGCTGTGATTCTGATTCTGATTTGGACCCTTTTTTCTGGTAACATCACTCCCTTTCTTTTGGGAAGTTGCTCATGCTTCATGGTAATCATGGTACCCCTCTCCCCCACCACCTCACAGGTAAACAAAAAGGCCCAAAATGGTAGAAAAAGTACCTCACTCCCTGGCCACATTGATTATTCCAAGAAGTAGATGCATGATCTAACCTAAGGCAAGAAAAATATTCTCTAGAATTTTTAGAAGTGAAGCTGAGGAGGAAGGGTTCTTCCTTTTTAGGAGGACTAGAAAGAGATGAGAGTGGAAGCTATTGGTCTAAACTTTCTGAAGAAACTGGTTGAAGAAAAAAAAGTCCATAGTCCTGAGCAAGCAGGACCACTGCCCCAGGTCATGTGCCTCAGGGGACCCTCTACTTTGAAGTGCCTTCCATGATATGTTTAAATCCCCTTCAGTCTAGTCTGGGACCAGCTGGGTCTGACAGTGTCTCCAGGCAGCCTCTGAACCTGGATGAGGACCCATGAGACCCCGCTCCTTGTTTCTCCCTGTGGGTGTTCTCAGGCTCGCTATCCCTGAATATAAGGTTGACCAGATGCTCTGAAGAATGCCAGGATTTGTGTCTATACGGTCATCCCATGGTCCCATGCCCAGGCCTTGGATTCATAACTTGCCACTAAACCCTTCCCATTTGTCTATTCATCCACTCATTCAATTTTTTTTTTCTTAAGATAGTTCAAGCTGGGCTTTTGGTGACAGACCTGAAAAACACAGTTTTGAAGAGAGATACAATGAAAGGGGAGTAGATACCTAGGAACAACACTATACATGAAACAGAAGAGAATTGGTTTAGAAAACCCACGTGTACAATGTCAATGTCATCACTCACTAAATGATATGCAACTCTACCCATGACAAGCATCCTCTCGGCCACCATTTGCAAGGTCACTATTTCTCACAGGGAAAGGTACAAATGCATCAGAATCCATCAAGTCTGCTCCAATTCATACCCTTTGCCTCATTCTCATGGGAAGCCAGTTTCTCTTTCTATGGCCCAGAGAAGTTCCTCACTTGAGATAGCTTCTCTAGTATTTTCCAAGGAGGAACACTAGGTGGATCCAAGAGACTTCTCCAGGGCATCCCCACCTGCCCACATGCACCACCACTCCTCTCTGTAGATTTACATTCTGGACTTCGCCATGTACTTCTGAGGAAGTTTCTTGATTCTATGTCTTTCGGCATGTCCTCTCCATCAGCTGTACAAGAAGTTCTGGCCAAGTCTTGGGGATAATCTCAATTCTGCCAAAGGAACACGAAGGGATCATCTCACCTCCCATTTTAAGTTCCCTGTTTGTGAATAAAAGCAATAATATGGTCCATGCTATAAATGCAAATCGCCAGAGTGTCTCCACACATAGTTCACAGATACTTGCTTTGATCACCTCTGAACAATCAGGAAAAAAGTTTAAATCTACCTGAGAAATAACTATTGTGGAATCCTCGGTGCCCGAATTTAAATTATTTCTTTTAAAAAACTTCTTCTTGTTTGTAAAAGCAAAATTTAGATTTTTGAGTAACAGACCATTTTAGATTCTCCCTTAAATCAACTCAATTGTTGACACCCATTATAGAATATTATGCAGATCAACAAAAGATTCCAGAGTCTTAAGTAGATGATCGTATTGAAATTTTAATCGTCCTGTGATAATTGTTCTTTTCTAGAAAGAAAGCAATGGCTATTACGAAGAGCAGCCCCTCCATACGCCAGCATAATGGTGGATTTCCTTCTGACCCATGAGCAATGACTCAGACAGACGCTGAGTGACAGAGAAGTGAATGCACAAGGCAGACGTTCTGTATGACCGGACTGACAACATTCGACATCTTCCAAGTTTCCCGGACAGTTTCCAGGGCCAAAGGAGTTCCTTGTCATGTTCCTGTATGTCGGTGCATGCCAACCCTTTACATACCCTGGCACACATGAAAACAGTGATACACATCCATGAGGACTAAGCTATTGCCAACCCGCCCACATCACCCACCATCTTTCTAAGCCACAGTTTTCTCACCTGTAAAGTGGCGGGTGGGGGGGGGCGGGAATAGGTCGACACTGTGAGGATTGAAGGAGATGCTGACTGTGAAAGCCATATATATCATTGAGGTGGTTTATGGTTTGTGTAAGCACAAAGTCACATTGGGAAGTAACACTTTTCCAAAAATAATTCAACAAAGCAAACTTAAAACATTACATTGTGGTGGCAAAATGATGCCAAAGGGAAGATCCACTCAACGCACAGGGAAAAAGTTCATGGTCTCCTTTCCCAGTCTCATCAGCTGCCCCTCCATCCCCCTCCTTCATACAAACTCCTGAAATCCAACCTGACCATATGACTCTTGTCTTTCTTGTCCCTCCTCTATGTCTTCCAATGTGACTCAGTCAACTCGTCACAGGTTGTTTTAGTCTTCCCCTGCACCCATACTCCAAGCTGTACAAGCCACAAAAATAAAAAGACAGATAAAATTCTCCTTATTATGAGGAGGAGAAGGAGAAGGAAGGAAGAAATCTGGGGAATCTTCACGTATAAATATTTGTCAGGTAATTTAGACAGGTCAATAGGTAGGTAAGATAGATAAAAGCAATCATCCCTTCCTGGGACTTAGTGAGTATTTGGTATATTGTTGTTGTTGCTATTATTATTATTATTATTATTATTATTATTATTATTATTAAATGAAAGCAGGGAGGGCAGAAAGCCTATGCCAACCCTTTCCAAGGATGCTGAGATGGTTAGCAGTCTGAGGGAAGAAATCTGAACTGAGTCTTCCCTTTAGCAAACTTGGGATGTGTTGACAGAACAAAATGATCACCTTTTTTGACAAGCATGTCAGGGCAGGCTGGGTAAAGTGCGGACAGACCGGACTTAGGTGGAAGCACTAGGACAGCCTGTGCCTGTCCTAAAAAGTAAGACATAAGTCTGAGATCCATGTGTACTATTCTGCACCTTTTAAGTTTTTATTTTTTAACCCTGTTCTGTCTTGATACTTTTCCTGGGCTATTTTATGTATGTATGTATGTATGTATTTACTTATTTTCCTGAGCTATTTTATTGGTAAAAGATTGGAATCTGGTTTTTTATTTCCTGGTTAAATTATTGTAATCATTCTGTTAAATGGGAAAATTGGATGCAAATCAATCTGGGGATATATTTTCTTCTCAGGTTTTGTTACTCATCCCTAGTCCCGTATTTTTAATTAGGTTTCATCCTAAAATTGGTGATCTTATGCAGAAGTGAACAGGGGTGACAACCATATTTCTCGCATAATAACCATTTGGTTATTTGTCTGGTATTTTAAATGTTATGTCCCGCAGTCTACCCAGGAGTATCCGCTGGGGTTAAGGTTTCTTTGTCCATGTCCCCAAGACTCCTTGAGCTTTCTAGGAGTGCCGAGACTGTCGTCGTTCGAAGTTAGAGTCACAGGGAAGAAATGCCGATAGCGTTTCCACTGCCAGCAGAAACAGATGGGAGTCGCGCTCCGGGCTGGGGTTAGACGGACTCGTTCAGCGCTTCTCAGGGAGCATTAGCCAAGAGCCTCCACCTGGGCAGTCCTGTCAGCTTTGCCAAGAGCAGCCTGTTTATCTATAATTGAACTAAATTCTTTCTGCTGAAATATAAGCCCAACTTTTCTTATTTTGTCCTTGTTACTTGAACAAATGACTCAGTTTCTGTAATACCAGTTAAGCTGCAATACATGCTGGATGGTTAAAAATACATGAACTGAAAAAAGAGGACACGTTTGAAGCAGTGGTTTCACAGCTGCAGGTAATGATGTTAATAAAAATGTATAATCAAATGATCAATTCCATTTAAAATAGGTACAATAGGCTGAAGCCCATTAACTGGGCATCAAACCGAACAGACACAAATGAATTACTCATGTCAAGTCCGTGCCAAAGTTATTTTATTAGCACCTGGTAGGCTTTTTGGTTATAATAGCATGTAGGAAGTTCTGTATAAGAGTTTGCTATTAGTATGGGTATTAATTTTGGCAGTAGAATTAGTAGAGTAACTTTGGGCTTATATTTTAACAAAGGGGAAGAGGGAAGTAATACTTGGTTTATATCCCTGAAGTAAAGGAAGAGAAAGCTTATCCAATAAGCTTTTGTCACACTGACAGCTAGTAATAATGTGTAAATACGTAACATGCGCTCCCTGACACAGCTGAGGAAAAAAGTCTCCACTGATGAGAATCTAAGTCCATGGCCCTGAAGAGAAACCTGTTTCTTCCTTCATATTAATGTGCTAAGCAGAGTTGACTGGGCTGAGGTCAATTTTGATTTGTGACTTTGAGGATCCTGCCAACGGAATTAATAACAAGGCTGGTTTAATGCATTGTGGGGAGTAATTTCTGGTGACAGACTATTTTCAAGTACCGATTTATTTATATCCAGTGTTCAGGGTCTCTCATTAAGGAAGCACACATAGACCATCCTGGCTCGCAACACAGGAATTATGCTGATCAGAATGTCCTCAGCATATCACCTTTTACCCAGCGCGTCGAAGAAAAACCAATGGCATGTCCAAATGCAGGACAATTTCAACAACTGAGTCACTCAGCAGACAAAGGGTTATTAAAGTCTTCGAGACCCCTTCAACGGGAATAGGGCAATGAGGCCACCAATTCTCACTAGGAGGTGAGGATTAAATTCAATGAGGAGAGACATCCTTGAGTCCCACTCTCAAACTGTAGCAGAGACTTATTTGGGGAATAGATCAATGAAATAATGTCTCTGAAAATCAAAGTGCAAGACAAAGTATATTTGGGGGGAGAAGGAAGAAGGTGCAACTGTAATTAAGAACCAGCAGAGAACAGGGTTGGGGGTGGGACGGGTGTTGAGGAGGAATGTCATCGGTTGGTTGCTTCCTACCAGTGAACTGCCACGCACAAGCTATTTTTAAGTCTCCTTGGCTTTGCAGGATGGATTAGTCAATCACAGTCATAGAACAGCAATTAACCAGTAATGGAAAGTATGGCTTCTATCCAGCTGGCTGTGCAATCCAAAATTGATTGGACTGTGATCTGACTCAACTAGTCAATTCAGAAAAAGAGCTTCACATGGGTGTTTCATACCGATAAATAGAATCTTCATAAAATTCCCCATGGAGTGAGTAAGTGCTAGGTTCAACTGAACAAGCTTTTTAATTTGGAAGCCACTCTTCCAGATAAATGCTAAATTAACTATATAATTGTTTTATTCTAAACCTAGCTAAGGCTACATGTAGGGGCACTCTAATAATTGTTCAGTAGTTGTAAAAGCTATTAATGTTCATAAATAACTTCTACCTACATGCCACCCAGGCCAAAAGCTTGTGTGCAATGGCTATATGTCTGTGGGTGGAGGTCAGAAAATCTCAGGAAGGTTGGGTTGGAAAATGGGCTGGAGAAATGTCCCAGTGACCTTTAGTGCTTGTAACACTCCTACCCCAGTTCCTTGTTCATGTCTGATCATGAATCAATTTGGTTGTGTTAATAGAGCTGTTGCCCTTTTCTTCTCATTGCTAAACATTAATAAGTTACCCAAAAAGGCAGACTGGGAAAGGTGTGGTCATTAGCCAGGGTTAAGGGCTCCAGGGTAATTACAGTGAATAGAGAAAAAAGAATTTGAGAGAAAAGGGACAAGGCCAAAATGTTTTCAAAGCTAAGGCTATGAATCTTGTCAATTTCTCTTTCTTTGGAAGGCATTAGGTCTTCATGTAATATTATTTCTAGGATCCTAAATCCTGCTGGATTAAAAGAGAGAGGGAAGGAGGGAGCAAAGAGGGAGAGAAAGAGAAAGTACATTAATAGACCCTGTTTGGTAACAGCTTATTGGCATTAAGTTGCAACTCCATGGAATATGGAAATTGAATAGTCTCTCCATCTAAGTCATATGGGTGAGCCCCATTTAATTGCCTAGAATGAGGGGGCAACTTGAAGTGGCCCAAAGAACAGACCAGCAGGAGGAGGTCATCACATCTGTCTCTCTCTGAAAATGGACCTGATAATATGTCAGCATAAAGCTACAACCTCTTCTTGTATTCACTTAGGTAAGGCTGACAAATGAAACTAACATAAATCTCCAAACCTGGGAGAAGAACATTTATCTCCTTAAGGCAGAGCATTAACGTGCCATCATCATCTGGCTGCACACTGCGCTGTGAATAAAATTAAATGCGGATTCAGAAGCATTCTGGCTGTTGTTGGTTCACGTGCACCATCACTGTACAAACACCACCAAGCATCCACAGACCAAAATTATGGGGGATAAACAAGGAGAGACACCTACCCTCGGGCACCTGTACAGCTGTACCTGACAACCTCATAACAACTCTTAAAATGCCATAAAAAGTTGCAATAGCGGCTCCATAGATCATATTTCCCCAGATCTCCAGGACCAAAATGGACTCAAAGTCTTTATGAAATGAATGCATCTGACAGGGTGCTCTGGACCGGCACTTGGAGTCCCTTTCTCCCGTCGCTCCTGGAGCTTGCAGACCTGATCCAAGCCAGGACCCTTGTTGACCTCAGCGAGCTGAGAAAGATGAAAAAAGTCACCTTCCCGTGAAGAGGAGAGGTCTAGGCCAAGCTTAGGGCAGACTTACTTTGGCTGGAGTCTTCTTACTTCCCACATCCCAAACTGGCTGCTAGCCGATACTTTAAGCCTTTGAAAAATGCCTTGAGAATTGGTACCAATTTGGTTTTTCAAAAGTAACTGAGAAAATGGATAGAATAAGAGAGTAAGATAGATATGTACGGCCTTTCGCCTTGCAAAAACATACCACATGAGTACACGGGTTCAATGTGGCCTGCCTTAAAGCTGTCTGGAAAAATTAATGAATAACTAAATGAAGGCATAATTCATCTAAAACCAAACTCAATTCTCCCTTAATTTTCCTAACTTCTCAATCATCCAAGTTCTGGGTCATCCATTTCCCCTTCCTTTATATCTTCTTTTTACCAGGTAACAAAACCCCATGTATGTCTTTAAGTAGAGCGGAAGTTCAGTATTTGGTTAATGAAGAGATGAATGAATGCTAGTACTTTGTTCAGCCAAAAAAATTTAAACAATGTAAAAAGAATGAAAAGAAAAGAAAGAAAAATTCTATTCACCTCCCAAACACCTAAGCCTGATAGGCAGGTTGTTTTTAACTTAGAGACAATGTACTTCCATATTTCTAACTTCAGTGCACCCCTAAAAGAATCTTCCATCTCAGTCAGAACTAGAATGCCAAGCATGCACTTCCCCCACCCCTAGCTGTAAAACCTCCTCTAGCCCATCAGGCATTCTCTTCCATGATATTTTGTAGGATGCCTTACTTATACATGTCTTCCTCTTTGAACTCCTGCAGGATGCAGTATCTCTATTTTCCTGTTACTTTTTAACATTACACCTTCGCATTCTGCATATTATTTTATCTATGAACTTTTTGTTTCCCTCTATTCTCTTCAAATGTACCAGCTAACACTCTTATAAATAGGAAAAGATACTAATTGAGTTCCTCATAGCAATTTGCAATAATGCCACTTATATCAGAGCTTAGAAAAAAATTTAAATTTGTAACTAAAGATTGTGCTGAGATTGTAAAGCAGAAACCTTAGAGCATAGGCCCAGCTCTAATTTCAAGATAAAATTCTAATTTTCTAAACTAAAGACAAACTTTTCTACTATTATCTAGGACACCATAGATTTTCATGTTCGGAGCATAAAATATATTCTGTGTTTGCAGCTTATTTTGGATTTTCCAAAAGCAGATGCTAAGCCTAGGGTTTTAATACAACTGAGAAGGTCTAGAATATAATATACAACATGCCTCAGAGCTGTCTCACTGGGGGGTTCAGGAGGCTGAGATATTTATCTACCAACTTCCTTTTGTTATTGGTTAGGGCTCTGTCTGCACCCCCCCACAATCGACCTCGAGTTGAGAAGCGTTGCATGTGGAGGCTATTGGTGGGCACAGGAATGGGGGCATCGAGAGTATAGAGGCAGAATACCAGTAGTGCCTGCTAGATCATGTATCTTAAAGCATAAATATAACCCTTACCAGAGAAATGATATTGCTACCAAATACTTTTACAATTGTAATCCTAAAGGAGATGCCAATGGCATTCTTTGGGGGAGTACGCAAGGGAGCAACAATATAGTAAATATGTCTACATACAGAAATGGTACCCTGAAAACAAACTGAAGAAAGGAAAGTGACTTTCTCTTCTGCAACTCTACCCCTTATTCTATCTTCCAAGCTGCCCTTGATTTCCCCAGCCTCACGATGTTCAGCAGCTTGGTGAAGGTGGGGGCAATGGATAGGCCTTGGAAGACGCTCTCTAAAAGACCGATGGAAGGAGAACAGGAAACCTGCTGATGCTCCCGCAAGTTGTGATGGATGGGAAATCAACTGTTATAGCATCTTGGGCACCAAAGCTTCAAGCCAGGTGGTAGTTATGTTACCTCTAGAGAGGCTTCTATGCTCTATTTTTCAAAGGTCTTTGAGATAAAAGAACACGGAATTTTAATTAGTAAGTTTCAATTGACAGAGCATTAAAATTTAACCTCCCACTCATCAATACTTTAGAGAGGAAGTTCCCAGGGCACTTCCTGGGGAAAGTGGCTGGTGAGAGAGCTGCTGACAGTTTCCCCATCATTTACAAGACTGTCAACACAGATGCAAGTAGTCTGGCAGTGTCCTGCCAAGACACACCTGACTTAGGTCTCCCCAGCACCTAATTTACTGGTTTCCGATTTAACCCTCATCTCCAGAAGAATGATTTACTTGAGACTTTCTATAGATGCCCCTTATCAGAGGCACATTTTCTAAATGCAGGTCTCCCAAATCCTGGGGCAGCTTCTGATGCCTACACACGCTGACCCTCCTCCTTGATAAATGTAGAGAGGAGCTGGGTCAACTCATTCTCTCCTCGCCTTTTAGAGCAGGGGTGTCAAACTCATTTTCACCAGGCGCCACATCAGCCTCGTGGTTGCCTTCAATGGGCAGAATGTAGAGCTCCTTGCCCCTACAGAGCAAGGAGTAGTTACATTTTTACAGTCCTAAAATTACATTCAGCCCTTTGAAGGCAACTGCTGTGGGGCTGATGTGGCCCCCGGTGAAAATGAGTTTGACACCCCTGTTGTAGGTGTCAAACAGATTTCCCAGACAGAGACAAACAGAAAGAAGAGGGGTGGTAGAAAGGAAGAAGAAGGACATGGGTTGCAGCACAGATGGGGAAGGACGGATGCAGGAAAATGATGGAAGCAGGAAAACGACGGAAGAGAAATAGCAGGCCAATCAGCAAAGATGGAGCTGGAGCCTGCCTCTGTCTCTGTGCAAAGTGAATGACCCTGGCGAGGGCGTCTGTGTCCTCAGCTCCGTCCTGGGGGAGGCCTCCCAGTCAGGAGCAGGCTCTCCTGTAGTACAATCCGGTGGAACACAGGAAATGAAGAGAGGAATGAAGGCTAGAACTTTGTTCAGAAAAAAAAAATTAAAAACAACAAAAACAAAGAAAAACAAAAAACTGCATTCACCCCCCAAACGCTGAGGCCCGATAGGCAGGTTGTTCTTAGCTTAGCGACAGTGTACTTCCCTATTTCTAACGTCAGTGCTTTTCTTTGCACTGTGAGGCCAGAGAAAGCTAAAACAGGAAGAACGGGGTGAAGTGAAAAATAAGGGTTCCGAGGAAAGACATTCACAGACATCTATGGAAATTGCATTTGTTTCTGGAGTTACATACACATTTAACAGGGTAAGTTCCCTATCAGAGCCTGCAAAACAATTTACACAGAAATGTTGGATGGTGTTATGCAAACATATGCAGCATATGGGACATGTTAGCTGTACATTTTTCTAATTAAAAAGAAATATTTATATTTTTTAGAGTGTCTGCTCCTCCTAAAATTTATTTCCTCATTAAAAGCATCTTTTGTTTAGACATTTCCATAGAATACTGGTTGATATTTTTCTTTTTTATCTATTTTTTTCTAAGAAAACTATTTCCCTTAAATACCAAGTACTTTTTCAAATGACAAAATAGAAGAATGGTAGTTATTGATTAAATATTGTCTTCTCTTTTTGAGTCATTTCAGGATCAAGCCTGTGGAGACAAATATGGCTTAAGAAGACAAATTACAAAAATATACTTTCAGCTACTTCTGTGTTTGAACATGTTCGAAGAATTCCCATGTCTTCATACTTCCCAGTGTATGTAATAGCATTCAAATTAGACAAAAGGAAAAAAAGTAGCCTCCAGGATTTCAGAGATGCTATAAAAATCGCCCACATGGATGTGGCAGAGTAGCTTACTCTAAAGCCCTTTGGTTAGATTCCATTGCTATAAATGGAGGTGAGACACCAATCTTCACAACCTGGGACCAAAAAATAATGCCACAATGACTACCAAGTCAGGTTAATCTCTCTAATTTTGAAAGAAGGGTAACCTCACTTGAACAAATGGGGCAGGTCCAATGAGCGTCACACTACTCAAGTCCCTTTAGAACAGTTTCGGTCAAATTACTGTTCCTAAAATACCATGTTGGTAAGGTCAGTAACAGACTTTCAGAGCCCTGGCTGCCTTATCTCTTCTGACTGCTTCCTCACAAAGTCCACTCCTTCCATCAGAGACTCCTCCCTGCCATTTCTCATTCTACCTTTATGTTCTCTCTCTGCAGCATCTTCAGCCAACACTCTCAATCTTCCTGGCCGACTCTGACCTCTTCTTACCAACTTCTTCTGGGCCTAACTTCATGCTTACCTCCATTCAGGCTTAATTCAAGCAAGTGGCAGGTATTGACTGAGCATCTATTCTGTGCCTATTTTTGGGCTAAGGTGTCATAGAGGAGATGAAAAGGAGGAATGATTACTCACATACACACAAATCTTGCAAAGAGCTAATGCTCAAGGTCTAGGTATAGCTTCAAGAAACAATCCCAGGTCAAGGTCACATTTAACAAAGAGTTTACTAGGCAGTGCAGAGAGCAAAGAACTACAATTCAGAAGACTTAATTAACCTAGATTTTCCAACAAAGATATATGTGGATAAAATATAATGTAATGTCCTCACTCTCCTCTAAAAGGTGCTTTTATGGGTGTTTTATCTTCCCATTTGTGTTGTAAACACTTAAAGACAGGGGATTTTTATTTTTAGCACTCTACTGCCTACCACAGGGAGGACCACACTGTTAGTTCTCGATAATATTGGCTAAATTTTAATATACCTCCCCTTTGCTCCTGCTCAACTCTGCTTAAACCATTCAAACTGTGATAAATAGAAGCACTCAGGGGCGCAGGTGATACAAATGTGCTCCTCATCGTCTGTCAGTATGGGGCTGCTATAGACCAAATGTTTTCATATGTTGACAACTAATCCCCAGTGCTGTGGCATTTGAAGGTAAGTCCCTGGGGAAGTGCAGAGCCTCTGGGACTGGGATAAGTGACCTTATAAAGAGGACCAGAGAGCTCTCTTCCGTTTCTTCCATATATGACCCAAGAAGCAGGTTCTCACCAGACATACAATCTGCCATCCCCTTGATCTTGGATTTCTCAGCCTCCAGAAGTGATAGAAAGAAGTGTCAGTTGTCAATCAGCCACCCAGTCTATGATATTTTGTTACAGCAGTCCAAGTAGACTAGGACATGTGCATCCTAAGATTTACTTTTTTATTTTTAAGTTAGGGAAACTTTGGAGTGAGAGCTGTCAAATCCCAGCGTAGAAATTCCAGGGTTTATGGCAGCTCATCGACATTGAGAAGAGAATGCCCAGCACTTAGTAAAATTCAAGCTGTCCACACAGACGTCCACGTTCGTGCCATTGTACTCTGGTAACCAAGAAATGCAATGTGTTTCCACACAGATAATTTTACCTAGTGAGTCCTCATTGCCCTGCAGGAATTGAAAGATCCTGTTGCTCTATTTTTGACAGCTATGTTATCTATTTATAAAATAAAATTTAATCTGAAATCTTTGGTAATTAGATTTCATGTATTAACAAGTGGCTTATCATTTGCATTCTGTGAGTAATTTAAAATTATTCTTTATGAATGTGTAAAGCTATTGAAACTATTCTTTGATTGTTTAGGAATTAAGGTTTTTTGCTTGCTCCTGTTGTTGTTCTTGCCTAAATATTTTGTCTCTGATCAAAGGGGTTATAAAAAGCTCTAGCTTCCAAGTTTGGTACAAGGTTAATTTTTTTTCTATTTTATTAGTAACTATATTCAGAATATCCCAGTAGTAGTAAATCTTGGCCCTTTAAAAATCAGTTTGTTATTTTCTGTAAGGACCCACAGTTATCTGGACCACATCTAGAGACTGAAATGGATAATCAAATTATATAATTTGTTTTGGAATTATATTGGTTTATTGGTAAATGAAGTGAAATATTCTTTCCGTATACTGAAGCACTCTTCTGTATAATCTGTGAATTGACAGGGGTGCCTTAGTGTGTTATGTATTGAGAATGAAGGGAACAGGATTCTAAGTTAGAGAAGCCTACAGGAAAAGTATATAGCATGTGACTAAAATGTAAAAAAATGTAAAAAAATTTCCTTTTTTTCTGGTATCCTACAAAAGATCAGGAAATTATCCCTCCTACCTTAGAAGTCTGTAACAGAGGTGAAGGAATCACATGATTTTTTTTTGAAGTAATAACTCTCCACTAAGTCACTGCAATCTGTTTCACGTACACTTGGGAATTTAGCTTTCCCTCTCCCATAACATATGCTGTAAAACCGAGGTAGTTTCTTTCTAAGATACTGGGTTACAGAAGGACTTTTCACCACTGCCCCACTAAAACACCTACATTGATGTTTCTACTTTTAGCCTTAATTTTACAGTATTTCAGAGATGTCTGTCTGATCACCTTTCAAATGATTAAGTGATAAGACAACCGAGAAAGAGGAAGGGAGGGTAAAACCAGCCACAGCATCTGGATGTGGGAGAATAAAGCAGCTATTCAGCATACAAATTATAGCAGATCAACTCAGTGTCACGGTCAGAACCCAGCTGGGTTCCTCACCAACATGTCAGCCTACCCCTCTGAACACAGGGACACCTCTTTAAAAATTCACTCGTGATAATACAATCCCATATTTCTGTTGTCCATGAACAAACTCAACTTTAGGTATCAAATCCACTGAAGAAGCAAGTTCCTCACCATCAATAACTTTGTTCTATCCACAGCCCTGAGAAACTAACAGCACCCAGTGGCCTAGAGAACCTCGGGGTCACATGTGCATTCAGGCTATTTCTTCAGCAGGACATGCAAACCAGACAGTAGCTGTCCCACTCCTACAAGAGAGGTGCCCAGCTACAAGAGTCACCACCTTCAGGAGAGCCAAACCTGTGCTGTCTGCCCAGGCACACAGAGTTGCTTCTGGCCACGATTCAGCTTAGAAATGCAGGTCATTTTTATCATGAGCAATTTTGCCTAAAAATAGGGTTGATATTTTACTCTGATCACATTACCAGGGGAACAGAGCTGGCAGGTTAACCAAAGGTCAGATTCTAACACCAAGGGAAAAAAGGTGTGGGCAGATTCTAAACATATCTTATTCGCAATACCTGTGAGACAGTCCGGTGGACATGTTGGCAGTTGGGTAGTTGTGGGACACAGGAGAGACCTTGACTGGAAATATAAATTTGGGAGTTATTTGCATCTAGCTGGTGTTCAATGATCTCGTCTAGAGTGAGAACATGGAGTGAGAAGGGAAGGAGGTCCAGGACAAAGCCTAGATCAAAGATTTAGAAACCTGATAGAAGAGCCGAGGGGGAATGACTCAAGAGGTGGGAGGAAAATCCATGAGACTGTCATGTAGCAGAGGGGTGAGGTAGAGTGAAGGGTTTTCTGAAAGAAAGAGGATGTGCTCAACTTTGCGAAATGATGCTGAGATGGTGACTGGCCTTGGGACCCTAAAGTTGTTGGTGAATTAGAATGAGCATGTTTTGTAGAATGGTGAGCAGCCAGATGAATTAAGGTAAGGAAATGAATTAAAAGCAGAAAACTAGACAACATTTCTGGCCAAGATGGAGGTGTAGGTAGACACACTATGCCTCCTCACACAACCAAAAGAAGGACAACAACAATTTAAAAACAAAAAACAACCAGAACTGACAGAAAATCGAACTGCATGGAAGTCTGACAACCAAGGACTTAAAAGAGAAACATTCATCCAGAGTGGTTGGAGGGGTGGAGCCGGGCAGCCGGGTGGAGAGGACTCCCAGCAAGGTGGCAGCTGGAGGACCCAGTGAGGTGGTGGATTGTGGAGCCAGGTGGGCAAGGCTGCAGCTGGCTGGTAGAGTGGGTGGTCCCACATTCACGAGCAGATAAACTGGGAGGAACAAATGGGGAGCTAAACAGACCACACAACCCAGGGTCCCAGCGCAGGGAAATAAAGCCTCAAACCTCTGACTGAAAACACCTGTGGGGGTTGAGGCAGCAGTAGGAGAAACTCACAGCCTCACAGGAGAGTTTGTTGGAGAGACCCACGGGGTCCTAGAATGTACACAAGCCCACTCACACAGGAATCAGCACCAGAAGGGCCCACTTTGCTTATGGGTAGCAGGGGAAGTGACTGAAATCTGGCAGAGAGTGGAGTAAGAGCCATTGTTCCCTCTCTGACCCCTTCCCCACATACAGCATCACAGCGCAGTGACCTGGGTTGCCCCACTCTGGTGAATATCCAAAGCTCCACCCCTTACTACATAATAGGTGCACCAAGACAAAAAAAGAAAAAAATGGCCCAAATGAAAGAACAGATCAAAGCTCCAGAAAAAATACAAGTAAGTGACAAAGAAATAGCCAACCTATCAGATGCACAGTTCAAAATACTGGTAATCAAGAAGCTCACAGAACTGGTTGAATTTGGTTGCAAATTAGATGAAAAAATGAAGGCTATGCTAAGTGAAATAAAGGAAAATATACAGGGAACCAATAGTGATGGGAAGGAAACTGGGACTCAGATTGATGGTGTGGACCAGAAGGAAGAAAGAAACATCCAACCAGAAAAGAATGAAGAAACAACAATTCAAAACAATGAGGAGAAGCTTAGGAAACTCCAGGACATCTTTAAAAGTTCCAACATCTGAATTATAGGGGTACCAGAAGGAGAAGAGGAAGAGCAACAAATTGAAAATTTATTTGAGCAAATAATGAAGGAGAACTTCCCCAATCTGGCAAAGGAAATAGACTTCCAGGAGGTCCAGGAAGCTCAGAGAGTCCCAAGGAAGTTGGACCCAAGGAGGAACACACCAAGGCACATGATAATTACATTACCCAAGATTCAAAATGAGAGAATCTTAGAAGCAGCAAGAGAAAAGGACACAGTTACCTACAAAGGAGTTCCCATGAGACTGTCTGCTGATTTCTCAAAAGAGACCTTACAGGCAAGAAGGGGCTGGAAAGAAGTATTCCAAGCCATGAAAGGCAAGGACCTACATCCAAGATTGCTCTATGCATCAAAGCTTTCATTTAGACTGGAAGGGCAGATAAAGTGCTTCCCAGATAAGGTCAAGTTCAAGGAGTTCATCATCACCAAGCCCTTATTATAGGAAATATTAAAGGGATTTATCTAAGAAAAGGAAGATAAAAAGTATGAACAGTAAAATGACAACAAACTCATGGTTATTAACAACCTCACCTACAACAAAAACAAAAGCAAACTAAGCAAACAACTAGAACAAGAACAGAACCACAGAAATGGAGATCACATGGAGGGTCATCAACAGGGGAGTGGGAGGGAGAGAGATGGGGGAAAGGTACAGAGAATAAGTATCATAAATGGTAGGTAGAAAATGGACAAGGGGAGGATAAGAATAGTATAGGAAATGTAGAAGCCAAAGAAGTTATATGTATGACCCATGGGCATGAACTAAAGGGGGGAATGTGGGTGAGAGGGAGTGTGCAGGGGCAGAGGGGAGTGAAGGGGGAAAATGGGACAACTGTAATAGCATAATCAATAAAATATATTTAAAAAAATAGAAAACTGGAAATGGCTTGTGTAGAAGTCTGAGCAAACTTGTCTTTGAGGAAAGTTTATATACTCTATATTGTATAACCAATTGTATGAAACAACTGTGGTCTCACCTAAGCTGTCATATTGTATTGCTTCTACTGGTAGGGGATTCACATTTCTGGTGTAAGTCTGGATGTTTCCTTCCATCTCTGATCCACATTTGCAATTTCTTAAGGATCTTCTCAGGCCTTACTCTCTGGATGCAAAAGCTCCAGGTTTTCCCAGAGTTAAATTACCTTAACACAAGGTTTGTATTCCTGGTCACAGCAGGTGTCCCTATACTGATGCCTCACTGTTATCTCTAAGCCTCTCTGTATTGGGCATCAGCATGGACCACTATTGGGCTTGGTTTTCCTTGAGCTTCTTTCTTTTTCTACCAGTCATAGAGTTCACTTTCAGGGCTACCCTTCCTCTTCGAACATTTGTCCCCTCAAAGAGAATTAGGCTTCCTAATCCTTGGGAACTCAACAAAATCAGTGACAATTTTTAATGTAAATTTTTATTTGCAATTATGCTGCAGGCATGGCTCTAGACACTTGTGGTCAGGTTCTTGTTGACTACCTTGGCTACCATAATGGTGCTGTCCAGTTGCCAGTTACAGGTCAGTTGAACGTCATGCCTGGTACTGATTGTAAAATGACCATTATTCCATCTGTTCACTGACCCATTCCCTCCCTCAGCACTGACTGTGTTGACTTATCAGTCGGCTTAACTTGCAGAGCTCTGTGGTCTATGGTTTTAGGGCATACGAGTTTCCATTTATATAAGTTCCAACAGCTTGGGTTGAGCTCAATTACCTATTTATTAAGGCACTTCTATGATTATGCTCCCAGGAAATAAATATTAGTTAGTTCCAAACTTTTTGACTGTGTACCGCTATAAGTATATAAGAAAAAATATGTGTGTGTGTGTGTGTGTATACTATTGCTTTCTATCTTGTGAACAGTATAATGCATGTACTAAGAATAGAAATGAACTAAGATAAAATAAATATGGGTAAACATTATGTGTACTTCCAGTCTCCACTTTCAAAAGTGTTTCTTTAGATCCCCCTGGTCATTATTTACCTTGCTCAGTACTCAGAAGGTGTTTCTCATCTGAAGACTTATGTTTTGTGTTCTGGGGAATTCTCAGCCACTGTCTCTGTTTTCTCCCTTCTGGGTCTGTAGCACACGCGTATTGGACTTTCTAAATCTTCCTCTCATAGCTCTTCTTTCATATTTTCCACTTCTCTACAGTCCTGCTGTGTTCTTCCAGTCCATTATTCTCTCCTCAGCAATTTCGCGTCTCCTATTCAATGTACGTGATTGTGTTTTCCTTTTATTTCAGTGACTTCTTGTTTCATTACTTGTTCTTATTTTATTATTCCCCATACTTTTTGTGTTTTTTCCATTATCATTTAGCCCCCTTATACTCCTTCCCCCACCCCCATAATCACTAGTCTGTTTCACCTATACTTTATTGGTGTTTCCATTTTGTTGTTTATCTTTTAAAAAATATTAAAAGTATGTACTTTAAATTCTTTTCAGGTTGTTTAATAATCCCTATTTGTGGGCAGGGGGTGTAGATTCCTAAGCTTGCTAAATATTTTGCACGTTTTTCATGGCGTTGACTTTCTCATATACTTCAAGAGGCCATCTTCTGTGCAAATCTATAGCAGTTACAGAGGCTCCCCCAGCACTGATGGTACAGCACTGGCAGTATAGCACCCAGAATTGAACCTGGTTAAGGAAACTCAGCTTAAGAACATTCCTAATCTTCAGTTGCTACTTATCCCCACGGGTTCTTGTTTTTTTGCTTGTTTGTTTGTTTGTTTAAAGCATTTTCATTTTGGTCTCCATATTTCCCTTTCCCAGTGTTTGAAATATTTGTGTTTTCTTAATTTTTGTAAGTATTTACTCAGCATGTTTTGTGAGTTCAGAACAGATGGGAGAGCACTCAGCATGTGCCCGATCTCAATTAATTCCCTTGAATCAGAAGCCTTGTCCTTGGTCCTTGCCTCAGCTTTCCTTTCAATCCAACAATCAGCCAGGAAAAAAAAAAAATTATTTTTTAAATGAGATTGAGTATGGAAGTGACTTAGAGCCTCTTTAGAGATAGCCAAACACCGTGTATTCTAAAATGACACTCTAAGCAAGCCTGAGGACCAGAGAACATGTGTCCATGGTCTGAAAATTGGACGGGCCACCGCCAACGTCTATTCTTAACTCTGCTCTTGACTTTTGAAATGGCCTGAGGTAAAAGCTGCCGTCTCAGCTCCCCTGGTGACACTTCTTACTAACCTCAAAAGACATTTTCCCTCAATCCAATTTGAAAATAAACTTCTGCTATAAAATTGGCTAAGAGTTGTTAAGTCCCAAATTTCCCACAAAAACAAGATCTTGAATAAGAAAAAAAAAAACCCTACCCAATTAAGTCTCTTTTTCCTTTTTTACCCTTATTCTTCTGCAGGCAAAAAAGGAAACCCATTTCTTTCATCTTTCTCCTTAGATCTCATTAACCAACACTTAAGAGTATAGTATCGCTCTCTTTCATGACCTATTTTTCTAAACTCTGAAAGTGTTGCAGTCCCCAAATAGAATTCTTATAAGAATTTGACCTTAAAATACTATGTATGTTTTTAATAAAAACAGATTTTAAGGGTCACAAAATTGTTTTAAGATTTCATTGAAAAGTATTTCCAAATGTGTAAGAAATTTAAGCACTGGACAGAAAAAAAAAAACCTCTAAAAATTCTTATAAAGCTAATAACTGAATCTAGCAATGTGGGAAGAAAAAACATAGGTACTATAAAAATGTATCGTGGCCTGGCTGGTGTAGCTCAGTGGATTGAGTGTGGGCTACAAACCAAAGGGTCACTGGTTCGACTCCGAGTCAGGGCACATGCCTGGGTTGTGGGCCATGTCCCCAGTGGGGTCCATGTGAGAGGCAACCATACATTGATGTTTCTCTCCCTCTCTTTCTCCCTCCCTTCCCCTCTCTGTAAGTAAATAAATAAAATCTTTTAAAAAATGTATCATGGTAGCATTTTTATAAGACAACAGTAAGTTTAAAAAAAAAAACCTTACCATCAATGAAATAATGAGTGAAAAAAAAACTTGGATATATTTTTATCTATGCCATACTTATATATCATTTTGGTAGGAAAATGTTCTTTCTGTATCATAACATATGCTGTTTTCATACTTTCCTTCATGGTGTGAGTCATAGATTCATCTGCTGTATTTTTTCACCCTAACAAAAGGTTTTAGGCACCAACAGAGCTTATCCACAGTTTCTGTCATCTTAAACATCTCACTTCTCTGGGTGAGATGGAGAACGAGAATGGTGGGACTCAAAGTGATAATGGGCTGACAAGAGCTAGTTTAAAAAGAACTCGGCAAAGACCTCATCGGTGTGGTCCAGAGCAGCAGCTCTGCCCAAAGATTATGCTAGCCAAGGCGTTGTTTAGAAATATGTGCAATTAATTTAAGAAATATGGCAAATTAAATAGCATTGATATCCATCCCCTTCTCAACTAAAAACTAAGAGAGAGAGATTTAAAAATTACAATAATGATGAGAATGTGAAAGCAAACAAAGAGACATCAACAAATATCTGGAAGGTAAAAAGTGAATGATTGAATTAATTATAAACGATTTAGAAAAGCAGGGGATGCTGAGACCCAAGGGCCTGACGAGGAGGATACTGATAAAAAGAAAGACAATCATTCCACAGAACCCTGAAAAGTCATAGTTTAGTGGCACCAAGTATCGTGGAAGATGCAATGAGGCAAGCTGAAAATGAGGAGAGCATGTGTCCAAACTATGTATCGATGCGATTAGACCCATAGGTCTCTTTCTCCATCCCATACAGCTGAGCAAGGGTTCCAACCCCCAAAATGAAAGGAGAAGAAAGATTTTGCTCAGAAGAAGTTGATCCCAGAGGGGCATGTCTATGGTCAAAATTGAATGTGGGCAAATGCCACTTAGCAGTGGAAATCCCAGCTCCTTTAGTGGCCTAGCTCCATTAATGCTAGAAACCCCAAAAGACAAAAGGCTAGAATGTTCTTTTCTGAAAAACCAAAGAGCATCTGAGAAAAAACAACAACAAAAAAATGCTTCTACAGAACAACTTGCAGAGGTATCTACTTCAGTGGAGAGACACACACTAGTCATCTAATCACATAAGGGTGAATACGAGTTGGTAAACTGCATCCTCAAGCCCCCTCCGGCCCATATCATCACATAAACATCATCATCATCAAGCTCCCAATAAACTATTACATGGCCTCATTCTTAAACAAGAGTGGACAGCAAGAGTCACCAAACATGCGAATCTAGTCTCCAACACGAAATAGAGAGACCACAACCAAATGAGAAAAGGGATCTCTAGGGACACAGACTAGTGGGATTTTTATAAAGCCACAAACAAGAACAGGGAGGAAATTGGCAAAGAAGCAACAACGAAATTTTCTGAGAGCTAAAAATGTAAGCCTATAGGTTGAAAGAACCATCAGTGACCCAGAAAAATGAATAAACAAGTGGAAGGAAATCATCATCAAAGTTCAAAACACTGGAGATAAACAGGAGCTCCAAGGAGTTAACAGAGTTTAGTTACAAACAGGTCATATACAAACGACATTTTATTTATTTTTTTAAATATATAACCTTTATTATATTTTTTCCATTACCGTTTAGTTCCCTTACACCCTCCTCCCCCGAGTAGTTACTACACTGTTGTCTGTGTCCATGAGTCCTTTTTCCTTTATGCTCGATCCCTCTACCCTCTAACCTCTCCCACTCGCTGACATCCTGCTTTCCATCTATAAGTCTGTCTCTGTTTTGCTTGTTTGACATTTTATTTCTTCAAAGTAAAAGATAATGCCTCCAAAATTCTTAGTGAAAATGATTTTCAACCTATATATCAATATATCAATCAGTTGTGAGCATAAAGTAATATTTTTCTGAAAGGCAAGGACTCAAAATTTTAGCTCCTAAACACCATTTCATATGTAAGGAAGACATGTCTTGAGAACATACAGTACCATGATGAAGGCACAGATCCCGGAATCGGAATCCTGGGCTGGAACACTGACTCTCCCATGTTCTGTGTGTGTGCTCTCGAAAACATCACGTAACCTGTGTGCCTCAATTACCTCCTCTGTGACATGGAGATAATAGCACCCACCTCACCAGCATATTAGGGTTCCCTGAGCCATGCATACAAACAGTACCTGGCACACAATAAATGTAATTATTTTCATCGTTATCTGTATCATAGCACAGAAGATGCAGACTCAGTATCCAGGATATCAGAGATTCTACACAGGGTCAGAAAAGGTGAGTCCAGATGAGAGCTGCACGGCCAGTCTAGAGACCAACTCATACTGTAACAAGAGGTTAGGGTACTCAGGAGTGAGGTGTCCAGGGAACAGAGGTGATGCACTGTT
This sequence comes from Desmodus rotundus, assembly GCF_022682495.2. Taxonomy (NCBI): domain Eukaryota; kingdom Metazoa; phylum Chordata; class Mammalia; order Chiroptera; family Phyllostomidae; genus Desmodus; species Desmodus rotundus. The sequence goes on from NC_071387.1 coordinate 204,216,167, forward strand.
TGGAATTGTGAGCATTTGGAAAAATTATCCTGTGCAAGTGACAAAATTTTGTGACAATTTAGAACATAATACCCATAAGCATAAATAAAACAACAATTTTTAAAAGTGCAATCTTCAGCTTTAGGAAAACATCCTATGAAATAAAATCATCATGCATGACTTGGCTTAGTAGTGAACAAGAGAAGTCTAGTCATAGGAATGTAAACATCAGCTGAGGGATTTAACCAGAAATGGTAATTCAATTATAATAAAGGATGATAAGGGATGGAGTCAGTAAGATAGCTAAGTCTTTAACCACTATATCAGTAAGTCAATAGGTAGTGCCCCAAACTGACAAATAAGTAAGCATCAATATAAGTTTACTATTTAGAGATAGGGAGGTAAACATCAGAAAATGAAGCTAAAAGGAAGTTAAGAGAGGTTATCACTAATTACTAAAGTAAAAACTAAAAACAGTAATTATAGGGGATCACAGCATGTAAAAGTGTATTCATTCACTCAAATGTTATCCAGCTCCTACTGTATGCCAGACGTGTTAGGTCCTGAGTGTGTTAAAATGCACAAAACAGCCCTTAGCTCCATGAGCTCACAAAGAAGCAATGACTGCAACAGAAACATCTTCCTGGGAGACAGTTTGATAAATGTGATCATAGGAATATGAACAAAGTATTCTGGAGAACAAGCGACAAATCCATTTTTTAAAACAATGGTTGGATCACACACACACATTACAAAAATCAAAAGGTATAAAATCGTATATGTGGTGAAATTTAAATCTCCCCCTCATCCCTGGGCTCTGATAAGTTCTCTCCTTCCTGGAGGGAACAATTGTTACCAATTACTGGGTATCCTTCTGAAGATGTTCTATACACATTGAGCATTAATATGAATATATATCCATATATATAAGCATTACAAATATACTTGCATCCAAATAGTTGCACATCATACCGATTTCAGGCTCATAGTTTTTCACTTAAAAAAAAAAACTGTGAAAGTCATCCCACACTGGACATACAGAGCTGTCTTAGTATTTTTTTAAATGCTGACAAAGGATTACATTGTACCATAAATTATTTAAACAGACCCCCTACTGATAGATATTTAGGTTGCTTTCAATATTTTACTACAGCAAACAATGCTGAAACCTCTGAGTACAGGTATCACTTTGGAAATATACAGTAGCAGTACAGAGATTCCTAGAAGCGAACCTTCTAGGTAGCTGCAAACTTTAAAGTGTGTTTATACTGAGAGTGCAGGTTAGCCTAGTGTCAGATTTTAAGTTGGATAACTTAGGTGAACACCCGTAACAACCCCACATGAATTTTAACAAAATGGGCATGTTGATCTTAAGTCTAGTTGAATCAACAAAGGTGGGAACTTTTTTGTTGAGCCAGTCTTTGAAGGTAAATGAAAACCCCTCCCTACTTCACTAACCAAGGTTTCGATGTTGAGATTGAGCTTCAGTTTGCCCACTGGATTAATCCCCCATTTTAAACCCAAGTTCAATACCAATATGACTAATATCAGACCTAACAATGGCCTTTCCTTTAGGACATATAGAAATACTTGTTAGCAAAACCAAACTGTAGTTTACTTGCTCACACCCAAGGACACCGCTTTCACATGGCGTTCCTTCCCCCGTTACCCTCTCTACGGGGCTGGATTTAATGAGGATCCCATTTCCTGGACACAGCGGGGCCTCCAAGCCTCTGCCCCAGTCCCGGAACAATGCCACAGAATTAAAATCTAGATCTATTCCCTACTTAAAATATAAATGTAATGAGTTCAAATTGAATGATAGACATACTGACGCAAACCCATAGAATAAAGGATACCCCATTCTCTTTATTCTGTAAACATCAGTAGCTGCATCCAATCTACCCCGCTGGTTTCTGGACCATTGGGTAAGTAGACAATGGACTAAGAATTGATAAACCATTCTTTCTCTTCATTGTCTAACTCAATACCATTTTCCTCTTGACTTAAGATTTCCTGGCCTATAAAACTCAGTAAGAGATTTAAGGTGATGAAGAAGCACACAAACTACATTAAATTACACAGGATAGAATTGAAGATGGCTGCATTATTGAGATTTCAACCAAGGGGATTTCTCCTAAAGTCTTTGAATAATCAAAGCAGGCTCTTAAAGAAAGTAAATAATCTGGACCACAATTTGTATGTAATAAAATAACATGAAATCTCAACCCAGAATAGACAGGCCATGTTGCTCTATGGCAGAGATGACATTGTAATAGTTTAAAGGTTGGACAAGTGATGACGGTTTGAAGGTTATAGTTTTCTCACCATAAGAAAAAAAAACAAACATGGAATTATTAGAGAATGGATGTTCTTTAACTTGGAACTAATTTCTTAATATTCAGGAGATTCATTAGCTGCCCAAAAGAGAAAAAAATGCTCATGGTAGATAATGATATAAATTTTAAATTATATCTCCATTATAAAAGAATAATTGTTTTATTATGTGAGAGAATAAAATAGTTTTGGCTTCCTTTTAAGAACACTTGTTTTTAGGAAAAAACTCACGGTTGACTCCAGTGTCAGCACCAAGATTGTGGATAATCCAAAATAGTAAACATGACTTTAAGCCTTTTCTGTCTCCTCGATATTTTACATGATATTTTATGCAGAAAATTTATTATCTTACTTTCTAAGGGATTTTTGTTGTCTAAAAAAATCTGCACATGAAGGGAAATGTTCTGAATGGCAGGGGAAACTCTGCCTGGACTTAAAAATTAGCATGTAAATTAGCCAAGAAGTGGAAATGCATTAATGGGTAATTGAGGATTAACAGTATCTCAACAGAATAAAAAAGGAACTTTGACATCTTGAGCCTTTAATGAGTCAATTTATGATCACTGGGATTTCTACAGCCCAAAGCGAAGCAATGACTTGCTCCCTCATATAAATTGATAGTGCATTTAACAGCCCCTCTTGGTGCCAATTCTGAGCACCACAGTGTGGAACCATTCAGTATTCGGGCTTTGTTAGGAGAGAGAAAGACTCAGAGGGGAACAATCCACAGAGGTAACCTTGTCAATTACTATTGTACGATGACTTGGATGTCCCCTCCGGCTCTTCTGGGGAAACTTACAGCAAAAGTTCCCTTCTTTGTTAATTTCGAACAAATCTGAAAATCTTCAGGTGTCCATAAGTATGAGTATCCTTCCACTATCGTGGGAATTTTGACCATCAGAATGACATTGTGGCTGGCCCTCTCTCTAAGTATCTGTTTGGCCAATAAGGCAGGACACTTGGGTGATTATTGGGGAGACCATAGTCTTAGTTGCCTTAATTGCTACAGATTGAAAGGTGAAATTATAACATTTTACCATGTGGTATATGAGTGTGTGATGATTCATAACACAAAAATAAATATGTCCACAAAATAACGTGCCATGCCTGCAACCCTGTGAGATCGTCTCTGTCTGCCTCCTAGCCTCCTGGTTAATCAGCTGAGAGTGAAATGTAGTTTTTTGTGTGTTCATTCTCTGCCAGGCATTATTTAAGCGTAATACATTATCTCACGTAATCCTCGGCACTTTGGGAGAGTGTGCAGAAAAGAGTGAGCTGCTCTTCTTTGAAAGACCTCATAAGTTTCACTCGTGGCTGGCATCTAGGAACCTGGATTTCAGGAGGGTTTCCACCATATCCAGAATTCACCAGACAAGCAGCTCACTGTGCCTGAGCTATTTGCACAGATGTGGTTTCCCATGAACGCCTACTTTCCTTTCCTTCCAGGGGTCTGGGATTGGATACATGCCAGGCACATCTTCCCCGTGTAAACCCTAATGCGCTTCTCTGGTTGGCAACGTCTCAAACGTGTGGTCACCACTCACTGCAGACAGAGATAAGCACGTCCCATGCGAGTCCACTGGGGTAGGGCCCTTGGCAGCTTGTGCCTGATTTTCCTCGACTTCACCCATGTGCCTTTTTCCTTTATTGCTTTTGATCTGTATCCTTCCACGGCAGCAAATCAGAGCTGTAAGCATGACCTTATGCTGAGTCCTGGGAGCCCTCCTAGTGCACTGCTGAACTTGGGAAACCTGACAGAAACAGTAAGTATTCTTATTACTCATATCTCGCAGAGGAGGAAACTGAAGGGCAGAAAGTTAAAAAAAAAAAACCGTTTGCATGAAGGCCTCTGGAAAGGGTAAACCATTACGCTAGCAGGGTTGACCCTCCAGTCTCCCCCGGTTCTGAGCTGGTGATACAGTGTGGTTCCCTTAGATGCCCCTGCTGGGCCAGCATCCCATGGCAATGTTCTTCCCGTTTCCTGCTACAAAAATGTCCTGCTGGACACTAGACCAAGGTCAGGGAACCACAGACCACAGGCCAAACTTAGTCTACCACCTGTTTTTGTACAGCCTGCATGCTAAGAATGATTTTATAGTCTTAGATAGCTGAAAAAGGCAAAAGGGGTGACTTTTGAGAAGTTCTCATTTGAGTGTCCATATGTGATGCTTTCTGGAACACATCCATGTTCATTAGTTACCGACTTCCATGGCTCTTCCCTGTGTGATGGCAGAGCTGAGCAGCCACAGAGACCGCAGGGACATGCAAGCCCTCCATGGGGCACCCCTCCTATAGATCCTTCTGTCCAAGGCCTTTCTCTCCTAGCCAGCCTCGTATCACTTGGACTGTTCTCACCTCTTACATGCCATTTTTCTAGCCCTGGCATCCTGAACAAACTCCCTCAGTCTTCTAAAAGCCAGAAGCCTGTTTTATGTATGTGATCCTATATACTTGGAGGAAAAAAAATCACTTCTTTTCTCCGGTCCTCTGTTTCCTCATCTGAACAATGAGAGTGATATTATTATCCTTATAGTATAATTATGAAAATTAAATGAAATGATATAGATCAAAATCATTTAGTTCCAAGTAAAAGCTCTGGAAACGGTACTTGCACTACTAGTAGTTGTCCTATAACCCCTTTTTTAAATATCTTAGTACAGTGAAGAGCTTATGGCAGATGATCAATAAAAACACCAACTTTATTAGCATGACATTATAGAAACTAACCAGATGTCACGGGGTGGCTGAGAGAATTCGGGCCAATTTCTCACCTTCTCTGAGTTTCAGCATCCCCGTTGCTAACAGGTCTGTGATGCTACCCAGTTCTCTTCGAAAGGCTTGTCGAAGAGTCAGGTCCATCTTCCTCATACCCATTGTCTAAAATGCTACTCAGGATCACGATGTCTCTTCTGTGACCCCTAAGGTCCAACCCCCTTGTACCATAGTCAACTTCCACACTCTGGATTTCTCAGCGATGCAGCTTGCTCCAGAAAATCTCATCTGGGTATGAGAAGTCAGTTTGAAGAGGCTGTTCTGTATCTCAGCGCAATTTTCTACTTATCCACAGCAGACTCTCTCCTGCTTTTATCAGATTATAACTGACCTAATTTGCAAAGAATCCAGTGAAAAGAGTCTCATTAAAAGCCTTCATCTCTTTAATAGCCTCTCTTTTCTCCCCCAAATGACCTAGGTCAGAATGGTCCAATACAGCCAGCTGGGAAAATTACAAAGTCATTCAAAAAACCTCTGAAGGGAGCTCGCGAGGAGAGGCATCTCTAAGGACTGGTGACAGGCATGTCCCGGTTAGGAGTGGGGTCAGGTATAGTCGTGGGGTAAAAGTAGTTTATGGAATGTCTGCAAAGTGCAGCACTGGGTAACTACTATCCCCTCTCCCCCATTAAAAGTTGTGTTGTTGTTTTTTTTTTAAGAATCCCTAGTCACTATACTTTAGATTAATAATACAAACAATTCAGTGGATTATTATTTTGACCATTACAACTCATGCAAAAACAGTGCAATGAAATAACTCCTGGTAATAAAATCATTCAATCAATGTTTATCAAGTGTCACAATGTGCAAAACACTGCGGCAACAGAGGCTGTATCAGTTAGGTGTTCCCACAAAAATGCTGTGTATCAAACAACTTCTGCATCTCAGTGGCACACAACCATAAGCATCTACAAACTTGAAGAGACTGAGAAGGCCTGGCTTTAGACAGCAGCGGTGTGCACAGCCCTGCTCCATGTATTTCTTATCCACCTCCTGAGCCTGGCGGGCTGCCCAGGGAGAGTTACTCAAATAGTAATGGCAGAGATGGAAGAGGGAGGCTTCTCTAAGGCTTAGCTCATAACTGGAATATTGTACCTTCTGTCCTATTCTCAGCAGTCACATGGCCAAGAGCAAAGTTAAGGGTTAGGGAGGTATCCTCTGCTCATAATGAGGCTATTCCAAGTGGATGTATAAAGAAGCAAAAACTTGAAGCCAATATTTCAATTTACTACAGAGTCATAGAATATGATGGGAATCTAGGGGTCATCTAGTTAACCTCTTCATTTTAAAGAAATCTCAGTACCAGAAAAGTTCAATGCCAGTAAGCCAGTTTAACCCTAGGATTCTGTATTAAGAAGCACATTTGCTTACAAATACAAACCACTTTTTCCAAAAGCAACTCAAATTATTTGGAAATAGAGTACCATTTCTAGCCCTCCCTCTCTCTTTAACAACACAGGGCAGAGAGCCTAGGCTCACAGCACAACCCTGTAGCTTGTATAAGAAGTTTGAGTGAGACCATCAGGTGGGTTGAGAAGCTAATCCAAAACCTCTTTGACACAGAGAAATCAATGCACATGGAAATGAAGGTAAATTGCTGCTCAGTAGCTAAGCCATTGGGAGGGTCCTCATTGCCCAGGTACCTCATCCAAGACTGGAGCTAGAAACCCAAACTGTGAAGTCTGAGGGGTCCCAGTTACAAAAATCAAGGAATGCAGTGATACGGGATTCTCCAGACTTATTTTTTGTTTGTTCGTTTTTATTTTCTTTTATTGATGAGAGAGAGAGAGAAACACTGCTGTGTTGTTCTACTTATTTATACATTCATTGATTTCATTGGTTGATTCTTGTATGTGCCTTGGCTGGGAACCAAACCTGCAGCCTTCATGCATAGGGATGACACTTCAACCAACTGAGCGACCGCCCAGGACTCTCCAGGCTTACTGATGTTCGGATGTGACGTCTGATGTGGCAGTTCTCACCATGTGATATCCTACATGTTACCTCAGAATTGCTCCTTAAGCATGGCGCAAGGATGTTTCTTTCCCAGCTTCAGCTGAGACTGTCTCATTCTCCTCTAGCTCTTACCTGCTGCTCTGTCTTATCTCCAGATGTGTCACCTTGCGTCAAACAACTCACGATTGCTTGAATGTGCCATACTACTTGATACCTTGATGCTTTGTGCACATTTTGACCCTTCTGCCTGGAATTGTCCTGGGCCTTCTTTTCTGCCAAGGAAACTAACTCTTTGAGATGCAACCTCAGGATTATCCCTTGTGGTAAATCTTCCCTGCCCACTCCCCCCTCAGGGACTGCATATCGCAGAGAAGCTAGGCAGGTCTCCACTTTTGTTTTGTTCATGCATATTGTTATTATTTTTTAGCATGCACACTTATTCCAAAAAAATATGAACTACTTAAGGGTAGAGGCCATCTTACTTTATGTTGTTGCCATAGAATCTACCAGTGTCTACTAAGTCTTATAAGGTAAATGCTGATTGACTGAATGACAGGGAAGGAAGCAGGGAGAGAGGGGGAGAAGAAGGGAGAAGAGGAGGAGGAGGAAGGGGAGGAGGAAAAAGGGGAGAAAGAGGTGTGGGGAGGGAGGGAGGATATATTGATTTGCTGCTACTAATTGTCAATAAAGTAGCTTCTCCGGTTCAGGAAAGGAAATCTTCTCTATGTCAGTTTTTGTTTTTACAAAGGTCCTAATTTAGATCATTCTTCCTATTTCATTTTGCAGAGATCTATTTTTCACGAAGCAAGTAGACATGAGAGACAAGCCAAATGGGTCAGAATCCAAACAGACACTGGATGGAAACATGGCCCCAGAGCAGAAACGGGAGTGAAGAAACAGAGACAGGACCCAAGACAAAAGTCCTGGGCGGGGCTGCAGCGCAGGCACCTAGTGTGGGCTGGGCGTTTGGCTCGCCTAGACACGGCCAGGAGTCTGGGAAGTCACTTTGCTGAAATGCTGCAGCAGTAACGGAGGTCCTCAGAAGTCTGGGGAAAAGGACCAAGACCATTGAGAAGGTCTCCTCAGATGACTCGCATGCATCACGGCTAAAGATCTAACACTGAATTATCATAACGGACTGAATATCACATCCCCTCTTCTTCTTGCCCTGTTATTTATTTATTTTGAGTGAAATTGTCAGCTGTTATTAAGGCCAATTGTACCACCAGTAAATTCTGCTTTGTTTTCTTTTTGGCAGGTTCACAAAGGCTTGTATCTGCATTTTATACTCAAGATCTAGACTCAGTATTTCCACAGGCTAATCTAAAACCCTGCTAAGGGGCTGACATGGATACAAAATGAGCAACTATAACTAACAACAATTCACAAATTTTCAAAACAAAAGTTCTGCTGTGAATACAATCCAGTATTTGGTCCATTACCAGAACATATAATCACACAGTTAATATCTAGATTAAGGAATCTTAATTCAAATAACTATAATATATTACTTATCTAGAAGATACCACGCCTATGATCTTAATTATTTAAAACACTATCAACAACACTTTGAATTATATAAAATATACAAAATTTAAAAAGCTGTTAGTGTTAAAATACATGTGATGAAATTTATATATTAAAGTTAATGAACTTCATTAAATGTCCCTCAGAGTTTGCTTCTAGGCACAATTGTAATCAACTCAGCTAAGTTCCTCTTCAGCTAAAGAGGTATAACTAGGTAGGGAAAGTTTTCAGAAGGCAGACACACTAACAGTGCAAAGAAGTGGCAGAAGAGAAGAGAAATCCAAACTATAACAACTAGGTTCCTCAAAAAAACATTGAATATCAAAAACCCCAGCAATTCCCAGCAATTCCACTTCTGGGAATATACTCAAAAGAAGTGAAAGCAGGGACCCGAACAGATGTCTGGCACACGTGTTCACAGCAGCTCGATTTGCAAGAGCCAACAGGTGGGAGCACCATGTGTCTGTCAGCTGGTGAGTGGGGAGCAAAAGGTGGCCTGACACGCAAGGCAGTTGTCACGCAGCCGTAAAGAGGGAAGAAATTCTGACATGTGCTACAACACGGGTGACCCTGAACATCACCAGGCTAAGTGAAATGAGCCAGTCACAAGGGTACAAACACGGCATGAGTCTACTGAGATGAGGGACATAGAGTAGTCCCATTTGTAGAGACAAAAAGAGAACGGCGGTGGCCAGAGGAGGGGGCCGGGAGGAGGAATGGAGGGTTTGTGTTTAACAGTTGTGGAGTTTCAGCTGAGGAAGATGAAAAAAGTCCTGGAGAGGGAGGGTGCTGATGGGTGCACAGCAGTGTGAATGCACTTGATGCTGCACAGCTATACATTTAAAAATGGTTACTTAATTTCAATTAAGAACATACTGACAGTAACCAGAAGGGAGGTGGGAGGGGATAATGTGGGGAAAATGGGGGAAGGGTTGTCAAGGAACGTGTATAAAGGACACATGGACAAAGCCAAAGTGGGGTAGGATCGAGGGTGGGAGGTGGGGATGGTTGGGTTGAGGGGGAGTGGTAAGGGGAAATGGAGACAACTGTGCCTGAACAACAATTTTAAAAAAAGAAAAAAATAGTTGAAGGGCTAAATTTTACATTGTGTATGTTTTATCACAATAAAAAAGAAACTATTGTATATCAACTATATTAAAAAATATTTTAATTGCAAAAACTGCAGTCAAATACAAAATCTTAAAAATATAGATGTCAGTCCACAGAATCTTTGTACATACAACTTGCACATACCAATAGCTTCTTCCAAATATCCCTGTATGATACATAGTTCAATACTGATGCTAATAACAATAATACTGTATCAATAAAATTAAATTATATTCATTCTCAATACTCTGCAGAAAGAAAGTTCCTTTAAAAAGTTTTTTTAATTAAAATAGTTGCAATTAATTATGATCATAAAGGAACAAATTCTGTAATTAAAAAAATGACCCTCCATGAGTTAGTTACATATAAATGTTAGCCAATATTTGCCAAAGTATCTAACACACCACCTACAATGTAGAAAGCAATCATTAAATGCTGTTTCCATATGGTATGTTTTTTAAATGGAAAAACAGATCTAGTAAAATTAATCCCTTTCACTTAATATTCTATTAGAGTATTGTCTCAAAGTTTGGAAAATGCACTTGTTATTATTGTCAGCAAATACCACCATAAAATCAAACCATTTTAGAGAGATAGGAGCCAAAAGCTTTGTCATCTTCTATTCTGAATTCTGGTTTAAAAAAAAAAGATTCCTTTTAGCAAGACTAAAAATGTTTTTTGCCCAAACATTAGCCCAGAAAAATCCCCTAAAAGCAATATTCTGGGAAATGTTTTAAACTCCCGATAAAAAAGCAATCAAAAGCAAAATGCTGGGTCAGGGACTAACACAGCGCCCATTGGGAGGCTCTCTGAGCTTCCCCACACAGCAGTGTGCTTTTGAACATGACATTGGGATTTGAAGTTTCCTCTGGCACTTGTGAGGTTGATGGAGCTGCACTGAACATCTTTCTCATGTATAACATTTGCTTTTTCCCGGCTGATAGAAAGCAGCACAATGGCATCTTGCAGCTAGGGTATGCTGCAAAGAAAAAAAAAAAACACAATTTGGAGCTTAAGACATAGAGCGAACTTTCAGTCTCACTCCTGCTCAATTTAAGTACCATTAGGTTTGGTGTTTTACTTGTTTGAGGATTTAAGAAAATACCTAGGTCCATTTTTAAAGTTATAACATAATGGAAAAGTAAGTTAAAAGATTAGAATACATGAATACCAATTATTTCTAGAAAAGCTCAAATAAATATGTACTTTAGTTAAATTAGAACAACAGAGAAAAATAGAATTTATAGTTGTCCTGAAGAAAACCCTAGAAAAATCATGAATACTGCTACTCGAGACCTAGGAGTTTTTTTTGTATACAGTATCTAATTTTTAAAAAAGCCTCGGACTATGAAACTTGGCAGCTGTCTCTGTCGCCTAATACCTCTGTGGGCCCAAGTATTTCATCGCTCTGGTTGTGCATGTGTAAAACGGAAATAACATTGACTGCACAGGGTTGTTACAAGGATTAGAGACCATGTATGGAGGTGCCTCTGACAAGCCTGTCCCTCGATAATGGTCTTCCCATCCTTGTCGCTGCGATCTCTTCCTAAAGCTCTGAAGCTGCACTTCTGCCTGTGGGAGACTCTCCAGCCTAATGCACGAGAGTCAGGTTATCCTTACGGAATCACACATACAGAGCAGCATTCCCTGCCCATCACCTCTGAAACAACTTCCTTCAGACTTTTAGGGTTCAGGGTGACCCTACAACTCAGCAAGTGCTCTCCAACTAGATCAACAGTTTCTAAAAAGGCTAGGCAAAAGAAGACACACTTTCTTTTGACCAGGAGCTCAGACGTTTCCATAAAAATCAGCATCCTCCTCTGACATACCTACGTGAATTCTCCCAAAGGGTTATTTTTCTGCAGTTGTTTATGGTTTCCTTCCTATTACTGACTGAAATTGCCTAATCTAGCTGTTTTACCTCCATTTCCAGCCCGTAGCACAGCCTGAAATACAATATATTTAGTGTTTAGAATGTAACTTCCAAATGAATGAATTCTGATCTTATCTAAGTTGTAATATGGTGCCACCAACTCCATCCAAGAAAAGACATGGTTCTTGGGAGGTAACTGTGGGCAATATGAATGCTAAATGTCTACAAACCCAAAAGGTGTTTTCAATATAAGCAATGTCAAAGCTCGCCATGTGTTATTTCATTAACCCTTACCAGAAGGATACTTAAGAGGACAAAGTGCATTAGTGATATCACACTAATCTTCAACGAGTAAGATCAGGAATGAACACGAAGAGGGCAGAACAAGATTAGCCTTACAGCTCGGAGTGAAGCTGAAGCAGAGTTAGAGCTTCAAAGAATTACAAACACTACAGAAAACCGTGGAGCAAGCCTCTAGGTGCTTATGTCAAAACCATAAATCTATTTTTAAAAATCATAAATCTTATTCAGATGGGGCAAGTTCTTTTTCTTTTTGATTAAACAAAACCAACATATAACAAAAAACTTAACCACCTTAATTAATCACTTGTAAGCGTACAGTTCAATGTGTGAAGTATATTCATATTTTGGGCGACGGATCTCCAGAACGTTGTTATCTTGCAAAGCCAAAACTCTGCACATTCAATGACTCTCCAGTTTCCCGATGCTCTCGCTAGCCCCAGGCTACCCCCTTTTCCGCTATCTGATTCTAGCAGCTTGACTATTCTAGATCAGTGTCTACATCTCTCATCCAAAGCATAAGGGATCTCAAAGTGAACGTGATATGATGCCATTAGAAAAAGAAAAACACAAATCTCAAATACCAAAGAGAACCTGGGCCCTGACTGGTTCTGCTCAGTGGGCTGGGTGTCATCCTGCAAAGTGAAAGGTCACCAGATTCCCATGGACCTGGTTTTGGCCTGGTTCCCAATTAGGGGCCTGCAAGAGGAGACTGATAATATTTCTCTTGCACATCGATTTTTCTCTCCCTCTCTTTCTCCTTCCCTTCCCTCTCTCTAAAAATAAATAAATAAAATCTTTAAAAAAGAGAGAAAACTTGGAAAGCAAGTATGTATAAAGTTTACAATAGTTAGCACAAAGAAAAGTAATCCTAGTCACCCGAGAGATCAGGGGAAGCAGAGAAGGAGTCACTAGCGATGGAATTGAGCAGGAAAGAATGCTGGCCTAGGAGCCGAATGCCCTCAGCTTCCGTTCTGCTTCTCTGACAGCGGCGAGCAGTACCAAGTGTCTCTGAGACTTGGGTCCCCATCCTTAAGACTGCTGATGCACAGGCAAGATAAAATACTGTACTACTATGTCTTTGTAATATCAAAAGGGTTTTGCCGATGAAAGACAAAATTATTTCAAGAGTCATTTTTAAACGTTATCGTTTAGCAGGTACAGGTTTCAGTTTTGTGAGATGACAACCGTCCATAGATGGAGGGTGGTGATGGCCGCGCAACAATACAAATATTTTTAATGCCACTGAACCTTTCGTTTAAAAATGGTTAAAACGGTAAATCCTTGTGTTATATGTATTTTACCACAATTTTAAAAAATAAATTATTTTTAAATGTATAAATATAACACTACTAAAATTTTGAAAAATGATTTCTCAATGAGATCACATATTTTGGAAGTAAAGTGTTTTAATATTTTGTTTTTGTTTAAATTAATAATCATGTGTGGTATTTAGATTTTGAATTGCCATTTTTTGCCTTCCTGTCTCCAAAATACTATCAGCATCATAAACACAAAATTAAATAGTCTGATCCTGGTATTAGCACACCTATTTTGTAAAGACTCCAAATGCATTAACACAGAGTTCCCCTCCTTTTGAGAAAGCAATTACTATTATTATTTTTAGTTGCAGAAAGCAACAATTGATAACACCGTCTAATTGGTAGGAAAACAGGAATACAAAGATGTTGAGTGGTTTGCTCCGTCCTAGGAGTCTACTAGGCCAGCTATCACCCCAAAAGATAATGCCCTCTTAACTAGGGGAGCAGGAGGGGAAGTTGGTTCCCTATGTATGATTTCCAGGGCTTAATCAGGTTGATTGGTAAGGTTAATTCTTGATACTAATAAAGTGTGTGATTTAAGATTCTAATACACACACACACACACACACACACTCAGTATTCTAAAATATTTACATGCGCATTCCCCGAATGATTGAGACAAAAGTAGATGAGCTGTGTTTAAGTCACTGTCTCCAGGAATCACACATCTTTAGTTTTGAGCAACTTTTTTTGCAAAGTGTCTGTTCTTACATTTATTTGTAGGCTTGAAGTGCAGCGGTTCTTTCTCTTTCCCATCTTTCATTCTATCAACATTTAATAAGCAAATACTGTTGCCAAACACTATAACGAACCCCATTAAATTGCTGAAATGGCCCTTAGATGACCTGTCCACTGACATAATGAAATGCTAAACAGTAAGCTGGCCTGGGGAAGACAACATTCTTCAGAAAATTTCAGCTTAGGGTTGTTGCATCTCCTTCAAGAACTCTGCTCATTCAGGCACCTTGACTTCAGGAAAGCCCCAGGGGACCCTAAGTTGTATGTGGGTGATGGACTGGTCACAGCCAGGACTCTGCACACCACCTGTCATGGAGGTTGGTCTCCACAGTCACACTGACACAGAGAAAAAGAATTTCCATCTCCTGAAATGCCAAACTATTCTTCTTACTCAAATAGCCTGGGAAATAATATTCAAGCCCTAAATGGAAATGGGCCTTGTTCCTGCTGTATGTATCCCATTTTCAGTCCGTATCCCGCCTCCTAAAAGAGATTGCTAAGTTCCCCGAGGCAATTAAACAATCTAAGTAAAATTTTATTTTTTAAAAATGAAGGTAAAAGACCAAAAACACACTACAGGAGGAAAACAGGTAAGGTAGAAGTAGTGATAGGTGAGAAGATTTGATTTATTCAGTCTGTCAAGAATTCATTAAGAAATTTTATATAACTTATTCATAGAGAATTTAGTAAATGTCAGGCACAATGCTAAATGTTTCACACCGATGATTCCATTTAATTTGCACAGCGATCACAGGGAGACAGGTGCTATTCCTGCCCCCGTTTATGGGTAAGAAACATACCCAAGACACATGGTAGCTTAGAACCAGGAAAGGCCTTGGAGGTCACTGGACTCAAATGCTGTGTCAGTGAAGATGTTTGGAGACTGTCTTTACACACTCCCACTACAGATGATGAATGCACTCTTTAAAATTACAGTGAAAAAAGGTTTTTCTTTCTTTCAGTTTTATCAAAACCTTCGGCCCTTTAAATTCTATTTTTGGTTGCTTTAATGCAGAACTCCAGAAACCTCTTTCATGTGTCTGAAGAGAGGCGGCATTATTCCCATGTGATTTGGCTTCCAGAAACTTCACAGTCAATGGCTGGCAGAGTCTTCCCCAGAACCCCCAATCCCTGGCTCCCCCAACACACTGACTGCAGCCTTCCAAAGTCTCTGTGAAAGTCCAAAGCCCAGAACTGAGCACCGCGTTGCCGATGGCTCTGGCCAGCACAGGGGCAGCCAGGCGATGGCACGCCTTGCTCACTAGCTCTGCCTGGCGATGCAGGCCAAGCTCACACACACTGCCCGGTCCCCACTGCCTTCCAGGCAGCTGCGGGAGGGGTACAGGGGGTATAGGCCTGGGGTCTTTTTCTCACGAACCACACTTAAGCCAGGTTTCTGTTGACATCCTCTTACATATTTTATATTTCAATTGTTTTTTACTCTTGTTAAAGCTCATCAGAATAGCTCCAATGAGTCTTCAAGATTATAAATAATTTTTAACTTTGGCTTTATTACCTAATGAATCAATCAGTTTTGTAACCAATGGGAGTTTTCTCACAAATCACAGTGAGAGAGCAGTCAGCAGGTACAAGGCATTCTGGGATTGAGTGGGAGGAATCACACAGAACTCTTCTCATCCTAGGATGTGGGCATAGCCTGGGGCTGAAGAACTTAATCTTAGAGAGAAAAGTCTAGTCACCTGAAGTGGTGTCCAAAGCTCAGACCTGGACAAGTAACCTTCATACAAGGATGTTCAATATGGCGGAAGGTTCCCTGTGTTTCTGGGAAATCTGCTTGTGATTTCCTATGATCTCTGTCCATTTAATGGATCCTGTTCCCTCTACTGGACCAGAACTATTGCTGTTCACCAGCATGTCTGAATATGGACATTCTCCCCATCATTGTGTCTACCTGGCCAACATCACCACCAACAGGAAGATCCGTTTCCCTCTCTGGGCTCCTCATGGCCAGCTGTCTCACAACAGCCCACTTTCTGCACCCAGCCGCGTCAGAGAAGCCAAGTGCTGGACACAGGAAGGGAACTGTCGAAACTGCCCTCTTTACATTCCCTGGTTATGGTCGGGCTGGTTCTGGAGCCTGAAAATCGAAGGGAGAAAAGTCAAGAGGCTTTAAGAGAAGGTAGGTAAAAAAAGGCTCAGAGAGGCAGAAAACCAGCTCGGCTTTGCCAGACACCCTGTCAGCCACGTAAATGAGGCTACTCAGATATGACGGGATGATAAAAAGAGCTCCCTTTACTGATCCTCACTCTGTGACAGGCATACTGCATGCGTTACCCTGTTGAGCTCTCACGACAAAGGCTGTGCGGCTGGTACAGCCATCTCCATGTCAGAGCCGGGGAAACTGTGACCCAGAGTAGGGTATTTCTGTGTTTGTTTGTTTGGCTCCCCTGAGTCAGCAGGTAAGTAGCAGAGCCGTGGCTCGAACCAAGTTTGTCTACAACATCCACTGCTGAGCAGTTTTTCAGACGTAACTCCAGAGACCCAGTGGAGTTGAGCAACTTACCCAAGACTTGGTTGCAGATCCAGGGCTGAGACTGGGGCCTTGTATCTTCCAAAACTATCTTGTACCCTCTTCACAATACAAAGTGATCCCTTGCCCGGGATGCAGGTTACTACCACTTCCTTTTTTAGTTACCCACAAACCATTCATGTATCTCCTTATAATGTTGCTGGTGTCCATTTTTCCTCTTTTGGACCTTGTGACATTTACATATCTCTACACCTCAGTTTTTACAATTTCTCGAAATGGCTGTTTGGTTCTGTGATATTTTATCAGTTTTTTTCCCCTTAGGACCTGGAGATACATTGTGCCTTAGCACGAAAGCTTGAACACATTTGAAAACATGTTTGCTTTCTGCCTTCTCACTCTTCCACAGAAGATTATTCACCCTAATCGAAAATCACAAATAAAATATGAACAGCGGATGCCAGGCACTGCTCAGCACATTACGTGTATCCCATTTAATCCTCACCACAACCTGAGTACTATTCTTATCCCCATGTTTTAGCTGAGGAAACCAAAGCACAGAGAGATTTCAGTAATTTCCCCCAAGTCACAGAGCTGGCAAAGACAGACTTCAAACCCAGGAATCTGGAACCAGAGCCTGCATTTTTAAAACATGCTTCCTCCGCCTGAAGAAGGGAGGGCTTATTTCCTGTCATCATCCATTCATTTCACATTCTCTGCCCCAGGTGAGGTCCTGGCCCTTCCTTGCACTAGCTCCTAGCACAGCAAAGAGATTTTGGTACTTGGTTCATTGTTGTAGCCTCAGCCCTTCCTTGACTTCAGCAGTGCTGACACATTTCTGGAATTAAATGCCAGTGCTTACACCTTTCGTAAACAGCATTTTAAATCTATTATATTAGTTTCTAACACAAATCCTCTTTCTTTTTTTTTCTTTTTGCCTTTTGACTATCACGTTTACTTTTGTTGTATTTTAATAGAATTTCCCATATTCCTTTATAGAGGCTAACAAGATCATAAAGCATTATTCAATATAATTGTTAGGTTACTATATTTGGTTAAATAAGTCAGTATACAGATCACACTTGAATTACCAACTCATAACTACTTAGATGCACATCTTAAAAACCAAAGCAGAATTAAGATCGCATTGTTATTTTTTCCTGAAGACACAATCCAATCTGATATTTCTTCAAAGGTTTTGTCATGATCAATAAGCATTAAGCATATAAACAAAGATACTATGAGAAATTGGTTGAACACGTCGTGCCATAAAGACTGAAAACTGTCATATAAGAACAAATCCCTACTTCCCTTTGTTCGACTGCCATGTGTCTCCTTCAAAAAACATCAGGTCCAGTTTATTCTTCGTCAAAGTTCCTTCAGATAATCCCTTTGCTGAAATGAATTTGGTTTTGGTCAATGGAGCTGACTTGAATATTCTCTTCGGGTTGCCTTGTTTTCAAGTGAACAGGACAGCCTTTGAGTAGCATCAGAGTACCCTAACCTGGCTTTGTCCTTTGTTAGTCAGCAAATTATATTTTTTTAAAAATGACTATAGGCCAGACATATTCCGGGCACCAGAAAAGATTCAGACAAGGTCCTGCTCTCAAGACGCATATATTCCACTCAGCTGACAGATAATAAATACATAATGAATACAATAGTTAGTTGTCGCTACACCAGCACTCTGAAGAAGGCAGACAAAAGGAGGGAGGTAAACTGCCCCGGTCAGCATAGTCTGGGAGTGTCTCCTGGGCAGAAGGCATTACACTGGAGGCCAGAAGGAGGAGGAAGCCAGCTAGCGACAATCTGGAGGAAGATCCAAGTAAATCTGTAAGACAAAACCTGGCGGGTGTGGGAGCCAGAAAGACTGGCTGGGATCAGTGAGTAAGCAAAGGGTGGACAGAGTTGAGGTCTGAGAGATAGATGGGCTCCAGTCATTTCAGTAAGTAAGCACAGAGGGTTTTGAACTAATGAATGATGTACCTGATTCATGCTTTTGAAAGATACGCTGTACAGAGAGGCAAAAGTGAGGGCAGGGAAACTGGTGAGGAGGCCTTTGGAGTAAAAAAGTGGGAGATGAGTGACTAGATTGGGTTTATAATATAGATGCTGTGAGAAATAAGAGGATTTAGGATACATTTTGGAGTAAGATCCAACAGGATCCTGGTAGGGTGGTGTGGGGGTGTGAGGGGGGGGAAAAAGAAATAAGGAATTGCTCCAAGGATTGAAGACTGATGGACAAGGAGGCAGAATACTTAGATAAGGAAAACTTGATTAGGAACAAACTTGGCAATGGATGAACTCAGTAGTTCTTTTGGGGTCCTGTTAAATCTCCTGTTTCTATAGGGCATTCAAATGCAAATGATGGGGAGGCAACGAGACACAGGAGGATAGAGTCCAGCAGAGAGGTCTGACTAATAATACCAACTCAGGAGTCATTAGCATAGAGATATTTTGTCAAGCCATTGGTTTAGATATTGTCACCCAAGGGAAAATTATAGGAAAAAAGGATCAAGGCCTGAGCCCTGGGTACTCCAACATTTCTTTAAAGAAAAAGAAACACACCTAGCAAAGATGACCTAAAAGAAACAACCAGGGAAGTTGGAAAATGAGACAGTTCAGTAAGGAGTGACATCAGCAAGATGGCAGAACAGAAAGCCCCAAACCCGTCTTTCTCCCACGGAGACGCAGATGCAACAATACACGAACCATTCCGTGGATGAGAAATCCTGGAACCAGTTCAGAGGCACCTGCACCCACACAAGTATGAAACCTGCCACAAGGAAGTGGAGAGGAAATTTTTGTGGCACGATCTCATCAGAGCTCCTCCCCCTAACACAGTGCCACACAGTTGAGAGGAAACTCCCAGCTCCCAGGTTCTCTTTCGGGATGAAAAAATTGAACTGTATTTCCAATGTTGTGACTTTGGGAGGGTGGAGGGGGGCCATTGCTGCCTGAGGAACTGGCTTCTGGCTTGGCTGTCTCAGCACAGATGAAATCCAGCATACTCTAGACAACTGGACCACTGGGAACATAACAGCTGGGGGGCTTTTTCTTCTCCAGGGGACCTGCTGTACCACAGACAGAGGCCAACATAGCTTGGCAGCCTGTCCCTCAGGGGTGGGGTGGGGGGAAAGAGTAGAGCATGTGCCCAGAGTTCTGGCTCTTCAGGGGAGGTGCCGGAGGAACTGGCTGCTATCTGGCCTGTCTTGGGGCCCTGATGAGACCTGGCATCAGACACCTGGAAGCTGCTGAGAACAAAAACTAGATGGGCAGCCTGATGACAGACACCACAGGGAGTGAGAGGCTATGAGATCCTGAAAAAATAACCAGCAAATCCCTCTAATCAGAAATTGGCAAGCACAAGTCCAGAAGAGGTTTGAGAGGCCCCCAGAATCTATAGCCAGGTTGATTATGTGTCTTTGATAATAACTATCTAATATGTGTGAGGTGATACCTCTTTTTTTTTTCAACATTTCACCTTTATGATTCTCAAGTAAAACATAGCATTGAAACAAGTCCTTTCTCCTTACAAAGAGGTGATATCGCCCTGTGGTTTTGATTTGCACTTTCTTGATTAGTGATTTTGTGCATCTTCTCACATATTTGTTGGTCATTTGTATGTGTTCACTGGAGAATGTCTATTCAGGTCCTCTCTGTCAATTTTTTAATCAGACTATTATTATGTAGTTTTTGCTAATAAGTTGTAAGAGTTCCTTAGAGATTTTGGAAATTAACTCATCCGATAATTGGTTTGCAAATATTTTCTACCTTTCTTTAGGGTGCTTCTTCATTTTGTTGATTATTTTTTTGCTGTGCAGAATTTTTTTAGGTTGAGGTAGTTCCACTTACTTATTTATGCTTTCATTGCTTGTGCTTTCGGTGTCATATCCAAAAAGTCACTGTCAAAACCAATATTGAAAAGCTTTTTTGCTATGTTTTCTTCTAAGAGTTTTATAGTTTAAGTCTATATTTAAGTAAATCCATTTTGAGCTGACTTTTGTGTATAAGCTAGGGATCCAATTTCACCCTTTTACATGTGGAAAACCAGTTTTCACAACACCATTTATTGAAAAGGCTATCTTATCCCCACTGAGAAATCTTGGCCCCCTTGTCAAATGTTATAGTTGACCATAGATGCCTGGGTTTATTTGGGGGTTCTTGGTCTTGTTCCATTGATCAATATACCTGTTTTTATGCCAGTAGCGCAGTTTTGATTACTGTTGAGTTGTAATATAGTTCGAAATCAAGAATTGTGATGCTTCAGGGTTATTCTTTTTCAAAATTGTTTTGGCTATTCAGGGTATTTTGTGGTTTCATACAAAATTTAGGATTGTTTTTTCTATTTCTGTGTAAAATGTCATTAGAGTTTTGATACGGATTGCATTGAATCTGTAAATGGCTTTGGGCATATGAATATTTTAATAATACTAATTCTTCTGATCCATAAACATGAGACACCTTTCCATATATTTATGTCTTTTTCAATGTCTTTCATCAAAGCCTTATAGTTTTTAGTGTATAGATCTTTTATATCAGAGGATAAATTTATTCCTATTTTATTGTTTTAAGTTCTTATGGAATATTATTTATCTATAAAAAAAGGAAAATGTTTGATGCTACAACATGGGTTAAAGTTGAAGATACTGAGCCCATCACAGAAGGGCAAATTCTACATTACCCCACTTACATGAGGAATCTAAAGTAGTCAAGGTTATCAAACCAGAAAGTAAAAGGGTGTTTGCCAGGAGCTGGTAGGAAAGGAAAATGATGAGCTGCTATTGAATGGTTATGAACTTTAAGTCATCCAAGATGAAAAGTTCTGGGGATCTGCGGTGCACCATTGTGCCTCTAGTGAACAATACCATACACTTTAAAAAAATTGTTAAGAGGGTTAATCTCATGTTAAGTATTTTTTACCATAATAAATAAAAAGTGCATTAAGGTGGCAAAAGAAGGACATGTTTCAAAAAGAGAAGTGTGGTCAGCCACATCAAATGATGCTGAAAGGTCAAATAAGATGATAATTAGCCTTTATTTTTGGCAAAATATAGATCATTGGCAACCTTGATAAACACTATTTTAGTGCAGTGGTGAGGAAATAATGTAATTAGGATGGGCTAGGGACTGAAAGGGAAACAACAACCTGAAGACAAAGGAGGAATTTCTACAAAAATCAGAGAAATAGTGCAATGTATAGAGGCAGGTGTGCAGTCAAAGTAAGCATTTTTTTTAAAGAGGGGTAATATTAGCATATGTTTGTACACTGACTAAAATGATCCAGTAAAGATAAGAGTACATGATGCAGGAGAGAGAGGGGATACATTTTGGAGTAAACTTTCAGATTTGAATGAATGGGATCCAAACCACAGAGAAAAAGCTGGATTTGGGTATAAACACGCCCATGCCTTCCTCTTACCTCAACAACAACAACAAAAAAAGCAGAAATAGATGTGGGGGCCAGGGGAATTGGTGAATTTATGATGAAAAATAAGTTCTTACCCACATCTATTTTTTTAATATAAAATAAGAGGTGAGGGGATTTAAGGAGCAAAAAGAAAAAGGAAATGCTCATTTCACAGAGTAAGAATATAACCTTACTAGGGATGTGCAGTAAGATTCCTGGTCAGAAATTTCTAGCTAGTCCAAGGCATTCAGGTTGTGTAACTTCCCCAGAAATGTTTAGCTACTGACGTTCCCTGGGATTGGGTTATGTAGCAAATTGAGTTGAACTGAGTTGGAGTTTTTCCAGGTAAGTAGAAGAGGAAAGAGTAAGACAGGAGAACTAAGGACATTTTCAAGAGTAGTGGGACTCTAACACTGGACCCAAGGAATTTGAGCCGAAACAAAGAGAAAGGAAGTCATGAGGGAGTAATAAAGACGGAACAAAATTTCGGTTTTGCAGCCTTCCCTTCTAGCAACTTCTTTCTGTTTTAATTTACATTTCTTAACTTTTTAATTCTTTAATTTAAATATTTTATTGTTTATGCTAGTTGTCCCAATTTCTCCCCCTTTGTCCCCCTCCCCCCAGCCTACTCTCCATTCCCACAGTCAATCCCCACTCTGTTGCTCATGTCCATGGGTTATGCATATATGTTCTTTGACTGCTCCGTTCACCTTCTTTGAACCAGTCCCCACCTCCCCCATCCCCTCTTACAGCTGTCAGTCTGTAACCCTTCCAGCAACTTTTAAGGCAGGGTCTTTATATGCTCTGACCACCTTTCTTTTTTGACAAAAGCTCAGAGCAGTTCATGGCAGGAATGTGCTTAAGGCTAACTGTGCTAGGACGGTCCTGGTCTTCTTCCTCTTCTCCTCTTCCTCCTCCTTTTCCTCCTCCTCCTCTTCTCCAGCAACCCCCCAACCCCCCCAACCCTGCTCCTCTTCCATATGGCAACAGGAGAGTATGACCTGAGACATGCACTGAGATAAGTTCCTATTCACCCATCAGGACTCCTTCAAGTACATCTACTTCTTCACCACACAACAAGCCACAGGGGCCCCAGGAAAGCTTAGCAGGCAACCAGATTGCCATTCATCATCATGCACTTTCCTTCATGAAATAAAAATCCTCCAAGTAAGTGAAGGAGCATAACCCTCCTTTATGATGTTGACTAAGGATAAACATGGCTGCTTCATAGAAACTAATTCATAGGAAGAATTCTTCTATGTGAAACATAATTCCTAGCTGGAATTGAAGATCGAGTGGTGTAAGAGCTGTCCACTCCCAGGATGCGAAATGAAATACAGGAACACAACAAGAATACATCTACCCAATCAATGGGCCATCTGTTTCAGCACCTGATCTCCGGAGGTGACTAATCCTGGCTGGTTCTCAAGAATGTTTAACCATCTCCTCCTGCCCCTCTTCCTGACCCAGTTTCCTCTCTTAATAGAGCATAATAAAAGCATATGGTGCTGAGAAAGTGGCTGGTGGCAGAGTTCTGTCTGAACCATGACAAATTTCTCTCTCACTTTCTCCCCTGCCTTCTGGTACATATGATTTTGATACCTTTCTGGTCTCTAATCTTTTGAGACAGATCCTAATCCTACACAGACAAGGAGAGATAAGAGAATATATACGATTCTTGAGGATATCAAATTTCATGATCTGAGATCTAGGAGTTCTTCAGGTGACATGTTCTCTGGTTTCCACAAGCTAATGCTTATGGGTAAGAGGACAGCCTTATTGGTGGTAATTGGTAAAATTTCCAGATTAACAGACCTGACACTTTTGACCAACAATAATTAACATGTGTGTATACGTGTGCATGTGTGCATAAAATTTAACCTTTTCTTGAAGGCTCAAAGCAATTGCTCTACTAATGTGCTTTTAAACAATGGAACTATTAGAGAGTATATTAAGTATATCAGATTATCTGGCCCTATTTACACTGTCCCAGGCTGCTCACTGGGAACAACACGCACCCCAGCTGTATCCCTACTCCTGGACCTGTCTGGGTTGTAACCCACCAGAGGTCTACTTATAGAAAAATCAAGAAGCTTCTTGGAAAAGAAGTTCTCTTAAGAGAAAGTCAATGCACATACAGAGAGAGAGAGCTAACACTGAGAATGATGCAGAGTATGGAATCAAATCCATCCTACATGTTGTCCTCTGCCCAGCCCTCATAAACTCATACTTGAGTCTTAGGGCAAGGGGCCAATGACAAAAGAATCACTATTAACTCAAAGAGCTCTTTGGTTGACATCCATACTACGCAAAAGATTGAAGTGTCTGGCAGTGTTGGCACCCCCTGCTTGGTGGTGACAACAGCAGGGGCTGCAGGACTAGGGGGTGGCAGCAGCTTCCACAGTGAGAGACTTTGGGCCACAGTGGAGTCCAGAGCCCTGTTCCCCCATGAACATCTTAGGGTTGGGCCCTGGTGGGACTGCCAGCAGCAGCAGTCTTTGGGGTACAAAACTGCGGAAGCACAGTTCCTCCATGGGTCAGAGCAGCGAAACTGACAGCTCCCCAAATCAGGAAAGAAGAAAAATGGCAGACACCATGTGGTAGCCCCCACAGTTGGCTTCAAAAAGACAGAAGAATTTATCTGGAGATTTCTAGAACTATTTCTAGAAGTCCATTAAGGAGGAAGCTGGGAGGCTTTGAAACTGACTCTGATCTCACCTTTGGGTGGGCAGGGTGTAGAGAACACTGTCATTTGCGTCCCTGTGTCTTCACTTGTAGTCTGTCCTCACGAATATTCCCTGCTGTTATTGCTGATGTATGGCACTCGGTAGTTGTAGTCCTCCTCTTTGTAACTTACTCTATTTCGATTGGGTGGTATTGGATGGAATTAAGTGAGAAAAAAAACAAACTCTAAGAAAGAATATGAGAAACTTTCCTATGAGCAAAGCACACGGGTTTTAACATACAAACATGGTAGTATGCGTTTTAGTGATTTGAAATGGTGTTTTTTTAATTTTAGTGATTTTAGAACATTGATTATGCCAAACATCTAAAATTCAAACAAGTGAGTTACAACTAAATTATGCACGTTTCCGTTCCACGTACACCACGCTTCAAGTAAATGAGGCGTGGGCAGCAAATACAAACAAGGTTGATCATTTTCTTTCCGTCAAAAATCAATGTCCTGTATACCTTTGTTTTTGATGGCTTTCTGATGCTGCCTATTACTAATTTTTGCCTACATGACATTTCTTTTACTCAAGAGCAGTATCGAGAAGTTCCAGCATATAGATAAGTTGAATGAATCTGTAACCTATAAACATAACCTAGGTAGCTGGGCCTGTAACACAACAAGGGATGAGCCCAAATGGACAAAGAACCAATGCAGAGAAGTTTTCTAAACTGTCATTAGTGACCACCAGCATCACCAGATGGACTGATTTTAAGTGCTGCTGATGGCTGATGTCAATGAGCAGCAGAACTTTAAGGAAATGAAGGGAAGGGTTTTACATTTATCGCAGGACCTAATTTGAACACTTGAGTAGCAATTAAGTCCCATCTATTGTTCAAGGAGCATGATGAACTGCAACATCAGTTATCAGAAATGTTCCCAACCTGGGCCATTAGGCTTGAATAAATAGGGGGTTCTGGCTCTTTGAAGCCAGATGGCGAATTTAAACACTCCTAGATAGACCGTGGTCAAGAAAGACCTTGGTCAGAGATACACATTTAAATCTGGCTCTGTCACTTACATAAAGGAGCCCCTGAGAGATGCCCTAAAGCAGCATTTCTCAAGTGTAAATGTGTATATAAATCACCTGGCAATCTCGTTAAAATGCAGATTACGTTTAAATCAGCCTAAGGGGCTACATTCCTACGAGTTCCCATGCTGCTGGTCCCTGGACCAGCTCTGAGTAGTAAGGCTTCACATCAGCGATTTTCAACCAGTGTGCCTACTGGCCAGTTTTTAAAACATGCAATACCTGACTATTTAGTCTGGGGCACTGACCTCTTCTCCCTTAGAGTGTCAAATAAAAAAAAAAAAAAGACAACAGCCAACACAGCGATAACCGCTGATGTGAATGAATCAAAATTATAGTTAGTTTATATGTGCCATGAGATGAAAAAGTTTGAAAATTGCTGCCTTAGGTGATGGATAGAACATGTGAAAAGCACATGTGTACATGAGAAAACACTTCATGAAATCTAAAATGACATAAACATCACCTTATATCGAATATAAAATAGTTGGTGAATCAGTTCCACTGTTCAAGAAAAAGCCCTAGTAGAATAAATTATGTTCTCGATATTCTTCAGTTTTTTTCTCTTTGACAAAATCAAAAACAAAACTGAGGATTGGAAAGGCAACACAAGAAATATATTCATCCTAAACAACATTGTTGCTTATTGGTTGCTTGGGAAGATTAACTTCCATATAACCATCTTAACTTAAAAGATGAAAAAAAAACCCGACTGGCTTTTAAAAACAAATTTGTGCAATTAGACCCAGTCCCAGATTCATTCGGTAGATTGTCTCATCCCAGTCAAAATAGAAATAGTAGATTACAAGGAAAAGGAAGAAGACAGTTGGCTCCAGGAGCACCAGCAACAAGAAAAGATTGTTTTCAGGGAAGAATTAAGAATGAGTGAAAGCCAGCGCAAGAACAAAGAGGTCGGAGCTGCATGGCTGTGTGCACATCTAATTTCCCAAAGTAAAACTGTTCTTTTTCACGGGTGTTGGCATTTTCTGTAAGAAATGAAGAAAACGGGCAGGTAAAATTATTGATTCCCAAAGCACTTCTCTGTTCCTATGTAAAATATAATCAAGAATTCCTGTTCAAATGTTGGTTCACAAATTGGCCACGGTACCCAGAGGGCAAGGAGAGATCAAAGGCAGAGGCAGGGCACTCCAGATTGGTATGTGATTGGTAGGCGGCAGCTTTAACTAGCAAGGGAACTCACAGACAAGGCTTGTCTCGGGGCCCAATATGAGATGTCCCCACTAGCCTAAAAGTTTGTACAGAAGCCTTCCCTGGGTTCAATCACATGTACCATCCAGGTGGCCTCAACAGCACATTGCTCTTGCAAGGCTGTGACCTTGAAAATGGCACCTGTGGTGGGAACATGGGTAGAACAAACACTCCAAGGACAGGGGAGGGTGTGAGGGGCCTCCCATTGCCTGAGTCCTAATTGTGGGTCCACTGGCAGTGACATCCTGCATACAAAACCCCTCCAACCTCAAGAAAACACGCACTCTCTCTGGGGTTCCAGTCCCATAAGATTTTGGCCAATCTTTTATCATCACATGGTCAATGGACTATACTATGGGAAGGAGACTTTCATCACAGATCAGAAAATGCATGGCAGCTCCCTCCCATGGAATCAAAACCCTTCCTGATCATCAAGGTTTTGGATGGCGTGACACCCTGTCACAGAGCCAGACCCACAACACCTTATCCAGAATAAGCAGCAGCTGGCCTGTTCCCCATGATGGATCTCTTTACAATGGTTCTGCGGCCACCATGACCACAGAATTCAAGACTGCTTCAGCAATGCCAGAAATCCCTCTGACTCACCAGAAATTCATCAGACTCCCCTGCACCTGCACCTTATACTTTGTCTCCCTGCTTCCATCCTGTTTATCCTCTCTCACCTGCTCGTGGTGAGAGGACGCATCATTCAGAACACAGAATGCCAGGGTATAGTTAAAGGAACACGTGTGAATGAAAACCTAGTCCAGTGTCATCAGAGAGAAGAAAAAAATGATAAATGAGACTGAAATCGGAGGACCTGTCCACATGTCCTCATAGTACCAGTCCTTTGAAAGATTCCTGGAAGCAAAACTACTAGGACCAAGTATTAATATCATTCCTTAGGCCAGTCAGCACCAAATGATGAGGACATTTAGATGCAGAACAGCCACTGAGAGGTCTGGTTCTGAAAACATTCACGATGTAGATGCTGAGGAATGTTTAGAAGCCAGAAGTGCATGCATGCTGGGGAGTATCACGCACCTGCAGACTGTTCCGAGCACTAGCCCTGCTGTCACCTGGCTTAGCTGCCCCAAGTGGGTGGCCTTGTAAGGAGGCAGCTCTTCACTCTCCAACTGTGTCACCTATGACAACTTGAAGCTTTGAGGATGACGGAGGAGCAAGTTCCCTTCCATGGGAGCACTTGTGTGGCATATCAGGAGTGGTTTTAAATGGTGGAGATAATTACTTAATTCACGCTGTAGCAACTGGCCAAGTAAACACGTAGCAGCCAGGAAGCTATTAGCATGATTTTAAGGCAATTATTCCATTAGTGTTTAATAGTCTCCAATTAGTCTTTTCTGACTATGGCAGTTTGAATGTCTTTTTTTCCTCCCAAAATTCTCATAGTTGAGTAAGGCAGAAAAGCACCATAGCCCATTTTTAGACCCAGACTTGTATGTATGGACCTACCAAGTCTGCATTACAGACTCATGGAGGAATTGGGGGGTATAGACTCGGAGAAATAGTTCTATTTCTCAGAAGTATTGGGGGTGAGAATGGGAAGCTCTGCAGGGATCTGCTTAGAGTATAATACTAATAGGGGCTGGGAAAGTGGTAGAAATTTCCACTGCATCCGAGGCCATCATCCTTATGTCTTTAAGTCTACCAGAGTATCAGAGTCTCTGACCTCAGGCTTTCAATGTGTCCCATGGGGAGAAAAGGAAGATTGCCCTGTTCCTGCTAATGCACATTTCCTTGTCCCTTTCAGCCAGGTCAGCACTTGTTGCTGCTGAATTACCTGGGTGTGAATGCCAAAGCATTGTGCTCCAAAATTCCTAGGAGCTCTTCCCTAAGGCCCACTTTAGGGGTCATATCCCTGAACTGGTACTAGGTCATTCGCCTTCATCGAGCTGCAATTTTCACGTTTGTGAGATGGAGTTCACAGTACCAGCAATGCCTGCTTCGTGAGGCATGAGGAAGGACTAGGTGATCTGGTATGCATACTACGGCTCAGGAAAGTGAGGTATGACAGAAATATAAGACTTTCAGACAGGGTGTCATCGCATCTCTGAGAACCAGCAATGTCAATTTAGGCTTTTAACCTCCCTGCGTCTCTGGAGAGTCACAAATGAGAAGCCTAGTGTCAGAGTCTCTGCCTGTCCTACCTTCTCTGTGTACAGAAATGCTCAGGTGAGGCATGTGAAAGTAACTCAAAAAACCAAAGGAGAAAAGAGGATAGGAACACCCATGGAAGTGAGAGTGGCATTTTGCCAGCTAAGTTGTGCACTCTCTATCATCTCCTTCAAAAGAGCAATCCCCAGGCTCACCCAGGTAGCAGGTACTGTAGAATGGGGAAGCTGGCTCGTTCTTTTCCTTGGAGACACCTGGGCTCTTGGGAAGCTACCTCTTGAAGAAGAGCAAAAAAGAAAAACTCTTCCCTTCCAAGTTTGTGCTCTGAGTGTGGCCTGTGCCTGTTAGGGCCACCAGATCCACTTGGCTAACAGCCATTGGTTCACGTTACTGATCAATCCCGGCACTGCTGGTTGGAGCCCCCTGGGGATTGTTCTAATCTTTATTCTCATCGTTGACTCTATTACAGATGTCCCCATTTCCCCACACGTTGCCCACATCCATCCAGCCCCCCACTTCCCTCTACTCAACACCACACTATTTTAAGAGAACCTCTCTTTTGCTTTTTTAAAAAAGTACTGCTGCCCCCCCACCCCCAAATCCCGTGGCTGAAAGAGGATGCAAGATGGGGCAAATCAAGAGAAGGTAGAACGGAAGGTTGAACTTGATAACCAGGCTCAGCTAGGGGCAAGGGGGACTACCTGTCCTTGAGTGATTTTCCTGCACCTGGGTCCTAGAAGGATTAGGCGTCTACTCCCTCAGCTCAAGTGAAAAGTCAAATTGGTGAGGAAGTATGGGTATGTCCCCAGCTGCCAACACGGTACACTGTCCTGAAATGTCCTCCCCCTCTGTACACCTGAGCTAAGTAGGGGCTGCTGCGCGCACCCGCTCCAGAAACCTGCCCAGTCCTCTGGTCCAAGTCGCGCGCGCCATGCTGGAGCCTGTGGATGCCTCCTGCCTCTTCCTGGCTTTGCCAGGCTTTCTTTCTCCTGGGTGGTCTGGACACAGCGCAATCACCTTCTCCCCACCGCGTGCCTGTTAATCCCACCCCTCCGCCACTGCTCACGCAGGTTCCCCTGCCTGGCTCTGCCTGGAGCATCAAACCCATGGTCTGCAAGGGCTCGCTTTCCTGAGCCGGGTGCTCGGGTACTCGTTGCGAACAGCGCTGGGATGGCAATCCAGACGGCCGCCCCGCCAGGCCCTCCGGGTCCACACAGACTACAATACGGCACCCTCCGCCCCTCGCCCTCAGCAGTTCCTAGGTCAAGGGCAGCGATCACACTGCTGCTGGTTCCTCAACTTTCATCACTCTTGGGGAAGCGCTTTGTCTCTTTAAAGGAGACTGGGGACAAATATAAATGACTCAGGTAGGTTGTACCGAGAAATCTACCAAATCCTCTGTATTCCGTGATAGGGATGGAGTCGGAGGTCCAAGCGCTGGCGCCCAGTCCTTAGGACCGCGTGCGCGGTCACCGCACTGACCCAGAAGCCCCCCTACTCTAAATCTGCAGAGAAAACTGAGGAGGGGACACCAGGCACCAACCTAGAGCCAAGGCTTTCCCCCGCCCCGACCCTCTGGCACAGCCTGCTTCCAAAGCCCGGTGGGAAAGCAGTCACCTTGACTCTCCGCGCCACGGTCCCCAGAGGTTTGGAAAAGGCCAGGAGGCCAGAGGCTCCTAGCGCACGCTCTCCTGGCCTGAGACCCCGCTCTGGGGATGAGTTTCCCTCCCAAGGGCACCGTGCAACTTAGCACCTGGTGGCAGATAAAGCAGGGTGGGGCAGGTGGAATGGCACCGAGGGAGCGCCTCTGCGCGCCTACCTGGGATGGCCAAATTGGTGAGGGGGATGCTGTGGATGCTCTCTGGCAGAGTTGCCATCCAGTCGGCGAATTTCAGCTCGTTCTTCCCCTGAGACGAGGCCATGGTGCCGGTGGCGCGCTGCGGGTCCCCGCACTCCTCGGGCAGGCTGGCAGGCGGCTGCCGCTAATCCAATGTTTGCTCCAGCCCCGCTGGAGTTTACACTCTGCTCTGCGCCACACCCACAGGATGGCGCAGACACACGCGGATTTCAATAATTATTCCAAACACCCCGTGCTCCCCAGTGCCTCTGCCAGACTCCTCCGAAGCTTTGGGTCCTGACGTCCGCGCTCAGCTTTCTCCTCTCTCCCCTCCCTCCCCGACTCCCTCCGCCCGTCCTGTCCCTCCTATGCGTCTCTGCCTTTTCTCGCCATTCTGCAGCTCTTCTTGGTTTATTCTTCCTTTTTTTTAAACTTGGTTCAAGCAGCTGCTTTGCCCGGGGTCTTCCTCTGCCCTTTGATGTGACTACCTGGTCCTGCTGTGTAAAAGGCAGTCTTGTGGTCGAACCTAAAACCTTACTAGACTTTGGGATGCTGTCATCTCAGGAAGAGGAGACTCACACCCTGGCTTTCGGGACTTTGCATTCTCACCAAAGAGCTTTCCTTTTTGTAAGCTACAACAGGTTATGTCTTTCCCAGGCCTGCTATAACAAAGCGCTGGGCTCTCATCTAATTTGGGAAGTAGTTGATGGGTGTGCAGTAAGTTCTAGGTGGTTCCTCCTTAATGCCTGGCACTCTGTTCCAGGCATGTCAAGGGAGAGAAGCCCTTCAACGCCTTCATTCCTCCCACCAGGAGAAGCCTATGTGGTTTCTGTGGGGAAAGCTTCCTGTGTCCCCTCTCTCAGTCACCCTCACGGCTCTCAGGACAAGACCACAGCCTGATGCTGAGAGAAAAGGACCCCATTTCTCACTGACGTGCTGTAATTATTGCCAGGAGCATTTGGTGGGATTTATTTGGCACCATTCAAAGTGATCTGAGTGACTGTCAAAATTTTCACTCCTTGGCAGCCTAGAGAGATGCGCCTCTCTCAAGAGAAATCACTCATTGAGCCTCCAAAGAACTGTCTTGCTCCACCTGCTCTCAGATGAGAAAGAGGAGAGAAATCAGGTCTCACAAATGTGATGAGAAAATGAAAACCGAGGTAGGGGAGAGAGAGCTGTAAAACACGGGAATGATTATTTCACTTCAGTAAACCATATAGCATTGAAAAAAGAACTAGCCCTGGCTCAGTGGCTTGAGTGCCAGCCTGCAAACCAAAGGGTCTCTGGTTGGATTCCCAGTCAGGGCACATGTCTGGGTTTGTGGACCAGGTCCCCAGGGGGGGGGGGGTGTGCAGGAGACCAATCACACATTGATGTTTCTCTCCCTCCCTTCTCCTCTGTCTAAAAATAAATAAATAAATTCTAAAACAACAACAACTAAAGCTTGCTTATAATACAAGGATGTACAACCTAAGGAATATTTCAGAGGGGGAGCACTTTGGAAAACACGGAGAGAGGAGAGATAATGACTTGTCTTTATTTGCCATTGTCCCATGGAATCAATTTACAGCTTCAAGAGGACATGGTATGGTTATCATTAAGAATCAAAAAGAGAGGTACTGGGATTTCTTTTTCCAAGGTAAGTCTTAATATTCTTGCTAACACAGTAGAATCACATATTCTTTTGACGAGAGTGAGCATTTCACTCACTGTGGGATTTTTGGTCATAAGACCTACAACCCCTCTGGCTAATGCTGGTCTTCTGTGGGCATCGCAGAGGGCAATGGGGAGAGCTCAGACCTGGGAAGCAAATGCTTTGTCTCTGGGGAGCACGGACAGGGCCTCTAGTCTCTGTCAGCCCCTGTGTGTCCATTATAAACTGGTGATAGGAACTCAGAGTCCCACAGGGGAGATTCCAGGAAAGGATGTATATGGAAGACTCTAGCCAAGTTGTCTTTGATTATCAGCAAAGCGTCACACAAAATGAGAGACTCGAGGTTAATAAGATGACATGTGTGTATTTTTCCTCTTTGCCTTTTCTATCCTTATAAAATATCTGTTTTCAGGAAGATGAGAAAATTACTGAATCTTGGGAATATTTTTAATAAGATACACTTTAAAAACATGCTTTATTCGAGTGTGTTGAACTTCTGAATTTCTAAAAGTTTACAAAGCATGTTTTAAAATTGAAACAATCTTAACTATTGAGGAAAGTCACCCCTATAAAGAATCATACACAGTATCTTTTGAGAAAGCAAACAAGTAATCCCTTCCCTGTTTTATCTTCTTCAAATGTCAGAATTTTTAATGTACTGGGTTTTGCATAAAACTTTACATTTCTGTGCATGCAATCGCTAGAAAAGAACAAGGAGTTGGTAGCTGTGAGTTTCTTTCCTGACTTTCTGATCGATATTTGAGGCAATTTTATGACCCACCTTCCCAATCTTTCTGTATTATCAGTTCTGCTACCACTTACTAAATTATGTTAGGAAAACCATATAATTTCTCTGGGCTTTAGTTTATCCACTGTGTTAATCAGGGTTTTTCAGAGGAACAGAACCAGTTTTATATATACAGGGGAGGGCAAAATTAGGCTTACAGTTGTAATACAAATAAATAATATAATAATTAATAAATAATAATACAAGAATAAACTCTGTGTTTTGAATACTCACAACTGTAAGCCTATTTCTGCCAACTCCTATATATATGTAATAGGAGAGATTTTAAGAAATTGATTTGTGGGATGGTGAGAACTAGAAAATCTGGAAGGCAGGCTAGCAGCCTGGTAACGTAGGTAGGATTTCTATGTTGTCGTCTCAAAGCAGAATTATTCTTCTTCAGGAAACCTCAGTCTTTACTCTGAAGGCCTTCGACTGATTGGACGAGGCCCACCCACTTTACAGAAAGTGATCAGCTTTACTCAAAGTCTGATGACTGTGTATGCTAATCATATCCACAAATACCTTCACAGCAACATCTAGACTAGTGTTTGACCAAACTGCTGGGCATCATACCCCAGCCAGGTTGTCACATAAAATTAACCGTCACACCCACAGACACAGTGATCTGGCATTTGTCACTGATCTCTGGAGCTCCTTCGACTCCATTATTCTACAATTCTGTTTTCTTTATGACTCATTCTCATACACACAGCTGCAGTAAAATAGCAAGAGGAGAATGTAAATATTTACCTCAGCTTTTTTATTGTATCCAAAAAACTCAAGGTAGAGATCAACATTTTTATCACTCCAAAATACTAATGATTTTTAATTGTAGTATCATAGTAGCCAACTGTTTTTTAAAAGGCTCTTTTAAGCATAAATGGAAAAAGAATTGACTTATTGCAGTGGTGTCCTGCTGTTATTAAAAGTTATGTAATCCTCAGCTGTCCATCAAAATCACGCTATACACAGTTTATAAACATTGTTTCTCATATGGAATAGTCTTACTATATATCTTCTTTCACTCTAATAAAAAGGCCCTTTGTTATGCATTTTCTTTCATTAGTTCATACTATTTCTTAACTGTTGGAGTTATATGTATTTTTTCAGTTAAATCAATGTTGATATATGTTCTGAAAAACAAGATCTCTTATAGGTCAGCGAGCATTATAACACATTTCAGCTGAATGCTATTTTAAAAGAGGAACTCTGTTTAAAACAATTCATGCAAATCACTGAAAAACACAATGTTCAGACACATTTGTTCACAAACTTAAAATATATACAAAAGGGCAATGAAGAACCTTTGTAAAATTAACTATTAATAATCAATGCACTTTATCATTTTCTACAACCTGTACCTAGATATTTTATTCAAAGAAATTTATTTTACTTAATTATAAAAATGCTTTTTGTACTTAAATTCAAGATTAAAAAAAAGCAATAATCCCCACTTCTCACCGCTGTTTTAACCTTTCAAAGTTTTCAGTCTCATTCTCCCTCCCCTCCCTGCATCTACCCCTTCTATGCCAGCCCCAAATAAGTGAATTAACATTCACTAAATATAATCTAGTGGCTGGAATCGCAGGCTGAAGCCTTGGATTAAAATCCATGTTTTCTCAATTAATTTCAGTGTGTTTCTTGGCTTCCTTAACTGAAGTGTGAAGAATAATGATTTCTTCCTGGGCATGGGAAAATGGAAGGCACTCGGAAGCTTAAATGAAGAATTTAAAGTTCATTGAACAGAATGGAAGCACAGTAAACTGTAGTTCATCGCTATGCTTCTTGCGACCACCATGCCTTTTCCTATGCAGGCGGATGCTTCCATCTATTGAGATTCTTTCTATTCTAACTCATCTCTGCTTCCCTCTATTGAAATTCTTTCTATTCTAACTCATCTTTGCAATTTTTCCTTCCTATCCATAGACAGGGGTGTTTTTCTTTTTCCGAACACCCACTGCAGTTTCCTTGTAGCTATCTTCCAGCACGTTTCTCATTCACTAGCTAGACTTAAAACATACTGTGCACAGAAATGGTTATTTGATACCCTCTAATGCGCCCCACAGTATCTAAGACATACTAAGTGCTCATTATAATCACTTACTTGCTTATTTCATAAATATGCATCATGTGTCTATTATGTGCTCTCTTCTAGTGAAAGAAGGCGGAGCCGCCAGCCCCTGAACTCACTGACTCTATGTCTTGGGCAGAAAGTGGCGCATGATAGCTTAATGGCCCAATAAACCAATGACCTGCCTGTCTCTCTCCCCTCAATGTCAAAAACTCTGCTTTAACTTGCCTAGTTTTTAGCATTTCAAAAAGTAGCAAGGGACTTAGAACTCAGTTTTGAAACTATATTTTGGAAGAAAATCTCATTTGGAACTCTCCACAGTGTTTCTCCCAATCCTCCCCCTCCCTCATGCTATCTTGATAAAGTCAGCGATGGCACTGGAAAACAACATGCCATGCTCTTCTAGATTTCCAGAAAATGTTTGATTTTTCCAAGCATGGGGACTGGTGAGGGCAGAAAGGAAGGAAGGAAGGAGACTGTTTTAAGGTCATATGCAGAATCAGAAAAACCCTGGAACTATTATACTCATCATTTCTTTTTAAAAAAATGACCATAATTCTACCAATGCTTACAGCAGTACTATCCACAATTACCAAAAGTGGAAACAATGCAAATATACATCAACAAATGAGTGAATAAATAAAATGAGGTATAATTATATAATGGAATCTCATTCAGGATTAACAAGGAAGAAAATTCTGATACCTGCTATCATATAGATGAACTTGGAAGACAATTTGCTAAGCAAAATAAGACAGACACAAAAGAAAAATACTGTATGATTCCACTTAGAAGAGGTACCTAAAATAGTCAAATTCACAGAGACAGAAAGTAAAGCAGCGGTGCTCGGCCTGGGGGTGGAGAAAGGGTTCAAGGTCACGACAAACAACAACGTTCTGCAGACGAATAGACAGCAGTGAAGGCTGCACAACAATGGACCTGCACTTAATGCCCCTGAACTGTACACTTAAAATGATTAAAATGGTAATTGTATGTTATATATATTTTATTACAATAAAAATCTAATAGCCAGTGATTCTTTTGGACAGAACCACACTTATTTTATCAATTATAAAGTTTTCATCATAACAATTTAGCAATAGTTTGTCCTTCAGCCAGTGACTACCAGGAACATACCTGAAATTGTACAAATTGAGTTTATTACTTTTTATAGCAAAAGAGACTGTACATCCTGGAAATCCTGAGACACCTCAGGAAACGGTGTAGGAAGTGGGCCTGTGCCCTGACGTGGATGCCGTCCGGAAGTGGCGAGGAGGGTAATCCAATGAGTCCCTTCATCAATCTTATCTGGAAGCAGGAGACACTGGACTAAGTCTAGAGCTGTATGAAGTAAAGATGCAGGAATTACTCCTGAGAGTGGGGGGTGTCGGATTATTGGGGGGCATGGGCAATACTGATGTTTCATCTATTTTCACACCTGATTACAGAGGGCTTTTTAAGAATTATTATTTATCAAGGTCACAGAATGGTTTTGTCTAATGTTGGTGTTCTGTGAACATGTATGTGTTCAGCAGGTGAACCAAGGCCTGGCCTGTAGTTCCAGGAGAACTTCTAGATGGCAAAGACTATTTTTCCCTTTCTCAATGGTATATTAAAGAACACAGCCCAATCTAATTCCTCTGGAGTCCCAAAGTCCTTGTCTGAGAGAACTTTGTCAATGACAGATATCATTAGTAACTTTCAGATGTACTCTCCATCAGTAAGATTTTATACTTTATGGCGCAAATGGATGCAATAAAGCCAATTATGACAAGCTCGTGAGTGTTCTTGCACAGGTAAGACCTGCAAAGCCTTTTGCACCCTTCTGCCCTTTCGGGATAGTTCCTCAGGCACACAGAGGCAAAGCTGAGCCAAGCTGCAGCACAACTCATGCAGTTTACATTTCTTTCCAGTCTCTTCTTGCCAACTCCAGATGTAACTGTCTCTCTCCAGGGCTGTCTGTCTGGCACAGGTAATGCTGTGGGACACCTCTGATGCCTCGGAGAGAGAGATTCTGGGAAGTCAAGTCAGATAATGAGTCCTCAGTCTAACCCTAGCCCAGGCACTGCGGATTCACGGTGGAAGAGAGTCAGAAATCCGGGGACAGGTGTCTCTCTGTTCAGGCAGCTCTGAGCAATGCTGAGCACTGGATTGGCCAGAGTTAGAGACAATACTAAGTGTGCTTTTCCTTTCCTGGCTTCCAGTGTAGCAGCACTTAAGACTATTCCTTTGCCTAATAAAATTTTACTCTCATGATTGAATAGCCATCTTCTTTCAGTACTAAACCTTTCTTTACAACTTTAGGTAATCCCTAATCCTTAAATCTGGATTTTTTTCCCTTTTGTTTTTATCATATAAGCAAACAATGAGAAGATTGAAGATACTCTCAGATGCTGGAGCTCAATGGCTCAAATGCACCCATGCATTAAAGAAATGTCACCTCATCCCCTTTATTTGAAAAGGTTAATTTTACACCACATATAATGCCTTGACTTTTAAAAACCAATCCTGTAATATTTGGCTACACTGCTCTTGTCAAAGAGATTATAAAGGTGAGGGTAGGATGGAGGAAGACAAAGTGGGATGCATTTAATTTTTTTGTCACTCCATGAAGAATCCATGAATCATATATATTTTCAAAAACATAAGAAGAAAGATAGAATAAAATTCATAGATCCTCCATTTGTCTTGGTAAATGCATAAGAGGTGACTCCCCCACCCCCGATAGGTCTCGCACCCACCTGACCCCACACAGAGTTATTACGATATAACTCACCACCCTGCCTGTGCTGCACCTCTCACCCCTGGGGCTGCTCTGAACCACCAGCCTGTGCTCCCTAATGCCGTCACCTTTCTCACCCGCCTTCCACCCGCCGCCCCCATCTGGCAGCCAGAAGTTTGTTCTCTTTGTCTACCAGTCTGTTTCTGCATAGTGTGTCCGTCTGGTTTTTTTATTTTGTTTTTTGGACTCTACATATAAGCGAAATCATATGGTCTTTCTCTAAGTCATTCCACTTAGCATAATACCCTCTAGGTCCATCCATGCTGTCACAAATGGTAAGATTTTATTCTGTTTTATGGCCAAGTAATATTTATATAATAATAATATAACAAAATATTGCTTAATAAAATATTTATTATTATATATCATACATTAATTTAATTCTATATATTAATTTATATATAATAAATTACTTAATAAAATATATACTATATAATAATATATATATGTAGCAAGTCTTTATCCATTCATCTTTTGGTTGGAGCATTTAATCCATTTACATTTAAAGTAATTATTGATAGGTATATAGTTATTGCCACTTTATTGATTATTTTCTGATTGTTTCTATAGTCGTCTGTTCCTTTCTAATTGCCTTGCTCTCCTCTCTTGCATGTTGATGACTTTCTGTGGTGTTGGGTTTGGATTCCTTTCTCCTTATTTCTTGTATATCTCTTGTAAATTTTTGGTTCCTGGTTGCCACGTGCTTCATACATACCGAGCTAGGTTTACAGCAGTCTATTTTAATTTGATGGTCACTTAAGTTCAAACACATCCTAAAATCACTACCATTTTTCACCCATCTCCTCCCCACACATTTATGTTTCTGTCACCATTTTTTACTTCTTGTGTGTGTGTGTGCCCCTTAATTTACTGTTGTAAGTACAGATGACCTTCCTATTTTTGCCTTTTAACCTTTGTACTAGTTTTAGTGTTGGTTGATCCACTGCTTTTACTAAGTGCTTGCCTTTGTCAGTGAGAGTATTTGTTCTCGGCAGTATTTTCTTATTCATACTTTTTATTTTTTCTTCCTCTTTAAGGAGACCTTTTAACATTTCTTATAATACCGGTTTGGTAGTGATGAACTGCTTTAGCCTTTTTTTTTTTTCTTGGTCTGGGATGCATTTATGCTTTATAATTTAAAGCCTTTCTCTTTTAAAATGATTGAAGTTTTTGTATTTTTTTATCAAAATGTTAAGCTCCTTTTTTAAGGCAGAAAAAATGTATACATTTTTCAGATTGAAACAGTCAAATCTAAGACCTGAGCTTTATTTTCTTCACTGCACACCAAGTAGCCCACTTGACTACTAAATAATTATGTATCATATTTATATAAGATACAATGTTCTTTACTTTTCCATATAGGGAATAAGATAATTTTACTTAATGACTGCATATAGCTTAAAAATAACATTGGACAAAAGTACTAAAATACATTTGCAGGTGTCTCTGAAAATACATATAAAGTCCCTTTTACAGTTATGGAGAAATGACGTATCTCTAAGACACAAAAATGCATTTTATCTAACACACCTAATATTTGTACTGGGTGCTAAATGTCTATATTTGGAATCAAAGTATCTTTGAAAACTTACATAGAAAGCTTATAAATAAACTTTCCTTTATACACACTGCACAAAGTGTTACAAAATTTACACTATATTAAATTAAATAAGAACAAATTATTATTACTACAAGATGGCTAAATATCAGCTTTCCTGGACCCAAAAGGACAATGGTGGACCCAGAGGAGAGGAAAGCGAAAATCTGTAATAAATCACATAACAAATGACAAAAAGGTCGGAAATGAGACTGACAGACAGCAAATGCCTGCATGCCTTATTTCCCCGCTAAGTGATTCTCGCTTGTGAAGCACAGCGGAGAGAATGGACGCTGAGAAAATGGAATGCAAGAGACTCCCATTCACACCCATACACACACCTCACTGTGGGGTGCGGGCATTGTGGAGCTACCTTCCTAAAACAGAAACATTAGTAAGCTCGCAACCTCTAAATTTTCATGGGGTTGTCAGAAAACCCATGGGTTCAGGGCACTGGAAAATGGCCCGCCTCTCAAAGTGAATAATGACCCTGATTTTCAGACACCACGGGACAGAAGACGTGTGGAAATTTCACGTGGACATCCAAACACGCGGTACTTAAAAGTTACGGTGGAGCGATGTGGCTATCTGTAGGCTGCTAAGCAACGGAGGAAGGATGTCTCAGGATCTGCTGGCTAACAGCAGGGCAGAGATTTTCTATTTAAAATAATGTATAGCAAGAAAAGTATAACCCATCATTATCATATAGTTTGTGTAATTATAAAACATGAATTCCTTATGCGTGACAATTGTTGTTATAATTTTCCACAAAGATATTACTCGTCATACCTCATTATTAACGTTGATTAGTGAGACTGAGAAAGAATACACCCATTATGATCATTCGTGTCGCTCTTCTTTCGCAAACCAAGAAAAGGTGAGATGTGGCTACCGGCTCCTACCTGAGAGACACAGGGTTTGTACCCTTCGGCATTTGAAAAGAATGGGTTTGAACTGACTGCAGCTTATCACAATAGCTCTGAGGGGATGGGGAGGTTATCACTTAGCTAAAAGTAACTTTAAAATAAACTACAAAACAGCTACTGGAGACACTAATAAGGCTACGTGAAATAAGCCCATTTCCACATACAATGCGTTTAATGATGTGATTCGATGTCAGGACATTCGCTGAAGTTAATAGTTTTAGGAGTGATTAAAATATAACCAATTTGGAAATTATGTAAACAGATATTGTGTGAGGCAACTATTGGCAGGTGAGCTAATCAGTAATATGACACAGTGGTTTCAGACCAACGAAAGGTAATTTTAAGTATCGGTCATGGATAAGTATCAACCATTTTACGATTAGCCCACAAATA
Source organism: Desmodus rotundus (assembly GCF_022682495.2). Classification (NCBI taxonomy): domain Eukaryota; kingdom Metazoa; phylum Chordata; class Mammalia; order Chiroptera; family Phyllostomidae; genus Desmodus; species Desmodus rotundus. The sequence goes on from NC_071387.1 coordinate 204,257,129, forward strand.
AGTAACATCCACACTGCAACCCACACACGCAGAATGAGAAGACGCGCAAACACCATCCGTAAATGAAAGTAGAGGAAGCCAAGAAGGGAAACGGAAACAAGTAAGGCAAAAAACACGGGAAAAGGTGAAACGGGTAACTATGGAGTACATCATGAACCTTTCTGACCATTCTTTACAACAAGAAGGAAAATTGAAATTCAGAAGTTTTTCAGTTATTGCAATTACTGTAGAGATTTGACTGATTAATTTGGATCAAGACACTAAGCGGGGCACCTCTAGACTCGAGTTTGTTTGACGACACTTACCAGCCTGTTCCTCTGCACTTCCTGTCTGCACAGCTGGCCCGAAGCCCCCCTCTAACAAAGCACCCACATGCTTTTCTTCTGTTTTCATTTACATATTTTGGCCATATATATCATTTCAATAAAAATTAGACCCAAGTAGAAATTTTTGTTTAATCCTCAGAGATATATGCTATGGCAAAGGAGGGTGAAAAACAGTAACTTTTAAAATAAGTAAATAGTTTTTAAATAGTGTCAGAAAATATACCTTCATCTGACCTAATAATTAAAGGAGAAATTAATCAGCCCTACTTCACTCCATGACTCAGACTCCCTGCCATAAGCACTACCACGGAGGAAGGCCGGGGCACTGGTAGTGTTAAGTGCAGTCACTGAGCCCTTAGAAGATACTGTAAGCATGATGATAAGAAACACATTATGTATATGATCCTGTGTCACCTCACTTTGGACTTGAGATGCGTTAACTCATTTGTGCCCAAGGTCCTCTCTCTAGGCTGAACTCTGGGTTGAGTCTTCAGAGAAAGGCAAAGGTCCCAACAATGACATGTACATCCACTCATTTGCCGTTTGCCTCACTGTAGCCATATTCCACATGTTTCTTTTGCTGATGTACTAAGTATCCTCAAACCATCTCTCTATTGTCCTCAGTTATGTTTTCCCCAATAATTTCACTTTGTCCATGCGCACCATCCTATGATACTAAGGGCAAGTGTACATAGGAGTCTGGGCATAGCACCGAGGTTGCCAGGTAGACCTTTGTTCATAGCTTTGAATTATGAATCTGATTTGTAAACTCAAAATTAATTGATAGGTAGGTTTTGCTCTTCTTTCATTTGACTCTTGCTTTGGTCTTCCTTTCAATCCAGATATCTTTTTTTTGTTTGTTTTGGTTTTGATATTATTGCTCTAGAATTTAAACTCCAAGGACTTCCTGTCCTTACCTCTTTACTTTCAAATCAAAATTAAGGTTTTTCCATAGCAGCTTTCCTTTCTTTTCTAACCAGCATACATTATAAATCTCTTCTATTGTCCAATAATTGAGACTGTTAAGGTCATTTCTATGCTGGGTATTAGACAAGGCATAACTAATTTCATTATAAGAGCCCACTAAGTTCTCAGCAAACAAGCCTTTCTAAGGGTATGGGAAAGCTCTGAGATAACCCTGAGGCTCTGGGCTTTGAGGAGCAGGTGCCCAGAAGGATGGACAATGATTCGAGGAAGCAGCCATTGGAAAAGGACCTACATATCTGAACCTCTATTACATTCCCTGGGCTCCTTACTGAGAGCACTAGACCTCACACTGGAATGCAGGAATATCATCCACCTTATACCCTAAACACACACACACACACACACACACACACACACCACTTCAGTTTTGTCTCTTGAAGATTATTTTCCCTTTGAACTCCATTGTCTACATAACCCAATTTCAGATAAACATATATAGTAAACTTCAGTGTGACCTGTTCTGTGTCCTTAACTTCTCCCACTCACCCCCCAGGGTGTTATCTTTTTAATGTGAATATACTTGATTGTTTTGACTTTTGGCAGATTTATATCCCATCAGCCCACTCCCAGTGTCTCAATGACCTTAGAGAACTATATAGGACATTGAGTTGGGCAGGAGGTGGTAGAGAATAGGGGAGGGGCCTCTCTGCACATTTAAAAGTAATTACGTTAAGTCCATTAAGAAGAGTGCACTTCTAGACAAACATCATTCCTATCTGATGAACAACCTCTTCAAAGACTGGCTGTGGAGCTGTCCAAGCGGCTCTGCGCTGGTAATTAATGTCAGAGTATAAAAAGCAGATTTAAATGTGATCGAGATCACATTTCCACGATTGAAACATTATTATTTTATGTCAAGTGCATTTATCTCTGGCAGGAGTGTAATCTGAAGAATGCTCAGGCCTCTGATAAATGAGGTCATGGATGGAGTGTGGTCTCGCTGCAGCGCACATTGAGAAATTCAAATGGATACTTTCTTTCGGCAGCTTATCCGAAGACTGTATAATGTATAAATCTCTCAGTACTCACCTCTTTTGCACACACGTGTGCATAGGATTTTGTTAAGATCTTCCCTGTGTTGGAGTATACCAGTGAAACTACTGGTATTGAAAATTACATTTGTATGGAATTAAATTTGGCCAAACTAAATCTGCATAGTTTTAACTTTAAACTGGATTAAAACTTTCTAATAATTGTGTATTGTATTCCTTTAAATGATTATTCTGTTTCAAAAAAAAAAATCAAAACCAGTGTGAATGTCTTTTGGATTTTGGGTGTCCCACATTCAGAAGAATATTTGGAAGTGATTTTATTGGGAAGGTAGACTTGTCTTCCTTTGTTTTTCCCTTCATGTTCCTCTAGACTTGTCGTTCTACACCATAGTGCTTACTGCAAACCAACCAACATCAGACAGACTTGAAATAACTTCTCTTTCCTCACTGCTCGCTCCTGTCTATTTCTTCTAAGGCCATTATCAATCACTCTTTAATTTTTATACCCATTTGTTGAGGGAGTTAAAAAACTGATCATAACTGGAAAATCTAAAAATGAACACTGTAGTAATTATTTAAGAAGTTGCTGTCACCTCTGGGGTTCGAGGAATGAAGAAAACCATTTGAGGCCCCCAGAACCCAGAAACTTGGAGCAGAGGCTCTCATGAGTGAAGACTCAGACGTCTGAGGGGACACATTACCCCAGACGTGTGAGGGCACCTCTGAGGGTAGTGAGAGTGATCCCAGAAGTGTGGCCATTCTGGGGATGCTGAAAAAAGTAGGGACCCGTGCCATCGCTACTTCTGTGAATTCCCTTGCAAGGGCCATTCCAGTAGGAGCTGAATGGACAGAACCCCCTCTTCCTCTGTCTGCCTTCCAGTACCCTGTGATGCCCTCTATAGGCATAACCTCGCGGAGAACCAGCTACTAAAACAGAAACATGTAGAGTTCCATTATCTCGAATCAGAGATGAAGAAAAGTGGATTTATCACCAAGGAAAAATAGCGTAGCAACTGGCTGGTGTGGTAGGTAGGATAAGGGCTTCCCTGAAATTATCTACTATTAATCCCTGAAATGTATGTATATATTATCTTACTTGGCAGAAGAGACTTTTCAGATGTCAGTATGTTAGGGATCTTGAGATAGGGAGATTATCCTGAATTATCTGGGTGGACGCAAGGGAATTCTGAGTCTTTACAGGAGGGAGGCAGGAGCGGGAGGGTCAGAATCAGGGGTGATGGGGAGACAGAAGCAGAGGAGAGAAAGAGAGAGACATAATGTTGGATTTTTACTATACACTTCTGAGTAGTGAATACAGTTTTTATTCTTTTTAAAAACATATTTACCATCAATTTGTCCAATATTTTTGTTATCAATCAGAGCTTTAACTCAGACAACTGAGAAAGTAACACTTTCCCCCTTCCTCTCCAATGACAGGCAGAAAGAAGCTTCCAGAAAATGGTACGACCCTGGCCAGAACATGCTTCGTAAATATTGACAACAATTAGTACTTCTTTTTACATTTCTATTACTTCCTCTAAGCAGTTAGAGCTTAATGGATTTTATCCAGGGCAGTCCTGCCCACTAAACCCAAGTCAACAATGGCGCTCCCCACGGTTGAGAGCGCAGGACACGCCCACAAGCCAGAGTTCTCCAGCTTGTGTGGGCCGGCCCTGGAGCAAAGGCTAGAATGCAGTCAGTTCTTAGGGAGGATGGAAAAAAGAGTCCTGTGAAGGAAGACCTTCAACTTTGAAGAGAGAAGGGCCTGCAACAGCGAGTGGGAGAAGTGCCTGAGAAATTTAAAAACTACATCGAATGAATATTACTTGACTGGCTTGTCGGGGGTCTGTGCCTTTTAGAGGTGGTTTTTCCTGTGGTTGACCCTATGATACTTTCAGTCAAGATGGTGAAAAGAAAACAGGACAGTTTTTAGAAAACAAAAAGAAGAAATCTTGCCTCATTTCCTTTTCTCCTTCTCCATCCTCAAGTCCCGAGCCCTGAAGTCCCAGCTGAAGCTCTTGCTGAACTTGGGGTTAGCCTCCCCAATCTGCTGTGGACCATGTGAAGTCTCAGAGAGAATGGACTGTACCATATTCACCTAAGTCTCCTTTAATATATTTTAAATTAGTTTTATAATTATCAATATAAATATTATATTCACATAGCAACAACAGGGGGCTCTTCCCCGTGGAGTTAATGAAATGCCTATAAATTAGCTCCACTCAATCTGCCAAGGCTGCATAATCTCATGATTTAAATGTGTGCATTAATTGCACACGGAATGAGTTTGAATTCCTTTGAGTTTTACTTTTATTATCAATCTCCCTATCTCCTTTTTCTTCTGATAGTCAATGGATCCTTTCATCATTTTTTTTTTCATGTCACTCTGTCTTGGAGCTAATGGAAATATTTGAGTAATCTATGGTTCCAAGAAGGAAAAAAACAATCTTAAATCTAATTTTCAGAAAATTGACTGCATTTGTAATGGACGAGGGATTGTGCCTCTTCGCTTTGGAGCACTTCATTACACACTGTGCGGTTTGCTTTACTCTGAACTCTCACAGTGGCTCTGCCACGCCCTAAGCAAGAGCAGACCCCACAGTGGCAATCTTCTAAAAGGGGACTTTTACTGATGAGCAGTCAAGATATATGTTCCCAGCAGGTCAAAGAATAGTGTGATGCTTGCTACATACCCAGCTGGATGATGCTATAAGCAGCACATATTTCCTTGTCTGATCAATCACCTCTCTTCCCTCCATGGAGCTTCAGTCCAGAATAGATGCCCATTGATAACAGCAGCCCTCCCTTACTCTATGGTCAAGTTGCAACTAGAATCACAGAATTGTGGAAGCAAGCGTTTCTGCGAGGACAGCGCAGTCCTGTAAGTTCTGCTCTCCAACACATCTCTATCATGAAATCAGGGTAGTGCTCACGCAGGGAAAAAGTCACATGGGGCTAAGTCAGAACTTATTGATAAAGGAGGAGTTGTGCTGTTGTCAAAGACTTTGTTTTTTTTCAGTCACCAGGGAGCTGGAGTTCACAGCAGCAGGCCTCACTTCCCCGACGGAGGGTCTTTCTCAGGTCCGTGGACGTATTCTGGGGGACTCCTTAGCCTTCTGTATACAGACCCACAGCATGCCCCTGCAGGAGGGATGAGCAGAGGAGTCCGACAGACATGGTTTCAACCCTCGCTTCACCACTTTGGGAAATGACCTACCTCCCTGGGCCTCGATTTCCCAGCCACAAATTTAGGGCAAATAATGCTAAAATATTAGGGCACATATTTGGGCACATACATACATATCTTAACCACTATGATTCTACATCATTTGAAGCCTATCAGTATTTTAGTTAATTATAGAAAGTCATAAAAATAGATGATAGGGGATTTTGGAGGTGATATGTTCTGTTCTCTATCTTGATTTGCATGGTAGTTATACAACTGTATGTGTTAGCCAAAATTTGCGGAACTGGACATTAAAAAGGAGACATTTTGCTGAATATAAATTATACCTTTAAAAAATGATGGAGAAAAATAATGTGGGTAGTGTAGGAAGTAGTCATAGTTCATTAATTATATCTATTATTAACCACTTCAGAGGCTGAATGAACTTACAGAGAACTTAATTATCTTCATTTATTTTCTTATTAGAATTAAATCCTATATTTTACACTTTATAATAAAAGTTAAGCTCCCTGCCCAGGTGTTTGAGAAGAAATGGCAGCTGTGCTTCTATCTCCCTTTCTAATGATATAGCAGAAAGTTGACGCTCTCTAAACCGAAAGCAAATGTGGAGCTTTGTTCTTCTTCTTCTTTTTTTTTTTTTTTCACAAACTTCTTCCTTTTACCTATTAATTTGGGGAACTATAACTAGCTCTCCATGTCCCTTGTATGGTATGATGAAGACCTTCTGGATAAGCGTGAAGAACTGCAAAGTTCTGTGCCAATATGGAGGAGAAAGCAGAAAAGCCACTTACTGGTCCAAGCTCTCAAATCTGAGAGCTCAAAAGCAATAGCTTTCACTTGTGAAAGTCCAGCCTCACCAAACACAGAAATGGGGGGAGGGGCAGCGACCAAAACAAATGAGTTCTAGTCCAAATCCCCAACTTGGTGGCTTTGAATGACTCTTCAATGAACATGGTACCTAGTTCATAAAAATGTCTGAGGACCAAATGAGATGATGTGCATAGAAGCCTATTTAAACTGTTAAGTCTCGTATAAAGATAATATTAGAAGTATGGATGTGTGCTGGGCAAAGAGCTACCAATTACAGTTCTCTGCAGTGACTCGTTCCTAAAATAATCACTTTTCACTTGCTTTTGAAAGCAATCTATGAGGTTGGAACAGGTCAATATGTGGCCGCAAACACTACTGTGCCTCCCTTTCCGGCTTGCAACGAGGAAGAGGCTGACACGGTCATTTCAGAATTAGTCGTTATAATTTATGACACCAAAGACTACAAGTTTACGACGATGCTCTGGGGTCAGTCAGGCTCTGGGCCAGCAGGCACTCTGAGCGCGCTTGGGGTGGTAGGAGGCAGCGATTTAGACTGAGCTCTCTGCCTGTGAATTCCATCCGTTCTATGCAACCAAGTTCGAGAAGGTGACAGGAAATCAAAAACCAGATTTAAAAAATTCTTTCAGTTCTTGAACAAATTCTTTCATCAGAATGGATTACAAATGGTTTCCCAATGTTCTAGAATAGATTACCTGTGGTAGCCTGTGGAGGAGTCCTAAAAATCCACACCAGAAAGCTCTGAACAGAATGGGCCGGCTCTGTGTAATGACCAAAAGGCAAAGGCCCTGTGTCAGTCCTTGCCAGAGGCACCCTCCAGGGGTCTGCTGGAGAGAAAAGGAAGCGCTAAATGCTAAACTTGTCCTCTGGCTGCTAGAGGCTGCAGGACGCCAGAGTTCAGCTGGGGCCCTGGGGCTGCTGAGCTCTCTGCTCTCTGTGAGGCGCCCAGGGCTGTTTGGGGTCAGCCGAGCTTTCCATAGGAGTGAAGGGCTGTGGCTCTGAGGCCTGCTTCTCAGGGGTTTGCTGACCTCTAGTGCACCCGAATCCTCCACTGGCCTCAGCAGGTGCTGTCTGCAGTTCCATCGAGGGCTTTGGAACCTGGCAGTCTACCCACTGACAGGTGTGAGAATTTGGGATTTGGGATTTGTGTTCTTCCACCTATCTGCACACACACACACACACACACACACACAGAGTAATTATATATGCACAATATATAGTATATAATACATAATATACATTATATATAATTATTATATGATTTTATATAATATATTATAATGTATATTATATATTCTTAAAAGAAGAGTCAGGTTTTCACAAAAATTCTTTGAAAGTAGGCCCCAGAGACTCCAGGCCAGCTGGTTGGGTCCATGTCATCCTTTACAGAACATGTCTCCCTCCATCTGCTCGCCATCATCTTCAGTCTTTCAACTTTCAGGCGACCACTACTGACTGGGGCTGGTTTGGTGACCACCTGCAGTTCCTGCTCCCACAGCGTGCACGTTCCAGTGAGGAGACAGGCGACTCCAAATCCCCACAGAAATGGAAAGTGCAATGAAAAGATTGTGATATGTGCCACCGAAAAAGGTAAAAGAGGGAGTATTTGAGTAAAGAGACCTAAGCGAAGTGAGAAAGCATGCCACCCAGCCTTGGGGTGTGGATTCTTGGGGTGTGCAGAGGGCAAGCAACAATCTCGCATTCCCTTTCTAAAAGAGGTATTTCTGACGAGGAATGCTCTTCCTGCAACTTTAAAGAATCTAGTTATTTTCTTAACCACAAAAATCGCACATTTTCTTTCCCATCATCTTCTAGAATGGCAAAGGTCAGATCCTGACCGGAGCCTCAGGGAGGAAGAGCCTCAGGGAGGAAGAGCCCCCTTCGGCATCTGCCACGCCAAGTCCGGAACCACGCGCTGTCACTGTCTGTAATGATGCCTCGAGACTCCTGAATTAAAACACGCCTCATTGGCTGACAACCAAGCAACCTGCTCAGAGCCAATCGAGTTCTCGGTTCACTTACAAGTTGATGTTTTCCTTTAAACAGGCCATTTTAAATTCACAGTTATCTAACAGCCAGTTTCACCCAGTTAAGGGGAAAATTGAACACCTGGCTGTATAATTATTGGCCACAGTATGAAATAAGAGAGATGAAAGTAATGCTGGGGAATCAGAATTCACAGTATCAGACCTTAAAGGACAACCCCATAAAGCAGGGAGGAAGAGTTTGCCCAGTTGTCATGTCACAGGCTCTGGTCTCTTCGGGCACCTGGAGAAAGCTTTTCAAGGGAACTTGCAAAGCGACAAAATTAGTAAGGTGATAATTATAAGGTTAACTCTTGGAAAATACCTTTCCTCTTACTCTACACGATGTTCTGAAATTTGTGAGCCTGTCTTCTCTAGAAAATCAGGGGGATTTCCTATTCCCCAAGGTTCTCCAAGTGTCTCAGTGATAGGACCTAGAAAAATGGGTGGATTTGCCTAATTAATGGATAGCTAAAAAGCACTTTGAAGAGGCCTATCATCAGAGGAGCTATTTAAGTGAAAGGATCATTAGATTATACATTTATAGTCAAGTAAGATGAAAAGGATAGGGATGGAAGCGATACAGCAATTAATCAGGAGGGCAGGGAATGGTTCCTTCCCCACAGCAACAGGTACTGTCAGCAAGCTGAGGCTCTCCCTCACTAGATCATCTTTCACAGTGTGTTACCATCACTGCCTCGGGAGACAAAACAGTAACAGCCCCATTTCCTGAGGACTGAGCTAAGTAATTTCCATGTGTCTTTCATTTGCAACCCAAAACAGCACTCTGACACAGGTATTATTTCTGGTCAATTTAGGATTAGTAGTTAGTGACCAGCTGTTGAGTGTTGGAATCAGAATTCAAATCCAGCTCTAACTCCATCGGCCATTCCCCCAATTGTTGCACTGTGTGGCTCTAAGAATCCTCATTTTCTTTTGCGGTTCCTTAGTTTCTCTTCCCCCTAACATTCACTACGTATGTTTACAGAACAGGGACAAAGTGTGGGGCATCTCCTCTGTGATGGACAACATACCTTTTTGGTGTCACTCTGAACACACTACTGCTTTGTACATTGTGTGTTGCTTTTCTAACCTGTTGAGCTTCAGAATTCAATAATGCATATAATATTGTGTTAAAAAGATAATACGTTTTCCTTTGAGGCATAGTGTTACTGAGATACTTTGAGGGCTGTGAAAAAAAAAATAGTAAAAGCTATTGAAATTGATAGTATAAGCAAAAACAAAGACAAACATTTGACAAAATATTTACATAACTTTCAGGAATTCCCTGGGGTGTGTCCTTCTATGGCCAATCTGATTTTCAGACACTTGCCTGGGCCCTTTCATCACTCAGTCCGACTTCCTGTATGGTAGTGGCGTTGTCTATAGTCTTCAAATTCTATTTTATTCCAAATTACTCTGCTACTCCCCTTAGGTGGAAGCTAGCGTTTCTACTTCCTGTTTTGAGTTCAGTTCCTGTCTCCATGACAGCCCTTTGCAGGTTCACCCTGAGGCATTAGGGCTAGTTAATCTTTAAGCAGAAATGGACTGGGTGGAACCCAGCAGAAGGTCAGAACTGCTTTGGGGAGGCAGACAATAAACACAACAAATACGTAGCATGTGTAGTATGTCAGATAGTGCGATACGTGCTATATTAGTCTGGTAGAGCTGCCCTAATGCCATACCACAAACTGGGTGGCTTAAAACAACAGAAAGTTACTTTTTCGTAGTCTGGGGGCTAGAAGGCCAAAATCAAGGGGTTGGCAGGTCCGTGCTCCCTCCAGAACTCTGGCTAGGACCCTCCCTTCCTTCCTTGTTTCTGGTGGTACATGTCAGTCCCTGGCTTGTGGCTGCATCACTCCTGTCTCCACCTCTGACATCATGTAGCCTTCTCCCTGGGTGTCTCTGTCTCTTCTCATAAAGACCCAAGTCATAGAGCCCACTCTGATGACCTCATTGTAACTTGATTGAATCTACAAGGATGTTATTTCCAAATAAGATCACATTCACAGGCACCAGGCACATATCCTTTCAATGTATCCTTCAACCTATAACAGAAGCTATGAGAAAAAGTAAGCAGGGGAGCTAAATTTGGCACGTTTATCGGTGGGGATAAGGGTCAGATGCAGTATTAAATAGAGGACCAAAGGAAGTCTCACGGCAAAGGAAGTATTTGCATACAGATCTGAAGATGAGGGAGCCAGCTAGTGGCTGGTCAGACAAGAGCAGAGGCAAAGGCTCGTGGAACGTACCAGACAGGCTCAAAGAACAGCAAAGAGGCCGGTGTGGTTGAAGCAGAATGAGTAAGGGGTGAAGTAGTCGGAGATGCATTCTGAGAAGTAACAGGGGGCCAGACTATAAACACTTTGGCTTTTATTCTAGCAGGAAGCAACACCCTTGGAAGGTTTTGACTGGAAGACACCATGATCTACCATAACTCAGTAGGCCCTTCCTGGCCACTGTTGAAAACAAGCCATGGGGGAGCAGGCGGGGACAGAGGTACACCCTAAATGGCTGCTGAAACAGCCCTGGGCAGTGGTGACGTGATCAGTTTCTGGATATTTTTTGAAGGTAGAACTCACAAAACTTGCTGATAGATTGGTCACGGGGTGAGAAAGAAAGAGAGGAAATAGGATGGCATGAGATTTTGGCTGAAGTAACTAAAACAAGACAGTTGAAAGTAACTTTAAATAGGCAGAATATGAAAATAACTGATACTGGAGGGGAAATCAAGAGGTCACTGAAGATGCTAAGTTTCAGATTACTTTTGGATACCAAGTGGAGACATCCAGTGGGCAGCTGGCCGTGAGTCTGCAGGTGAGAATTACACTTCCTGCTCCACACGTCACCTTGACAAGCACCGCTGCAAACCTGGCCCCTATTGCACGAGGGGTGAGCCCCCCAACAGAATTCATTTATAAAAAAGTGTGTATTTATTTTTACATGTTTCAACTCCAATCACCTTAGAAGTACTTTCCATTTGATGCAGTGCACCTATCGAGATGTTTTTTCCACTGTTCAAAACAGTTTTTGAATATACTGATATTGATGCCTTTTAGTGCTTCTGCCGTTTTGTCTCACCTCTTCCACATGGACAAAAAGTTTCCCTTTGAGGACTTTTTTCAACTGGGGAAGATAGGATGAATAGGGAGGGTGGGGAATGGGGGTCATGCCATTTTTGGTCAAAAACTGCTGAACACTTAGTGCAGTGTGGGCATGTGCCTCATAAATTAACCATCACAAAATGGGCAAAAATGTTGAGTCTTCAAAAAAAATTCACTGAAGCCAAATTCAGCCTCTCACAACAACGCCAGTTGGTACAGTGACACAGATGGGTTTCTAAAACACTCGCATAGCAGGGGAAGCCTGTTGTATAAGGGGCCCAGCCTCCAGAATATAATTCTGGCTTTTTTTTTTTTGATCCCCCTCCTTATAGTGTGAGCAGGAACCTGAACAGAGATTAAGGGGGTTTGGGAAACTATCCCAGACAAAAAGTAGAAGAATTACAGGTTTGGTCATGATGGAACTTAAGAGTTTATTCATGTATTCAACAAATAGACATTTACTATGTAGTTGGTCAGTTCTTAGGACTACGAGTATATATTACAAGGACTTACAAAGGATAAGAGACCAGATTTACAGACCCACTTAAAAGCCCTTGCTGTCTTTTTAGAATAAGACCCCTTAGAGAAGAGAGATGATCTGGCCAGAACACTGAAGCAGACTGGCCCACATATGCACAGAGGAGGGACGAAGTGTGGTTCTTCATTTGGCGCTGGCAGGAGGCTCACCCTGGTCCCTTGCAAGGAAGAGGGCTACCATGGGCTCTGGGAGGGAAGGCACCCACAGCAGGCCCCACGTGTGACCTGACCTCAGTTTGGAAGAGTACAGACTGTTCTCTTCAGCTTCGCCCGGGGAGCAGCCCTCTTGACGCATTCTCTCCGGGAAGAGCAACCTTTCTCTGGGCCATCTAGCACTGACAATCATGTCTTATTCTGCCAGGAGACAGGGCTGGATGTGTGTAGCTCTGTAAGGTGGAGCTGAAATTCAAGCAATTTCCTCCCTCAAAATTTTAGTGTGTTTGCTGATTTTTCTCCATTCTTTCATTGTTTCTCTCACAGGCCAACAACCTAGGAACCCCTGATAGAAAGGCACCATGACCTGAAGGTCCAAGGTTGAGGTCCAGAGGTATTTTCAACCATGGGCTCTGTTCTTTTCTCTCCATTCAGCCTCCAGCCCCACACAAGGCACATAGGAAGTAGGGGTGGACAGACACCTCCTCTAGGGCACATTCTGGGTCACTAAGATGCTATGAAGTGTTTAGTGACTTTGAAAAATGTACAGTTATACAGATCTTAGTTAACTTCTCTATACCCATCCTAATGAAACATTTCTTCTCTAAAGTACTCGTGGAATCGATGTCTATACAAAGTTCACTGATCATTTTGCAGAGAAGGAAAAGGAGGGCAGACTGGTTAGGGACTCACTTGAAGTCTTACGCTTTGTTACCTATGGGAAGAGTGGTATAAGCCGAGTTACTCTTGACTTTGCAACTGCTTTTTTATCCACTACTCAATATTTCACTGTCAATATCATGGCTGCCAATGTCTCCAATATTTGTTATACTTAGAGCCTCAACTTAGAGCTCTGAGACAAGCTACAGTGGCCCTCTGGCTCAAGGCAAATTACAAACAAACCTTCTCAAGATCTTAAAAACCCTCCTGGACACTCTGAGAAAAGGGTGGACTGACATAGTACCCAGCCACACATCGTGAAGTCAGGCAGCTGCCTATGAATCCAGGTTGTCACTCGATAACTCTGTGACTTTGAGCAACTGACGAAGCTCCCAGGAGCCTCCGTTTTCTTGATAAAATGAAAATGATAATATGCATGACAAAGACGCGTGTTAATGCTTTATTGTGATGCTGTATTTAAAGAGTGTAACAAGCACAGAATAACAGATAACTGCTGAATAATGATGATCACTGTTATTATTTACAAAGCAAAGCTGAAAAATAAAGTGCCAGTCAAGTCGACAAAGAGGTAAGATGTAGTTTGAACTGCAAGGTAACCACAAAACCCTGGACACAAGTAGGTAAGTAACTGCCGTAGTGAATGGGTAACTACAGGCTGCTGCGACTGAATCGTGAGCAAAACCAGGACTGTCGCCCAGCCTGGAACCCTCTCATGTGTTGTTTGGATGGGCTGTTTTTAGCACACAGTACCATGAATTTTGCAAATGTATCATTAACAGGTTAGAAGAAGAGGATGAGCAGGAGAGGAGGGAGGAGGCAGGGAACTCCAGGAGGTGGTGGGATGTGCATAGTACATAGGTGCTCCTCAGAGCTACTCGTACGTAAGGAAGCCTTAGGACATTGAAAAGAAAATTCAGAAACAGTGCCTTGGCTGTGTCCGTAATGTCGCCCATTGGCCTGCTCATCCTCACAGAAAAAATGTCTGCAAATCAATGCTTTTGCATGGAGGAGGATCTTAGGGGGGCTATGAGAGGACTCACACAGCACTGGGGCAGACACCCCCTACCCCTGTCCAGCCCTCCCATCCCCAATCCCAGCTCTGGGAAAGCAGAAGCGCATCGCGACTCCCACCAGCCACTGCGGTCAGAGCCAGGAGCCGGCAGAGGGCCAGTCTGGTGCTTCACAGTCAGGGCCCTACACGCAACACTTGGCGAAAAGAAACTTCCAAAAACTCTTCAATTTTATGTCCAAGTACACGGAGACACCTATGAGAAAGGGACTCTCGGGCGGTGGTTTTCCTCCAGCTTCTTGTTGAAGCTTCCCTTCTGTTCCATTAATGCCCTTTCCAGCCAAAGGAAAATCCAGGTTTGCCCTGAAAGGCTGCGATCGCCTTCGAGTGTGTGGCCCTGTTTTCCTCTATGGCGACACAGCTGGCCCGGTTAATGAGGCCCTGGGGGGCGTGTTCATGGTTGCCAGTGCCACGCTCGCCCTGGTTGCTGATTGCAACCGGCACCAAAGCTTCAGAGAGCTTATTACCATATGTTCCATTTCCCTTTTTAGCACTCCTTGGGCTCTGTGTACAGAGACAAGGTACTTCCTACTGTCGAGCTGCAGCAGTTTTTAGAAGATGACTTGAGCTATAAGCAGAATGCTGAGCTTGGTCGAAGACACAGTCTGGAAGAGACCATTCTCACGTTCTCCAGTAGCTATGTTACAGCGCAGGTCTGTATGCATACCTTAAAAGGCTCTATCAGTTACCCTGGGCAGGTTGAGTGTTTCTCTGTATACTCGACTTAACCCTCTCCCACTGTCAGCCCCAATAATATTAAGGAAGCCCGCTGGGGTTTGGATGGAAAGAAATCCCAGACAGGCATAATGTTTCCTGGTAGCTGGAGAACACAGTGGATTCTGCACAGTACCTGCTTGTTTGTTTTCCTGACAAGATTTTCCAGAAGGCTGACATAAACAAAGAATTTCTCCTTCAAATCCCATACTCTGACTGAGAAAGGCAGGCTTGTAGGACTAAAATCCTGCAGGTGCTGTCCCTTAGAGCACCAACTGTTTTACTTATGGCCTGTTTTAGGGAATGTTTTACAAACGTGGTTTGTATTTATATTTAAACATCCTGGTCACCCTCACACACCATATAATGTGATCAAACTTACAGAAAAAGACTCACATAGCAATATTTATACCACAGGCAGGAAAAGGCTACAAAAGCTTATAAATATTAATTTGCTAGTGTAGGAATATAATTAAACTATGTCTTACATATTTTTCTTGTTCTAAAACTCCTAAGAGATTTCTTTGCTGCTTCTGGTCATGATTCCCAAGGGAAAATTCCAAAGTTGCCCTGGTTTTCTTAGTAACAGAATCAGGTATAAATTGTGGGTCTGTATTTCCAAACACCTGTATCCAAGCAACATAGTAGAGTGTGCTGCCCACTGATGTATGCATAGTCTGTAGGTAAGCTCGACTTTACAGAAAGAGGTTAAGAGGGAGGGAAAAGACAGACATAAAAAGCAAAGTAAAATAAACTCACGAGGACAAGTAATATAGTTTTCCAGTTTTATTTTTCTAATGTTCACTGCTAAATCTGCAAACAAACAGAAAAAAGATGGCCAAGCTATACCTTTGTAATAAATTACTAATGTCTGGGGAACTCATAGTTTTGGATTACACGATAATAGCTTACTAGATTCTTCTGGAGCTAGCTAGCCATTCTAGTGTGAAAAGTAATTCAAGAAAATTTCCTGGTGGTCAACAAAAGGGCTCTTCCTTGGCGAGGAGCAGAGAATCATAGATGCCCAAAGTGTTGGTCCTGAGCAAGAGAGACTGGGGAGCAGAACACTCCTCAGCCAGGACTCTGAGAGTAATTGCTGACTGTTCTCAAAGGGTGTCTGGTACTCTAGAACCCAGACTTACGCTTCCTAGCACAACCCTTCTTCCTACAATGATCCAGCAATTCTGTCTGAAAATCCATATTTACTTCCAATTATACTCTTCTACACCCATAAATTCCAGACTCTAAAATTAAGGGGACATACCAGCTCTGTGTCCTTAAGAAATAAGTTTTACTTTTTTAAAAAAGAATTTATTTAGCCCTGGCTGGTATAGCTCAGTGGATTGGGCACAGGCCTGCAAACCAAACTAAAAGAATTTATTTATTTATTTTTAGACAGAGGGGAAGGGAGAGAAATAAGAGAGGGAAACATCAATGTGTGGTTGCCTTTCGTGTGCCCCCTACTGGAGACCTGTCCCGCAACCCAAGCATGTGCCCTGAATGGGACTCGAACTGGCAGTGCTTTGATTCGAAGGCCATCCCTCAATCCACTGAGCCACACCAGCCAGGGCTAATTTTTACTTTCTTTAAGACCTAGCTACCTCATCTTTAAAACTGGAACAAAGGGGCAGGGACTTGTTTTGATGGGTACAGATTTCCATTCAGGAGATGAAAAAGTCCTGGAGATGGGTGGTAGGAGGGTTGTACAACACCGTTAATGTACTTAATATTGCTTAAAATGGTAAGTTTTATGTGCTGTATATTTCACCATAATTAACAAAAAAACAGGAATTATAGTAGTACCCCGTGCGATTGTTCTGAGAATCGTGTGAGATAATGAAGTCTGCATGTGGCTGGCACAAAGGAAGTGCTCAGCGATGGCCATTATTATCATTGTGACTCATGTTAACATTAACAAAAATGGACTCAAGCCCCCACAGGAATCACCATTCCCTATCCAGCACCTCTCTGCTCTCCTCTGTGTGGCCACCTTCACGTCTAGGTCCCCAGTCCCTGTCTTCACTATGTTCCTCTCCCAAGTGTGCGTTCCCTCTATCATCCTTACGTCAGACACAGTCATCACAGAAGCCCACAATATGTTTGGGAGGGCCAAGCTCTTTTAATAAAGTTGCATGTAAAAACAATCTGAAAAGGGAACTATTCTAAATTCAGCTACCAGTTGGAAAAAATACCTTCAAAGTAACTAAAGCTTTGACAGTTGCAAAACTAGCCATAGGTAAAACTCCAGAATAAAGTGTGATTTCCGTTTCCTCCTGTTCTTGCTTAGATGGGAATATTTCCAACAAGTGGTACTTCAGAGTTTAGAGCAACTTTCACAAATGCCCATTCATTCACTTCATCTCCCTACAGGTGACACCCCATGACGATTACTCCTGACCCTGCCATTTGAAGGTGTCCTGTCACCTGTTCACACTAGTAGGATCCATCCTCCAAGTCTTTCTCCTTCCTCTAGACACCCATAAGCATGACCAGTTAGAGATAGAAAGAATCCTGGAAATCTTTCAGTCACTGCCCTTCATTTCATTGATGAAACCTTGAAGCCTAACATGGTTAGACAGTGAGGCCGACCCTCCATGTCTCTGCTCTGGATCCCACCATCTCCAGGGCTTCTCCGAACCCCGGAACCAACAGCACCCCCTCCCTCCATAACTGCAATGCTGCCTCACAACTGGTCTTTCCAATTTGCATTTTATATGCTCAAGTGGCTCCTACCTTTAAAAAATCCCTTCCTCTGTCTATAACTCCCCCCGGCTCCTAGTCTGTGTCTCTCCTCTCACAGTGCAGTTTCTCACGGGGTTAGCTACACTCCCTCTTCTTGGGTCCTCAACTTCACAGCCCACTGTGAGCCAATGTCTCCCATTATCACTCCCATTATCACTCTTCCAGACTTGTTCTCTCAGGCCAAAAACCCAAGGCTTCCAGGTTTTTGTGTTCACTTTTCGATCCTATCTTCCTGACCTTTATATGCATATAAGGATATGCATAGGATATATGTATATATATCCTATATATATTACAGAAAGAGAGGAGTGGAAGAGAGAGAGAGAGAGAGGCATCCATATGAGAGAGCAACATGGATTGGTTGCCTCCCATATGTGCTCTGACTGGGGATTGAACCCACAACCTAGGCATGTGCCCTGACTGGGAATCAAACCTTCAGCCTTTTGGTATATGGGACGATGCTCCCTCAAATCAACTGAGCCATCTGGTGAAGACTTCCTTGACCTTTCAATCACATTGGAAGCTGTTCAAATACTTCCCTCTTCAAATACTATTCCCTGACTTCCTAGTTGCCACTCAGTTTTTCTCCAACTTCTCAGGTCTCTCAATCTCAGCAGTTTTGGCTAGCTGCCCATCTCTGCCCACACAAATGTTAGTGCCTCAGGGTGATATCCTGAACCTTTTTTCCTTTAGCTTTCACTCTGTAAACTCTTTCTACACAGTTGCTCCACTTCAATTAGTTCATTGGTCATTAACTCTGAAATCATTTGCTCCTGAGCTTTCTACTAACTGCCCACCTGATGCCTCCACTTTGATGATCTATAAGAAACTTCAAGTTCAACCTGCTCACATCACTTTTCTCCCTTCCAAAACAGGCTTCTTCTCTTGTTTTTTATTTTAATCAATGGTCTTATTATGTACCCAATTGCTAAGTAAAAAATCTGGAAGGCACCCTTTTTTTCTCCCTCTTCTTTAATCCCACTTATACATCCATTCTTTTTATGCATTAAGACAACTGTGTGCCTATTAGGTGCCAAGCACTTTCCAAACTATCATCTCTACTCCATCCTGTTCACGCCTTAATTATCTCCTGCACCACGCCTTAAGCCCATGCTCCAGGTCTTACCTGAACTACTGTGCCCACCCGCTAACTGACTGTGCAATATTCACCCTTGCTTTGCTTATTCCTCTCTCTCCCATAATGTTTAATCCTCTCTGTTGCTAACGTCTAATTATGAAAACCTTCAAAACAGTTTTACAATGAATGACAAAAAGCACATATTATCCACTTATATTTTAGTCATTAACACTGTACTCTATTTGCTTTATGTCACTCTTTTTATATACTTTTATGAATATAAAAATAGCCACATTTTTATCTATACTATTTGAAAGTAAGTTGGAGAAAACACAACACTTCACCCCTATGACTTCAGTGCATACATCTTCGGAGGATGGAGACTGTTCTGTATAACCACGACATCATATCTAAGACAAGTAACAATGATTCCACGATATCCTGTAATATCCAGCCCATATTCTTAATTCCCCAGTTGTCTCAAGAATGTCTTCAGTGGTTGATCCCTCTACCCTCAACCAGGGTTCTGTCTGGATTAACATATTGCATCCTATTGTTATATCTCTTTTGATCTTAGTAGAGAATTGTCCCCAATCATTTTTAAATGACATTGACTTTTTGTTAAGTTCAAGAGAGTTAGTTACATTGTAGAACCTCCCACATTCTGAAAGTGTTGATTTATTTCCTCATTAGATGAGAGGCTACATTTTAACATTTGGTTAAGCTGCTGACTGATAGCTCTCTGCTCTCTTCATTGTTATAGTTCTTCCCTTTTTCATTGGAAAGGGATCTGTCCAATTAAAACGTTGAAGTCTCTGGCGCCATGTTAATATCCTACTCCCCAACAACATTTTACCCAATGATTTAACATTTTGATGGTCATTGGCTGCATCAGTTACTAAGTTCGGGTGATCTTTTCAAAATGTAAATCTGACCATTTTTTCTCATCAGTCATTTTCTATTGTTATAGAATAAAGTCCAAAACACTTAGAATGCCTTCTGAGTCTCTCGGGATCTTCTTACCCCTCCAAATTACCCCTCCAAACTGCTCTCTCTTCTCTCCTCTCACTTAATGCATTCTGTTCAAATTGGTTTTCTTTCAGTTTCTCTGCCTGGATACTTAACACATCTTGTTTCCTCACTTGAAACATGAACTCCTACTCATCATTCAGATCTCTTCTTACATATCATTTCATTAGAGAAATTTTTGTCTGTCCTCTGAGACTGGAACAACTTCCTCCACAAACTGTCCCTATGAACCTCATACCATGAAACTATCATCTTCAGAACTCCTTAGAACCCATGCACCCCAATGTTCACAGCAGCACAGTTTACAACAGCCACGTGCTGGAAGCAACCTGAGTGCCCATCAGCAAATGAGTGGATCAAAAAACTATGGTACCTTTACACAATGGAATTCTACACAGCAGAGAGAAAGAAGGAGCTTATACCCTTTGCAATGGCATGAATGGAACTGGAGAGCATTATGCTAAGTGAAACAAGCCAGGCAGTGAAAGACAAATACCATATGATCTCACCTTTAAGTGGAACATAATCAACAGAAGAAAAAAGCAAGCAAAATATAACTGAGTCATTGAAGTTAAGAACAATCTAACAATAGCCAGAGGGGAGGGTGGAAGGAATAGTGGGGAGAAGGGTTTTCAGGAACTACTATATAGGACACGTGGACAAAACCAAGGGGGAGGGAGGAAGCAGGGGAGGGAGGTGGGTTTGGCTGGGGTGGGGTAGAGAGGTGAGGATAAAATGAAGACAACTATAATTGAACAACAATAAAATAATTTAAAAAATGGAAAAAAAAAAAAAAAAGAACTCCTGCTCAATATCACCACGAGGTAACAGGGGTCCCAGGGAGAATGCACAGGTCAGACAGAAAGGTCAAATATTCTGCCTGTACTGATGCAGTTGACCTCCTAAAAATCTGTTTTTCTGCCCAGTTTATTTTTTTAGGGGAAAAATAAAACCACAGGACTCAACGGGAAGCTGAAAGTCTGTAAAGCCAGATAATAATGTTTCCTTTTAATCTAATCTCTTTTTCCAAACCTGCAAATTCCAAAGATTCTTAGTAGGCAATAGAGTCTGGTTATTTCAAGGGATAAAATGTCCAAAACAGTTTCACCCTGATTTTTTAGCTTAAGGGAGAGGAAGAAGAGTCATCTGAGGCACTTCCTGTGTAACTACTGTTGATGAAAAGGTTTGGCCTGAAATTCCAGCCCCTCTGGTCCCTCCAGAGGGGGATTAAAGGGGAGGCAAATGGTACTGCATTTACTTTTTCTTCCAGCAATTTCAGCTTCCACTAAATTTTACTTTTCAAGTCCTATTAACTTCCTGAGGTTCTTGCTGTTCACAGAACCAAAAATTGAATTGCTGTTATTATTATGACTGTACTATATAGCAGCTGCACTTTTATTCTGCCATCTGGAGAACATCAAACTTAAACAACCCATTATTAGCTTTGTAGGTGAGAGAATGCACGCAGACACTAGCTGCCCTGGCTGCAGTCAGGTGTGTCCCTTGGAGGCCAGTGCTTCAGACCACTCAACTCTATATACCATTGGGTAGCCTTCATCCAAGTTAATGACAGAATGGCAGGCAGCTTAGGAAGTGCTTGTTAAAGGACATAATAGTTTGAAGCAAACTTACAGCATCTCCAATATACCATTATGTCATCCATATTGTGTATATTAACACCAAACAAACATGTTAGCTGGCAATGAGCTGGACATTCTGTAATGTTCTCTTTCCTGTCTTTCATGTGCGTCCTGGGGATGGTTTTCTAGTCCCAATGTTGACTTATCTTTCCCTTCCATTAGGTTCTCAAGAGGAGTTTCTCAACTCCTCCCCACCCCCCGCTTCAGGACAGCCTTCCCATGCCACATGGTCTTCTGGGGCAGAAATCACAGACCATTTCAATGATGTCCCTCACACAGAGTCAGCCTTGGGGCTGAGACAGAACCCTGGAAGGCCAACCAAAATAAGCTTTTGGTGCAAAATGACTGGTCTAAGTCTAAATGAGGGCAGTCCTTGAGAAGAAAAGGGGGAGGCCTACGTGGAAAGGGACCAGCAGCTGTTGGCTTTCCCTAACAGCCACATTTGGGCTTTCTTGTCATAGCTTCTTATTGAATCCACACTCCTTGTAGTCTCCTTATCTTCTCTGAGCTCCTCTAGTCTCCTGTAGAGAAGCCACTCATTTATGCTGGCCAGTACTCGAATATCCCTACTAAAGTGATGAAGGTTTGTCATTTGGACCATGAAATTAAACAACCACCCAAAGACACCTGCTCCATCATACTTTTTGATCAAAGGCCACAGGTCAAAACCCACTGAAGGCAAAACCTATAATCAGTGAGCTGAGATACTACCTTTTTTGGAACCTGGGAGGTCCAATTGCCTTCATGATAAATAGTTGAAGGTACAAGCAAAAGTATAGATAAACTGAGTATAGAAACATTCTAATTATACTCAGCATTTCAAGAATGCCTACAAGGTAGGCGCTTGACTCTAGTCAAAGGACAAATGTCCTCACTCTTAAGGGGCCAACATTCTTCTGCAGAGAGAGACCCACCAACAATTTACAAAGTGTTTGCACAGAGATAACTGTGTAATAACTGATGTGGGGTCACAATGGTAAAGAGATTATCCCTCAGGAAGACTGAAAAGACTTCACAGCAGAAGTGCAATATGAAGGGGCCTTAAAGAATGAGTAGGAGTTGCTCAGGCAGAGCAAGAACAATGGTATTTCAAGGCAGAGGGACATGGAGCAACGGATAGATCCATTTTTGTTGTGGTGATGCTCCTGTAGGTGAGTTTTTCATCTTTTAGCACCTGTCACCTACCACACACCGTCAAGTGATTGTGGCTAATAGATTGAAAGTGAAGGCTCCATATTCATTTAAATGACGCGAGAATGTAAAACAAATGTGCTACTTGGGAATGTCAAATGCAGATCATTTTATTAGATTGCACGTAATTGAATACAATCATTTATTGTGAAGAGGTTTGCAATCTTTCCCTGAGCTCTTTTGCCTGACTGTTTCCTTCTTCCTTCCCTCTTCCTCGAGGAGAGGAAGGATGGCATTTCCCCCAGGTTCAGTTTCTTAAGAAAAGAGAGCAGAAGAAAGCGCTGTACTTCCAGAGGCCTGACTGCACCTGGGGGTTTGAAGTATTCGGGAACATGTTACGTGGCCACGGTCAGCATAGACAAAGAGTTGGCTGCAGAACTACAATGATGGGGACTGAGCAGTATGGATCACAAAGTTCTTCGGGGTAGAGGAACATGGAAGCAGATAAGAGAATTTAACATAGTGGCCATGAAATATGTATTTGGACCTTTTAAATTGAAAAAGACACATAAAGATTAGAATTTCTGTTTGGGCTTGGTTTGAGTCAGGGCATAGTTCCGAAAGTACTTCATACATAAGACATAGAATTCTTAGGGCTGATTCATGGGAAGGGGAGCAGGACAGGAATTTACCTTTATTAGACACCGGACATATTTGTCACATTTTGGGCATTTTGGTACACATGTTACATAAGTTTCTCAACACTCGTATTGGGTTCCTTCACCTTACTATCACAGCTGCCCCTTCTTGGGAGCCTCTAGCTGCTATTAAATGTTCCTGCTTCACCAGATCAATACAGCAAGACTCCCAATGTCAGATTTCTCATGCTCTCAACATGCAAGCTGTCAGATCTACCACAGTTTTTAAATCTCCACCAAAATTTACCTGTCAGATCCCAGCTAGAAAACTGATACACTAATATAAGCATTAATGTTTTCCCATATACCACTCCCCCTACACGGGGACTGTCATTTTTTTAAATGTGGCTGCATAGAACGAAATTTTTCTCTGGGCTCGCTAGGTTCACCCCGCCATGCTGTGGTTATCTGCTCTGGGTCCCACTCTGTTAACAATGAGGGCTTCTCATGGCTGACAGAGTCCAACCATATGCAGTCAGATGCAGCATCTTATGCATTTCTCTGTGTTGCTCCCTCTTTGTATCAGTTGCTGAGGGCTGCTGTAACAAATTACTAAAATCTTAAAATAAGAGAAACTCTTCTCTCCCTGTTCTGGAGGCCAGGGCCACACTTGCTCTGAAGGCTCGAGAGGATGATTGATTCCTCTGGTCTCTTCCAGCCTCTGGTGGCTCCCTGGTGTCCCCTGGTGTGCAGCAATGTGTCCACTCTTTGTCCTTGTCTCCACACAGCCTTCTTCCCCCACCCCACCGCCGCCCGTGTCTATGGCCGCCCCTCTGCTGATAAAGACAACAGTCATTGGATTTAGGGCTCTCCTTAAACCGAAGATGATTTTATATTTTATCTTGTATCCATAGCTAATCACATTTGCAAAGAACTTACTTCTAAATCAATCGCATTCTGAAGTTCTGGTTGGACATGAAGGAGGAGGGTCTATTCTGCCCATTACATTCTTTTCCGTAGTCAAATCGAGGGAAGGGGGAAAGAGGATAGATGCTCCCCGGAACCCTCTCGGGGGCACTGCTTCTCATTTCTCTCTCTGCCTGTCTCATGAGGTGGCTTTGCATCGTGGCAGTTACACCTCAGCTGGTCGTTATCTCTTGATGGGCTGAGAAGAGGCCCTTCCTGCTCTGCAGCTCAGATACTTGGACTTCTCATTGCCTTCCATCACCTGTTTCCATGAGCTTGTTTCTGAGATGTCCAGACCGCTCGGAACCCTCATGGGCAGTTTAAGGTACCTCCCAACCTGGGCCTCCCTCAGACTGACCCACCCGTCGGGAACGGCTGTTTACCGCGAGTTTTCTCTTGCCCAATCTGCACTGTACTAACCTGAATTCTAGATGTGGGCACGGGTACTGACTGTTGTCTCTATTTTAAACATGCTCCTGGTGTTCTTCAAGTCACTTTTCACTGTGTGACAGCTTTTCCATGCCAGCCAATTTGAGCGAAGCTTTTCAAGTGAACATTGGAAAACTGGTAAAATCTGCATCACTCTTGCTGTCTGAGTGCGAAGCCCACGGTTTCTGATCACTGAACTCAGACACGTGTCCAACCCGCGTGAGCCCACTCACTGGGACTACGTATTTAAAATCCAAACCTGTTTGTAAAGGCAACTTGTTTTACGTATAAAAGTCTCAATAAACACTAAGCCAGGTTTTGTGGAAAATGTCCAATTACAGTGCCCCGACCGCCTGCAGAGACAAAAGTAACTATGAAAAGGATATTCTCGCACATCAAATTTCAAACTTTTGTTTGCCTGATTTAAAATCAAAAGTAAGATAGAAAATTTAAAAAGACACTTCAACTTTAGAATAATCTGTGAGAAAGCCAGATTTGTCTTAATATGGACAAAGTAAATATTTGTCTTAATGTGTGCAAACATAGCCTACTTCAAGATTCAGGAGATAAATTCCCACATGAATCATCGTACCAATGAAGACCCTTCAGTTTCAGTGACTGGAGTGGCAAGGGCACTCTAGACAATCAGTTTAGCAATGCAATATGCAAATTCTCCAACAAAGTACATGGAAGGGTTCTAATTCATTGCAAAATGCAGTATCTTTCTTTTTGTCTTTTAAAACCAGTTTTGTAACTTCTCAACTCCTAATTTATTTAAACATGCTCATTTTATTTTCTTAGTAAAAAAAAATAGATATTCTTAAATAAGGCAATTAGGTTATTCAATCAAAATATTTCATTTCTTTCTTGTAAAAAGAGAATGTTTGCCTTCCCTTCATCATTTCACATAGTTATTTTAAGCCACTTTCTCATCTCTTTAGCTACTTTTGGCAGAAAAAAGAAAACACATTCATCTTCATTCACACTCTATTTCAGGATTCCTTCCTGAATCTGCCAACAGCTTGAATGAAGTCCAGCCATTATCCCTGGGGTACAATAAAAGTAAATAATCACAATTCAAATAAAACAGAATTACCTATAGGAAATAACTGTTCTAATCCCAGCAACAAACAGCTCAATCCTAAATTCATCGAGCTGCAAATGCTTATTTTTGGTGTTTCATTCTCAGCATGTCTCACAAATGATGGTATGGTCAAGAGGGGCCTCTGAGAAGAGCCCCCATTGCTCTTCCCCTTTGCCTCATTTTCTCTGATGTCAGGCACCTGTTGAGACGGGCCAGCTCCTGCCTGGCTCTGTGAATGATCTCCTGTGTTCGTTCCTCAGCACTTCACAGTCTGCCCCCCTTACCTCCTCAGGTCACTCCCAGATGGAGAACCCCAGCTGACACAGAGAATCCAAGACGGGTAGCACATACAGTTCGGGGCACCCCCCCCAGCTCACACCCATCGCCTCTGCGGTCTGCCTCATGACCAGCCCCTACATGGTAACAGGCCAGGACAGACGGCCCAGCCAATCTCTTTGCCCTACAAGGAAGTGATGCTGGGAAAGAAAACCGTTCTTTTTTCTCTGGTTTCTCACTAAAAGGATACAACCCCTGAACTCCCACAGCTTTGTTTCCTGAGCCATTTACAGCAAAAAGGAATGAGAGAAGCAGATGTCGGAGATTAGGAGATAATCCTGTGAATCACTCCCTGGAGCCAGCTGCACTAGAAGATGGTCCCATTCCCTCTATTGGATACGAAAATAAATTCATTCTTTTAGATTAAAGTATTAAATGGGATTTAATTGGTTGTGTGTCTCTTTCAATGGAAAGAATCCTGACTAATTTTAAAAGGGTGGGATTCAGGGAACAAAGTTGAACATAAGCCTCAGGCACACTGTCAAGTGGGACCAATTGGAGATTTGCCATTCTGGAGGGGTGGGGAGGTGGCAGCAGTTACTGGAAAGGAAAATAGAGGACTAGGACAAGAGAAGGAAAATCCAAAGCTTAGGATGTTGGTGTAAGTAGAGGAAGGGCAAGCACTCTCCAGAGCTTTACGTATCAGAGGATGCAGAGAGCCCAGGACAGGTAAGGGATGTGTGGCAGCAGGTAGGTATCACAGAGCTGACATTTGGGAACTAGACCAACAGGTAATGAATGACTTGGTAAAGGAAAAGAAACCATAAGTAATTAGAAGTTGGTACACCAGAGTCCTACTAGGCCCGAGCAGAAGACCAACAGATATAGATTCCTTAAACCATAATATTCACTACACCGAGGGGTTTGGTTGCTCCCAGAAGCTCGGATTGAATAGAATAAGTTCCATGCACAGGTATCTGTAGCCTCCACCTTTCCTCACCCCACAACACTTCAATTGTCAATGTTTTAGGTTTTTTATTTTATTTTTTAGGCTTGAATTTCATTCAGAACCCTCAGTATAATCTTTTTCCACTTCTTAACAGATAGAAAGGAGACTCTTTCTACCCTCTCCATTCCAGGTTTCCAAATAGATCAGGTTCCAAATATTTGTTCGTGTGAGTTAAAAAAGTCATTTTTCAAAATATATGTGGATTTAGTAGATTTTTTTTAGGGCGGGTCTGGAAACCCAACCACAAAGGAGATTGTTGCTATGGGAAGTGGACTCTGAACTGAGACTCAGGACCAACTGTAAGCACACTTCTCCACACCCAGCTTCAAGCCTAAAGCCACAGCCACGGTAGACAGAACATGGCAGGACTGAGCAAATCCTACCTTGTAGCTCTAACAGCCAGTGAAAAGGAAGTCCTGAAAGATCTAGTTATCTATTGCTGTAAAACAAACCAGTCCTAAACCATTGTACTCTACGGGGTGGGCAGAAGTAAGCATACAGGCGTTCATATGGACAATACAATAATTAATAATTAATAATACAAGAATAAACTGTGTTTCACATACAATCTGTAAGCCTACTTTTTCGCCCTTATATTTCAAAATTCTGGGGGTCAAGAATTTAGGTAACAATTTGCTGAGTAATTCTTCTCACTTAGAGTTGTCCCTGGTAGTCTCATTCATTAAACCTAGAAGATCCAGAGCACTTTACTCACATGCCTAAAATCTTGGCAAGAATAGCTGCAAGATTGTGCTCCGCCCTGGCCAGTATGGCTCAGCTCATCAGGTGTTGGCCTGAGAACCAAAAGGTTGATGGTTCGATTCCCGGTCAGAGCACAGGCCCAGGCCTAGGTTGCATGCTTGGTCCCCCATCACGGCATGTGCAAGAGGCAACCAATCGATGTTTCTCTCTCGCATCGATGTTTCTCTGCCTCTCTTTCTCCCCGCCTTCCCCTCTCTCCAAAATAAATAAATAAATATTTTTTGTAAAAAGAATATTTTTGGGGGGGTGCTCAGCTGGGCCCCTCTCCCTCTCTGTGGAGTCTCAGAGCCTCTCCGTATAGTCCCTGCAGTGGGGTCGGGACTATACAGAGTCCCTCTTACACGGTGCACAGTCCCTCTTGCATCTCTTACATGGCTAGACCTCCATGAGAATAAAGTCAGAGCTGCCTGCCCTCTCTGGGGCCAGGTCTGGGCTGGTCCAGAGCAGCCTGAGTCACAGTCTGTCAGTCAAACTAACACAGGCCAGCCCAGATTCAAAAGGAAAGAAAATGGACCTTCCGCTTTCCATGAGAGGAGTGTCAAAGAATTTGCAGCCATTCTTATGGGGACTCTTAAGGAGCCACACACTCCTAATGGCCTCAACTCTGGGGTCTTGCCTTGTTTTAATGTTCAAACTCTATCTTAAACCCCGTTTCTACTAACGTCTTCAGGAGAGTTCAACAAGTCCTCATTTGTCCACTATGCATGGGGAGAGAATAGCGTTCCAGAAACAGAGCTCTGCCCTGGAACTATAGTGATAAGCAAGGCAGACAGATTACACTCCATTATATAGATCACACTATGTGACAGGCAGTGCAGGAAAGTGAACAGCAATTGGCATCCCCTCTGACGAGTTCTACGATGGGGCGTTCGGAGCATGAAACATGTCCCAAAGGAGGAGACATATAAAGGGTGACCTACAAGATCAGCAGGAGCTGGTCAGATGGAGAAGGAAGAAGAGTATTCAAGGCAGAGGGAGCAATGTGTGAAGGACTGAAGTTTTTATAGGAGGCATGGCGTCAATCTGCTTCTGGAATAGAGTTGAAGCAGACTGGAGGGTCCACGGGGTGGAGGGTCCACGAAGGAAGAAGTGGTTGAAAGAGGAGGGGGGAGAAGTAACGGGGAACCAAATCAAGAAAAGCCTTGAAATCATTTTGAGAAATCAGAACTTTATTCTTACTATGGGAATCCATGAGTAACAGAGAACTGAAGGACTTAGGCAGAGAAAAGGCATGGTTGGGTTTGTGATTTAAAAGATCTGCCCGCTGCTACGGAGGGAATGCACTGGTGGCTACAAAGCTGGCGGTGAGAATGTTCGGCAGATGGTGCAAGCATACAGGTGGGAGGTCATGGCGGCCTGATGGGGCAGTGCAGTCAGCGAAGACTGGGTCGTCCCTTTGAAAGGACAGATTATTAGGAAGGGGTGACTGCGTGTAGATGGCAAGGGAGGGCAAAGAGGAAAGGCCGCCACCCAGACTGTGATTTAAGTTTTGGGGAAGATGGTGGTGCCCGCCCTTCCCAGAGGCAGGGAACACAGGAGACGTGTCTGGTTTGGATGCATTGAACTTGAGATGCCAATGAGGCACCCACACAGAGATGTCCAATCCGTGGTGAGAAGACACCCTTCAAAGGAGATTAAAAAGGCCTGACCAAAGGAGTGAAAGAAAAAACAAACCAGGGTAATGCCACCGGAACCAAAGGGTCAACCTCCAGGAAAGAGTGAGTGGAGTGATCAGCAGTTTCAAATTCACTCCCTGTGGACCAGGCACTGAGCCGGGAAATGGGGCCCAAGAATGACTGGGCTGCTCTCCCTGCCCCTGGACCTTATTGAGTTACTTCCCTGTGTCTGATCCCTCCCTCCCTTGGCTCCTTCGGTACTGAGATTTTCATCTTTCTCCCCCAAATTCTCCTGGAATCCGAAGTCCTGGCCCAAATCCCAGCGTGCATGGCAAGGCACCCAGTCATGCTGACTCTCGTTGTGTCTTACAAATCATCACTGACACGGTGCTTGACTTCCCACTGCTAAAAGCTGTCCACATCCCTTCCTCGGTTTAACCAAGACCTCATGTTCCCAGACCCGTTATAACCCAACTGGCCTCGTTTCTAATCAGGCGCAAAGACCAACTCTCCCTCCCACTGCCCCTCCCTAGCACAAGCCACCTGTTCTTATAAATAGAATGACCCCAAGTTGGATGTACATATGACAGAGGACCTGTTTTCTTGAGGATGAGTACAAAAGGGGTCTCAAGGCTTGTTCTCAGCCAAGAGTCTTATCTTTCCTATAACTCTGTCAGCTCTTTTGCATGTTCCCTTAAGAAAGGTTTTGTGAAATTTCTTACTTCTTTTAGAGGACATTTATCAGCGGGGTAGTGACCCTGCAGGATTTGGGACAGGTGGGTTTTATTCAGTACTGAAGTTCTCTGCCTTTCCTCCTATTGTATCCTATATGTTAGGCTCCCTGAGGGGTGGGAAATCAGAGCAGACCATGGAATCATCTGTTCCGTGGTTCTGCAATAGCACCTGGCAGATGGAACCTTATGGCTGAGCTTTGGAAAAAGGCATTCTTTCCTGCCATTGGCAGGAATTTAGGGCAGCTTCTTTCTGGCTCATAAAGTTGTCCTTGGTAAACACTATAATTTTGGCTGTCTAGTCCTTTCTCAATTTTCCCTGGGAAAGGAAGCTGAGCCTTGGCATAGATAATGCACAATACATGGATAATCACTGGAAAACATACTTAAATGAATAACTTTTTTTGTAACAGACATGATTTTTCCCCCATCTACGCTTTGCCTGCATGGTATTAAGTGGGCACGTGGCCACTGCTGGCAATTTTATGGAGAGACGGGAGAGTATTGAGGAAAAGCCAGGCTATGATTTTTTCAATTTGTGGTGAAAAATTCACATACAGTTTATAAAGTGCTGATTGTGCTTTTAACCCCCAAAATAAACAGGGGAACTTAATTATGGTGCAATTCAGTATATATCACATATTTCAGAACAGTGAAGTCATGTCACACAGGACGGCGATCCTTCGAAAGAGTATCTCATAAATCCAAACCAGCATATAGGCGAAATTATTTCTTAACATGTCTTAAATGTTGACAATGTTTTGTGTCATAATTTGAATGAAATATCTGAATGTATCTTTTAATACATTCAGAACAGGCATTTTTTCTTGCAGACTTCACGCAGATCACTGTTTCTCTGGTAACCGAGAGCATACTCGGTTTGAGGAACTCCCCGAACCATCTCAGAGCTCCCCGTCGAACGGAGAAAGGAATATAGTCCCATCTAGGATGCTTCCAGCTGGCTTGCAGGCCAAGGGATGGCCTGGACCAAGGAGTGAGTAAGAAGCCCCAGTGCAAAGTGCTGGTAGTAAATAGTGGGAAACAAGCAGCAGTTAAGTAAACCTCATCCGAACTGAACGTGGTCTATGTAATACACACAATTCTGTGAAATGATGGAATGGCCTACAGAGTTGCACTAAATGAGATAAAATTCAGTACAAGGAATATGACTGGAGAAGGCCGATCTGGGTCCCATTCACATTTGAGTAAATTTTTGTTTATTAACTTACAAAGTGAAAAGAGTTTGTATCAAATTGATTCCATCCAAAATCTCAGAAAAATATCTCTGGTCTATCTCTTGAGTGGTCACCAACAATAAAAATATGACACATTTCACAAAAGCTCCGCTTTGGTCCAAAGCTACCACCAATCCTGGGGACCACAGCAGGATCACACGATGGTTTCTCCTGAATTTACACAGCAGTCCTCACGTCTCGGTCCAAAACATGCACTCTTCAGATATTTGATTTTCAAACTGCACCTCAGCAGCATTGTAGATCTTCTCACAGATGGTGCCGATTAGACAAGTACTAGGATTTCATCCATACCTTTGCTTTGCTATTGTTGCTTCAGGCAGAATAGCAGAGCAGGGTGAGGGGAGTGTGGGCTTTAGTGGAGACAAGTGTGGCTGTGAAACCTCCTACTTTCATTTACTGTATGTGACTTCGGGCAACTCTATTTGCCTCTAAGGAAAACAGGGCTAATATCTATTTCAAAGCTTGTTGTGAAGATTACATAATATATTTTAAATTGCTAATATCAACTAAGCCAGTGATTCTCAAACTTAATTTGGATAAGAATCGCTTTAGGAACTTGAGGAAAGCAGTAGTGCCTTCAGGGGTTCGTACTCAAAAGGTCTGGGAGGAATCTGATAATCCACATCTATTAACTAACACCTCCGGTAATTTGTTTCCAGAGTTACAAAGAATGTACCTTGAGAAGCACATCAGTCACTTAATAGATGTTAATTCATTTTCTTCCCCTTCCAGGAAACTATTTCTAGCAAGTATTGGAATTGGATTTTGGAATCAGACATTTCCCCACCAGAAGTTATGTCAGAACTTTGCTAATGATCTCAAAGCCCCAACTCTACTGCTCTGCCAGTCACTGACCTCGCACTGTGATTACTCAGCAGACAGAAGCCCTCGGATGGCAACCGGCCCCCTTTGCATTCATGCAGTCAATGAATTTCACTGAATGCCGGATGTCCACCAGGCACACTACTAAGGCAGCTGTCAGCAAACTGTGGCCCATGAGCCAAATCCGATCTGCTGCCTGTATTTATAAATAAAGTTTTATTGGAGCAGAGCCATGTTCACATGTATACGCATTGTCTACAGCTGCTTTTGTGCTACAATGGCAGAGTTTCATGGCGACGATGGCAGCGTTTGGACAAAGGCTGTATGGCCCTCAAAGCTTAAATTATTTACCATCTTGCCTTTCCCCCCCCAAAAAATTTGCTGACCCTGTCCTAGAGATGGATTTTTTAACATAACACCCCTTTATTAGTCCATTATTTCTTACTCTATCTTCCTAAACATCTAGCATTTCCTCTTCAACTAAGTAAGTCCCAATCCTGCAAACTTGAAATTTCTACTTCAGAGTCAACAAAAAGAGTATTCAAAAACACAGGGAACATTTTAAAGTTCACCATTTATTTCATTAGATTGTGCCTTAAGAAAATATGGAGTCATATCAGTTTGGACTCATTACACCAAAAGCTAATTTTTGCTAATGTCAATGGGACGTGGAATTTGTTGGAGTTATATTTAATAGCTAAAATACTGAATAAGCCAGAATTCTAGAGGACCACGTCCGGAATCCTGGAGACTTGGGCAGTAGGGACTTCTGGGCTCCAGGTATCACAGTAATGACTGCCTGGACTGGTATGCCCGGCCGTGTGTCATTCCCTTCAAAATTCAAAGTCCTAGAGGGAAGTATCTAATTAACCTATGCTCAATGCATGTCCATCCCCTAGACGTGGGCAGAACCCCCAACTTCCTCCCCACCATAGGTGCCTGCCATGGTAAAGAGGAATTCCCCAGAAGAGAAAGAAGGGTGCTATTAGAAAACAGTCATAATTTAACCGGGCAAGAAAACATCAAGCGCCCCACATTAGTTCTTTGAGAAATGAGAGGTGGGAGCTCAAATTCCATCTCCAAGGTCCCGTTCAAGCGTAGGTGGAAAAGGTGGTAAGAGATCTGAAATGAGTCCCTTTGCAGGAAGCTCACCTTTTACATCAACATCACACCGGTTTTCGTTTGAACCTTGGCCGTCTCAGTTTTTACCTTCCCGAAACTTCGTCTCATCTGTTTCTTACACCTGCAATCCACTAGTGACCCTTAGACCAGAGCAGCGCTCCCACCACGGTAAAAGGGGCCTGGCCTGGTGTGCAGAATTCTATCCCGTCCCTTCATCCTGATTCGGCCCAGAGGGCTGGAGGGTTGTCAAACATTAATAACACATATTTACCGCCTACATGTCTCTCTCCTAATTCCTCTTTTGACCAATATTCAAGATTACTAACTAAGGTATAATGCAGCCACTGGCCCAGATTGCTTTTAATTTATTTAACAAATACTGTACTTAACTCCTTATGTGCATAGTCCTAAGCCCTTTACAAATATTAATTTATTAACAACACTGAGATGTAGATACCACGGTTAACTCATTTTGTAGATTACAAAACTGAATAAAAGAAATGTTAAGTAACTTAACATTTTCCCTGAGGTCACACACTTAGCAAGTGACAGAGCCAGTGTTTTAATCCAAATTTTTTTTTCCCAAAACCATGCTGCCACTCAAATATGATGAAGCTAACCAATCTGCAAAGTAACTAGACACGGCGCATTGACCATATTAGCAACTAAAGATCATGAACAGTTTAATTCTCTGGAGTTCAGCTTTGTAGAATTCCTCACAGCAAATTTACAGTAAAAAAAAATCTTCTAATTACCAGTATCTCCCAATGCCTCAGTTAAGTGATCTACAACCTGTGGTTCTACCCCTTTGTTTTCATTTATTTACTTACACAATAAGCACGTACAGAGACCGCTGTATCCAGGTGGCCTTCAAGGTGTTCGGAATAGACTGAGGCAGAAGTCTGTGACATTGAAGGAGGTGTCTAATCCAGACCTGAAGGGGTCGCTCTTAGAAGAAAACCCTATAGACTTTGTGGAAGTTGACCATGTGGGGAGGGGTGGTGGCTGGAAGAGCAGGCTCCAGAAGCGGGGAGCTTGTGCCCCACCCGAGGCAGGGAACAGCGAATTGACTCACATTGACTCCGGCTGTCATACAGGAAGCACCTCAGACTGGAGTCTAGACCTGGACTGTCCAATCTTGTGCCCATCAGTCACAGGTGGGCATTTTAATTTTTTTTTTTAAGATTTTGTTTGTTTATTTTTAGAGAGACAGGAAGGGAAGGAGAAAGAGAAAAACATGAATGCGTGGTTGTCTCACATGCGCCCCCTACTGTGGAGCTGGCCGGCAATGCAGGCATGTGCCCTGACTGGGAATCCAACCATCAACACTTTGGTTTACAAGTGGGGGCACTCAATCCACTGAGTCACACCAGCCAGGAAAATGGGTATTTAAATTTAATCCATCTCAATTAATTGCAATTAAAATTTAGTTGCTCAGTTGCACTAGCGATATGTCAGGTGCTCACTAGTTGCCTGTGACTATGGTTAGATGCCCTGTTGGAGAGTGCAGATAGAGAAACATTCCATTATCACAGGAAGTTCTGCTTGGACAGCCCTGGTCTAGACTGTCAGCATGGGGTGCAGTGTAGAAATGTTCATTTTCAAGCCAGACCCTAAAATGAATACAACAAAATCCCTGGGGATGGCACCTGAGAATCTGAATTTTTAACACATCCCCAGGTGATTCTGATTGGAAACCAAAGTAGAAACTGTGAGTAGAAAAGTCCTGGAGATTAGGAGATCCTTTGAAAGGAGAGAAGGAAGACATTCCGTGAGCAGCCTTCAAACTTTTCTCCATTATGCTGCCAGAAACTCAGGTCTCCCCTTGCCAACGACCTTCCCCTGGCCAGCTAACGACCTGCAGACATCACTCGCTCAGGGATCCCTCTTTTGGAGCCCAGCCCCTTTCCTGCTCTCATTCTCCGCACATTGCACCTTCACCTCACCACTGCTGCAGCTGTCCATACAGGACTCTGAGCTCTCCGAAGGCAGAAGCCATGTGTGCTTAACGATCGCTGTATAATCAGCACCTGGTAGAGCGCCTAGCTCATAGCAGCTGCTTCGCAAATATTCGTGGAATGAATGGATGAATATTTTAGAAAGATCATCGGCAGCAGAGTGGAAAATGAATCAGGGTAGGCTTGCTGCTGGCAAGGCATAAAGCAGAGAGCCAAGCTGGGAGCAGGAGTCCAGGTGAATGGTGTCGTGAGGCAAGCAGGGGCAGTAACATTCAGTATGGAGAGGCAGTGAGAAATCTGAGAAATATTCAATAGGGAAAGAGAACCAGCAAGAACTACAGAATCTTCTGGTAGGTGAATCTGCACCAACTGTCATTTTCTACCTCTTTATTCTTGTGCTCCCTTTGCCCCATCCCTTCTCTCTGATTCATTATCTTTTGGTTAGTCTTATTCCCACCAGTTGGTTTTGGGTCTCTGCTACATTTTAATGGATGTATTCCTCAAATGCTCGGGGCCAAGAACCATAGGAACCCTCAATGAACTTTCCTCACCAGCTCTCTCTTAATGTATAAGCTCCAGTTTGGTTTTTCTACCAAGGAGGAGGAGAATGAAACTCAACGGGAAGCTCATTTGTTCAAAAGCAGAGCATCTGACAAGCTCTGGGCTTGCTTCCTCTGGAAATGTCAGATCTCTGGAGACAGAGAACTCTTGAAAAGGTTGTCTAAACAGCTAGCTATCTCCTCTTCGCCTACTCCTAATTCCACTACAACACAGCAGCCTATACTGAGGCAATGTAATTTATAATTATAAACGGCATTAAATTCCAAATCCTATGTTTTATCTCTATTTGCCTTGCTTTATCACTCAGGATCCACATAACCAGCCACTGCATCAGTCTCTCGTTTTCTCCAGGGTCTGATGGCCAGCCCAGAAGAACCGCACGAGCTTACATGTCGTTGCCTTATCCTCCACCGGTAGTGCCCGTGCCTGTCTGACCTGCACACCCATCCAGGAGCCCAAGCGCCTGCCTCTCTGTCTCCCTGCCCTCTCTCCAAGATCTCCGGAAGCAAGCAGGCTCTCAGGAAGTCATTCCCTGAAGTTAACAAATTGAATTGCTTCGTTTTCTTCAGAACACCTTCCAATTACCTAACCTCCTTGCAATAGATAAGACGGTCATTCCCTGAAATAGCTACCCTATTAACCCATTTCAGTTTTCTCTTAAACTTGAATATCCAAACCTCCACGCCTGCGCTCATTTCGATGCCCACAAGCAAGCACACTTCATTCTCGCCGCGCTACTCACCTACCTCGTGCTCTTCCTTGAAGACCCACCAGCTGAGGGTTCTAGTTCAAGATGGTGAAGTGGGAGCATCCCGGGCTCACCTGTTCCCACAGACACGCTGAATCTGCAACTGAACACAGGAAACTTCCTCTGAAAACAAAGAACTAAAAACTCTCTGACCCTACGTGTAGGGTGAATGAGAGAGGCCTGCCTCAAAGCAGGTGGGCAAGCGGCCCATCTCACCCTAAGCCCCAAACCCAGCCCCACAGCAGTGACCCCTAGTTCGGAGCAGGATCAAAACCAGGGGCTTCTCCCTCAGGAGTGAAGCGTTTGGTGCACCTTGGGCAGCCCAGCTTGTGAGGCCTGCACCTGGGAGAGGACTCCCTAAAACATCTGACTTTAAAAACCACAGGAGCACTTAGGTTGCTTCCAGTACTTGACTATTGTAAATTGTGCTGCTGTGAACATTGGGGTGCATAGGTTCTTTTGGATTGGTGTTTCATGGTTCTTAGGGTATAATCCCAGCAGAGGAATTGCTGGGTCAAAGGGCAGTTCCATTTTTAGTTTTCTGAGGAAATTCTCACCTTTAACTGGAACATAATCAACAAAAGAAAAAAGCAAACAAAATATAACCAGAGACATTGAAGTTAAGAACAATCTAACAATAGCCAGAGGGGAGTTGGGAGGGGCCAGTGGGGAGAGGGGTTTACAGGAACTACTATAAAGGACACATGGACAAAATCAAGGGGGAGGGTAGAGACAGGGGAGGGAGGTGGGTTCGGCTGGGGTTTGGTGGAGGGATGGGGAGAAAATGCAGACAACTGTAATTGAATAACAATAAAAATTTAAAAAAAAAAAAAAACAACCCCGCACTGGAGCTCCTGCCCCAGAGACCCCCAAGGCCTCAGCACCTGAGAAAGAGCTCTTATGCAGTGTGCGGCTGATACTCATCAACCCCATAGCCCAGGGCAGAGGTGCGGAGGGAGAGGCCCGAGCTCTCCTAGAACAGAGGCTCATTGCCTAATCTTACAGCTCCAGCCTGGGGCCACGCAGGGAGCGGTCCACAGCGTGGGCCTGCGAGCTAGCAGAGCCTTCTCGCTCTCCTCTGCCTCTTCTTCCCTGCGGGGCCGTCCCTGCACTCTCCCTGTGCCCTGCGCAGGAGCACCAGGTTCTCCGAAGGGGACCTTCTGCACACATATCCGTGCCCCAGTTTTACGGCTGCCACCCAGGGGTCACCCTTGATCGCCTGGCTCTGGAGGCCAGGGGAGCCTCCCATCCTGGGTCCCCCGCTGTCACAGTCGGAGAGACAGTTCTTGGCAGACTGGCACCCACAGGGCACCGCACAGGGGCAGACTGAAACACACCCCCAGGCTTTGGGCGACAGAGGCCTACCTGAGTGTGGGCGGAGCTGCGGCCGGAGGGTGGGATTCTGGTGTGGCACACTAGCAGATGCTCACTGACCTGACCTGCTGGCAGGCCGAGGAGGGTCAGCCTTGTGCACCTCCCTGTGAGTGAGCCATTGACTGCTGGCTCTGCTGGGGCTGGGAGTGGGGGTAAACTACCAAGATGGTTTCCTTTAATCTGGGGCAATTCTCACAGCAGCTGGGGAATAGGTGAACCAGCTGAAGGTGGTCTGGGTGGGGCACCATCAGCCTCCACTGTAGCCAGTGGAGACTTCTAAATGGGGTGATAATCCCCACAGTGGGCAAAGTCAGTTTTTGGAGGGTGTGACAAGGGGAAAATCTTAGACATTACAGTGGTCTGTGGCCCCCCAAAGAGCCACAGAGTATAATCAGATGCACAGTATATCTATGGTATTGCATTCTTCTGGGAAGAAAAACAATTAGGAAAAAAATTCCAAAAGATTCCTTAGAGGGATAAAACATAATAACAATAAAGGTGGAGAAACCCTGCAACAGAGTGTAATCTGTTTGTTCTCTGAAGTCCTAATCCCCTGATTGCTACATCAGTTAATGGTATGTGTGTTCATACTCATTTTCTATCCCCCTCAACGCACAGAACAGGGGCATGTAATGAATAGTAGCTGTTTGTGGAATTAAAACAGTGATATAATGTTAGCAGCTGCCCCAGGTCCTGGGGAATTCCCACCTGGATCTGTTTAGTTCTTTATTGATTAGAAGGTAAGGTTTTCCCCGTATACCCTCATCTCCATCCAAAGTGTTCAAATTCAAAACCTTCAGTTCAGGGAGCTAAAAACATCCAGTGTTTAGTGAGTGAGCCGCCCTACGTTTCTCCTACTCCACCTCCTGGTTCTGAAAAGAGACCTTTCTTCCCTTGCCCACTTCGTCCCCTCCTGGCTGCCCAGTTTCACTGACCTCCTCTTTCCCCCTGTCTGCCAGCCGCCTGAGCTAGCTGACCTCTGGGCTCTGACACACGGCTCCGCAAACGCGCCCCTGCCGGTCACTACGCCGCATCTCTCAGCTCCAAGCCCACTCTCCACTCAGTCTTGTGACGCTGCGGCCACCTTTGCTCGATGGCTCCCAGTTTGGTTCTGACAAAAGGGGACCTGCTCACTAAAGACGTGCTGGTGGCAGGCAGACGGAGCCGGGGCGTGCTCCTTCCTGAGTGCTTGCTGTCACGGTCACCTGGGTGCTTCTTTTTGCCTTTCCAGGTCCCCAGTACCGTATCAGTTCTCTCCAGTAAAGTAACTGGTGTGATTGCTGGTTTTCCAACCACAGTCCGGGCTCTGAGTGTTAATATGTACCTCTTGGTCTGTGACGTCTCTGATTCTTTGCTGTGGCTTTGAAAAAAATGGGGAAGCTGGGATACCTGCCTTCAGAGCAGCAGAGAGCAAAAGCTGATGAGAAGGGAGATGCACAGGGAGGGACCAGAGTCATACTGAGAGATTGCGACCAAAGAATTATGTTCAAGTCGCAACCCCCAGTGCCTGCCAACATGACATCATTCGGAAAAAGGGTCTATGTCGATGTAATCGGATTAAGGTTAAGGTCATCCCAGACTAGGCTGGGCCCTAATTTAATGACATATCCTCATAACAAGAGGGAAAGAGGGACCCAGAGACAGAGACACTGCAGAAATGGTCATGTGATAGCAAGGGAAAGAATGGAGCAATTCGTCTACAAGCACAGGGGATGCTGGGAAGGACAGTACCCACCAGAAGGTGGGAGAGTGGCAAGGTGGGGTCTCCCTTAGGACCTTCCTCTCTGCCCTGCGGACATCTCGATGTTGGGCCAGAGTTCTAGCCTCCAGAACTCTGAGAAAATAAATTTCTTCTCTTTTAAGCCAAAATTTTTGATAATTTGTTATAACAGCTCTAAGAAACTCACACTTTTTTTTAAAACAAAGCATTAAAACATTTGTTTCTTATGTGTGCCATTTCAACATATCTACACAAATAAGCTCTTTCTATAATTTAGGAAACAATTTTCACTTTCAAGGAAATGACAAGGAAGCTAATATTAACCCCTGCCTGACTACTGGTTCTGAATAAATGATTCCCAGTCATTACAAAACTTAAATGTCGGCCTAAGCTCTTTTTCTCCTGGCATCAGGCTCTTTCGTAATTCCTTCAGCATTAATACTGAAAACGCCCTTGACCATTTCTCCATTCACAGCACACAAGGACAACGCAATGTTTTTCTCACACAGGCAGGAGGACACAAATAAGACATTTTCAGGCCTTGCCCATTCCTTATATTTCTTTAACTAGTATCTAGAAAATCATAATTAGCATGCCAATGACTTCCTGTTAACTTTGTTATTCTCCCTTATCTAATGAACACTTTTGGCAATGAGGCAAGAAGAATTTTGACTTTAAAAGCCAGAGGGAAGTATGTGTGTACTTTGCCATTGCTAATTAGTGGAAAAACTTTGGAAACTTTCTTGCATTTCAGTCCAACTAGATTTCAACTAAAGTCAGCGATGGCAATCCAATCCCCCTACTCCGGGATGCAAATGCATTCCCCTCGGGATGCTGAGACCATCAGGAGGCGGGACTGCCAGGCCTTCTTCCCAGCTGTGGATCCATGGACACTGGATTCCAGCCCTTGCTGTGAGTGGAGTTGTCAAAGCATCCTTCCACCAGCTCTACAGGCCAGCTTGCTGCAGTGGTAGTGACTAGCCACACTGTTTGTAAAGACCATGGCAAACCCTCTTTGTGCTGGAGAATATTCTAGAAATGGTTTCCTTTTAAATGGCTATATGTCTCCCCAGTTTCTCTGTATCACTTTGATTAAGTGGCCATGGCTTCAAGCCACCAAAACATCAAGTAGAAGTCAATGATGTCTCCACTCTTTGTCACCGCAGCCCTCCTCTGTCTTCCCTCACCCTGGGTGCTCCAAGCCACCTAGAGAGGAAGGCAGCTGTCCTTTATATTTCTTTGTATCACTCCATTGTTTTATTCTTTCCCTTTTTCACGTGCTGAGGAAGCACCACAGTGTAGTAACTAAGCACATAGGCTCTGAAGTAAAATGAAAGCCTTGCGTTCACATTTCTGGCTCAAGCAAATCATGTAAACTTCGATGACACCAATTGTCCTCACATATAAAATAGAAACAGCAGGACCGATTTAGGTTATTTTGAGGATTAGTGAAACAATAAAGTGCTTAGCCCTCTTAACATAAGAAGTAACACCAAGA
Organism: Desmodus rotundus; assembly: GCF_022682495.2. Classification (NCBI taxonomy): domain Eukaryota; kingdom Metazoa; phylum Chordata; class Mammalia; order Chiroptera; family Phyllostomidae; genus Desmodus; species Desmodus rotundus. Next base: position 204,297,921 of record NC_071387.1, read on the forward strand.
ATTGGCACATCTTCCTTTGCTTGCTATTTAGCCCTAACTACATTTAGGTTAGACACAAGTAAGCTCTGGTACATCCTATATTCCAGTGGAGTCTCACTGGATATAGTGCCTCACTGCCTAACTGTGAAGCCTCATGGCAAATGAAAACTCCAGTTTCGTTTCATTGATCATAGCATGTCCACACAGAGGGACTCTCAGCATATAGGCAATGAATGATCATCGAAAGCATGAAATGATAAGCAATTATAACAAGTTGAATACCAGACTTTAAAATACATTGTGTCTATACAAAAGACAAATGAGAGGGAAGTTAAAAATAAATATATTCACTGAGACCCATGGCCATCTTCTGTTTATCTGAGTTCTCAGTGTGTTTTGTTTTAGTTTTGTTCTTCCCATACAACAGTATAGCTATTGAATTTTGCTCTGGAAATTGAACAGAGAGGCAGAGTTTGTTCTTTTTTTCTCTGAGAAATTTTGCAGATTATTGTGTCCTGTGAATAGCCTGGTTACTCCCACAGGAGCGGGAGACGGAGCGGTCACAGGTGCAGGGTTGTGCACGCTGGGCGAAACTGTCATTATAAGCTTTGTTGTCAGCGTCACCAGGAACAGGCACCATCGTGCATTTTGCAGTTGCCAGCCCAGTGTGTTCAGAGAGTCAGACTCCCCCACCCCGAACTTCATGAAACAACCAGTGCTGGAGGAGGCCCCCGTTCTAGAATATAACTTTCATCCTGCCTTTCTCTTCTTCATCCACAGACCTGATGAGAGCAGCAGATGCCAGAACTACAGGACTCTTCTTGAAAGGCCCACCCCGAGCTGGTACTTCACTGTCGAATACCTCCTCCAAACACATACTTTCCAAGGCTTCCTATGGTCTTGCTGAGATGAGACCGGCTCCTGCTGAATCCATGGGTATTCTCCACCCTCCTCCCACACATCTGTCAGTCACCATGTCCTCTCCACAATGACCAGAGAGAAGCATGACTCCAATAGTTTCGACCTGAGCAAGTGACAGGTGGAATTGTCACTAACTTACATGAGGAAGAATGCCCAAGAAGCATGTTTCAGGAGGAAGGGGAGGCAGGGTAGTGAGAGCAGTTTGGTTTTGACCATATTGTGTTGGAAATATCTGTTATGCATCCAAGTGAAGATGTCAAGTCAATAGTTGAATATGAGACTCTAAGCTCCTGGGAGAGGTCAAGGTTAGAGATACATGTGATAGTTGTCAGCATGTGGATGGCATTTGAAGCCATGAGAACAGATACAATGACTGAGGGAGTTAAGATAGATGGAAAAGAGGAAAACAAAGAACTGAACTCTGTGACAATTCAGCAGCAATAAGATATAGGGGAGATGAGGAGGGATAAGTAATTAGTGTGTTTTTATTAAATTCATTTGCTTCTACGTTAAACATTTCTAGGTTCTCTCGATCACTTCCACGGGACACGTTGGCCCAATCTCAGTCCCATGTTTCACTTTCCGTGTGAGAAGCAAATGAACTTAGCATGCCACGTGGAATAGAGCCAGTCACGGCAGGAACCGAGCAGAGGAAAGAGAGTCCCATACATCCCACATTCGAACCTCAGACTTTTATTACTACAGGCCACGTTCCATTTTTTTTTTTTGGAAAGCAAGTCACTTAAAACCCCCAACTCTTTTCATACCTGTGTCATTGCAGGTTCAGTTCTGAAAAACATGCTTACCAGGTTGAATTCTTGAACCTAAATGCAGTAACTTACATTTTCTGCCTATAGATTTCATGTTTTGGGGTGTAGCTCATCATTAGTCAAGCAAGGTATTTTTGAATCCAGGGCTAACTGTTCACTGCATTAAATTTCTTAGCTTTGTGTTACCACGTACTTGAAAACCATGCCTGCTGAGTCAACGCATTTCCCTTTTTCCAGGCAACATTACATTCGCCATTAGAAATCTACAGGATCTTATAAAATTCTACCATCTAAATAAACACCATTACATCAACTCTGTCATATTTAAAGACATCACCCTATTCTCAGCAGAAAATAAGAACTATCAAGACTAAATATACTTGTTTGTCAATAAAAGTTTACATGTGCGTTATGCTGCAGAGTCAGCTCCAACTTTGGTGACCCTGTGACATCCCCAGCGGCCTGTCCTTGCGGCCCTGCTCAGCTCCCATTGACTGATGCCTACGGCTTCTTTCGTGGAGTCAGTCCATCTCATAGTTGGTCTTCCTCTTTTCCTGCTGCCTTCTATTTTTTCCAGCATCACTGTCTTTTCTAAAGAACCCTGCCCAAAGTAGGACAGCTTCGGCTTTGTCATTTTTGCCTCCAGTGATGTTTCAGGCTTAATTTGCTCTAGGACCCACTTGTTCATCCTTCCGGCAGTCTGCGGTATCTGCAGAGCTCTAGCAATCTGAAGTACCAGATAAACGACTTTGGTTAAAATATCAAAAATTTTATTCACTCTGTGAGAAGGATATGTATTACCTTTTTCTTTATTAATTTCTCTCTTATTCTAGTTATACATGAACAATATAACTTTTAATGTAATTAAAACTTAAGATATACAACATGATGATGTTTTGCCATACATATATAGGGTGGGGCAAAAGGAGGTTTACAGTTGTTCATCTGGAAAATAATCCAATATATAATGAATAAATAATAATGCAAGAATAAATTCTGTGTCATGTACTCACAACTGTAAAGCTACTTTGGCCCCACCCTGTACATCGTGAAATGATTTCCAAATCGAGTTAATTAACATGTCCATCACTTCCCATGTTGCCTTTCTGTGCGGTGAGAGCACAGGGGAGTTGTTTCCTCAGTACACGCCCGGCACACAGCGCAGGGTTATTAACTGGAGTCGCCGTTGTGCAATAGACCTCCAGAGCTCATTCACCCTCCTCAACTGGGACTTCGCACCCTTTGACCGCCATCTCTCCATTTACCCCACCCCCGGCCCCTCGCGACCACTTTCTATTCTCTGCTTTTGTGAGTTTAATTTTTTTTTTTTAGATTCCACCTATAAGTGAGACCGTGTTCTCTTATTTCTGTGGAAAACATAATCTCCTGGAAGAAAAATGCAATGTTGCTATTTCATAGTTGGGATCTACAGAGGTGAAGTATTCCACTTCCACAGCAGAGTAGAAACTGGGGTCCGGACACCGAGGCTCATTGTGGTGGCTTTATGTGCAGCTGGGCCTTCTGGTGCAAACTAACACACTACATAGCTTGCACCTCCTAGGTGCACCACTTTAGCTATAAAATAACCACTCGGCCACTGGCATTGTACAAGTCAATTGTACAAGTAGTTGAATAATTGCATGACCTCAGTTCCAAAGCCAAAATATGCCAGAAAAAAAAATGTGTAATCAACAAGTTTCAAAATATTAATGATCTAAATAAGGTCTTCATGAACACCAGCGATAGCATAATTATCATCTTTAAAAAATAAATATCTACCTCATTTATACAGGGATTATTATAAAGACTAAGTATGTTAATGAGAGGGGGGAGGGAGGGAGGGAGGGAGGGAAGAAAGAAAGAAGGAAAGAAAGAAAGAAAGATGTTACAATTTATCAAAGCGTTCTTTCAATTACTGCCAGAAAGACTTTCTGCAAGTATTTATCCTGCTGAGTTATAAAAACATAGACAATAAAAAATTGTCCATCTTTAACTAACGGAAAAGATTTTGTGAACTACAATTGGTTGTGGCAAGTGACAAATTCTGTTACCGGCTTGATGAGAAATTTCCATCAACATTCATCTGACATCTGGCAGAGGCTGAACAAACATATATGGAAACAAATCTAAAAGTGGAGGAAAGTATTTTAAAACAGTTTTAACCAAGTCACTGAGGCAGCCGAAGCCAGCTTTCTTGCTGACAGTATCAGCCGAAACCTGAAGGTCTTACATTTCTGTTTTAAAAGTAAATGACAGTTCTGGGGACAAGGGACAAAGAGTGGACCTAGGGCTCATGCAGGCAGACATTCTAAGAATTGACCTAGACATAGAACAAGAGTACTAAAGAGTTACCCCAGCCACCCTGGGTGAACAAGAAACAACCCTGCTGTGCAGGAAAAGACGGCAAGGAAACTGTGTCTGCTGGACACAGAGGGATAAAGGATTTCATGAAAATTCACAAACACAAAGTCTGGCCTTATAAGGTCCTATGCCCATATTCATTCTATCTGTGTGGTCTGGAGGGGAAAACCCTTAAGCTAGAGATATAATTTAAACTGATCCAAGACATCTTACCAGGAACAATTGCAAATTCTCCAAAGAAATGAAATTTCAACTAAGTTCTCAAAGAATTCCCAGAGGTTATGTTCCAAGGACTATGAGCTTATAGCCAGAAGTCACAGAACGACAGAGGTCAGATTGCATCTAGTACTATACAAAGGCAATGTAGAGTTAGATGAGAACCAAATAGAACTTCAGGAAGTAGAGAACGTAACTACTCGAATAAGAAACTCCATACATAGGATTAACAGCATATTAGCTAGAGCTAAAGAAAGACTTAGAGAACTAAAAGAAAATCTGAAGAAATTATCCATAATGCGACCTATAGAAAGTCACAACAGCAAAGACGATCATGTTCTCGCTGTCCAAAGAACACTGAGATAAATCTTTTATGAAAAAGTAATCCTTTGGAAGGGAAAGAGCAGCTATTTCCCAGGCCACTCGACCTGGGAGTGTGAGCAGAAACGTCGGCGTGCTCCCAGCTCAGCAGTTCTTCCTCTCACAGTGGTGTCAACAGGATGCCCCGCCTGGGTCTGACAACTCCAAATGGTTTCTGTGTTTTCGATGATCGGACTCTTACAGAAACATATTGACCTGCCATTGTTCTCCTCTCACCTCCCATCAAGACTCCAGATGTTTGGGGGCAGATTTTTGCACTACCTGGCACACTTCCACCTTTGCTTGCTGAGGGTTCAAACATGAACACCTGCCAAGGCCCTGCCTCAGCTCTGTGAAGCCTCCAGTGCTCCCAAGATGCCTTCAGAAGGGTGAGCCCTTATCCTGCTTCTTTGCTCCAGATGGAGGCTGGTTCAATCAGTAGCTCAGGCTACTTACTATGTCTCCCCTATACCTAATCATTCAGCAGTAGTGAGTCTTGGTAAAGAAAGTCCCCTTCTCCCATTTGGGCTAAAACTTAACATAAACTACAAAGCAATACTGCCTTGGGTTCATAACCTACTGATAATTCACTGGGACCATTACAAAATAGCTTTAAAAAGAAAATAAGAAACCCATGGTCACCTTCAGTCTAAGACTGGGATCCACACCCTTGGGAGGGAAGGCGTTGCTGGGCAGGATGGTTTTAGCGAGAGACTCTATGTCGTACTCAAATCACTGCTTCCTCTCCAGTCCTGAGGTATTGTTCTTGTCATAATGTCTGGAGTCTCTGGCAGTCGCCTTAAGATGCACACTTTCCCAGGGAACCACAGCATCGGTTATGTAGATGGGCACCTGGCAGGGTCTCTCCACAGAACTCCAATGAGGTCGGCCATGCCTTAACCCAGAGAGAACAAGTGCTGGATCTGAAGGTGGGGTCCCCACACCCCCAAAATTATGTCCTAATTTATTTGTTTAAGCAACACGAGGTATGTACTTTCCTAAAGACAAGCATGTATGTGTGGGGAAGGGTGTGTTCCTGTTGAATCCCAACCTAAGGTATCTGTAGGGGATGTGTGTGTGTGTGTGTGTGTGTTTTTAGAGTCACACCTGTCCTTATTCAGTGTTGAGAAACTGGATTTTAAAATATGAGTAAGTGACTGGGTTTTGCGTTTCACATGTTGCATTACAGCTTTATTCTTGCCCTGAACTGGATTTTTCAATGCAAGATATAACCTTGAGCTTTCAGCTGAGAGTGTCTCATCGCTCACCAACAAAGGATAAATCAGGATGGGTTTAGTCCTGCTGAGATGTACTCTCTGAATTCCCTAGAATTCTGTGTGACTCCATGGACAGTAACAAACGAAAGGGGTCTCCACACTCCACCGGCCGGTGCTCCCTCCAAACTGGGGCGTGTTTAGCACTAAGTAAGGATGCAAGTAAAGCGTTCCCATGTTTTTATATTAACAAGTTTGGGTGGGTTTTTTTTGTCTCTGTTTTTCAGTTGTTTTACTTTTCAGCTACAAATAATATTGAAGAAGAAGAAAAATAAGCACATAGATGAGCACAGGTTCTTTGGATTTGTGTGCCAATTGTCCTTTGCTATTTTCCCCCTTAAAATGCAGTTTCGTGTTCATATTAAAGAAAGTTAGATATTGTGGCTCAGAGGGAGTTTCAGGTTATTAGGGAAAATTGTTTCATGGAAGAAAACTGATACCAAAATGGTATTTATGCGGTGTTCTGAAATGATGGTGACATTTGAGAAAAGCAGTTAAACATGACCTTCATAGGACTCATAAGATTATACCATTTTCGGGAGAAATAAAAGGACTTTAATTAGATCAAGCCTTCTTTTGGACTGCATTTTCAAATTCAGTCTACTGACCAGCATTTGAATTTATGAGACAGTTGGACTTTGTACCTGAAAGTATACCAACTTCTGTCCAGGTACTGAAGTTATTACAGCGATTTCTCCTACAGACACTAAAATGACAGCATCCAACATTTCAAGGGAATGAGAAGCTACTTACCTAATAAATAGCAACACAGTAGGTGGACTAGGACAGACCAGTCTCCTTTTCTTCTATGGCATGAGACGAACTTAACACTGAATGTGTCTCCTACTTATGTCCTTCTAGAATTTCAGGAGCTAAACAGCAAAGAAAAAACGAGAAGCGGGGAGTTCAAGGAGGAGGTAATATTACAATAGTTCTCAATATTGCTTGCAAGAGAAACTGGATTTCTTCAAAATTACTTTAGGAACTAAAGTGATTCTTCATCTTGTGACAACATGGAGCTCTCAGCACTGCATTTCAGAAACCATTAATAACCCATGAATCTGGGCACCCACTGGGGAAAGGCAGAATGAGGAGCGATTTGAGAAACAGGCTGACAGAGAAAAATGGTGAATGTCTAGCTTATGCCATATTTCAAACCTGAGTTCAGATCATAATGCGCTAGTCACTTTCTTCTAGCTTTCTCCATCCCAAATAGCTCTTTTTGGCTGAGGCCATTTGCTCCTTAACCTTTTGGGCATGTTAACAAGGTCTCAAAAGAAGCTGAGCAGTCTCTCCAAGTCCAGGGGTCTCCAGAGACCATAATCTCATAGAGAATCAATTTTATTCCCATCTTGATCGGATTCCACTTTCTTGTCTCCCTGCCATGGGAGCCACATTCTAAGCAGGTAAATTTCCTGAGCCCGAGTGCAGAAAAGCTACCTGAGGGGATGAAGTCACATGACCTGGAACAAAGCAAGTATCTGGCAACCCTGTAGACAAGACTCCAACCTCTGGGTATCAAACTCTCCAGCTGCAAGTGAGAGAAAACCCAATTCAAATTTCCTAAGCAAATGAGGAATACAGGTCCATGGAACAGTAAACAGAAACAGCTCCGTTAGTAAGCACGGTCAGCAGGGCAGGTGTCTGCCTTTATGTTGCCTTTGCTTTCCTCTGTGTTACTCCCTTTCCAAAGAGGCTTTCTTCCGGCTGGCAGGACACCTGTCAGCAACCCCAAGCTACGTCCTCCCAGGTCTAAACCCATGGGCAAGAGAATGACTCCATCAGTAAAGCAAAAGTCCTAGAATTAGATCTGGTTTAGGTGCTGTGCCATTCCTAAACCAACCTCTACAGAAAGAGAACTGTGATTCCCAGATCAGTCCATCTCAGACAACCTGCTATCCCTGGAGCCAGGGTAGCATCCGCTCTGCTGAGAGCGCACAGACCAAGGTGGGTTAGGGATGGTATCCTAGGGTAGTCATATCACATCACCCTGGCCACAGAAAGAGGTCATAGGTATATACAGGCAAAAACAAAAACTGCCCATTAAGCATTATTCCAATGGTTTTCTCAATTCTAGCTATGCGCAATCCATTGTGCTTTTTATGAATATGCCAACATACATGGTCTTCAACTCTCAAAAATTCTGAAACATTAGGTCCAGGGTGGCACATGGATGCTTGTATTTTGAAAAGACTCTGTAGATGATTCAGTAAGCAGCCAGGTCTGAATCAGTAAGTGGTCTCAATTAATTCCTTTTTAAGTGAATGTGATAAAATGATTTAGCAATTCTCCAACTTCCCAGCTGTGCGCCACTTAAACAGTGCTGGGAACACGAGAGCCCACCTACCTGCTTGCCCACTCATCCTTCAGCAGCGGTAAACACACTCCCTCATCGGTCTTGTTTCAATAGGGGACCACTCAACAAAACCTCCTTTTCAAAACATTCTAAACAGGACTCTGAACTCTGCTCTGCTTACAGGACTGTGCTTGTCAAGGTTTCCCGTGTACCTCAGAACATTTCTGAAGTGTTTAGTTAATGGAAAAACCCAGCTTAAGCTAAATGTGAAAAATAAGAATGTGTTAAGTTCAACAAACACGTAGCCTCCCCTTCTCTTCCTTGTACTTCTGTCGTGATCACTCTCTCCCGAGGTTGCACATGGGTCTTGGCATTACGTGAAGCTATACTAGCTTTAAAATAAAGAATATCACACACCCCGCTCTCACCAGCCTCCTTTCCTTCTCACTAATTTGTTCTATTGTTCTTTGACCTTATGGAGCCTCAAGTTCATTGATAATTCTATCCTATCCGTGTCCATTGGCATCTACCTGTTAGAATGTCCTTCCTTACCCAAATTAGATTCAAGAGTCAACAAGTTCAATAACTGTGCTCAATACCTCTCTGTCTTTTCTTTGGACTTGCCAGCCCCAAGTCCTGGACTTCCTCCAAGTTTGCACTCCGGCAGCTGAGTTCTGCTAGAGACAAATCCCAACATGCAAGATTTATTATGTTACTGCTCTGCTCAGAAACCCCCAGTGGCCTCTCATCTCATTCTGATTAAAAGCCAAATCCTTTCCACGCTCTAGAACACTCTGTGATTTGGCCCACGGTTTCCATGTTAGCTTCTTCTTCTCTTCCTGTGACCCCAGCCACTCTGAACCACCCTGACCTCACTGCTGATCCTTTTTCTTGCCTCAGGACATTTGCATTTACCTTTATCAGGTATTTCCTGACCTGAAATACTCTTTCCAGATATCTACAAGTCTCTGCTCAAGTGTCTCTTTCCCCGGCTACTCTGTGTGATGGATAATTTTCTATAACCATCCAGGATGTTTCTGCACCTGTCCCACCTAACATTCATTTATATGCGCTGGGCCTGTCTTCTCTGCAGGAACGTAGACTCTGTAATGATATAGAATTTGTTTTGCTTGCTGTTATATCCTGGAACAGTACTAACAATGGATATTTATTGGATGAATCAGTAAATGAAGCAAGTATATGTTTACTATTATAAGTCCATGGTCACTGACTTTAAGTAGGCCTTAACAAAATACAGGTAATTCTATTTTTCATCTAGTCAATTCAATGTCTCACTCTCTACATGACTATTTCAAAACTTTTTTACTCTCTTTAAACCTCTGACCCTCTTCCCAACATACATACAGACACACAATCATATATTTATACACCACACAATCCACGACCACCCTTCACAGCCAACAACCTTACTTTCCACTGTATAGAGATTGAGATGCTCGCAGACATGAAATGCCTATATGCCCAGTTAGAGAAATTACATGCATTACCACATATATACTCATACTTTTCTAATTCCTCTTGTTATGTAAGTCAATCCCTCCTCTTTTTGGTCGGCCTCATTTCCTCCTACCTTCTCAGGAAATATCACTTTCTGAATTTTCAAATAGCTTCAACTCTATCCCACCCTCAAACACAAAATTCTCTCTTTAGCCACCAAACCCTCTACAGTCTTTCTATCTCCTCCTCATTGCCCAATTTTTTAAAGTAATTTTCGTCCCTCATGTGTCTTGCCTCACTTCCCACCCATCCTCAGGCCACTCTAATCTGATTACGGTGTGTACTCCTCACCCCCTCACTAGAATGGCGTAGCTCAGGTCACCCTTGACCTACTTCCATGTGGCTAGAAGACAGGGACATTTTCAGTCCTCATCTCAGGTGAATTGCCAGCGGGATTTTGCACTATTAACTCCTTTAAAAAATCCAATAGTCTTCTTTAAACTTCCTCGACATCACACCCTCCTGACTCATACCCTCCTAATTTACCTCTTCCCTCTTCAGCCAGTCCACTTCTGCCTCCTTTGTGAACTCAGTCTCCTCCAGTTGGCTTTCGGCATTAGCATTCCTCAAGGCTCAGGCCGGGGCCTCTTCTCTTCTTACTCTATGGTCTCTTCTCTCATATCTCACTACCACCCAAGGCTTTCTTTACCACTCACAAAATCCTGATGTTCACATTTATGCCTCTAGCCCTAACCTCTTCCACAAGTCCCTACCCCAACATTTTCATGTATTTTCTCCATTTGAACATCGTAAGGTCAAAGTCAATGTATCCACAACTGCACTCATCTGCTTCCCCTTCCGACCTAGTCCTTCACTCATAAATTACTCCTAGGGAACAGAATGGCCTGTATCCAGCAATGAAAGCCAGAAAATGGGAGTCGTCTTCCATAATTTCCTCCTATAATCCATCACCGGATTTTGTCTGTTCTACCATTCAATAAACACTCTCTCCTATTCTATCTACCCTGTCCCTTCTGTCTAATTCCCTGGCTGTCCTCTCAATCTAAGATATTATCACCTGTCAACTTTTATTCTCCTTGGCTTCCCCATTTTCCTTTTGCCCCATCCAATCTATTCTCCATATAGCAAACAAAGAGATCTCAAAAACGCAATGTCTACCTAAAATCCTTTCATGGTTTCCCAATGCGCTTAAGACCAAAATCTTCAACGTGCTTTGCGGGGCCTGAAGGATTTGGCCCCTGCCTTCCTCTAGAGACACCCCCAACCCCTATACTTCAGATACCCTGGTCTTTAGTGGTAGGAGGAGCTGCACTCCCCACCACCCCATGGCCCCTTGCCATGCTACTCCCTTTGTATCCAAGGGCTTTCCCCATCTAACCTTCCTAATTAATTTCTACTCTTTCCTTGTTCTGCAAATCTCAGTTCTCAATTCAGCATTTAAGTTTTTCAGGAAAACCATTCTGAGTGCCAGACTGAAAGGTTTTCCTGCTATATATTCCAATAGCTCTATTTTCCTGCCCGGCACTTGTCACAGTAAAGCATTATAGGCTGATATAATTGTATGATCAACATGGGCTTAATAAGAAAGACCTTTACAGGATGAATAGACTTACACTTTACTTAATCCTTACTTTACTAATTGATATTTTGGTGGTCTGCAGCTTTTTGTGATTCTTTAAATTTTATGCAGTGAAGACGCATAAAATTTAAATCTGCATTTGGGAGAGAGAACAATTACTTTAAAAATAAGTACTTGCTCATTGAACAGTTTAATGAAAGCATTTGTTTTTCAGAAATAAAAAGTATAAATACTGCCATTAGCAAAGTCATCACGGTTTCAAACACCAGCTGCTGCCAGTCCCACCTCTAGAGGCTTCTGATTTAATTGGTCTGGAATGAGGTTTAGGCACCGAGACTTTTTAAAGCTCCCAGGTGGCCCTGATGCAGTCACATATGAAAAACACTGCAGAAGATGCTCCTGAAGTACTTATCAATGCCCCTTTTAGGAGTTGATGCTGGGGCAGGTACCAATAGCTGTAAATACCGCTCCCGTGGCTCTCCCAAGCAAAGACCATGTCAATTCAGCTTTGTGGAGCACTAGGCGGTATGCTCATGGTGATTAATGACTCTAAGTGGGAGATCATTTGGGTGAAATGATTCAAGGAGCATTCCTTGTTCCTACTGATTTGGAATGTGACACATCTGAAGGGACATTGCACAGACGCTTGTCCCAAGCAGCAGCCTTGAATTCCTTTAATAAAGGAAGGAGTCAGCTTCCTTAATTAAGTCAGATCAACAGACACTCTCATTTTTCAACCATTCTAAGAACCCAGCTCCTGGCTCCAAACAGCACAGTTTCAATCTCAGTTTTGCCACTTACTAGGTTGTGATCTTGGTCAAGTCCTTTAAGTTTTCTAAGCCTCTTTATTTTTAATATTGGGGAAAGGGTAAATTTATAACTATTTCAAAGGCTTGGTTTGAAGGTTAAGCAATATAATGCATGTAAAGCATTGGGCAAAGTGCCTGTTCCATAGTAAACACTGAATACACATCAGTTATTACTTCCTCAAGTTAAAGCTGGAAATTGCTACCAAGGATTGGACAATATGTATTTTGTTCATTTAAATCTTATTCGTAGATCAAAGAAAATCAAAACTGAAATTGCAGAATACCTATAAGGTAATAATATTGAAAATGGAGCTAAAGAATACCACTAAAGCTATTTTCATATCTCTAAATCTTTATACCAATGAAGAAAAAAGATTACAGTTGGTGAAATAAGTATTCCACAACAAAATAAACCCAAAGAAAATGAAACAGAATTTAATAGAGGTAGAAGCAAAATTAATGAATTAGAAAATTATAGTACAAATTAACAAATTCAAGATCTAGTTCTTAAAAAACTAAGGGACACAGATGACATCTTAGGTCAACTAATTGTTAAGAAGGGCAGGGGGAGAAAGCAAAACTTAGGGCTTAGAGGGAGACTAACTTCACATTGTTTACCTTTTCTGCTTCCTTTGCATTTCATATCCTGGGCATGGTTTGAACTGGTGGCACGAGATTTATATTTTGTTAAGTGTTACACTTAGTTCTTTACTCTCATTCTTAATAGTCCATTAGTGTGTGGAACAAGCAGCTGTGGCTCCTGGAGCTTATGAGTCCATAGAAAGTTACAGAATTTTAGGCACTTTGGGAACTAGTTGCCAAAGCATCCAATGAATTGTTAATTGCAGTATTTGTGCATCAAGCTTAGAACCATGTTTGTTTCTAGTGTCTGTTACCGAGGAAATCTCAATGACACACTCTGTAAGCCAGAGCACCAGTTCTCTAGAGAGGCTGATGTACTAAAAGAGACAGAGAAAGATAATTGAAAGGAAAGGTATCTCACCGGAAATACAAATTGCAATGGAAAGGCTAAAGTTCACATTGCAACAGGCTTAAAATATCAGCACTTGTTAAACCACTGGGACTGGAGCCAGGAAAGAAACTTTGGAGAACACATTTCTGCATTGAAAGTTATTGGTAGCAATGTTTCTTTGAAGTCAGGAAACCTTCTCCATCCTCTTGAAAAACGAAGCCCTGTTTTGTGTGGTACGAACCTCAAAGGGGTTCATAACTAGGCAAGAGAAGATGGATATTTGTATTATAGCAATAATTATTATAGCTATTCAGCTTATCAGAACATGTTACCAGCTGGTCCATAGCTGTCCTACCCAGACTCAGCTGCAAGCACACTGCGTTCTGGGGCCCCAAGCATTTTGGCCTATGTTTAAGGAAGCACAGATCCCTGGATTGTAGCAGTCATATTTATAAAAATTTGTATTTGATTAAAATTTTTACGCTTATGAGAACAAATAGAACTGTGCCTTATGTTTCTGAATTTGCATTACTGATCTTTTTGTACTTTTGACAGACCTATTTACAAACTTTTTTCCTTTGGAAAACTGGAGAGCATGCCTCCCTTCAGACTCCCCCCGCCCCTTCACTCAGACTCTCATAAACACACACACATTATATCTGAGCCTCAGAGGATGTGCTGGCAAACCATCTGTCCAGGAGTGGGAAAGCTCTGATTGGTAGTGTTTGCCAATTTCTATGGTGTAAAAATTCCCATAGTGACTGATTTCAAACCATCCCCAGCTTCAACAACTGGCTTGCAAATTCTTGAATATTTAGAATCAGCTCTCATGAGACAGTTTCCCCTAACTCTCACATTGCTGTTGGGATGCATAACTTTTATATTATGCTCCCTATCCCATAGCACTTAGTTGTCAAGCAGCTTATGAATGGGGAAAATTACACAGTTGAAGTTTGGAACATAATGAACATAGGCAGCATCACCTTTCTTGTCAACAAGATTAACTCCACTAAGACGATTCTGTTTGATGTGGAATTGGAATAGGGCATTGAAATAAGAAATCCTCTCATGTCTGAGGGCATTCATGGCTTCCTGCTCCAACAAGACAAGGATTGACAGGCCAGCTCTGATCTGTGAAAGTCTAGGAGGCACAAGCCTGCTCAGAGTCCCGGAAGGTATATGACAGCCCTCAAGACCTAAAGAAAGAGCAGTAGGAAAAAGTGCAGAGGCACTCTATAGAACGGTATAATTCAAGAAAAGGGGCCCATGGGCCAGAGACACGGCCCAGAGTGAGCTTTGGGCAGATGTGAGCAGTTCAGAAAGACCGTTCTTTGGATGGTAGGTGGTAAATTCATGACGGTTTCTGGAATGAGGTGTCATGGGTGTAGAGCGGCCCACTCCAGTTTGGGCAACAGTGATGTTGCAATAAAGCGGTTTACACCCCAAATGTATAGTCTCCTTGAGTCATCAAGTGGATCTGAGGCATGTCAGTTTCACGGTGGGGAGAAGGAGGGCAGAGAACAGGCAAAGGGGTCTAGGACCACACGTAGCATCTTCCTAGAACCATCTCACTTTGATTATTTTAGCTACATCTCCTGAGAACTCTTCGGGCCATGAAATACAGCTGCAAAGATGGTTCCATCTGGTACCTCTATCACTGCAGCTATAACCCCAGAGACCTCTGAATTTCCACGCATGGTAACAGATGGTGTTTGCTAAGGGAGGAGAGGTCCAAAGACGTCCTAGGCCGTTCTGTACTTCAGTGCTCGTTCCTTTGAGCTCGTGTCAGTGGTTTTGTTCTTCTCCTGTTCCAATAATTATTTACATCCTAGGTTTAAAGGATTACCTTGAGATATTACCAGAGTCATTCAGAGGTGGCTGATGCTGGGACAGGTACCAATAGCTGTAAATACCGCTCCCATGGCTCTCCCAAGCAAAGACGATGTCAAAGACGATGCTGCTTTTTACCTATTCTCCTGTCCCTTGCACAAGAAAGAAAGAAAGAAAGAAAGAAAGAATAAGGCATAAATCACATGTCAAATGCTGGGTGAGTCAATACAGAGCAATAATCATTATTTTACCCTTGCAAAAGTTACGGGCAGTGGGAATGGTAACCAGTCCATGTTAGTGGAAATGTTAGAATAAGAAATCCTAGGTAAGAAATAAGAAATCCTAATTGCAGCACAAGCCAAAAGAACCCAGTAGAATTATGACAAATTAAAAAGCTTCAAAAAGCACAGCAAAATAAAAATTACAGCACAGAAAACCATCAACAAAATGAAAAGGCAACCTACTTAATGGGCCAAAATATTTGAAAAATCATATATCCAATATATAAGGAAGTAGTACAATCAAGAGAAAAAAAACCCAAACAATCCAATTTAAAAATGGGCATATTTGAACATTTTTCTGAAGAAGACATACAGATGGCCAACAAGTACATGAAAAGATGCCCAACATCATTAATCATCAGAGAAATGCAAATGAAAACCACAATGAAATATCACCTTACCCCTGTTAGAATGTCCACAAAAAAACAAGAAATAATAAGTGTTGATAGAGAGGTAAAGACAAGGGAACCCTCGTTTACCATTAGTGGGAATGTAAATTGGTGCAGCCACTATGGAAAACAGTAGGGAGGTTCCTCAAAAATTAAAAGTAAACTACCATATCATCCAGCAATTTCACTTCTGGGAATTTATCCAAAGAAAACGCTAACTTGAAAAGCTACAGGTACCCCCATGTCCAGCACAACATTATTTACAACAGCCAAGATATGAAAGCAACTTAAGTGTTCATAAATGGATGAATGGGTAAAGAAACTGTGGTGTGTATACAACTCAATCATTAAAAAAAAAAAAAAGAAGGAAACCTTGTCATTTGCAACAACATGGATGGACCTCAAGGGCATTATGCTAGTAAAAAAAGTCAGATGCAAAAAGACAAATACCATATGATCTTTCTTCTCTGTGGAATTTAAAAACAAACAAACAAAAAAACAAACTCATGGAGGCGGACAGCAGATTAGTGGTTGCCAGAGGCAAGGTGTGGGGCATGGGAGAAATGGGTGTAGGAGGCCAAAAGGAGAAAAAAAAACAAAAGAAGGAAAAGAAAATTTGAAAGTTAATGGAAATCACCCAGCACAGAACCCCCAAATCAGAAGTGGGATTCAGTTAGGAGCGTCTTGGTGATTCTTTCCTCACTCGAAGGCAAACCCACTTAGTTTACAGCTCTGCTCCTGTTTCAGCTTATCCCTGCTCTCCTCCCTCCTCCCCAGCTCCTGCAGCTTCTCCACTCCTTCCCTTCTTGTCAATTTCTTTATCTACTTTCTCACAAAGGTAAGCTTCTAGTTTCCCTTCAGGTTTTCCATTCAGCAAGCCACTTCAAGCTGCTTGGATATAAGGTAACTATGGTTACCGCTCTTCAGGACTGTCCCTGAAAACAACGTGAAGACTAGATGCCCAAAATCTGCTAGGACGCACACACTGAAGAAGCTCCATCCAAAAGCCCAGGGCTCGCAGGTATGAAAGGAAAAAATAGACTCCACTGATACCATCTCCTGGGGAAAAAAAAATCACAGCCAAAGAAAGCTTTTTAAAAGTTGATGCAAGACAAGGGTAGACATGACCTCAGGTGCTTACAGCCTTCCGTTCTTAGAGAGTCAGATCAGCAAGCATTTTTCTAATTTCTGGACTGGCCCTGGGTAAACAAACAAACAAAAATTTAAACCCTGTTGTACTTTTACTCCTTTCTATTGTTATCAAATCAGCATGCATAGAATTTATACATCAAACAGTAGAAGCAGTATAATTCTAGGGGTAAGAGCTCAGACTGACCAGGCTGCCTGGTACAAACTGTGGTTGAGCCGTTTCTAGCTCTGTGATCATGGGCAAGTTACCCAACTGCTTCATGTCCCCATTTCTCACCTGTAAACAAGAATAACAATGGCACCTATTCCATGGTGTACAGTGAGGTTTCACATACAGGCTGAATTTTGTCTCCACCTTCCTCTCCCTCCAAATTCACATGTTGGAGTCTTAGCCCCCACACCCCAGAAAGTGACTGTATTTGGAGACAGGGATTTTAAAGGGATCATGGAGGTCAAATGAGGTCCAACAGGTGAGCCCTGACACTGATGAAACAGTGTCTGTATAAGAAGAGACGTTTAGGACACACTCACACCCACAGAGGGAAGACCAAGTGAGGACACACGGAGGGGACGGCCCCAAGGAGAGAGACCCTCAGAAGAATCCAACCCTGCCAACACCTCGATCTTGGACTTCGAGCCTCCAGGATTGTGAGAACATAAATTTCTGCTGTGTACGCCACCCAGTCTGGTTTTGTTATAACAAATTAATGTAGAACCACATCTGGTACAGTGTAAGTGCTCTCTGAGGGATTCATATTATTATTATTATTATTATTATATTATTAAAAGGATTACATTAATAAAAACAGCAGGCTTCTGCTCCATTTTTCCCCATCTCACAATCAATATTTTTTAGTTATTTAACTATTTTCATATTTATCTTCATATCTCTCAATCCAAAAAAGGCATAAATGGAGAAAAAATAAAGATGGAACAAACAGAAAATAACAAGATAGAATATTTAAACTCAACCATATCTATAATCACATTAAATGTAAATGAAACTACAAAGCAATATCCTCCATGAACACAGATGCAAAAAGTCTTAACAAAATGTTATCAAATCGATGGAGAACCAAGATGACGGCGTAGGTAGACACACTGCGCCTCCACGCACAACCAGAACTGACAGAAAATTGAACGGCAAGGGGGTCTGACACCAAGGAAATACAAAATAAACATTCATCCAGACCGGTAGGAGGGGCGGAGATGGGCACCGGGGTGGAGAGGACTCACGTTGCTGTAGCGGGACTGAGACTGGCGGAGTGTGGGATGAACGGGGCAGGCAGTCCAAGCACTAGCAGACTCTGCAACCCTACATTTGTGCAGATAAACCGAGAGGGCCGGACTCAGAGTGGCGGAGAGCGGGGCAGGCAGAGCAGTGGGTAGCACCCCGGAGCCCCACATTTGCACACAGATAAACCGGGTGAAGAGCTGGGAGCAAAGCAGTCTGCGCAACCCAGGGCTCCAGCTCCGGGAAATAAAGCCTCAAACCTCTGATTGAAAGCGCCCCTGGGGGTTGGGGCAGCAGCAAGAGAGACTCCCAGCCTCACGGGAGAGGTAGTTGGAGAGACCCACAGGGGCCTAGAGTGTGCACAAGCCCACCCACTGGGGAACCAGCACCAGAGGTGCCCAGTTTGATTGTGGGTATCAGAATGAAAGACTGAAACCCGGAGGAGAGTGAGGCGGGCGCCATTGCTCCCTATCAGCCCCTCCCCCACGTACAGCGTCATAGCACAGCGACCAGCGTTACCCCGCCTCGGTGAACACCTAAGGCTCCGCCCCTTAAAGTAACAGACACGCCAAGACAAAAAAAAAAAAAATGGCCAAAATGACAGAACACTTCAAAGCTCCAGAAAAAATACAACTAAGTGAGGAAGAGATAGCCAACCTATCGGATGCACAGTTCAAAGCACTGGTTATCAAGATGCTCACAGAATTGGTTGAATCTGTTCGAAAAGTAGATGAAAAAATGAAGCCTATGCTAAGAGAAACAAAGGAAAATGTACAGGGAACCAATAGTGATGTGAAGGAAACTGGGACTCAAATCAACGGTGTGGACCAGAAGTTAAGAAAGAAACATACAACCAGAAAAGAATGAAGAAACAAGAACTCGGAAAAATGAGGAGAGGCATAGGAACCTCCAGGACATCTCGAAACGTTCCAACATCCGAATTATAGGGGTGCCAGAAGGAGAAGAGGAAGAACAAAAAATTGAAAACTTATTTGAACAAATAATGAAGGAAAACTTCCCTAATCTGGCAAAGGAAATAGACTTCTGGGAAGTCCAGGAAGCTCAGAGAGTCCCAAAGAAGCTGGACCCAAGGAGGAACACACCAAGGCACATCATAATTACATTACCCAAGATTAAACGCAAGGACCTACATCCAAGATTACTGTATCCAGCAAAGCTATCATTTAGAATGGAAGGGAAGATAAAGTGCTTCTCAGATAAGGTCAAGTTAAAGAAGCTCATCATCACCAAGCCCTTATTATATGAAATGTTAAAGGGAGGTACCTAAGAAAAAGAAGATCAAAAATAGGAACAGTAAAAATGACAGCAAACTCACAGTTATTAACGACCATACCTAAAACAAAAACAAGAGCAAACTAGGCAAACAACTAGAACAGGAACAGAACCATAGAGAAGGAGATCACATGGAGGGTTGTCAATAGGGGAGTGGGAGGGGGAGAGGGGGGGAAAGGTACAGAGAATAAGTAGCATAGATGATAGGTGGAAAATAGACAGGGGGAGGGTAAAAATAGTGTAGGAAATGTAGAAGCCAAAGAACTTATAAGTATGACCCATGGACATGAACTATAGGGGGGAATGTGGGAGGGAGGGGGTGGGCAGGATGGAGTGGAGTGGGGGGGAAATGGGACAACTGTAATAGCATAATCATAAATATATTAAAAAAACAGTTCTAATACACTAATATAATGCAAAATGTCAAAAAAATATTATCAAATCGAATCCAATAATATAGTAAAAGGATGAAATATCCTGGCCAAGTGAAATTTAGCCTAGGGATGCATGTTTGTTGTAACGAATGGAAAATTAATCAGCATAATTTAACACAATGTTAATACACTAAAAAAAACAATCAAACATATATGATCATCCTAAAAGCCACAGAAAAAGTACTTGGCAAAAATCTAACATCTATTACTGATAAAAAAAATTCCCAGCATAATAGCAATAAAAGCAAACTTCCCACCTGATAAAGGACATTGACACACACAAACTCCCTCTAAAGTGACAATTAACCATGAAAGACCAGAGGTCTCGGCTGCAGGACTGAGACCGAAGTGAGGATGGGTGTCTGCTGTCCTCACTGCTGTTCAACGTTGCGCTGGAGGTTCTGGTCAGTTCAGTGAAACGAGAAAAATAAACAGCTACTCAGCTTATAAAACGAGGCTGTCTTTATTCATAGATAATATAATCATCTCTGTAGGGAAGCCTACAGAATCGGGAAAAAAAGTTACTAGAACTAATCAGTGAATTTGGCAAGGTTCCCAATACACTAAAGGCAACTAAATTTCTGTGTATCACAAAGATATTGAAATTAAAATTTAAAAACAATATGATTTATAATAGCATCAAAAATATGACATGAAATACTTAGGAAGATATCTGACAAGATATGCAAGTCCTTTATACTAAAAATTATGAAATATTGCTGGAAAAGTATTTTTAAAACTTTAAAAAGGAGAAAGAAATAACATTATGCATGATAAGACTCAATAATGTTAAGATGCCAATTCCCCCTAAAATGATCTATGAATATGACGCAATTACACTTAAAATCCTAATAGGCTCTTTGTAGAAAATCACATACTGATTCTGATAGTCATATGCAAATGTAAATAACCTACCAAAGCCACAACTTTGATATAAAAGGGGGACTTTGGAAGACTTACACAAACTATTTTAAAGACATTATAAACCTAGAGCAATCAAGAGGGTGTGGCATTGGTATCAAAACGGACAGATACATAAATGGAAGAGAATAGGGAGTTCAGAAATAGACCCTTACATTTATGGTCAATTGATTTTTGAAAAATGTGCCAAGACAATATGGAGAAAAATAGTCTTTTCAGCAAATGGTGTTGACACAACTGTGTAACAGAGGCAAGCCAACAAAAACAGAACTCAGACCCACACTCGCACCATACACAAAAACTCTCTCAAACGAGATCATAGGCCTGAATGTAAAACCCAAGCTGTAGAGCTTCTAGAAAATAGAAGGGAATCATTGTGACTTGGAGCTTGCCAAAGGTTGCTTTGATACAACACTGAAAGCATGATCCAGAATAGAAAAATAATGATAAATCGAATATCATCAAAATTAAGAACTGCTGATTAAAAGACACTGTTAAGGGAATAAAAAGACAAGTCACATATTGGAGAAAATATTTGCAAGTCACAGATCTAAGGACCTTATATACAGAACATGTAAAGAATGTGTTAAAAATGCAATGATAAGAAAACAAATGACCTAATTTTTTTAAAGAGGGCAAAAGTTTTGTCACCGAGAAATGTGGTTGAATCACAAATATTTGAAAAATGTTCAACCTCATTAGCTACCAGAAAAGTGCAAATTTAAACCCCAAGGAGATACTGTTACATCCCTGCTAAACTGTCGAAAATTTAAAAAGACCGATAATATCAAGACTTGGTGAGATTGTGAGGCAATAGGAATTCTTGTATGCCGTCAACAGGAATGTAAAACGGTACTACCATTTGGGAAAACTTTGCAAGTTTCTTTAAAAATGCAGTATACTGACTACATGACCAAACTATTCCACATCTAGGTGTGTAGTGAAAATAAAGTGAGACAATATGTCCATATAAAGACTTATCTGCAAAAGTGGACGATGAAAGGGAAATGAACTATACATACAGGTGAGTGGTTGATACAATGTGGATGAACCTCAGAACAAGAATGTGTACTTGCTACTATGTGATCCCTTTATAAAAAGTTCTAGGAGATACAAAAGGAATCAATACTGGTAGCAGGAAGATCCATGGTCGCCTAGGGATGTTAGGGTGGCTGAGGGTGGGAGGAAGTGATTACAAAGGGGTGGTGGATGTGGTTCTTATCTTGATTTTGATTATGGTTTTGCAAGTGTATGGGAGAGAGAAATGTTCAAGTTGTCAAATTGAAATAAATGAATCATTCCAATTTCACCTCCAAAAGCTCCAATGAAGCAGACGCCGGGGCCGTACGCAGTACGCAGTGCTGCCCTGGATCCAGGGAGAGCGTGGTCAGGCAGCTACTTCAAAGCAGAGCAACGGGTGCACTTCCGTTTTCTTGCCTAAATGACCTGGTTCCCTATGTATTTTGGTGGATAGAAGTGGGTGACTTCCAGAGCGGACAAGATTTGCAGATGAGTGTTCTTGGAAAGGGCTTGTCCGTTATTTAAGGAATAGCTGAGCCTGTGGATGCATAATGGGACGACCACTCTCAGGTGACTGATTCTGGGTCCCCTAGATCATGCTCCATCATGCTAGAGGCAGACCCTGGGGCGTGGCCAGAGCCTGGAGCTCCGCATCTGCACTGAAATCCAGGGTTTGCTTCCTACCATCTCTGTGACTTTAGGCAACTTAATTCAACTTGAAATGTTTATACCCATCAAGTGAGGGTAATAAGAATACCTGTTTGGTAAGAGTTTGATAACTCAGTGAAAGAGCAGATACAAGGACTCCGCTCCGTGGTTGACACCCAACACGACATCTCCCACCCCCTTGCCTGTCTGCCCCTCTCTGTCCTCCCCACTCTCCAGACAAGCCACGCTCTCCTCTGTCTCATTCACCCAGGACCACGGTCCTTCATAAGGGCACGTGCTCCCAACTTTACGGAGTACCGTTGACCAAATGTACGCGTAGGCTAAATGAGGGCCCGGCTATTGCTGTTTCCAAACTGGTGCTCGCGTTACCACTAAACTGGTTACAAGTCTCCTCAAGGTACCCCAAAACTGCAGAGTATTAAAAATGCCACTTGATTAGCAAACTTATACATACATGTGAAGTTAGGTCTAATCAATATCGAATTTTCTGGGAATCAATAATATTTTTAAAAAACAACCCTTTTCCTCTGATATGGTGGAGCAACTAATAATTTGATATTCAAAGTGTCCTTTAAAATGAACTTTGCTGTGAGACTCCTTTATGCCTTGAAGGCAACAAATCTGACATAACAGGAACGAACAGTTGGCTCTCTCGCGGGATTAAATTAGGGAAGATACAGAGAGACAGAGTCACAGAGAGACGGGGACAACCTCAGGTTGGAAAGAAAGTCTGACTGAGTTCATAAGAATCTCATTTATGTCTTAACTGCTACCAAATATACTTTATTCTGTAGGATTTTAATATTAGAGGGGTAAACATGATAAAATTTTCTTTTATCCTAAAGTTTTGCGTAGAGCCAATCTTTACTGAAATGAAAGTCTGGGTTGAAATTGTCTTTGTGAAGGAATATTTAGACACATATTTTTATGTCTTAAAAATCCACTCAAATACAGTGATGAGGTAGACAGTGGCAAGGTTTTCTGCCATTCTGCATTTAGCTTGTTTCTGTTTTGTTTTTTTTTTTTAAATCTGAAATGGAAAAAATAAAGTACTTAAAAGCAACAAAGCTGAAAATGGATTCAGGTATTCCACACCACTGACGCGTCCTCAAATCTGAGCGGCAAAAGCTAAAATGGTGTTATCAGAACTGGGGCTGAGGGTTTCTCCAGCCCAGGGCTCTGGGTTCTTACCAGAAATCCTGGCTCCTAGACTTGCTCCAGCTCTCCTGAGGACAGGTCCCAAAAGTCAAGACTTGATTTTTCTTCACCCCGTGGGATTCTCCACACTGGGAATTTTGAGAACTCCCAGACTCCAGTTGGAATGGAGGCCAGGAATTTGGCAGGAGCCCCAGTAAGTCCTCACTGAACATCATCTTTAGGTTCTTGGAACGAAGGCAGAATAACTACAATGAAATCTACTTTACTAAAGGCTAATTGACATAACAAGAGTGAAGTTGCTAGGCATCTCATCAAAGTTACAATGAAACAATGTCATGTGAGGACCTGCTATTGGAAGAAAAGAACTGAGAGAAAATTTCCTGTTACCAGGCAAAAAAAAAATTAGATGAAGTCCCTTTTCGCAATCCAGGGAGATGCTATCCGGAGCCCATTCTAACAGGGCTATCAGGTTGGCTTTGGAAAGGGTGCCAGGGCCCCATGACAAGTACGGTTCTGGGATGCCCTGCCATCTCAAACACGGCTGTCTCTGCTCAGCGGACCGCCAGGTGTGTGGAGTGTGAGGCCCTTTCATGGAAGCAGGATGTGGGAAGGAGCAGACTCAAGTGCTGGTTGGGGAGGGGGTGTGATCAGCCTCACAGGGGGGCCCCAGAGCACCTTTGTGTTCAGAGCACCTCTGTTGGGGTGAACAGGGTTAGAGGCACTAACCACCCCTGGGAACTACTGGGAGGCCGTGCAAAGGTGAGTCTGGATAGAGAAGTCCGCAGCCAACAGCACTTTTTCCGGGCCCTAGGCTGGCCCTTCAGCCGAGTTGGATCCACTGCTTACTCGTTGTTGGTGGACACTATGTTCATATCTCTAAATGGCACTCTAAGTGACCATGAGTGTGACCAGGGGGACATAAAGTCTTCCCCATGGGAGACTCCACTGTTTATTGCCAACTAACCCATGCTTACTTAAATCTCTAGAATTAAAATGAGCTTTCCTGCTATGCTTGTGTACCACACCCCTCCCCCGCCCCCCCCGCCCCGTCCCCCACCCCCGCCATCCCCTGGCAGTCTTGCCTCAGACCACTGCAGGCTTCCTGCCTGTGGATAGTCAGGGAAAGCTGGAGCAGCAGCCCCCACAGACTGTGGTTACCAGAGACTGATGAACACAAATTCCCTTGTAACTCATTCCTCTTCTTCCTGTTTGAGAGAGTGAAGATATAAAGCAGGCACATTTAAGGCCGGACTGGGGGCAGGGGCGGGGGCGGGGCGGGGGGGAAGTGCTGTTTTGATCCTTGGTGTTTGCACTGCACTGTGTGAGCAGGCTGCCTTGTTCTGGAAGTGCAGGCCTTGTGGGGTGGGGGAGGAGAGGCAATCCAAGTAAGACCTGCTCCTGAAGGGGATGAGGATGTGCCTTAAGGGTTGTGGATGCGTGGCACAAATGACAGCCTCCTTCCCTGGGAAATACAGGTCAGGATCCAGAGAGACTTTTCTTCCCTCTTGCAGAGGTCCTTCGTCACCGTGAGTTAACATCCCATCCTAGAGAGTCTGCAGCACACTCACTGCAGAATTTGAATATTCACTGTGGTTCCCAGGCCCCGTTGTGCCTCCCCAGGGTGGAGAGGGAAAGGGGAGCTGCTAGCAGGAAGAGATTTGGAGGCAAGCTAGGGGAAGAGCCCCTGAACCTTTCTGGAGGACGTCAGCCCATTTGGGATCCTACTTCCAACAAGTACACGTGGCCCAGGATACCCATCTCCTCCACCCCTTTCTTCCTCCCTCTCCTTGTCCTTGTTCTCCTCTTTTTTCTGTTCCTCCCACAGATCCCAGGGGGCCAAGAATTATTTCTAGGCCCTGGAGCAATGGGCAGAGGGCACTCTAGGGCCCTTTGACACACTTTACACCCTGTCTGCCGAACTGCAGCTGGCTCCTGTCATGAACTTCTGAACAGCTGGCTGGAGGAAGAACCCCTCTCAGGACTGAGGTCTGTGCGTGTTCGGTATTTTCTACACCTACATGGAGAATGTGTCTACAGCGAGGAACTAAACAGAAACATTGAAGTATAAATGGGAAATGTTAATATATTTCAATGGAAATCTAGACTTTGGTTCCTGTTTTAGCCACGGTTCTCCAGAGAAACAGAACCAATAGAAGAGAGGGAAGGAGGGAGAGAGGGAGAAATGGGGGTGGGGACGGATTATAAGGAATTGGTTCACGCAGTTATGGAGCCAAGATCTGCAGTTGAAGTCGCCAAGCTGGAGACCCAGGTGAGTCAACGGTAGAGTCCCAACCTGAAGGCTGGCAGACTGGAGACCTAGGAAAAGCCAACGTCTCAGTTCTCGTCCAAATGTGGGAAAAAGTCAATATCCCAGTTAAAGGCAGCTTGGCAGGAGGAGTTCTCGGTCTCTTTGTTCTATTCAGGCCTTCAACTGATTGGATGAGACCCACCCGCAAAAAGGAGGGCAGTCTGCTTCACTCAGTCTGCACTTTAAATGTTAATCTCATCCAGAAACACCCTCAGACACTCCACTCAGAATAATGTTTGGCCAAATATCTGGGCGCCCTGTGGTCCAGCCAAGTGGACATACAAAATTAACCATCCCAGTTCCAACAGCTGGATTCTCGCAAATTTGACTCATAAATATAATAATAAGTGTACTGTTAGGAAAGATTGCAATGACCTTACTCTTTATCAGTATGAAATCGTACCTCAGGAGCTATGCACTGGAGTTTTAAGAAAAAATAGTTGTGTGACGTAACACTGATCCAGAGATTATGTCCAGATGGCATCCCTTCAGGAGAGAGAACTATTGGTTAAGTGGTAAAAGTTTCCCAACTGTCACTTAAATAAGAGTGATGAGCCTATTTTCTTTTTAGAGATATTTGGAATCAAGGGATTGTGCTGCTAGAATATCTTTCTAACCTCCAGAGAGCCCAGATGCCTCAAAAGGTAAGGAATGGAGTAATCAGCCCTTCTCTCCATTCATTTTTTATATTCCGTAGCTCCTAATTGGTTTAATAGACTGGGAAGGTACCTCAGTTCAGGCTGTGATTGGTTCCACACATTGTTCTGTCGTAAAAGTCCTTGGGACCTTCTCCTTAATAGTCCTCTATGGGGGACTCATCTTCATGCTACATGTATGGCTTTTATTTTTGTCTGTATCCCTGCATCCCAAGCCAATCGATCTTCACTATGTAAATAGGACAAATACACTTCATCTCCCTGATCATTACCTTTTCCAGGTCAAGCCTAGAAAAAAATCTTCTAGTCTCCATGCAAAGTTTGCAAAAAATAGCATCCATTTTCAATGCCTAGAAAGTGTACATGGATCTCAAACTCCAGGACAGTGAGCAGAGGGAGCCACTCAAGTCCTTCCTTGGCCTCCCTCCACTTGGACTTGGAAAGATCTGGGTCACCTGGACGACTTTGCCTGAGTATGTATTGAGGAAGCGAGCACACTGAGGAAAAGGACAGCTCCCTGTCAGCCGGCAGAAGGGCAGAGCCACACAAGCCTGCAGCTCCCGGGACAAGCCCGCCCACCAAATTCTGTGTCATTGATTTATCCCGATCAGCCCGAAAAGAAGCTTTGCAAGGCAGGGAAATTGCTTCAAGCCAGTTCTGAGAGATAAACTTAAGCTCAAGGGACATGGAAAGGCCTAGACTGTGTTACAGTTGCATAATAAGGTGGCACCATTAATTCAAACATTACCTCTGTGGAAATAACAAACATTCTGAATTTAAAAAACATTACCCAGAAGAATAAATTCCCTTTAGGGGGACATGTGTGGCCTCCTTGCACCATCAGTGAAACCATGCCGTCCGCTGTCTGATGTAATAACACCCCCACGCTCGTCCCCACGTGCACTCCAACCTACTGCTGGAGGACGTGAGGAGCTTGTCTTCCACTCGGTCGGCACGGTTCCGCTCTGAGAATCATCAGCTTCCAGAAAGAGCAGCTCACCCTCTTGAGTCAAGTCCCAGCTATTTATAGAGCAAGAAGGAGTCGTTGTTTAGGTAGACAGCTGTTTCTACTTACTTGCCCCCACCTTCTCCTTTTAACTTGTTTTAAAGGAAATGTAGCCATCCTTTAGAGATATACATAATTATTTATTTCTGAATTTAACTTAGAGAAATAAAAGATGAGAAACCAAGATGCTTTTCAAGGACGTGGAGAAAAGAGAACCCTTGTGTGCTGGTGGCGGAATGTAAATGGGGCAGCCACTGTGGAGAGCAGGATGGAGGTTCCTCAGAAAACTGAAGACAGAACTGCCGTGTGATCCAGCAGTCCCACTTCTGGGTATCTGTTCGAAGGAAATGAAATCAGTACCTTGAAGATGAGCATTTTTATTGCACTATTTTCCACAATAGCCAAGATGTGAAAACAATCTAAGTACTTGTTGACTAATAGATTTTACAAATGGATAAAAAATATGCACAATGGAATATTATTCATCCATAAAAAAGAAAAACACTGCCATTTGCATCAACATGGATGACCCAGGAGGACATTATGTAGAGTGAAGTAAGCCAGACACAGAAGGACAAATATGTGTAATGTCACGACTATGTGGAACCTAAAAGAGTAAAACTCAGAGAAAGAGGGTTGCCAGGGGCTGGGGGCAAAGAGGAAACATTAGTCAAAGGTACCAACTTCCAGTTACAAGAAAAATAAGTCCTAATGCACAGCCCGATGATGACAGTTAGTAATACTGGACTGTACACTTGCGATTTTTCAGGACAGTAGATCTTAGGTGTTTTCACCACATGCGCGTGCACACACACACACACACAGATGGTAACTAGGTGAGATGATGGATGTGTTAACTACCTCGATTGTCATGTCATAATGTACAAATCTATCAAAGCACCATTTGTATACCTCAAATAGGTACAATTTTGGAAATAAAGCATGAGGGGGGAAAGCCAAGAGGCATTCAGTGCAATGTTGTCATTGGGCATCAGGCGAGAACATGGGAGCCACCAGAGTCTGCAGAATGGCGAAGAGCGCGGGTGTTAGGTGAAGGTGTGGGGGGGCGTGAAAAGAGGGACCCCTGCTGGGTGAATTAAGCCATGTCGTGGGTGTGTGGTGGGGAAGGCAGGGACAGAGCAGAGGCTATAGGAGGAAGAAGGAAGAACTAGCTGGAAAAACTGAAAAAGGAAAACAAGCCCTCTAGGGGAAAAAAGGGTGGAAGAGGGTATGGGGGGATAGATGGCAATGGACAGAGACGTGACTTGGGGTGGCGAACGCACAGTAAGTGCGCAGGTGACGAGTTGTGGAAGTGTGCACCTGACACCTGTGTGATTTTGTTAACCAGCGTCACCCCAATAAATTCGATAAAAAGAAAAAAGCACAGTGGTTGCAAGGTAGAGAAAAATGAGATTTGAAACAGTAAAGTTGAAAGTTATTACTTGAGCAGCTCTGATATTAAGAATTTATTCCAAATTTCAAGTCAAGAAATCTAGTATTTGCTCAGGTCAATCAAAATACGAAACTAACTCTCGTTTCTTACCAGAAACGGAATTTTTAAAAATTCTGTCCTTCTTCAGGGACAAATATTATCCTTATAAAACTGATCCACTAAAAATTTTTATAGAAATCACCAATAAAATCCAAACTGAAAATGTCACTGAAATCAGTCTAAAAACCATAAGATAAAAAGTACTTAATATGCCTGTTTTAAGAATGTATGCTATGCTTAAACATGTTTGGAAAAATAAAATCTAAACATGGCTGAGATTTTACAGCTAAGTCCCTTCAACAGAAACTTGTTGCAGGGAAGTGAAATATTATTTCCCAGCTAGAAAGACTTTCATGCAGATTCAACATAAACCCCAGAAGGGGATCAGGTGCTCTGAGACTTAGTATAGCAAACCTGATGTCCTCTGGTGAGCAGTAAGATAAAGACCATCTCAATAATTCTTTCCAAAACACTTACTCTTCTAAAAATGTACACAGTTTAACAGGTATGTAATATTTACTTTGGCTTAATTGCTTTAATAAAAGGATACACACACACATATACATATAGATATAGATAGATATTTATATATGTATGCACACACATATGTGCATAGATGTGTATACATACGTGTATGTGTGTACATGCACATCTGTGTGTGTATGTAGAAAGAGAAAGAGCATGCTAGCTCATGTTCTACCCATGAATATGACTCTGATTTGGTATGCTATCTGGTGAGCACATACCTAAATTGCGAGTCCCATATTTTGGACAAATCAGTACATGCATTCCACAAACTGAAGTAATTTACAAAGTAATAGTGAATAGCATATAAAGATCTTTAAAAAAATGTTTGCATAATTGGTCTCATCATAATAAAGGTTCTTTTCTTTTTTTCTTAAAAATCATTCAGCTTCATTGAGGTATCATTAACAAACGCAACGGTAAGACATTTAAAGTGCGCAGTGTGATGGTTTGATACATTACGTATACATTTCACCCCATGGAGTTAACACATCCATCATCCCACAGTTACCTTTTTTTTTTTTTTGGTGAGAACATGTACGCTCTACTCTCTTGGCTGATTTCAGTTGTACAACACAGTGCTATTCACTAGTCCCCACGCTACACATGAGGTCCTCAGTCCTTACCCACCTTGTAACTGAAAGTTTATAATTTTACCCTGAAAGCCACTTTTCTACTCTCTGTTTTTATGAGTTTGACTTTCTTTCTTTCTTTTTTTTTTTTTTAAGATTCCACATATAAGTGAAACCATGCAATTTTGCTTTTCTCTGTCTGGCTTATTTCACTTAGCATATAATGCCTTCCAATTTTAGAGTTTGTGAACAGCTAATTATAAAAGCATTTTCTTTCTACTATCAGTTGGACCTCATAACTTATCAGAAGTTGCAGGTGTAACTAAGGATTAAATAAGCAATGCTTTTAAACACTCCACTTGGTCCTGATGAATGTTGGTCCACCAAAAAAGTGCGTGTCAGCATCCCCATAAAACCTACTTTAATGTTCTTTTCCAGGCCTCCAGCATCAGCGGAGAGCTACATTCTGCCTACTCAAAAACTCTCCAGTTCACAAACCCCATGATTAGAATCATTCCTCTGATACAAATATCGACCACTGAAAGAACATAACATTCCATATGTCCAAGTAATCCAAGTTCCCTCAGGGTGACAATGGGCCCAGAATTAAAATAATCCCCAGCAGCCGTGAACTACCTGCCTCTGAACGAGAGAAAGCTGACCCGTGTCTGATCAAGCCGATAGCATCGGGGTCCTCTTACCCACGGCCACAGGCAGTCCTGACTGACGGGGGAGAGACAGGAAGGACAGGGAAACACCTGGAACACAGGCGGCTGGCCAGAGTGCGTAAGGTCACAAGGACGGGGTGCGAAGGGGTAGGGAAAATAGAAAAGGTAGCAGATTATTACCAAAAAAGACAAATCGTGGCTGTGTGCGCCCTTGGTGCCAGCCCTGGGAAGGCCTGACGGCTACTGACCACAGTGGGGCAGGAACACAGGCTTTACAGCAAGAAGCGGTTCTCCGCTGCCTTCCTCCCCGTAGGATAGAATTTCTATTTCTCCACAGAAATGCTTGCTGCTATGCTTCTATTTTATTAGCTGCAAACTCATTTAAGAGTTCTTATATTAATTTTGAACCATTTATCATGTTTATGTTTCAAAAAAGGCTTTTTCATTGCCAAACCAAGCAAATGGATTCATTTGCTGGCTTCTTTTCCATCCAATCCAAGAGCAACGCATCCTTTTTTTTTTTTTCCCCCAGTGCTAAATTGAAATATGACTTGGCTTGATTTCTACTTTTAAAGACATTCAACTGATTTTAACTAAACTTCAGGTGTAAACAAATGCCCTTTAGGAGATGCCCAATGATTCACAGAAACCAAAGCCACAGAACTGTGTCCATTTCTTACCATCTCATCCAGGTACCAGGGCAGGAAACATCTATCTGTCTCACACCAGAGGATACCATCCCCTAAACCCCAGGAGCACCCACTGAAGAAACATCAGTTTGGGCTGTTGCTATTTAAATCACACCCCAAGCCAAAGCAAGGGTCAAAACCTGGAACTACAGTGACGCAAGTGAGGCCCTCACCTCAGGCACAAAACGTAAGGGTGTTCAACGAAAATCAGCAATTAAGATAAAATATTTCATGCAATATTTTTAGAAAAGCAGTCCCCCCAAGCCCGTGATGAATAAAATATAAAGTTAAATAAAGACAAAATCTGATCCTGCATTCGTATGACTCACAGCACTTATTTCATCTTAATTCCAGCCCTGGTGTCACGTTCGACTGGAAAGGCGTCTTTGGCTCAGATTCACTCCTGCCCTGATGCTACAGGATGGGGCAGCTGCAATACAGGAGCACACAGAGAGCAGCAAGAGGCACGGGGGCAAAACCTGGGGAAGGACACTGACAGTTGGTGGAGGCTCTCAGCACCCCCCTCCTCCCCCCCGCAGTGGATCTTGTTAATGGGCTTCACCAGAGAACAGTGTCTTCCCCCTCTCATGGTCTCATCTCCAAAGTCAAGTTGATGTCCACTTGACCTCTGAGTGTTCAAGCATAACCTAAGATTTCCCCACTACTGTGCCTTCTCCTTGAATGGGACACCCCTACTCTAGCTCCAGTAGACTTGACGACGCCCCATGAACTCTGGGCCTGGATCACGCACAGAGGTCCTTTCTGAACCCAGGCTTTGCTCACATCCCTGTGGGGCTTGTGCTCAAGCCCTCCTGGTTCTAACAGAGTATGGCAAAAAAGGGACAAGGAAAAATTCAAGAGCAAGTCAATAAACAATGGTATGATATTTTTCTGTATTTTAAAAAAGTTAACACTGTTTTTCCATCTATTTTCATAAAAGTAACCTAGCGATATGACTTCCTGTTAATAGACACCTCATTCCTCCCTTAGGCGGGGCCAGAACCACCCACACTGAATCAGTCTTCTTTGTGAAGCCCTCAGAAGTGCAAACGGCACAATAGGTAAAAATGGAACCCCACACCCAGGCCTTGTTTTAATACCGTGAGTCATGCACTGATGTTCTGTGGCAACCCTGCCAGCACCAACACTTGGTTCGGGAAGGTGTCTGACCTGAGGCATGAGCCAGAGAAAATAGTTTATTCCTTCAGCTCTGTTGCAGCAGGCTACATCCTGAAAGGGAAAACGATTCATGTGGACCATACCGAGCAGCATGCATTGCCAAAAAGCCCTTGCGGACCACACTGGAGATGGCCTTTGTCATCTCCTGGTAGTAGTTCCAAGTGACACAACCTGCCTGTGGCTAACGCCACTGGATTTAGGCAAAGCTCAAATCCTCCCAGCCCAGGAGAGCCAAAAATATTTCTGAAGTTCCCTTTTTGGGAGGTGAGGCACCTCGCCTGTTCATAAACCCAGGTCAAAATGGACCTTCATTAGTTGCTTTCCTCTAACATCTTTTTATACAGGGTTTCTTAGTGCCAATTATTGAACCGCACGGCATATGTCTAAGGACTAAGCACTAATTCCAATGTAACGGTTTCCTTAATTTTTATGACAAATACACATCTTTTTACTTCTCTCATATTTCACTCTCTGGCTTCTGAAAAGTTGAACCAAATAGAGATGAAGAGATTGTTCTGCTTTAGCTGATTCCTCCCTTTTTTTATTCTGTACCATTATTGCACCCTGCTAAAGTACCTCAAAAAGAGGGGCTGGCTCTGGATACACTGCAATGGTCCCTTATTAGCACAGGAGGAGGGGACAGCATGCCTTGCTGCTCTCTGAGGGGTAGGCACTTGCTTTTCCACGAAGCACTCCTGATTGTCCCCGTAATAGCGCGCAGAGCCCTAGAGGGAGGGAGGTCAGTCTGGAGGGTGTGCCGGTGGATGAGGGCAGAGTCTGTCTGGAAGGAAACCGGGTTGTCTGAGGTCGGGAGCACCAAGGAAAGAAAAGAGTCTTTTGTTTTGCATGGGGCCTTGTTTCAAGATTTGCTTTTGCCCAGGTACAGGCTACTCGGATACCTGTCTCATTTTCCATCCTTCCTTCTGCCTTCTGCCCTGTTTTGCTCTTTATTTCTCCATCTGTCTCCTTCTTTATTTCTTCTCTTTCAGCTAAAATAGATGGTAGGACAAAAGGTCAGCATGCTCAGGATGTAAGTGAGAAGCAGCACTGGGGGTAAGGATGGGGTGGGCCTGAAGCCATCGGAAGGTTTTAGTCACTGACAGGTTCTGGGGTCTGTTTCATAGCCCATGCACTCTCTATAGTGCTTTCAGCAGGCAGCCTGCATAGAGAAGCTGAGCCAGCCTCCTGCTTCAGAAACCAGGCCTGGCTCGAGCATCCGGCACTCCGGGCTCACCAGGCGTGCTCATTGCTGACGGACAGGCAATCATTCAAGGTTTAGCTGAGGTGAACGCCTGTGCTTGACCACAGCCAGCCGGGTGGGGACTGATTGTCACAGTTGGCATGAAACTGTCCTTGCAGGTGGTGTCTGCTCTCACCGTGACCCAACTCTGAGATCAAATATTCAGCTGCAGCCAGTTTCTCATTGCATTCTCTTGTTCAGCCCTAGGATCCCCACAGATATCAAAGCGTATTCCCACAGCGCTTGATGAGAGAGGCCAGGCTGGCCCCTCTAACTGAGCCGGCAGGAGCACAGGAGTGGAGGAGTGGAGACTCGTTTGAAGCGGCTGTGTGACCTGTGGGTGAGCAGGGGAGGCAAGAGTCAGCGACGCGGGCATCTGCTCCTTGCCTTTGCCAGTTTCATTCCAGAATTTCTGCTCCAGAGGAAAGGCATAAATAAACTCATTCATTTTATCAGTTTTAAAATAAGAAAGGAAAATATATTGGCTAAATAAATGGGACTACCTCAAATTAAAAAGCTCTGGTACAGCTAAAGAAAACATCAGCAAGACAAATAGGGAACCCACTGTATGGGAGAACATTTTCACCAGTGACACATCTGACAAGGGCTTAATCTCCAAAATATGCAAAGAATTAATACAATTCAATGCCAGGAAGACAAACGACCCAATTAAGAAATGGGCAAAAGACCTGAATAGATAATTCGCCAAAGAGGACCATAGAGAGGGCCCACAGACACATGAAAAAAATGCTCACCGTCACTAATCATCAGAGAAATGCATATTAAAACCACAATGAGCTGTCACCTAACACCTGTTAGAATGGCTATCCTAAACAAATCAACAAACAAGTATTAGTGAAGATGTGGAGAAAGGGAACTCTAGTGCACTGTTGGTGGGAATGCAGACTGGTCCAGCCACTGTGGAAAATACTGTGGAGTATTCTTTAAAAATTAAAAATGGAACTCCCTTTGGACCCAGAGATTCTACTTCAGAATATATCCCGAGGATCCTGAAACACCAAGACAGAAAACTATATATGCACCCCTATGTTCATAGCAGCACTATTTACAATAGCCAAGATGTGGAAACAGCCTATGTGCCTACCAGCAGATGAGTGGATAAAAAAAGCAGCACTACAGTTACTCAATGGAACACTACCCAGTAGTGAAAAAGGAGAAACTCTTACATTTTGCAACAGCATGGATGGATGTGGAGAAAATTTTGCTAAGTGAATTAAACCAGTCAAGGAAAGAAAAATACTTCACAACCTCACTTACATGTGGAATCTAATGCACACAATAAACTAACCAACAAAATAGTAACAGAAGCTTAGATACATACAACAGACTGACAGCTGCCGGAAGAGGTGGGGGGATGGGATGAAAGAGGGTGAAGGGATTAAGCAAAGGACATTTAAGCACAACCCGTGGACGTGAACAACAATGTAGGGACTGGCTGGGGGAGTGGCTAGGGTGGGGCTGGGTGGAGGTGGGGGAAGGGGGAAAAGGTGGGAACAACTGTAACAGAATAAACAATAATTTTTTTAATATGGGAAATGGCAAAAATAAAATTTAAAAACAAAAAATAAAAAAGTAAAATAAGGAAGGGAGAAAGACAAATACCATATGATTTCACTAATGTATGAAATCTAAAGAACAACATAAATAAACAAATAAAACAGAAACAGACTCATAGACACAAAGAACAGACTGATGGTTGACAGAGGGAAGGACTGTTGGGGTGACAGATAGGAGGACTGGGTGAAAGAGGTGAGGGGTTGGGAAGCACAGATGGCAGTTACAGAACAGTCACGGGGATGGAAGATACAGCACAGGGAATAGAGTCAATGATATTGTAGTTATTATGTGTGGTTCCAGGTGGGTACTGGAAATAACAGGGGGACATTCTGCAAAGTATGCAATTGTCTACGCACTGTGTTATACACCTGAACTAACACAAAATAATATTAAACATAAACTGTAGCTGAACAAAATTAAAAATAGTGAAAAAGAAAAATAAATAAATAAAATAAGGAAGGGCATGTATATTTTTAATTTGGCAGAGCGCACATTTGCAGGCATTTTCTGTTTGTCTCTACCCTTTCATGAGAGCAGCTGAACGATCCATTCATCACCCCGGTGACCGTCCTCTTGATTAGATGGATCCTGATGCCAATCAGGTCAAAGGCCTCATGGCCGGAGGGACCAACTCGTTTCACCTCATTTCAAGGCTTCATCACGCATGAATCCCAAACGGCTTGGAAACGTCTGTCCCTGCCACATGAAGGACAAGAAGATGAATGGTTTCGTGCCTGCCTTGCATGGCGCCCACACCGTCACCTTCGCATTCAGTGGACAGCACTGATTGCGGTGGCGTTGGCGTCAGTGGTGGCTGTCATGTCCCATCACACGATGCCCAAGAATGGCCAAGAGAGGCAGCTGCCGGAAGCAGAGAATATGAAGGGTCCACAGGTCTCAGTCCATTTTTCTCTCTGTCAGTTTCTAGGTATAGGACTTTGACTAGTCACTCCCCTTCAGTTTCATCATCTGTAAAATACGGTGATAAGATTAATCTCTGCGCTACTTTCTACACAAGACTGCATTGAAGTTCACAATGAATCAAACTTATGGAAGTGATTTAAATATTATACTGCCTTTAAAAATTACTCAGTAGTTATTTCCATTCACCATGTTGAGCTATAATCTTCCATTGGTCATGGGCAGAAACCAGCTGGGCACAGTCTGAGGCAGTACACAATAACTCAAGTTCCCACCCGGGACAATTCAGTCATTGACTTGGAGTAGGGAGAATATGGTGTCTCATTATACACAGTCATACTGAGACTGAATTCCAAGAACCCACTCCCTTCCAAAGCAGGTGAACCAGATATTTAAAAAAAGGGCTCTCATCAGTGGAGTCAGAGTTAGGGGGAAAATTGAGGTAAAGAGAAGCCATTATTCCTAATAGGGGCTTGTTCCTAAAAATAAGGGGCACCCACTGAATTTGTGGCACAGAGACATAAAGGAAATACTGACCTGGGACAGAGGAGTGGGGTGAGATGTCTCTGAGTGGGAAGATCATTCTTCCTTGAGCAAATCTTTGTCACAGCACTCCCAAGGATTCCTTGAATCCTTAGAGGAGCCCAGGCTATCATTGCTAAGTCTCATTTATCACATCACTGTAGATAGTTATCACACAGGATAGATGGGGGATTCATGAAAAACATGTGTAATGCCTGGGGCCCTGGGACTCCAAGTAGCCTGTGCTAAGGTCCCCAAACTGAGGTTAGGCAAGACACTGCCTGAGCCCCACCAGCACCTCACAGCCTCCACCAGGGGCTGCGAGATGGAGAGCAAGCTCAAAACACAGTGCTCAACAGACAACACGGCTCACTCCCGGGAGTGACATCTGGAAGCAGAGGTAAGTGAGGGCTGCTGAGGTTTCTGCCTTTAGCTTAGAATAGTTTTATTTTGTGGGTCTTTGGTCCAGGGCGCTAATTCAGCGTGTCTGGAGGGGATAGTCAATTCACCATGCTTCATTAAGTATCTACTTACAACCTTATGTAATAATTTTCTAATCTTTCCTAAGATATTTGAAAAACAAAACCACTAATCTACGTCTCTCTAGGTAATTTCAAAGCACTTACCTCCACAGTACCCAAGAACCCAGACAAAAACCAATCCGGTAATGAGGGAGGAGCAAATACCCTCTGTGTCCTAGAGACAAACCAGGTGGGTGTGAACACGCATGTCCATTATTTGAGTGCCCTTCTGTCTGCCAAATGGAACACGGAGACATGGGGAGCCAAGTTTTTTAGGATGCTAAGGTGCTCTTCCTGGATTTCAGTTGCTTACATGCAATTGCTCTCCTCTACTGAAAATATTTGCTAACTAAATTATTTCAATCTGTTGTTGATCGGGCAGCTGGAGAATTTATCTTCTCCCGAGCCTCCCAATTGTAGGTGCATTTTGTGTATAAAATAGAGTCATGTTTTTGTCTCACTCTCCTCGGCTCCCACCACATAGCACACACGACTTATTTGACGTTGTCCTAAAATATGGTATTTCACAAAAATGAATATTTTAGGCAACTATAACTTATCCATGAGAGCCCTTGAATGTGTTTTATTTCAATGATTTTATTTGAAAATATTTCTAAAACACATTGAATGCTTCTTTGCCCCTTCAACAGAGGTTACCTGTTATGACTTTGCCTTTACTTTGCTTGACCACTCAGGGTCGACATTGTAAACAACCTATCACCCTGCTGGATTGCAACACAGAAACGTTTTCCGGTGGGAGCAGGGAGGGCCGCTTGCCTGTGCAAACTGGCTCCTGGCTGCTGCCACGTGTGTCCATCCATGTTCTTGGATCTGCATGTTCTTGTTTCTCTGCATCCTCCACCACAGTTTGGCCATCAGTTGGGACTTCTTGCTTGTTCTAATGGATTTGCCTTTTCCAGACATTGTTTCTAATATATTATGAGCTGGGAAACCATATGCCGAGGCTTGTTAAAATTTTGTAAACAGCAAGAATATATGGGCAGAAAGTAAAGATCAGTGGGACTTTATGAATAAAGTACATGAACTTAACATATAGGTATTGAGAAATCCATTTGGTCCCTTGTAGATTTTTAAAAATATTACTTTTTGGCTATTTCTCAGCTGCATTTCAAATATAATGAGTGGCAGTGGAAAAGGGAAGCGTTCCCACATTTAGACATGTGCAATGGCTTTGGGTCATGTTTGTTCTCGGCATTTTTGTTTTGTAAAAACGGAGTTCACCAACCGTCTCGTAATTATAAGTGTGAGGCAGATGTTGGAAAGGATTTCTGTATTAGAAAAAGTCTCCTAAATATGATTAACCTGTCTACATACTGAGTCTGGTTTTTGATCATTTGGCCATTTAGTTTGGTCATTTTTAGCTCCTAGACGGAAGTCCTTGGTAATGGAAGGCTTGTTAACGTCATGGGGTTTGCACTTCCACTGAAGACCAAAGGAGAAAGCGGCTTTGACCACGCCACGCCCTCTCGTCTCTGTGACCTGAACACAAAGGCGAGGCACGGCCACATGGTGTGGAGGCAGGTGGAAGAGCGAAAGAGGAGCCCTGAGTGTCTGAGGACTCATAGGACTGTCACCAGCAGGGTCACCCCAGAAAGATGGACTCTTGCCCTGAAATAGGTCAGAAGCAGCTAATTTCAAAGCCATTAGACTGGGAGGTTCTGAACTCTCTGTTAAACAGATGCCTCTAAAAACAGATCTTGCCTTTTCTCCCGAACATCTGATAGCACAGGAAGCGGGAAATTGGGGCAGCTGAGTATAGTCAAAGGACTTTCGCAGAGAGCCCAACAGAAAAGGAAGAAACATCCTCGGCTTAGCACTCCTCTTCCTAAATACTTAAGGCGTTCAGTCCCCAAGCAGGAAACATAGTTAAACTTGTTCTACCTTTAGTGCCCCAAAAAGCTTCCAGTGCCAATTTCTGCAGTTCAGCCTCTTCACTTTGTATTTTCTAAGCACACGCTAAAAAAAGAAAACAATTTTCAAAACCCTCTTCACAGTCTGTCCTGGTAAGTCAACAAAGTTAAAAAGTGTGAAGGGACATCTGAACCACGTCCCAGCTCTATTTCAGCGATCCTGTGGCTCTCAGTCCCTCCCAGTCTGTTTTGTCATCTGGCCGTGAGCTTCTGTCCGCTGTTTCTATAAATCAGCAGCAAACTGAAGCTCTAAAGAGGGTTGTGACAGATCAGAGCCGACCAGCTTATTTTTAAAACATGGCCCCGGACACCACAACGTATTCCTTTCCATTACATTCGCAGTCCTTACCTCAGACCTGAAAAAGGTATAGTCTTTAAAGGATGTCACTCCTACAGCAAGGAAGGGCTCTCCTGTTGGAGGGTCATGGCCATTCACCCACTTAGTCAATCGACACACGTTTATTGAGCACCTAACGCCTACAGACACTGTGTCAGGATTTGAGATCATATTGGGGAGCAAAACAAGCCCACACTGGGCACGTAATGAGTCTGCAGTCCAATGGGGAAAACAAGCATTAACAGAAACTTACACAAATCAAGAATTTAAATATCACTATGGCCTGAAGGACAAGGGTAGGGGATGCTGGAACTGGGGACCCCCCCCCAAGCCTAGGAGTGGGCAATGAATTTCCTGAGGGTGAGACTTTTCAGCCAAGTCCTGAGTCCAAGCAGGGGACCAGTAACCAGGTGAAGAGGGGAAGAAGAACGTAGGAGTCAAATAGAAGGGCAAACACAGGGCCCCGAGAGGAGCTCTCTTTGCGCAGCCCAGCCGCTGAATCAGGAGTAAGCACCTTTAGAACCTGCACGGGGGTGAAGTCTCGTCCTCCTGAGTCTGCAGCCTCTCCCCTCATCAGCCCCCCGAAGTGGCTGAGACCCCTCCCCCCTCTAAGACATTTATTACATCCTTCACTTAGTGCTGAGCGCTGAGGTAAACTGCTTTTAAAAAAACAATCTTCCCTGTATTAGCCTGCTCCGGCTGCACCACAGACTGGGCGGCCTAAGCAACGGAAATTTATTTCTCATGATTCTGGAGCCGGGGAAGTACGAGATCAAGGTGCCGACAAGGTAGGTCTCATTCCGAGGTCTTCCCTTGGCTTGTAGGTGGCCACCGCCTCTCTGTGTGCTCACTGGCCCTCTTCTTTGCGGCTGGAGGGGAGAAAGAGAGAGAAAGGAAGCTCTTTGTAGAAGGGCACTGATATCCTCCGGAGGGTCATACCTCCGTGACTTCATCCAAACCTAATGAAATCCCTAGGGTCCCATCTCACATCATCACCCTGGGGGTTAGAGACTTCAACGCAGGAATTTGGGGTGGCGGGGTGGGGGGTGGGGGGTGGGAATACGCATTCCGTCTGCAGCATTCCTCTGTGCAGCCTGTCTCGCCTCCATCACCTCACACACAGCAGGAGAGTCCTGTGCACTTGTCCTACATACCCCGAAGTCCCCAAAGCATCTTGTACGTATCAATGCCCCTAGCAGTTACCTGATTGCTAATGAATTGTTCTGCCCTTCTGCAGTTAGTCAGACACACAGGGTCAATTAAATACATCAAGTCTTACTTAAGCGGCCCCCACGAAGGTAACTCTACATGTCAAACGATTCAACATTGGACTGGAAATATAAACCTTTTGGGGGGCAGGTTCATGTGTGTGAGTGCTGTGTGTGTGTTGGGGAGTACATTATTTTTTTCTACCTGATTTTTTAGCTGCTTGTTACTGGATGTTTTACTCCTTGCTGACCTAGTTAGGATTAGAATAATGAAAAACTGCGGTATCCATGTATGCTGAAGGCAACACAATTGCAGTTCTGCAGTCTCTGTATACATGAGGGTCAGTAGGGCAGAATAACTAACAATGGACTCAAACCAGATTGTCTGAATTTGAATCCGAGAGCCAGCATTCACTAATATGTGTCTCTTGACAAATGACTTAATCTCCTTCATGTCTGCGATGGGCATAATAATAGTACCCGTAACATTCTTACTATTATGAGGAGTGCTGAGTTAATATTCATAAAGCATGCAAAAATAGTGCAGGACACATTGACATCGTCACACATGCTTCCATACATAATATGAAATGAAATAAACTGAAATAAAACAAAACAGAATAAAGTACAAATGTGTTACATAACAGACCATGAATAGATATGCAAATATATTAGTAGAGGTGATCTCTGATGATAAGGTTATCTGAGTAATACCTTCTTTGTGGATGACAGGTTCTGTATTTCCAAATTTTCTATAATCAACGTATATTTTTGAAGTGAAAACAGGACTAAAACTGTATTATAATATGCAATGTGTGTGTATGTATAGAGATGTCCAGCCATATACGTGTGTAATTGTTTAACCACTTAGAAGTCAGCGTCCTCTTCTGAAAACCTGGAATAACAATCATCGTGGAAGGACGTTGCAAGATTAACTAGGTAACGAAGGCAAAGGCTCTGCTTACCTTTCTGTATGTACCCTCACCCTTCTCGACCTTGGCCTGTGTAGGTTACAGCAAGGGGCTTGCTTGTCCTCCGGCCTCAGGTTGGGTTCGGTCACTGCAGAGCCCCAGCACATGGGCAGAGGAGAGTGACACCATGAAATGTATTTCCGGAGCCCCTCCCCCGCAGGGTGGCCCCATCCCCTGTAGCTACGGTCAGGCTCCATCCAAGCAGCTTCTCCTGAGACCTGACTCCTGCTGGATTGGATAGCAGCTCCTCTCCCTTTTCACTCTAGGGTATGGACCGCCACCCCACCCCCCTGCCTCACCACTAACCACTAACCCAGGGGTACCATCCTATTTGTGTGCGTTCCCTACACTCTGCCCACACCTTTGTGAATATCCTGTTATTAGACCCCGTGTGATTTAGTCCAACTGAGCTTGCCCTTCCTTCTAGCTGGGGACTGAGTGGTAGAGGGCCAATGTCACCTGACCCAGGGTGACAGCTCTGCATTGCAAAGTGGGTATTACTGTACAGGTGAGAAGACAGTGCAAAGGCTGGGTGGCAGGGCTGCAGCCCAATGATCTAGCACTAGCAAGTTCCTTGACCTCCCAGGGCTTGCGTGCTCACTGCGAGCTGGGAATGGGCTGTGTGGCTGAGGACCAGCCCTGGAGGTGCACCGTTTACAGCTGTGGGAACAAAAGTTCTAGGAGGTTAATTAACCAGGTCAGTTAGGACTACTAAGTGGTGTCTGAAGTGTCTGGCTCTGAACTCATCCTCTTAATACATATTCACATGGCTCTCTTGCTCACAGGTCACACAAAGCCAGCAGGGGCCTCGGCCTGTGCCGGTTGGGGAAAGGCTTGTAGCAACATGCAAGGACATTGGAGGAACCTGAGCCCCATCAGGAGCAACTGGCAAGACCCCACACACAAACAATCTGGAAAAGAGGGCCATGAAAGAGCCTTTCAGTGTGGGATTTTTGTGACATAAAATTCTCTGGTGGTTATAGGCTGTTTTTTCCCACTCTGAGACCAGCATTTGCTGGTGCAGAGGGGTGGAGTTCTTTGTCGTCCATAAATAAGCCCGTCACCTTCACAGCCTACACAGTGCGTTCGAGGCCTTTAGGTCACCAGCTCTTCAGGGCAGGGCTGAGCTCTTTGTCTGACCTAACCTCATCCATCATTGGTCTGCTTGTTTACCAGGATGCTGCAAATAAATGAACCGTGTCTGTCATCAATATAATGTGTTAACAGTATGCGGGGAGGGCTTCCTCCCCACCTGTCTTAGCCAAGCCTTCCTTTTCATATGCACTCTAATTTCAGGAACTGGGTAGCTCCCAGATAAAGAGGTCGGTGCTGAGATTCAGAGAGGCAGTCGGTCTGGCGCGCGGGACACAAACTCTGAAGCCAGCTTGCCTGAGTTCACATCTGATGCTATCACGTTGCTACCTGTGCCTCAGCGTCCTCATCTGCAACGTGAGAATAATTGTGACATCCCCCTCACAGAGCAGTTGCAAGGATTAAAAGGGTGAATATATTTAAAGTGCTTGAAATGGTGCCTGACACATGTGTGCACTGTAGCATGGACAATAGCCCGAAACCAGAGCAGCTGTTTTTGGAACCTGGACAAGGCAGGGAGGGAGGTGTCAAAAAGTGCAGACAGGAGGGGATTCAAATAACTGGCTTTCTTACAGGCTTTAAAACAATAGATCAGCAAGCCCTCAGGGGGGGGAAGGACCTTCCAAACTGATAATTATTTATAATAAATAAGAAGGGCCAGGCCTCCAAGAAATTATAGCAAGCCCCTGGGACAGGTCCTGTCTCTCCAAGAATGACTGGGGCTGGGCAAGGCCAGGGAGTCTGAGCGGCCCAGGCAGGATGAAGGGCCCAGCCACCGAGCAGCTTGGGGTGTCCAACCCCCAGCGCGCAGGCCACATGTGGCCCCGGATGGCTATGAATGCCGCCCAACACAAAATTGTAAATTTACTTAAAACATTATGAGAGGTTTTGGTTCTTGTTAGTGTTTCTGTATTTAATGAGTGGCCCAAGGTAACTCTTCTTCCTCCAGTGTGTCCCAGAGATGCCAAAAGGTTGGACACCCCTCTGGACAGTGCTGAGTTGTGGGGTGCAGGGAGTGTGCAGGCTTCTGGCTGCTGCTACTCTCATAAACCTCTTCTCTCTCCTTCCTCTCTAATGTAGTATCACACCATTTTCTCTGGGCGGGGGGCGAGGGGGTTGGTCTCAGAGCCACAGCCCTGCTACCATCCTGTGAGAACGATTCTCCCGGCTGTGGCTTCCTCACTGCAGCGCCAATCCGCAGAAGAACTTAATGGTGCTGAAGAAAGCCACAGTTCGGCCTCTGTGAAAGGAAGGGTCTTCCCACACCTCCTTGCTCCTCTGCACGAGTCCCTTCCACCTGGAGACCTGGACCTACATATAGAAAAGCCCCCGCTAGGTGGAGCGAATTTTCTCCATGGACCGGTCTTTGCCACTGGTCGTTTGCGGCACACGTGCAAGCTCGCGCAGAAGTTTGCTCCCATCCTGCCCCAGGGAGACTCAATTAGAAGAAAATGGATTCCCATTTTGTGGACCTTGAAAGCGAGTAAGGGAGTTTGATTTTCTAAATTATGTACCTCTATTTGGGCTTTTTGAAAGCCATTCCTTTTCTGCATTATGCGTAATTTTGAGCAGGTGGCCCTTTTTATTCAGTGCATTATAATTACTATTAGTCTCAAATTGGCTCAGAGAGCCATGATGCCCTTCTTAGATGTGACCGGCACAAGTGCCCGCCTCAATAAAGCTGAATGTCAGAGATGGGTTTTGTTCTGTTTTGCCAACAGGTACACAAAAAGATGCTCAACCTCACCAAGCACCGGGAAAATGCAAATCAAAACCACGGTGAGACACCACCCCACACCTGCCACCATGGCCACCATCTAAAAGACATAAGTGTTGGCAAGGATGTGCAGAAGAGACTAGAACTTAGTTGTTGCAACCACAAAAAAGAAAGGGTAATTATGTAATGTTACAGAGGTGCTAATTATTGCTACTATGGCAATCCAGATGGGGTTTTTCCCTTGAAAAATGGCATGTCTATGCTGAATGTGACACATTCACTCCAAATTTCCCATTTCTGCCAGTAGCGATTTGTCACAAGGTGACATGCTGTACATGTCCTTATAGCACATCAAGACTACCTGAAAGATCTATCACTTCAATTAGGTGTGTCA
Organism: Desmodus rotundus; assembly: GCF_022682495.2. Taxonomy (NCBI): domain Eukaryota; kingdom Metazoa; phylum Chordata; class Mammalia; order Chiroptera; family Phyllostomidae; genus Desmodus; species Desmodus rotundus. Next base: position 204,342,843 of record NC_071387.1, read on the forward strand.
AACCATCTGCCACAGAGACTTCAGAATGCCCGCTCTGCCACCGGCCGGAACAGAGCTGATTTGTGCCGGAGGGGGCTGGAAAGCTGGCAAAGGCTCAGGGCTTCATGGAAAGAGTTGCAGTCATGAGACGCCCCCGCCCACGCACACACACAAAAACCTCACCCCTGATAAGAAGGAACTCCTGCCTGCTCCACGCAGTGTGCAAAAGAACGCAGCAGATGTCGTTATTAAATTAGCTTCCTTTACAATAGATTGCAGGTCCCGGGCTGCCTTGATATGAATGAATCTTGACATAATCCTTGAAACTTGGAGACTTGATTAGTTATTCTGCAGCTGCTCGGCCACACCATCTGCATAGTTTGTGTGCATGTAATGCGCAGTTCCTGAAAGTCTCCTCGTTAAAGACTGGCATACAAATTGCCACATATGTACAGCCTACAACCCCTCACGTATTTGGATCGGAGGTGAACAGGAGTATGGCATGTCATCAATTGCTCTGGATCGCTTTCCCCCCTGCAGGACTACCAAGAAGTGAGAAAGTAAACACCGAGTGCTTTACATTAGAGAATCAGCAGGAAGGTGTGAGCAAAATTAATGTGGTCCGAAGAGGAGATTGGGGGCCTTCTGTCTTTCTCGTAACAAGAATGCTCTAACTCATACTTCATCACCACCAAATCTGGTTCTTTTTCATAGCCAATGGGGACCGAGTGTGTCTGACCCAGGCTTGGGGTTCCTTCTCCCTTCCCCTGCCAGCTAACTGTCTTTGAAGCCATTTACTCTGACTCTCAAAGACGGCCTTTCTCACTCCAGCACTGTTGGCCTCTTCTACCTGACAGTTCTTTGCTATGGGGTGTGGGGAGGTCCTGTGCACAGTAGGAGGTTTAGCAGAATTCCTGGTCTCGACCTACTATACGTCTGCCATACCCTCCCTAGGCATGACAATCAAAAATGTCTCCAGACATCTTCAGTGTCCCTCAGGTAGGAGGGGTAAATCGTCCCTGACTGAGAACAACTCCATTAATAGTTTTGGTGAGAAGAATTGCAGGGTTCCCCATGGCAAGTCACATGTCCATTTTCAACCAGTTACCATCTGCATGACCAATAGCTGTCTCAGTTACTAAGAAGGAGTTCCCTTGGTTTTCTAACGCTGGTAATAGAACTGCCGATGAGACCAAAGTCTTGGACATCAGAGATTTGTGGACATAATGTTATTAAAATCCTTTTCCAAGCAGTCACAATAGAGATAAATGCGCCAGTTTATGAGCTGGATTAAACTATCCAAGGTCATAAGGTACGAATCTTGTGGTCCTCCCAGGAAACCTAAGTCAGAGCAGGTCAAGAACAGGCCACCTTCGTTTCTCGTAGTCTGGTCAACCACAACAAAAGCAAAGTGTTGTTCAGGCAGATGACCAGTGATGATAGTTCAGACTTTAGTTACGTCTCCCGTATGAGCGTGTCCGGAGGCGGTGAGGTGGGCTTCCCTCCAGCCCATGAAGGGTGTGGGCTGTAAATGTCGCGGCCCTCAGGACAGGAAGTCCACACGGGCAAGTCTTATCATAAGCCGGCGTGTGAGAAAAGCACTGCATGCTCTAAATCAAGAAATGTGTTTAAAAAACTGGCATTGATGTTGTGCTCTCTCTCGTTCACACACATACACACACACAGATACACACACTCACACAGAGTTGCTCACGGCATATCTCAGCCTGAGGTTTGAATTCTACTTTACTCGATAAAAAATTTGGCCCCGGGCCCTAAATCACTGGTGTCCCTTTCATCATTATCTGGAAGTTATCCTTTTACCATTATGCAGAAAATGGGTTAAAAACACTTTCACTAAAACAAAAAAAAGCCCTTTTCTAAAATTCTACTTCATTCTTTATGAAGTTCAAAACATATTTCTCCCATGGAAAGGGTCCCCTTCTTACTTGCCTATGGGATACTCCTCAGATGTTAATTCTCCTAACAACAGGGGATAAAATTGCCTGTTAATAACAGCAAGGTCATACTTTTTTAAATAACACTCTTCCATACAGCACTTAGCACTTTGCCACACAGCATCTCAAGTAACCCTTACAACTATCCACAGTTGGCAACTGAGGAAACCGAAACTGGACTTGCTTTTTCAAGGTCGTCTGGGAAGGGAAAGCATGCAGAAGATTAAACACTGCTCCTCTGGCTTTCATAAAAAAATCGCTTTAACCTCTTGCACTTGTTGGAATATAAAAGAGACATACTGTTTGCTGAAACTATTCAGTGCCGGAAGTTCAGATGTTTGCATCTGAGAGGTGGAGGATGAAATATTTAAAGGTAGAAACTGTAGGGGGACATGCCAGCCTGGCTCTCGGGGAAGGTAAGATGCTTGGTGGCTCATATTCTTTAGAACCACAGGGCCCGTGGTCTGGTCCAGTTGCAAGGAGATGCAGGCTCTGCGCATATCACACAAACGTGTTCCTCTTCATCTTCCTACACAAATTCACTCAAGTTAAATCAGAGCAACATGAACACCCAGGGTAGCCCCACAGTTAAAAGAAAAATCATAATGAGAGATGAGAAGCTACGTCGCGTGGCTGGAGAAGGAAGCGATGTCCATGACCGTGTCGTGGTGAGGGGCTGAGGCTTGCGGGCAGGTGGCACCATGTCATCTCTAGGTCTTCAGCCCCAGCTCACACAGCTGCCTCCTTTTTTCTCTCAAGCCAACTGCCTTTTCAATTCATTGTCTTTTTAGCAGCAAGCCCTGGTCAGACCCCACACTCATCACATCAACCCTCTCCCAACTGGGGATCCATGGCAAGGGTCCTTCCCTGGGGGGAGTACAAACAGTAAGAGTGAAAGATTAAAAACGCCTTCCCAATGCAGCGCTTAGGGAAGAATGAGCACCAGGGTGTCACGTTCTCCTTTTAGAAACTAATTTACTCCGAGATAGTTTCATGTTTAGTGGCTTATAGGAAAATTATTAGTCAGCCTCCCGAAGGTGACATGAACAGCTCATAACAAAACAATTTTGACTCAGTCAACGTTCAGCAGAGGGCCATAAAGAATAGGTGGTGGGCACCAGAGAAACCTGAAACTGAACAGATTTAGGAATGAAAGCATCCAGAGCTGATCAGCTGCTCTCTGTGTATGAACATGTCGTCCTGCCAGAGAGTGTTGTCCCTGCCTGTCGTCCTTTGGCAGTCGCTATGCACCGATTACCTCTGCACATTGATCCTCATTATCTCTGATCATAAGGACGAGAATCTGAATTCTCAGGGAGCCTTACGTTACTTCCTGATGCCAAGGGGGGAACATTAACTCTTCAAGTCTCTAGGGTGTCACTGAGGGCAGAGCAATGATAATGTTCTAAATGACGCCTAACTCTCTGGAAGAAATCAATCTACCTCTTTTATTCAGTGTTTGACATAAAACTATGAGTTCAGTGCAAGTGACAGCGTAAAAACCCTGTCACATAAAACGGTGACATAAAGGGCGATCCTAGTCTGTACATCGAGTTACAATAAACGGTGGTCCTGGTATTCGTGGACCTCTCCTGAGGAGATTTTAGTTTTTCCTGATGAGGCTGCAGCACAGTCACATTCATTTTTGTACTTAAGACCATGGTTCTCGCTAAATATAGTGAAGTCCTGGCCCTTATAAATCAGAGCCTCTCACTCTGATAACTGCAGCAGACACATATTAAAGAACTCCGAGACCTTCCCAGAGCCTGACAGGATAGGTAAAGTCTGTAGACTTTGAAGACTGTGTCGGGACTATAGAAAGATATCACGTTGTGGGTCTAGGAACAGCTTCTTCTAAGTGAGAAATATCTAAACAAAGACCCAGAACAGCATCCCTGTCTTTCCAACAGGATCAGCCCGACTTCTTTCTCAGTGCAGCACAAATTCCAGCATCAACATAAACCAACTTATACCCTGGGGCATTTGCGTGCAAGTGTTTTTCATTATGCCCAGCAGACACACAGCAGACAGCTTTTCAATAGCTTTTCTGAAGGGGTTGCCCAGAAAACCCCTTCAGAGACTATGCATTTGCTCACTACAGAGATTTCGTTCTAGACCGTGATAGCTCGGCATATCCACACCATCGCTATAGCACTGGAATATTTATCAGTGAGCCAGCCCCGCGCCCGTCCTGAAAGGGCACGCGTGTCCCTTTTTCTCCCAAACCGGAGGCTTGTATGTCCGCTGATGAAACGCAGATAGGATGGGAACTGTCAGCGTTTCATTTCAGTTTCTGACCACACTCTTAACATAACGGATTCCATTCCCATTGTTGGGTAAACACAGGGTTTAAGGGAGTTTCTCCAACACACACAGTGCCCTTCTTACTTAGGTTAGTGGACATTTTTACATTGCTAGTGCGGTGTAAACTTGTATTTCTTCTGAGACTGCCTCACATTTCAATGGAGACTCTCACCCATCATAAGAACACGGAATAATTTCCATAGCAACCCTCCTTCTATTTAATTTTGTAGTGTTGTCATTTTAAAATGTGAAGTATCTGGTTATTTTGTTGCATAAACCAAAGGCCCCCCAAAATGGAATGGATTAAAAATGTGCGTGATATAGTGGTCTGATGTTTCTGGAAATGAAAAAATGTTCAATAAAAGCCCAGTGTTTCATTATCATGTAGCTTTGCGCTATTCTTTCTCACTACTTTCACCTCTGAATCCTTGCCCCAAAAAAGGAGCCAGAAATAATCAACACTTTCAGAGCTGAGTCTATCATCAAGGTAGTCCGTTTCTGTTCTTTCTGACTTGCCTTGCTGTAACAGCTGGAGTGGGGTTCTGGAGAGCTTTACATTGCTGAAATGATTCCTAACTGATTCTGAGAGAGTAACCGGGTTATTGTAAGAATCACTGACAGACACTGATGAAGAAAAAATTCTCCAGGAAACATCCCGAACTCTTGGAATCTAGAGACGCCCATGCAAACAGTCACCACTCCAGTTCCAAGTTTGTTCTGGAAACCTTCTCACAAGAGTCACACCCCCAAATGACTCTTCCACCCACTCTCCCAACCCCATCACCACCCTATCCTACATCTCTGCCTCTTCTTCCACCCAAATCATCTGAGAACAAGCCCTCCTGAAGCTTCCCACCCCCCGCCCAGGCACCCTGGTTGTTACACTTGTGCCTGCCCTGCAGGTCCTCTGTGGAAGTTCCTTATGCAACACAGAGGGTGGGGAGTGGAGGGACAGGTTCCCAGGGGTTTCTACAAAACAGACACAATGATTCCGGAATTCGCAAAGCTCTTTCGTCATTGCCTCTTCTAGACCTGAGCAAGAAGGTTTCCTGCCCAGGCCTCCATGCTTAAGAGAGCCCCACATATCACAAGCAAACACATAAGAGTTATAAGAAAGACCTCGGTGCCTCTGTCATTTGGAATTTGGTACCCAACGGTGGTAACTTGCAACAGTACTGCGATAATAATGTAGCTGTGTATGGTGTCCATCAGGTACTGGAAATATCCAGGGGGACACTTTGTAAAGCACGTGATTGTCTAACCACTAACTTTAACTACCCATGCTACTCACTAACACCATTCAGGCCCCAGGGAAATGTTTCTTCTCATCTATTGCCCTACATTCCAGAAACAAAAGCCACTATCCCCAAACATCAGGAAGGTGTGGATCCTGTCCCTATTGACATTGATATGGACACAGCTATGAGTCAAAGGAGGATTTAGGCAGCAGATGTACCAAAGTTACATATATACATATATATATATTTTTAAGACAATTAATTTGTCAAACCTTTCCGCTCACCATGGATGCAAAGATTCCTTCAGAGTAGATGATCCTCCCCAGCAGCACTGAGAATCTTTTTTCTGGCTCTTCTGTGCATTCCAACTCGTGACTCTGGAGATACTCCTGATTTGGTGCACTATTCATAATCGTTGGACTTGGCAGAGGAATATTTTGTGATATTAAACAAACAAGTCATTCTCCCCTTAAATGTGTACATACGGGTATAACACCAAGAAGCATGGTACCATTTCTTTATGTTGGCAACTAGTGGGAAGGTGAATCATGTAACTCCAAATACTTCTTACAAGATTAATTAGTAAAATTTAATAACATTCAAAAATATATTTAAATATCAGTTTATTTAAATTATTTTTATTTAAAATGTGGTATTCATTCATTATGGTTTATATGTTTTGCCTTTAAATTTAATAATTATGAATATTGTTTTATAAAGCTATGTAAGAATAATAGCTTTACATAATTTTTTAATTTGTCATTTATGAAGGTAAATTTAAAGGTAGGAAGGTAGAACATACTTATTCAACTTGAATATGGGGCATACACAAATGTTAGGAGCAGGCTTGTTTTTTGCCTTTAGTCAACTATTCCTAATTTTTCCTTTTTTTCCTTTTTTTTTAAAGATTTGATTTATTTATTTTTAGAGGGAAAGGGAGAGAGAAAGAGATGGAAACATCAGTGTGTGGTTGCCTCTCATGCACTCCCTACTGGGGATCTGGCCCACAACCCAGGCATGTGCCCTAACTGAGAATCGAACCAGTGACCCTTTGGTTCACAGGCCAGCACTCAATCCACTGAGCCACACCAGTCAGGGCCCAATTTTGCCTTATGACCCCAAAATTTCACTTCTGGGTACCTATTTGAAGAGGCCCCAAACAGTAATTTTGAAAGAATGTGTGCACCCATGTGGTCACTGCAGTGGTACTTACAATCGCCAAGGTATGGAAGCAGCCCAAGTGCCCATCAACAGATGAGTGGCTGAAAAAATGGAGTGGTACAGATATACAATGGAATATTACTGGCCATTAAAAAAGAATGAAATCTTACCAATTGTGACAACATGGATGGACCTAGAGGGTATTATGCTAAGTGAAATAAATCAGTCAGAAAAAGACAAGTAACACATGATTTCACTTATATGTAGAATCTAAAGAACAAAACAACGAACAAACTATACTGAAACAGACCCATAGACACACAGAACAGACGGATGGTTGCCAGAGGGGCAGCGTCGGGGGGCAGGACTCAGTGAAAAAGGTGAAGGGAGTAAGAATTGTAAGAAGTACGATTGGCAGTTACAAAATAATCCCGGGGACACAAAGTACAGCACAGGGCATATAGTCAGTAATATTGTCACAGCTACGTGTGGTGCCCCTTGGGCACTGGAGATGTCAGGGGGAACGCTTTGCAAAGTATGTGATTGTCTAGTCACTATGCTGCACACTTGAAACTAATACAAAACAATATTGAATGTAAACTGTAATTTAAAAATAACATTTTTTAAAACTCAAAAAAATAAAGAAAGAATAACAATTATTCCCAATTTTGTATTCAGCTCTACTTTCCCTGGATAGCCTCTCACCAGGCTCACCAGGCTCCTCTCTTCCATTTCACTTTCCTAGGGTTTTCTTGGATTCCCAGAAGGGCATGAAAAGGGACCACAGGTACACAGCTTCTCAAGCCTCCACCCATGATTTTATCCTCCATGTTTTTTTCTTTCTTCCAGCACTCACACGTATGCAGACACCTGATCCCAAGGCCTGGGGAAGTGAAAGCTCTCAAATTCTCCCCAGAACTGGGGGAGCCTCTCCCAAGTCTATCTAAGGTACGCATGCAAATGGAAAGCTTCCTTCCTGCCCTCCGTCTCATGACTTCACAACCCATTACCCTAAAGCTATAAAAGGTTTATTTGTACCAAGTATGTAATGCATATTCTGTGAGCAAGGCAAAACTTTCTGATCAGTGAGTCATTCTCTCAGAACAAAAGAAGGAAAGAAAAGAAAAAGAAAAATTACTCATGTGGGCTACAATTAGTTGGTGAAAGTTCCTGGAACATTACTTTTTAACACTCCTTATATTTTTAGACCTTTGCTTTATGGTCTAACATTAAGCTGTTAAACATCCCTTTGAACTTTATTTGAAATAAATCACTGTCGCATCACTATTTTGGGAATGCCAAGACCTAGCTGGTGGGGAGGAGGCTATTTCAGCATCTGTGCCTTCAGGTCGCCAGGGATTCTCCCTCCAGATGTGGAATGCGTGTGTAAGTGTCTACTAAGAATAATTTGCCGTGTTTAGGGGAAAATTAGGTGCTCTTTTGACTATCATGTTGTTATCCTAACGAAAACCTGTCAGAATAATTTTATCTTACTCTCAAATATCTCCATCAATTAACTTCGACTGATTGCCGGAACATTAGCCTTGGTTTGCCTTTCAGATCTCCTGTTCCCATATGGTATTAAATATCCCACCATTTAAAGTTGAGTTGTTAGATTTTTTCCTATGTTCTATCAATAAAATTGAATGTCCCAACCAAGAAAAATTAAGCAGTTTCCTGGGATTAGAAAAGTATACCAAAGGTGTCAAATGAGCCCTAAAACTTATGGCAGGTGCAGGTACTACTCAGATCTTTCAATGTCCACAGGACTCCCCTGTGATCACATGAAGCTTTATTTAAAACAGTTGACCCGAAAAATCGACGCCCATGGTTGTGATGAGTACGGGAACTGCCACCTAAAAAATCTCCCTGACAATGTTGGTGATAACGGGCTCCCGGGGCAGGCTGCACTCGCTGTTCACGAGAGTGAAGCAGGTTCAGACAACAGTAGGAAGCAGACTACTGGGTCTGGCCGAAGTAACGCTTGCTTGAGTGTGGTTGGTAGGGCAATAATATGGGTGTAATAATTTATAGTTTTAATTTGAACACTTCACCTAAAATGTCATAGGGTGTGCTTGAGTGTGATATTGTTATGTTACAGAATTACATGCTTGTGATTTGTAATAAAAGATTTTGTAATAAAAAGGGGGCGTTATTTGTGCCTGACCCTGTGTTTTAGGGTTTTAATGGCTCCAGGAGAAGGAGGCTTATGCTGGTGGTAACATCCTTGGAACCCCCATCTCCATTCCAGTTCTGTTCCTCAGTCCCTTTCCACTTGAGCTTTGTTATCTCTTAGAAGCCAGAAGAAACTGGGGTGCTTCTACAGAGTAATGATTTGTGGGTCCCTTGACACAGAGCTGAGTTCTCAGTTACTTCAACTGCATTTGGGAAAAAAATACAGAAACACTGCATTATAAATAATGTTGAACTTCTCAACAGTTCAGCAAAATTTTGCATCGAATAGCTTTTCTGCACTTCCCCTGTACTTGACTGGGATCCCCCAGGACAGGAATGATACCAATGCATAACTGTGTCTCCCAAGTATCCACCACTGTAGTAGATGCTCGAATATTGCTTGTTGCTTGAGAGAATAAATGAATGGACTTCTCTTTCACATAAAATGTTTGGTCAGGTATCCAAATGAAAATAACTAAAAAGACTCAGGAAAATATTTTCAGGCCTTATTAATTGCACTGATGACATTGTAAGATTGTAGGGAATTTTCACCCAAATTCTACCTGTAGTGGAAAACACAGAGAAGTTTATTTTCTCATAGGAGGAAAACACTCTTGCCCTGAGAACATTTGCTAACCTTTGCAGATTTGAACTCCAGTTTTCACGGCCTCGCTGGTACAGAAACCTGTCAAGTGGGGAGTTTAATAGGAGACCTTCCCCTCAAAGTACATTTTCAAGTGCAAGTCTGAACCAGACACGAACTACTTCTCTCAACAGGAGGGCACGTCCAGGAAAGTTGCTTTGGTGCTGAACCAGAACAGGAGAGATGTCCCTGATGCAGATTTGCAAACGAAATTTAAAAGCAGTAGGGAACTGTAACAAGAGTACTGCGCTGGCCTGGGGTAAGGATGTGGGGGATACTGTGGTTCGGGGGGAGACGGGCTCTGTTGACAACTCTGTACTTCCATTCAATTTCACTGTGAACCTGAAATTGCTCTAAAATATAGCCTGTTGATTAAAAAATACTTTTGTAAGGAGAATGCACATAATCAAAAACCAAAAATACGCAAGGAAACAAGTCTTCATGTGTGAAATTGAACAGAAATGGGGCTCTTCAACTTTCAGACATTGAAATAATAAGACTTGCAATATAAAATAAATCAAGTGCAAACCTGACAATATTTTCAGGAAATATGAAATATAAAATACAGTGTAAGAGATATGAATGACAATGAGAGAGTACTTTCAGAAATGATAAATATAACACTTGCAATAGAAAACTCAATAAATGGATTTATCCGCAGATTAGATACCTCTGAATAAAGACATAGTAAGTGGCGGAAAAATAGGCCAAAGGAAACACTTCAAAATGCAGCACAAAAGAAATGAAAAGCCTGAATGATCCCCTAAGAGACAGAGAAGATAGAGTGAGAGGGGGAGGTCCAGAGAAAGGAGAAGGAAGGAACTGAGGCAATATTCGAAGAGATAATGGCTGGTGTTTTCCACAACTGAGAATAGATATTGATTCATACACTTGGGAATCCTAAAGAATGTCAAGTAGGGTATTTATGTGGTATGAAGAAATTCCTACCTAGACATCCCACAGAGAAATTGCCCAACAAAGCCCACCGGGGAATTGAACACGGTCAGAGAGGGAAAGATGATTACGGTCAAAGGAGCCACGCTGAGACCTGCAGCAGCCCTGGAAGCTGGAGAAGAGTGGAATGATGGATCTCATTTGCTCAGAGAAGATACTTGCCAACCAAGGTAAGGAAAAGTAAATTCATTCTCAGAGGAAAAATAAGTGCTACCAGCAGACCCTCACAAAAGGAAATTCCCACAGGGGTGTCCAAACTTTTGGCGTCTCTGGGCCACAGTGGCAGAATTGTCTCAGGCCACATGTTAAATACATTGTGACATGTAATCCCCCCAAAATCTCATGTTTTAAGAAAATTTACAATGTTGTGTTGGGCCGCATTCACAGCCATCCTGAGCTGCATGTGGCCTGCGGGCCGCAGGTTGGACACCCCTGTAGGAAGAAGGAACATGATCACTGATTGATCTTTGATACAAAAAGGAACAAAAAGCACAGCAAGTGGTAAGTATAAGTGAACATAATATTGAAACATACGCAAGTTATGATAGAAATGTATGCAAATCCTGTCCAAATTACATAGAGAATTTGACCTCTTCTCCCTACTCCCACTGCAACCACCTGAAGCTAAACCAACATCGTTGGTCCTTTGCCTGGATTGTTGCAACTGTCTTTGTAACCTGTCTTTCTGCTTCTGCCCTCAGCCAGATGGATCCTTTACACATGTAAGTCAGCCCACGAGACTCCTCTGCTCGAAACTCACCAGCTTTCATTTCCCTCCCAGCAAAGAACAAAGTCCTCAAAGACCTGCAAGGCCCACAGGTCAGGCCCCCTTTTGTCTCTGGCCTCATTTCATATTATCCTTCCCCATTATCTATATTCCAGTCGAACTGGATTCCTACTGTCCTTGGACTCACCGGAGCTGAGCTGCCTCAGAGCCGTTGGAAGTTCGAATGTGTTTCCCTCAGAAACACATGGCTCTCTCCCTCACCTCCTTGAGTCACTACGCAAAAGGCACCTTTCCAATGAGACCTGGTTGGGAAAAGACACTGGGGTGGGGGCATCTTCTAGTGAACTGTAGTGTTCTATTCCTTATACTACTTGGGTGTTTGATTTGTAACCGTTCTTTAAAATCATTACATATAACTCATGCACACCTGTGTATTTCAACACTAAAAATAAGAAATGTTGAATGAATGAATGAACAATGGTTGTTAATTGGTTAATGCCTTCTCCAGAAGGGCTCTTACCTTGGGCTTCATATAACATTGCTGCTCACATTTTGAGAAAGTTAATTGAATAAGACTTCTACCATCCCTCTTGAAATTGCTAGGAGTCCTATGCCTAAAAAAAAAACCCACAAAGTTTTTCTTTCAAAAAATAATAGTAGCCATTCCTGGACAATCACTCAATAGCACTTTTAAAGAAGAATTTATTTTTTTTAAGCTCTTTATCTTCAAAGTCCCAGCTAAAGCTTTGGATTTTGTTTGTGTTTTGTTCCTAAACCAGGCAACCGGCATAACAAATGCATTTACATTGTAACGTTGTTAGAAGCCAGCTGCCCGCGTGGCGTGTTGCTGGTACAGTTGAGGACTAGCCAGCTGAGGTGATAGTTTTAATTGTTTAGATTGCATTTAACTCCTAGTTTTCCTTCAAGCTTATGTCAGGCTTTGGAAGGAAACTGGCCTCCCGTCAAAGCCTAACTTTGACATTTACTAACTGCATAGCCTGAAGCAATTTCATTAAGTTCTCTGAGTCTGTTTCTTCAGCCTTGTTGAGCACATGAAACTATGTGAAATGAGACAGGTAAAATACCTCTCACTGGGATCTGATACGTAATAGGTATTCACTAAACGAAAATAATGATTACACTAGAGCACCTTTGGCTGACCCGGAGGTGAAGAACATGAAACGGGAGGAAGAATAGAATCATTAGGTAGGATGTAGATCATTGGTCAGTTTGGGAGGTGACAGTGACCTATCTGTGATCACTGGCACACAGAAGCCAAGACAGGAGTGGGGTTCTCAAGAGACAGTCAGGCCCACAGTCTTCGAATCAGGCTCAGTGGCTCTGGGGAGACCCAGCCGTATTCAGGAGCCTTTTGAAGAAATGGCTTGTGTTTTACCTGAGTCCCAGCCTGCAGCTGCCTCTGGTGCCTGGGAACGGAGAGAACCCCCACGGCCCCCATGAAGGCTCCACGGGCTCTGGCTTCAAGCCTACTTACCCTTCTGACTCCAACAGCACTTCGTGGCTACTGTTGCCCAGGGGACCCCAAAGTCCTCCCCAGGTGAGGTTCCTGAGGCCATACCTCTCTCAGCTTCCCTAAGGTCCTCATTTTTGGTCTTACATTAGTCCTTTATTCCCTCACATACCTGTGAAGTTACATACTGATGCTGGGCCTCTATCCCTTGAATCAATTTAGCCCCAGAACTAATACAGCCTTAAGGGAATGAATAGGAGGAGGCATAATCGTTTGAGGGAATCGAAGGTCTCTCTGCAAGATTGCACTCATAAGTTCTTCTTGATCTTAGTTTTGCCTAAATTTTTAAAAAATTTAATTTTCCTAGGAGAAACAGAACAGTGAACTATGTTTATAATTCATATAGCTGATTGTATGTCCTCTCATCTTCTATGTTCTCCCAACAGCTCCCTCCAGTAGCCCCCTTCTGCCCGTGGCCTCTGCTGCGTCCTTCCATCAGGCGATGCTGCTCTGCTCTAGCGAATTAGCTGCAAAGTTGCGAAATGAGTAGGGATGGTGGGGTAATATGCTCTCGCTTGCACCCAAATATTCTGCTTTTCTAGCATAGGACCTAATACAAACTTAGCTCTGTTTGTGTAGAACCTAACAGATTTTTATAAGAGCGAGGTAGAATAATGATTCAGAAACATCTAGGAGCAAAAGAATACTGAGCCTACCACCTAAGTCAAGACTCACTGGATGTATACAAACCAATACACTTGAACAGTCAAAAGACTTGACAACATTGTGCCAAGCAATGTGCTCACCTGGTGCCAGCGAGTTGGCTTAAATGGGGCCTGATCTGTCCAGTGTATAATTTGCTTGCTGGGCTAGTGATTTAAATGAGCTCTGGTCTGCCCAGCATGCTACACTCCCCACCATTCCCTATTATTACCATAGCTCCTTTTATTTGTTTCCTTTAACTCTCTGGTTAAGGGCATTTGACTTGGTGATCCCCCTTTCATTAAACAGAATGCCCTCCCTGTTTATTACATGGGAATGTAGACACAAAAAACTTTGCCTTGATGACATTCACATTCCCATTGAGTACAAAAACCTGCAAATGGAAGTCAAATCTGCTGAAACCTGTCACATCCAAGCCATTATATACTCCTAGCTTTGAATTTTTCTTACTGCCAAGGCTTAGCTGTCTCTCATGTAAAGAACAAACTGACAGTGACCAGAGGGGAGGGGGGAGGGGGGAAACGGGGGAAAGAAGGGGGAGGGTCAAGTCAAAGGACATGTATAAAGGACCCACAGGCAAGGACAATGGGGAGGATTGAATGTGGGAGGGGAGGTGGGCAGGGCAGAGGGAATAATGCGGCGGGGAGTAAGGATAACTGTAATTAAACAACAATAAAAAAAATTTTAAAGCTTTCTCTAGCCTCATTTGAAAAGAAAAATGTAAAGCTTTATACAATCATCAAGTAGTTTTAGTAGAAACTGTAGCAGCATCTATATTTAATTTTGAGTCCATAATTTTAAAAAGATTAAATTTTCCATGAAACATTTGCTGCATCTACTCATGCTATTGAAGTAGACCCTTTCCCTCTCCCTGGCCCTGTAGAATATTGTTTCTTGCATTGTTTGGAATGACCACTGCAAGGGTCTGAGAGGCTCTCTAGTCTATTGTCAAAGCCCTTTGCTGTTGTCCACAGAACGGCTGCTCTCGCAGGCTGGGGGTGCCTGCGTTTCCATCAACAGAAGGGGAGAGCAGGCTCCCAAGATCTGGGCTCTTACTCATGGCCACAGAGCAAACTGCAAGAACTGGAAAAGGAACCTGTCTCCCGTAACTTCTAGTTGAACTCCTTTTCCATTACATGTTGTCAATGTAAGAAACATCCAAACCTAGAAGAATTTTTGTGAGTTAATTTGAGCCAAACTGATGGCACTTGCCAGGAAGCAACACCTCATTGGACTGAGAAAGTGCTCCTAGAATGGCAGTTTTGCACCTTGTTTTATACATTACAGTCAAAAGAGAAGACATAATGGGTTACATGAAATCCATGGGAAGGCCTGGCTGGTGTGGCGCAGCAGATTGAAATCCATCGGTGATGGATTGGGGAAGTGGGAGAAAGCAAAGAGGAGGGGTGTGGGGGAAACCTCTGAGACTGGAGAAAAAGTAAAAGGATAAACACATGTTTCTTTTACATGGGTGGGTAGAGAGGACAGTTAACTGTCAACAATTAACAGGATAACAGTAACAGTTGAGGACATTTCTGGTCTCCCCCTGGTGTGGTACCCGTGCTTTGAGGGGTCCGGAAAAGGGAAATTTGACCTTCCAAAGCTGTGTTATTGTAGATGCAAAAAGAAAACAGACAGGCTTAGTTAAGGTAAAGATGGACTTTTGTCAGGGAAGATTCTAGCCTGGGACATGACTGCCCCCCATGACCTGCCTTCAGTTTAAAAGTTTTAATTTCAGACCATCCTGTGTGGACGCTTTAGGTCTGAGTCTTAAGGCCACCGCACAGGCCTCCCTTGAGCTTGTCAGGTGGAGTGTGTGGCCCCATTTGGTCCACACTATCCTGCTGACCCTGGTGCTCCCAGCTCCACCCTCCCCTCTGTCAAGGCTGCAGGGAGAACTGTGTCTCTCCAGAGCAATGGGGTGATAAGTTCAAGCAGGGCCCATTCTATCCAACGTGGAGATGCCACCGAACCTGCGGGATTTCACAGTTTGCATGGCTCTTTGCTAATTTCTCTAGAATCCTCTCTATCTGAAACTTACACTGTCACTCCTAGAAAATACTGGTTAAAAAAAGAATTTTACTGGAGAATTCTACTGCTTTCATGTTGGCCATGGCTAATGGTCAAATCTTCTGCAAAAATAATAATTTTGCTGCCAATCTATTAACCAATTAATTAAGATTAATCACCCAAAGATGGACGCCTCATTGTATGGGGGGAAGAGCATTGTAGTCCTTAAAACAAAAACAAGGCCTAGGAGACAATTATTTTCCAGCCTGGGTGCGAGCGGTGGAAAATACAGGAGTTCAGTGAAGAGACTAACAGACTAATGTGGATGAAAGTGAACCCAAGGCTTGGAAGACGCGGGATTCCACCTGCACCTTCAGGCAGACGTGGATTGCAGGTACGTGAGGAAGCTCTGTGTGCTGATCTGCGGGCTCACTTGGTGGCATGAGCCACCAGCCAGGGCCGTGGTTCCTGCAGTTTCTGCCAGGTGTCCTCTTCCAGCTTCTCCAGCTCCTTCTGCGGGCCATGCCTGCGCTCCATGCCTGCACTCCAGGTTGGAGGCAGAGACACAGCGAGGATTCTAGTGTGTCTGTGGGCTGCATTTTGTCCTCATTCACCTCAGGCTCCCTTTCAGCTCTTCCTCCCGACTGCCTGCCCTGCTCAGCCTGCAGAGATGTTAGGCCTCCCATAGACACAGAGGCAGCATCCAGCCATCGAATTCTACCCCAGCTCCCACAACACACTGTGTAAACTCTGA